>NC_091977.1:386292394-387492394 GCF_044704955.1 Pristiophorus japonicus | reverse complement strand
GGCCGTAACAGAACTGTCTGTCTGTCTGTCCCCCTGACTATCAAATCCCCAATTATTACTGTGTTCCTACACTTTGCTCTATTCCGTTGTGCTTTGCCTCACGGTGCTGGGCTTGGACTGCATTCCTTCGTGATGTCGTCACACTCACCAGTATTGAATGCTGAATATCAATTTGAGTGTGACACACGTTCAGAGGATTCTTGCACTGCCTGCCTCTTCCGACCTTTCTGGATGGCCAACCGCTTGCTATTCTGGCTGTGGAGTAACCACCTCCTGAAACCTGCAATCCAGGAATTTTAGTGGCCAATATTTTATAGGCCACCAAATGAACTTTTTTCACTATTGCAGCCATGACCCGGCCACTAAACTCCTGACATTGGACTCATCTGTCATGTCTTCCCGTTGGCGATGGAGTTGTTGCCTGGGGGGAGGGGGGTGCGGGGGAAATGAAAATCTGGTAGTTCCTATACTGGGTCACCATTCTGTAATGCCAGTTTTATACCGGAGTGGCAAGTTGAAAATTATCCCAAAGTGCGAATCGATGAGAAGCCAATGAAAGTCAATTGGGGTGATAGGTGAACCAGGACTTTGTGCAGGATGTGTTGGGCGATTTAGAGTTTATGTAGGGTAGTGAGGGCATTTGAAAAGTCAAGTCTTGAGATGGCAACATTTCTATCAAGAGGAGGCAATAAGTGGAGACCAGGTATTTTCCCATGGGATACCATAACCATGAACTTTCACCATTTCATGGCTAGTTACAGAACAAAATTGCTAGAGACAAAGCAAATATCTCTATATTGTGTGTGTATGTGTTTGCCTTGTTTTTTTTTTCCAGAAGTTAAAAACATAAAATTGTGTTTTATTAGATGACCATAAAGAAGAAAAAGAAACCAATGTTGAAATAGTAGATGAAGTTTCAAAAATGGAGAAAAAGCCCACTGATTATTTGAGTGGAAAACTGATTCAAGAAGAGGAAAAAGAAACAGGATCGATATCCCTAAAAATTTACTGGCTTTATGCCCGCTCCATTGGCCTTTTGTTTTTGTTTTTTTTAATTCTCGCAGTGGTAACAAAACAAAGCTTTCTAGTAGCTGTTGATTTCTGGCTAGCTGAGTGGTCATCTGCAGGGAACCATTCGGATACTGCAACTCAGGTCTGTTATCAAAAGCTTTTTGTCTTCTTTCCAAATATTGTTAAGTAACTCTAGCTCTATCACTAAATGTTAGACCAGAGTTAATACTTAAATTTGTTACTAAATAAACAGTCATACCCTTCCACTTAACCACCATTATTGTTTTGCTTTTCTTGTATATCCTTAGTATGAAAATGATGTGGAAAGTGTCGTTATCAATCATTACCTCTATAGATACATTGGGCTGGCTTGTGGAGGAATATTATGTGCTTTGTTCAGTTCCTTTGCACATGTCATTTCAGGTTTGTGTATTCTTGAACTGACAATTGAACTTAACACTATCAATTGTAATTTAACTAAACAAAAGTGTATGTAGATTCTTTTTGCTATCCTTTCGAATTGTTTTTACTTAAACTAAAGTAAATGCCATACATTCAACGTTCATAGTGATTTCCTTATTCTTTTGCTATATTGAAGGTATCCGTGCTTCAAAATATCTCTTCACAAACATGCTGCAAAACATTACAACTCTTCCATTAAGATTCTTTGAAACCACACCTGTTGGAAGAATTTTAAACAGGTATGAATCTTGCAAAGTTACATTAATTATATAGTTCACTTCCAGATAACCATCTTTTCTTATTTTATTACTGTGTAGTGTGACACAGACAGTGCAGCATTTGGAAGCTATAATTATAGTGGAAAGTGAGACTGAGGTGTTGTATGAATAGCTAACCAGAAATGTAGACTATGTCAGAACTTCAGATACATATCCGCAAGCATCCCGGGTAATTGCTATTACCAAGAAGGGACATGATTTGGTTGTCCACTTAAAGTCAATATAAAATTCCAGTCAGATACTTCCTTTGGACGAACGCCTCCGACCCTAAAAATTTTTGCGAAAGTACTTTGTGGTCCCAGAGGCGCCTTCGATTCCGACCGAAGGCCTTCCTTTACACGTACTTCGAAGTGCACCCACGTCTTGGAGATACGGACGGAGAAGCTGGAGTCATGTGGGACTGGACAACCAATCACGGTACAGTATTCTCATTGGTAGTAATGAGAACTCCGATTATACGCGTTCCCATTACTATCAATGAGAAAAAAACCCTAAAACACCCAAACACAACATAATAAATAAGAAAAACTCCTCACATATTTAAAATTAATTGAAATTAAAGTTAATTAAATGTTTTAGAAAAAAAATATTTTGGGGATTTTTAAAAATGTTTTAATAGGGTTTAAAATAAACTTACCTTAGTGGACAGGGTTTTTAACATAAAAATGTGTATTTAAATGTTATTTTTATATGTTTTAAAACTCTTACGCTGGTAAAAGTAGGCTATGCACCTGCTTTTACCAAGCACAAGCGTTTGCAGGGCAAGAGATGGGCAAATAGCCCAATCTTGCCCATGCGAATGTCCTTCCTACGGGGTTGCGGAAGTTCTGTCAAGAGATTGGAAAAGCTGGTTTTCGGCGCATTGCGCACTGAAAACCAGCTTTTGCGAGGCCTCGCCGGGTCCATACATGTTCCGTATGGACCCACAAGGCCGGGATTTCAGGGCCTGTCTTTTCATTCCAGAACTTGTTTTAAGTGGGTTGTGAGCTTGCTGATATGTTTTTAATATTAGAGATAAACACAGTGATCTTAACAGTGGGCGGATTTTCGGCTTTCGGGGTATTTCAGCAAAAATGGTAGCAATATGTGAGAATTAACATTTACGTTGCGCTATCATTTTTAGGCCGAACTTTTGGGTTTACGTCTGCTGGTAAGGGGGGCGTTGCACGAGGAAACCCGAGTTTTGCCAAATTTAGTCTGGGGCCGGGAGCGCTGTGAGAGAGGCCCTGGGATGGAGACCAAAATTGCAAAAAAATTCCAAAAACATTCACAAAACCCTTAACTATTGAATCACTGTAAAAAATAAAAACTTTAACTTACCTTTTTTGCAGGTTTTCATACTTACCACTGCTGGCAGGGCTGCACCAACAGGTTTGACCTGTCGCTATTCTGGGCATGGCGTACGGGTCGGGAGAGAGCCGAAAGTCCGATGCAAACGCAATCTGTGTCGTTGCACGTCGGCGCCCCTCTCCCCGGCGGCACTTGAAGCGCCACCGCAAACAGGTACCCGAGGATCCCGCCCGGGCTTTGCGACTGGGTTTTCGCCACGGAGGGTCAAATCGCGGCAAAAACCCAGCTCTAAAGCTCACGAAAATACGGCCTGCGTCAAAGCTTAGAGCACTTCTTAGTGTCCTCCTTGTCCTACTTGTGCTTGATCACAACTCAGGTAAAAAGAATTGCCTAATTACCAGTGTAGTTGGTAAGGTAACCTGGTCTCTTTTGCAAATAAAATTTGTTCATTACCTAACATAAATATGGAAATCAATGGAGACAATAGATTCCCTGCAATTAGGGCAGCATTTCGGATTACTGCAAAATGCAAATCAAGTGCACTATGGACCTTTGATTGTTGATGGTTTAAGTAAACATTTAAATACACATCTCTGCAAAAATTCATTGAATCCTTGTTTATTTCCAGGTTTTCGTCTGATTTCAAGACCATAGATGATCAGATTCCCTCAAACCTGGAGCGACTTATGTGGCACATTATGATGTGTTTAAGTGCCATTGTGATCAATGTTATCGTGACTCCTTTTTTCCTCCTTCCAGTTATTCCCTTACTTGTTCTCTACTATTTTCTTCAAAGGTTTTTCAGAGCTTCCGCCAGGTAAGTTTGTTGCAAATATCCTACACATTGAGTGATTGGGAATATTTGGGTTTAGACATTATTTTCACTTTTTTAATTAGTTTTTTTTCTTTAGTTTTTCTTTAGTGGAAATGGCAGCAGTCATTTTTTGCAGGTTCTGAAAAGCATAATGGTCCTGAAATTCCGGTTTCTTCTTCTCGTTGGCGCTCGACTAAAAATAGGACAAAAGATGCCCATTTACCTTTTGGTCGAATGCTCGTCAGAGATCCCAGACTCGAGGTCTCCTCTTCTTGCGCAACAGTTCGTGTTCACTTTGAGACATCCGCAGGAGTCACGTGGGCTTGGACACCCAATCACGATAAAGTGTTTTCTCATTCATAGTAATAGCACCCAAACACTACATCAAACATTAAAAAAAAAACCACATAAATACACTGTAGAAATTAATGTTGATAGAAATGTTTTTGAAAAAAAAAATATTTGCCGATTTTTAAAAAAAAGATTTAATTATGGTTTAAAATAAAATTACCTGAGTGGGCAGGGTTTTTAACATAAATATGTATTTTAAAATTTTAATTTGATATGTTTTTAAACTCTTACGCTGGTAAAAGTAGGCTATGTGCCTGCAGGGCAAGAGATGGGCAAATAGCCCAATCTCCGCTGTGGGAATGTACTCGCTCCCGAGATGCGTGCGATCTGTCAAGCCAGAAACTTGACAGATCGGAAAAGCCGGTTTTCAGCGCATGTGCATTGCGTGCCAAAAACCAGCTTTTCCGATGCCTTCCCGGGTCCATGCGCACAACGTATGGACCCGGGGAGGCCGGAATTTCAGGGCCATTGTCCATAGTCTGTTGTTTAGGTGTATTCTAATGCTGTAAATTTGTAGAAATAAGGGGTCCTGCTTCATAGAATCATAGAATGGTTACAGCACAGAAGGAGGCCATTCAGCCCGTCAAGCCTGTGCCAGCTTTCTGCAAGAGCACATTAGCTAGTCCTACTCCCCCGGCCTTTCTCCATGGCCGTGTGATTTTTTTTCCTTTAGGTACTTATCCAATTCTCTTTTGAAAGCCACGATTGATTCTGCTTCCACCACCCTTTCAGGCAGTGCATTCCAGATCCTAACCGCGTGCTGTGTAAAAAAGACTTTCCTCATGTCACCTTTGGTTCTTCTGCCAATCACCTTCAATCTGTGGCCTCTGGTTCTCGACCCTTCCACCAATGGGAACAGTTTCTATCTACTCTGTCTAGACCCCTCATGATTTTGAACACCTGTATCAAATCTCCTCTGAACATTCTCTGCTCTAAGGAGAATAACCCCAGCTTCTCCAGTCTGTCCATGTAACTGAAGTACCTCATCCCTGGAACCATTCTTGTAAATCTTTTCTGCACCCTCTCTCAGGCCTTCGCATCCTTCCTAAAGTGCAGTGCCCAGAATTGGACACACTACTCCAGTTGAGGCCAAGCCAGTGTTTTATAAAGGTTCATAATAACTTCCTTCAATTACTCTTGTGCTGTCACTGCTTTCTAAATGCAGTTCATAGCACTGAAAACAAATTAGCCATGTTTTCACTCCTTCATTAGTGTGGTGCAAGATCTTTGAAGTACATCATAGTGAGTTGGCAATGTTCAGTGCCATGTTGCTGTTAAGTGCAGGATCTTGGCATTATGCTTTGGCCAGTAAACATCAACATAAATCATGCCAATTAAAGTTAGTCCGTAATGTATAATAGCTGGTAACCTAACATGGCATTTGTTGTGTATAGAAGAACTCCATGAGGCTGAGTACTGTGAGCTAAACTTAGTGTGACCTTAGTCTTCTTTATTACAACTCCAGAGTGCCTAAACAACATGGCAGCCAACCTTTTATACTGGCCCTGCACGTGTGTGCAGGTGACCATTAGGACTCCAACAATCGCGCCCTCTGGTGGCAAGTATTACATAGTTACATACATAACAGCATTTATATGGTTAATAAATCACATTTAACAAATGTTCTTTTGGTCCTGTTGCCCACACCTGTAAAATTAAAATGCAGGTCAATTCATTTTTACACTCTTAGGAATTTCAGGAATTTTCCATAAGCAGTGGCTGGACATTTTGGTCTGATTTAAAGTATCAATCCTGTTTAATTTTGATCTAACTTAGGCTGTAAAAAAAAACAAGAATGTAATGATCCTTACCTGCAGGTAGTTTTTAATATTTTTTGTAAAGTAAGAGTGGTGCACTGTTAATCAATGAAGGCTGGACTGACATTCCAAATAAACTAGCAGATGAAATGAGAAAGAATGAGACAGTGTAACTATCCTGAATCAGTTACTCAGTTATTTGGTGGGCTACACTTGTTAGGATCTGTTTTGTGAAATTTGATGACTGCAATCTCATCCTACTGTATTGATACAGTAATAAAATACCCAAGTACTGTGCATAGCAAAAACTACAAAAAGCAATACTGTGCTGACCTTTTGAAATTAAAACCTATATGCACCACGACAACTGACAATTGCCACGACTGCTGACATTCTAATTAAAACTTACTTTTTTAACATTTCCTTTTTCTCTCTTCTAATTATTTTTCTTTCCTGTCCTGAAAATTGTGATTCACTCTGGATATGGTCTAAACATACCAGTTAGCCTTTTGTGTGAAACTGGACAATGAGTGTTGACGGGCAATTCAACCATGCGTTGGAAGGACTCCTCACATTTGTATCGGATTCTGACCTCATACTCATGCATTTTTCAGCAGGAATCACTGGATAGCAATCAGTCATGATAACCTTCACTGAATTTCTCCTCACACTCCCTTACTTTTAGACAGGAATGTGATTGAGCATAATGCCTGAATATATTCTGAAAAGGGAGGGTGAACAGCCAGTTGTCGTGGTGCATATAGGTACCAACGATATAGGTAAAAAATGGGATGAGGTCCTACGAGACGAATTTAGGGAGCGAGGAGTTAAATTAAAAAGTAGGAGCTCAAAAGTAGTAATCTCAGGATCGCTACTAATGCCATATGCTAGTCAGAGTAGGAATCGCAGGATAGCTCAGATGAATACGTGGCTTGAGCAGTGGTGCAGAAGGGAGGGATTCAAATACCTCGGACATTGGAACCGGTTCTGGGGGAGGTGGGACCAGTACAAACCAGACGGTCTGCACCTGGGCAGGACCGGAACCAATGTCCTAGGGGGAGTGTTTGCTAGTGCTATTTGGGAGGAGTTAACCAATATGACAGGGGGATGGGAACCTATGCAAGGAGACAGAGGGGAATAAAATGGAGACAAAAGCAAAAGATAGAAAGGAGAATAGTAAAAGTGAAGGGCAGAGAAACCCAAGGCAAAACACAAAAAGGGCCACTTTACAGCAGAATTCTAAAGGGTCAAAGTGTGTTAAAAAGACAAGCCTGAAGGCTCTGTGCCTCAATGCGAGGAGTATTCGGAATAAGGTGGACGAACTAACTGCGCAGATAGCAGTTAACGGGTATGATGTGATTGGCATCACAGCGACATGGCTCCAGGGTGACCAAGGCTGGGAACTCAACATCCAGGGGTATTCAGCATTTAGGAAGGATAGACAGAAAGGAAAAGGAGGCGGGGTGGCGTTGCTGGTTAAAGAGGAAATTAATGCAATTGTAAGGAAGGACATTAGCTTGGATGATGTGGAATCGGTATGGGTGGAGCTACGGAACACCAAAGGACAGAAAACGCTAGTGGGATTTGTGTACAGGTCACCAAATAGTGGTAGTGAGGTTGGGACAGCATCAAACAAGAAATAAGGGATGTGTGCAATAAAGGTACAGCAGTAATCATGGGCGACTTTAATCTACATGTTGATTGGGCTAACCTAACTGGTAGCAATGCGGTGGAGGAGGTTTTCCTGGCGTGTATTAGGGATGGTTTTCTAGACCAATATGTCGAGGAACCAACCAGAGAGCTGGCCATCCTAGACTGGGTGATGTGTAATGAGAAGGGACTAATTAGCAATCTTGTTGTGTGAGGCCCCTTGGGGAAGAGTGACCATAATATGGTAGAATTCTTTATTAAGATGGAGAGTGACAAAGTTAATTCAGAAACTTGGGTGCTGAACTTAAGGAAAGATAACTTTGATGGTATGAGGCGCGAATTGGCTATATTAGACTGGCAAAGGATACTTAGAGGGTTGACGATGGATAGGCAATGGCAAACCTTTAAAGATCATATGGACGAACTTCAACAATTGTACATCCCTGTCTGGAGTAAAAATAAAACGTGCTCAACCGTGGCTAACAAGGGAAATTAAGGGTTGTGTTAAATCCAAGGAAGAGGCATATAAATTGGCCAGAAAAAATAGCAAGCCGGAGGACTGGGAGAAATTTAGACTACAGCAGAGGAGGACAAAGGGTTTAATTAAGAGGGAGAAAATATAGTACGAGAGGAAGCTTGCCGGGAACATAAAAACTGACTGCAAAAGCTTCTATAGATATGTGAAGAGAAAAAGATTAGTGAAGAGAAAAGTTGGTCCCTTGCAGTCGGATTTGGGTGGATTTATAATGGGGAACAAAGAAATGGCAGACCAATTGAATAAGTACTTTGGTTCTGTCTTCACAAAGGAAGACACAAATAACCTTCCCGATGTACTAGGGATTCGAAGATCTAGCAAGAAGGGGAACTGAAGGATATCCTTATTAGGCGGGAAATTGTGTTCGAGAAATTGACGGGATTGAAGGCCGATAAATCCCCAGAGCCTAATAGTCTACATCCCAGAGTACTTAAGGAAGTGGCCCTAGAAATAGTGGATGCATTGGTGATAATTTTCCAACAGTCTATCGACTCTGGATCAGTTCCTATGGACTGGAGGGTTGCTAATGTAACACCACTTTTTAAAAAAGGAGGGAGAGAGAAAACGGGTAACTATAGACCAGTTAGCCTGACATCAGTAGTGGGAAAAATGTTGGAATCAATCATTAAGGATGAAATAGCAGCACATTTGGAAAGCAGTGATAGGATTGGTCCAAGTCGGCATGGATTTATGAAAGGGAAATCATGCTTGACAAATCTTCTGGAATTTTTTGAGGATGTAACTAGTAGAGTGAACAGGGGAGAACCAGTGGATGTGGTGTATTTGGACTTTCAAAAGGCTTTTGACAGGGTCCCACACAAGAGATTGGTGTGCAAAATCAAAGCACATGGTATTGGGGGTAATGTACTGTCGTGGATAGAGAACTGGTTGGCAGGCAGGAAGCAGAGAGTCGGGATTAACGGGTCCTTTTCAGAATGGCAGGCAGTGATTAGTGGAGTGCCACAGGGCTCAGTGCTGGGACCCCAGCTCTTTGCAATATAAATGATTTGGATGATGGAATTGAGTGTAATATCTCCAAGTTTGCAGATGACACTAAACTGGGTGGCGGTGTGAGCTGTGAGGAGGACGCTAAGAGGCTGCAGGGTGATTTGGACAGGTTAGGCGAGTGGGCAAATACATGGCAGATGCAGTATAATTTGGATAAATGTGAGGTTATCCATTTTGTGGGCAAAAACACGAAGGCAGAATATTATCTGAATGGTGGCAGATTAGGAAAAGAGGAGGTGCAGCGAGACCTGGGTGTCATGATTCATCAGTCATTGAAGGTTGGCATGCAGATACAGCAGGCAGTGAAGAAGGCAAATGGTATGTTAGCCTTTATAGCAAGGGGATTTGAGTTTAGGAGCAGGGAAGTCTTACTGCAGTTGTACAGGGCCTTGGTGAGGCCTCACCTGTAATATTGTGTTCAGTTTTGGTCTCCTAATCTGAGGAAGGACGTTCTTGCTATTGAGGGAATGCAGCGGAGGTTCACCAGACTGATTCCTGGGATGGCAGGTCTGACACATGAGGAGAGACTGGATCGACTGGGCCTGTATTCACTGGAGTTTAGAAGGATGAGAGGGGATCTCATAGAAACATATAAAATTCTGACGGGACTGGACAGGTTAGATGCAGGAAGAATGTTCCCGATGTTGGGGAAGTCCAGAACCAGGGGACATAGTCTTAGGATAAGGGGTAAGCCATTTAGGACCAAGATGAGGAGGAACTACTTCACTCAGAGAGTTGTTAACCTGTGGAATTCCCTACCGCAGAGAGTTGTTGATGCCAGTTCATTAGATGTATTCAGGAATGAGTTAGATATGGCCCTTGCGGCTAAAGGCATCAAGGGGTATGGAGAGAAAGCAGGAACGGGGTACTGAAGGAATGATCAGCCATGATCTTACTGAATGGTGGTGCAGGCTCAAAGGGCCGGATGGCCTACTCCTGCACCTATTTTCTAAGTTTCTATATAGCATTTACTCACTTTAAAATTGGAATATGCTCATTTATTAGCTACTGTAAACGCTGGCATGCACTTGTCTCAGTCACTTTTGCGACTGGGACAAACAGTTGTTCCCAGTATCGGGAGCAGGAAAGACAGCAGCTCTGGTGTAGTTATTTGATTGACCTTTAACAGTCATTTTCTGAGTTAGCTCTCGGCCTTGGTTCTGTGGTAGTACTCTTGTCGGTGAATAACAAGGTCCTGAATTTGTGATACTTCAGAGACTTGAGCATCTTATTCAAGCTGCCACTTCAGTGCAGCAATGAGGGAGTTCTTCTGCTGTCCTGGCCAATATTTACCCCTCAAGCAACATCACAAAAACATTCGCCATTATCTAATTTTTCAGCTGTGTACAAATTGATTGCTGTGTTTTCTTACATTATGACAGTGACTACTCTTCAAAAGTACTTCTTTCTTTATGCAGGAGCGGGATTCTGGTTCTGGCAGCACTAACATCTACCATCCTCCAACTCAAAACTCTGACAGCATGCTTTTTCCATCCCTCTCTTTCCCCCCTTTCCCCCTCTGCCCCCACCACCCCCCATTTCTAGCAGCTCTTCCCTTCCCCTGGTTCTGACCCCATTGCCCTGTATCCTGAGAGTGGCCAGCTGTCGCTGTGAGAAATGGTAGCTGACTGTTTAGTAACTTCTGGTAGTGGGCAACTGGTAGTATTTGGCTGGCTCCTTGTGCACAGCTCACTAGCTTTAAGGTTTTGTTGGCTAACTACTATTTGTGGATGGGTGGCTAATAGTGTCTGATGTGGTGGTGGTGGCTGGCTGACTGACTGCTAGTTGTGAATGGGTGGCTTCTGCTCATTTCTGGTGGTGGTTGGCTGGTGACGGCTAGCTAGCTCGCTTGCTGAGGTTTGGTGGCAGATGTTGTTGGATGGTTTGCTTCTAGCAGCTGGTTGCTGATTGTAAATAGGTAACTTCTGGTGGCTGGCTGCTGTCGAATGCTGATTGGCTTCTGGTTGCAGGTGGTGGCTGGCTGTCTTTGGCTGGCATAGCTCAACTAGTCACTCAAAAAACTCAGAGCATACAACAACCCTGCACCTACCTTTTATAACTGGAGATATCCTCTTATAACTGGAAATATCCTCAACTCTCAGGAACTCATCCAGCCCCCTTTTTGAAGGACTGCACGAATCCATACTTCCTGCATGTTTTGGTAATGATTCCAGAAGTCAGTAATAAAAATAAATACTTCCTGGCATATCATAACTCCATGTTTCCTCATTTTTACTGATGTCCTCTAGTTTTCCTTTCGTTTTCTAGCTCAAATCACATATCTAAATAACGTAATCTATTCCTTTCATAATTTGAAAACATTCAATCATATCACATCTAAATCTACACTTCTCCAATGAAAAAAAACTATTCCCCAATGCTATCCTGATAGTTAAGAGCCCTAAGACTAGATATCATTCTGGTAGTCCTTGATGACACTCTTGATTATTTACATAACTGAAAAACATCAACAATAACTTTATATAGCGCCTTCAACGTAGCAAAAGTTAAAGAAAAAGGGTCCCTAGTTGGGAGCGGTAACCTTTCCGAGGCCGGACATTTTGCGCCTGGTGCAGAAGTTCCGACCCAGAAGTGAAATTAAGGTTATCACTCTTCACAGGAAGTGGAGCGCAATGTCACGCGTTCTGCTTCCTTTCGGGGCGGGATCGGGGGTGCCACATGGCCTCTCTGTGTAGCCCTGAGGCATTTAACAACATAAACATAAGAACATAAGAATTAGGAACAGGAGTAGGCCATCTAGCCCCTCGAGCCTGCTCCGCCATGCAATAAGATCATGGCTGGGCTGATCTGGTCGTGGATTCAGCTCCACTTACCCGCCCGCTCCCCATAACCCTTAATTTCCTTATTGCTTAAAAATCTATCTATCTTTGACTTGAAAACATTCAATGAGCTAGCCTCAACTGCTTCCTTGGGCAGAGAATTCCACAGATTCACAACCCTCTGGGAGAAGAAATTCTTTCTCAACTCGGTTTTAAATTGGCTCCCCCGTATTTTGAGGCTGTGCCCCCTAGTTCTCGTCTCCCCCACCAATGGAAACAACCTCTCTGCCTCTATCTTGTCTATCCCTTTCATGATTTTAAATGTTTCTATAAGATCACCCCTCATCCTTCTGAACTCCAAGGAGTAAAGACCCAGTCTACTCAATCTATCATCATAAGGTAACCCCCTCATTTCTCGAATCAGCCTAGTGAATCGTCTCTATACCCCTTCCAAAGCTAGTATATCCTTCCTTAAGTAAGGTGACCAAAACTGCACGCAGTACTCCAGGTGCGGCCTTATCAATACCTTATGCAGTTGCAGCAACACCTCCCTGCTTTTGTACTCCATCCCTTTCGCAATGAAGGCCAACATTCCATTCGCCTTCCTGATTACCTGCTACACCTGCAAACTAACCTTTTGGGATGTTTCATGCACAAGGACCCCCAGGTCCCTCTGCACCACAGCATGTTGTAATTTCTCCCCATTCAAATAATATTCCCTTTTACTGTTTTTTTTTCCCAAGGTGGATGACCTCACACTTTCCGACATTGTATTCCATCTGCCAAACCTTAGCCCATTCGCTTAACCTATCCAAATCTCCTTGCAGCCTCTCTGAGTCCTCTACACAACCCGCTTTCCCACTAATCTTAGTGTCATCTGCAAATTTTGTTGCACTACACTCTGTCCCCTCTTCTAGGTCATCTATGTATATTGTAAACAGTTGTGGTCCCAGTACTGATCCCTGTGGCACACCACTAACCACTGATTTCCAACCGGAAAAGGACCCATTTATCCCGACTCTCTGCTTTCTGTTCGCCAGCCAATTCTCTATCCATGCTAATACATTTCCTCTGACTCCGCGTACCTTTATCTTCTGCAGTAACCTTTTGTGTGGCACCTTATCGAATGCCTTTTGGAAATCTAAATACACCACATCCATCGGTACACCTCTATCCACCATGCTCGTTATATCCTCAAAGAATTCCAGTAAGTTAGTTAAACATGATTTCCCTTTCATGAATCCATGCTGCGTCTGCTTGATTGCACTATTCCTCTCCAGATGTCCCGCTATTTCTTCCTTAATGATAGTTTCAAGCATTTTCCCCACTACAGATGTTAAACTAACCGGCCTATAGTTACCTGCCTTTTGCCTGCCCCCTTTTTTAAACAGAGGCGTCACATTAGCTGCTCTCCAATCCGCTGGTACCTCCCCAGAGTCCAGAGAATTTTGGTAGATTATAACAAATGAATCTGCTATAACTTCCGCCATCTCTTTTAATACCCTGGAATGCATTTCATCAGGACCAGGGGACTTGTCTACCTTCAGTCCCATTAGTCTGTCCAGCACTACCTCCCTAGTGATAGTGATCATCTCAAGCTCCTCCCTTCCCACATTCCTATGACCAGCAATTTTTGGCATGGTTTTTGTGTCTTCCACTGTGAAGACCGAAGCAAAATAATTGTTTAAGGTCTCAGCCATCTCCACATTTCCCATTATTAAATCCCCCTTTTCATCTTCTAAGGGACCAACATTTACTTTAGTCACTCTTTTCCGTTTTATATATCTGTAAAAGCTTTTACTATCTGTTTTTATGTTTTGCGCAAGTTTACCTTCGTAATCTATCTTCCCTTTCTTTATTGCTTTTTTAGTCATTCTTTGCTGTTGCTTAAAATTTTCCCAATCCTCTAGTTTCCCACTAACATTGGCCACCTTATACGCATCGGTCTTTGATTTGATACTTTCCTTTATTTCCTTGGTTATCCACGGCTGGTTATCTCTTCTCTTGCCGCCCTTCTTTTGCACTGGAATATATTTTTGTTGCGCTTTATGAAAGAGCTCCTTAAAAGTCCTCCACTGTTCCTCAATTGTGCCACCGTTTAGTCCTTGTTTCCAGTCTATTTTAGCCAACTCTGCCCTCATCCCACTGTAGTCCCCTTTGTTTAAGCATAGTATGCTTGTTTCTGACACAACTTCCTCATCCTCTATCTGTATTACAAATTCAACCATATTGTGATCACTCATTCCGAGAGGATCTTTTACGAGGAGATCGTTTATTTTTCCTGTCTCGTTACACAGGACCAGATCCAAAATGGCTTGCTCCCTTGTAGGCTCTGTTACATACTGTTCTAAGAAACAATCCCGTATGCATTCTATGAATTCCTCCTCCAGGCTACCCCCTGCGATTTGATTTGACCAATCGATATGTAGGTTAAAATCCCCCATAACTACTGCCGTTCCTTTTTCACATGCCTCCATTATTTCCTTGATTATTGCCCGCCCCACCATGAAGTTATTATTTGGGGGCCTATAAACTACGCCGACCAGTGATTTTTTTCCCCTTACTATCTCTAATCTCCACCCACAATGATTCAACATTTTGTTCATTGGAGCCAATATCATCCCTCACAACTGCCCTGATATCATCCTTTATTAACAGAGCTACCCCACCTCCTTTCCCTTCTTGCCTATCCTTCTGTTAAAGGGGAGGGACGCTGTGAACCCTGAAGGTCATTTGATGCGCCTTCACTCGGCCACCAGGGATGCAGGATGCCGTGGTCACAGCAAAACAGAGTGTTGGGTTGCATGATCGCAGCCCGGACCCCGCAACAGCAATGGACAATGGCACGACCGGTGAGTCGGAGGTAAAAAAAAAAGGCGGCACGCAGAACAGCACACCTCCCATTAACTTTCACCCTGCGATCGCTGTACAGCCCGGTTCGCGAAACACGAGACTGGCACTGACATCGCTCACAGCAGCCTGAAGGGGCGTTTCCCAATTTCCGCCGCCGGGCGAGAAGGGATCATCGCACACAGCAATGACGCTACTGCTTTCACGCCTCCGCTAATTCCCACGCAATTTCACAGGAGATGGTAGCGCCCCCTCCCTGGGCGAAAACACTTTCCTGCCCCGTCAGTCCCCCCCCCCCCGCCCCCCCGGAGGCGCTAACGGGAGGAGGACAACACAGGAATTTCGCCCCCACTTTAACACTGCCACGCATGTTAGGAAAAGGGGAGGTGCAAAGAGACCTGGGTGTCATGGTACATCAGTCATTGAAGGTTGGCATGCAGGTACAGCAGGCGGTTAAGAAAGCAAATGGCATGTTGGCCTTCATAGCGAGGGGATTTGAGTACAAGGGCAGGGAGGTGTTGCTACAATTGTACTGGGCCTTGGTGAGGCCACACCTGGAGTATTGTGTACAGTTTTGGTCTCCTAACCTGAGGAAGGACATTCTTGCTATTGAGGGAGTGCAGCGAAGGTTCACCAGACTGATTCCCGGGATGGCGGGATTGACCTATCAAGAAAGACTGGATCAACTGGGCTTGTATTCACTGGAGTTCAGAAGAATGAGAGGGGACCTCATAGAAACGTTTAAAATTCTGACGGGGTTAGACAGGTTAGATGCAGGTAGAATGTTCCCAATGTTGGGGAAGTCCAGAACCAGGGGTCACAGTCTAAGGATAAGGGGGAAGCCATTTAGGACCGAGATGAGGAGGAATTTCTTCACCCAGAGAGTGGTGAACCTGTGGAATTTTCTACCACAGAAAGTTGTTGAGGCCAATTCACTAAATATATTCAAAAATGAGTTAGATGAAGTCCTTACTACTAGGGGAATCAAGGGGTATGGTGAGAAAGCAGGAATGGGGTACTGAAGTTGCATGTTCAGCCATGAACTCATTGAATGGCGGTGCAGGCTAGAAGGGCCGAATGGCCTACTCCTGCACCTATTTTCTATGTTTCTATGTTTCTATCGTCCTTTTACTCTTTTTATTGTCTGTTCTTAAAGCAGATTTTGCTAAACTTCGCCCTATTCTTTTGGAAGCTGTTTTCTTGAATGTAGGCATTGCAACGTATTTCAGTATATATATTTTTTTAAGTCTACTGTAAAACACTGGAAAATCCACAAAACAACAGATTAAAAATGAAGCCTTTCCTGTGAGCTTGACTTCACACCTGCATAGGGAAGAAATCCACTGTGTGAACTATGGTATGCACACTTAATAAGCTAGCCACTACATCAGTGTTCCTAGGCCAGGAGTATGGAGGTCGGTTATGGAGTGAAAACTTATTTTAAAGCCACAGAATGTTAGTATGTGGCTTAATTCATGCAATTACTTATATTGCATTAGCCTAGTCTAACTCCATCACTTGCTAAAAGCCAGCGCAAATGTAGTATTGGTTTGAATGCAGGTCACATGCTTTTTAGACAAGGAGCAGTGTGTTGCATGGAAGGGGCGGAATTAAATCTCTCATAGTTTTATGGGTGCTTTACTTGTGCTCGGTATTCAGTACTCTATTAATGTAACAGCAGCACTTGTTGGTATTAGAGATACCCCATTAGCATCTTTCATGCTTATTTTTATTTGTTGAGTCTTTTAGCAAAGTGTCTTGGCATATTTGACTTGAATAGATTGTCCACAAATTCACCATCGGAGATTATGTTAGGGATGGCAAATACATTGGTTTTATTGTGCTAGCAAAATTCACTGCTGAAAATAAAACTTAAGGATTTTTCAACTGACACTGACATCACCTAAAAATCCAGCTGTAAGGGAATTGGGTCTTGCATTGGATTTAACACTGGCCTTTCATCTCTTGAGGCCTGACTCAAAAGTAGCATAGACAATGGAATGAAGTCTCTTCTGTTTGTTGACTGAAAGAGAGTGAAATAAGTCTGCGCTAATTGCGTGAAACGTGCTCATAGCAAATCGGCAGCCCTTTTACATTACACCCATTTTTTTTTTCTATTTACTTCAATGGAAAGAAAATCTGGCAAGTTGTCAAAAGGGGCTGGCTGCCAACTCCCTATGAGCACATTTCACACTAGTGGCACAGATCAGCTTTACTCTAAGGGCCCAAGTTTGCCCAGCATTGGGTGCCGTTTTTTCGGCGCCCAGTGAGTTTTTTGGTACCGAAGCCCAGTTCAAAGATTCCCCAATGTCGGGGCGGCAGAATGTTGGCGCCATACATTCTAGCGCTGGTATACCTGTAAAAGAAGAAAGCGCGCCACTTCTGTGCAAAAGACAAACTTTCCCCAGCAACAACATTTTTAAAACCGGCACACACACACCCTAGAAGTCCCGTAGGAGAAACCCTTACCTGCAGTTAGAGAATCCGTGCTGGACTGTTCCTATCCCCGGTCAAAGGGACTCCCTATCCCTTATAAATAAACTTTCAGGGAATTTAAAAAGCAAACAATAACTATAGGCAAGTATAAAAATAGAAATAAATGTAAACTTACCATTAATGCTGCACCTGCAATAATAAATGTCAGCTTGCAATGAAAGAAAAAAATCTTTACCTTTTTCCTACGATCTTCTCACTCCCCAAAATCTTCCACAAAGTGCAGGGAAACCTTTTACAATTACCAGGATTGAAAAAATAGCAGACAAATTCGAGTTGTCTTTTTTAACCATCCAATGCAGCCTTCTCCTGATTCTCTGGGACGTTGACTGCAGCCACTGCTAGCCCCCGGCCAATGGTCCTCCACGCAGATTTTATTTTTGTGCGCATGCACAAGGCGTTTTAATTTTTTTTTAAAATTTTTTTGCGCATGTGCAATTAGTTGCCCATGTTTTTTTCTGGAATGCATGCGCTGTGCGGTTCCAGCGCACACTGGAAGCCCCACCCTGCGAGATCAGCTCGGGTAGCGCAGTGTCAAAAGGTGAGCATGGTAGAAGAAAACTTAGGTTTTTTATTTTCAGCACTGAGAGGCCAAATAAAAACAGCGTCCAGGTATGTGAGCGCCATTATTTTTTATTAGGGAAACTTGGGATCTAAGTTTACTCCATTAAATGAGATAGAGCAATCTCAATCCAGCTCCAAGTGGACAGGGGCCCACAGCACAAAATTGCCTCTAATTAACATTAAATTGACAATTTCGCTTAGACAAGTTACAGGTTATTGAGTGTGGGAAATGGAAAAATACAGCACAGAAATGTTCTTCTGAGTTGTAAATGAGGCATATTGTTGTGGCACAGTAGAGGAAGCTTTAATCTGCATGTAACTATGCTCTGGGAGAGCTCAATGCTACATGCCTACGAGAATCACAGTCTCTGTACAGCCACCTAAGAACTCAGGTTAAGAATGGAAGCAAGTCTTCCTCGATTCCGAGGGACTGCCTATGTTGATGGTGATAATGGTATATGTGTGTGTGTATATGTTTCTGTGTGTGTGTGTGTATGTGTGGGTATGATGTGTATGTGTGTGTCTGTTTCTGTGTATGTGTGGGTATGATGTGTATGTGTGTGTGTGTATGTATGTGTGTTGTAGACATGTATGTATGTGTGTGAGTGTGGTGCGAGAGTGGGTGTGTGTGTGTGTCTGTGTATATCCCAAAGCAGAGGGGACAGCAGAAGCAGTTCCGCAAAAAAGTTAATGCCGGAACACTTAGAGATCCAGCTAAGAGAGCTCTATACAGCCAGCGCCTCACAGCGAATCTGGCGTGCCTTGATGACCCTGAGATGCTGAATCCCCATAGCGCTTGGTCTGCCCTCCAGGCCTCTATAACCAGTGCCTGTGAAGAGACACTTGGTCACTCAACCAGAAAATATCAGGACTGGTTTGATGAAAATGATCAGGAAATCGAAGAACTAATAGATCGCAAGCGTAAAGCATTTCTGAGCCTCAAGCAACAACCCAACTCAGGAGCTGCAAAACATTACAGACGGCTCAAGGCTCAGGTCCAACAAAAAACCCGTGACCTCAAGAACAGGTGGTGGATGGAGAAAGCACAGGAGATACAACAACTGGCCAACAGCCACGATATGCAAGGATTCTTCACTGCAGTCAAGGCATACCACGGTCCAAACTCCCAAGGCCCCACCCCACTCCTGGCCAAGAACGGGGAAACACGCCTCAAGGACACCGAGGCTGTCAGGGCCCGATGGAAGGAGCACTTTGAAGATCTCCTCAATCGAGACTCTGCGTTTGACTCGAGTGTTCTCGACTCCATCCCGCAGCATGCGACCCACCACCAACTCAGTGAAACTCCAACGTTGCACGAGTTAGGCAAAGCCATACAACAGCTCAAGAATAACAAGGCTACGGGTGCGGATGGAATCCCTGCTAATTATGGCGGAGAGGCGCTTTTGGCATGAATGCATGACTTCATCTCTCTCATCTGGAGGGAGGAGAGCATGCTGGGAGATCGCAGAGATGCAGTGATTGTGACCATTTTTTTTAAAAGGGGACAAGTCCGACTGCAGCAACTACAGGGGAATCTCGCTGTTATCAGCCACTGGGAAAGTTGTCACTAGAGTTCTCCTCAGTTGTCTTCTCCCTGTGACCGAGGAGCTCCTCCCGGAATCACAATGCGGATTTCGTCCCCTATGGGGCACAACGGACATAATCTTTGCAGTGCGACAGCTGCAGGAAAAATGTAGGCAGCAGCGCAAGCCCTTATACATGGCATTTTTCAATCTTACAAAGGCCTTTGACACCATGAGCGCCTATGGAGCGTCATCCTCCATTTTGGATGCCCCCAAAAGTTTGTCAACATCCTTCGCCTGCTTCACGATGACATACAGGCCGTGATCCTTACCAGCGGATCCATTACAGACCCAATTCACATTTGGACCGGGGTCAAACAGGGCTGCGTCATCGCTCCAACCCTCTTCTCAATCTTCCTCGCTGCCATGCTCCACCTCACAATCAACAAGCTCCCCGCTGGAGTGGAACTAAACTACAGAACCAGTGGGAAGCTGTTTAACCTACGCCGCCTCCAGGCCAGGTCCAAGATCACCCCAACCTCTGTCGTTGAACTGTAGTATGCGGACAACGCCTGCATCTGCGCAAATTCAAAGGCTGAACTCCAGGATATAGTCAATGTATACATTGAGGCATATGAAAGCATGGGCCTTACGCTTAACATCCGTAAGACAAAGATCCTCCACCAGCCTGTCACCACCGCACAGCACTGCCCTCCAATCATCAAGATTCACGGCGCGGCCCTGGACAACGTGGACCATTTCCCGTTTCTCGGGAGCCTCTTATCAACAAAGGCAGACATTGATGCGGAGATTCAACATCGCCTCCAGTGCGCCAGTGCAGCCTTTGGCCATCTGAGGAAAAGAGTGTTTGAAGACCAAGCCCTCAAATCTACCACCAAGCTCGTGGTCGACAGGGCTGTAGTAATACCCGCCCTCCTGCTTGATCTGAGGCATGGACGATGTATAGAAGGCACCTCAAGTCGCTGGAGATATATCACCAAGGATGTCTCCGCAAGATCCTGCAAATCCCCTGGGAGGACAGGCGCACCAACATCAGTGTCCTCATCCAGGCTAACATCCCCAGTATTGAAGCACTGACCACACTCGATCAGCTTCGCTGGGCAGGCCACATAGTTCACATGCCAGATACAAGACTTCCTAAGCAAATGCTTTATGCGGAGCTCTTTCATGGTAAACGAGCCAAAGGTGGGCAGCAGAAACGTTATAAGGACACCCTCAGCCTCCCTGGTAAAGTGCGACATCACCACCGACACCTGGGAGACTCTGGGCGAAGACCGCCCGAGGTGGAGAAAGTGCATTCGGGAGGGCGTTGAGCTCGTCGAGTCTCAACACAAAGAGCATGAAGAGGTCAAGCGCAGGCAGCGGAAGGAGCGTGCGGCAAACCAGCCTCACTCACCCCTTCCCTCGACGAATGTCTGTCCCACTTGTAACACGATCTGTGGCTGTCGTATCGGACTGTTCAGCCATCAAAGAACTCACTTTGGGAGAGGAAGCAAGTCTTCCTCGATTCCGAGGGACTGCCTATGATGATGATGTGTGTGATGTGTATGTATGTGTGTGTATATCTGTGTGTATGCTTGAGTATATGTGAATGTGTGTGTTTGAGTGTGTATGTATGATGTGTATATAAAAGAGCTGGAGTGGTGGGCCCTGGAACACCGTGGCCCCCCCCGACCTGCGAGAAAACAGGTGGGGAAATAAAAGAGCTGGAACGGCATACCACTTCAACCTCCATCGCGAGCTACTCCAAGTGTGCGATATTTTTGAGACGGGCGACTGGGTGACATCATCAAAACCCTGCTCGTCGTTTTGGAGCGTAGGCAGGAACATCGGCAGGACCCAGGTACAGAGAAGTGGGAGGGTCGGGGCAGATGAGCGCGAGTGTTTGTGGCGAGATGCGGTGGATGTTTATGGCAGAGGTGCGACAGATGAGTGTACGGGGCCCAGAAGAGCTGAGGTCAGGATTGGAATATCGGGTCCTTCATCGGAGCACCTGTGAACTCATGGAAGCAAGTCATTCTCATTCGAGGGACCGCCTATGATGATGATGATGCTACATGCCTGAAATAGAAACTGTTCCGAATAATAACGACCCTCACCTTGATGAACACATAAAAATTGTTGCATTTTTTAGAATCTGTGTTATAATATTAGCAAGTTCTTTGCTCTTGATTCTGAATTATTGATCTTCCAATATTTTTTGATATCCCTTTTGTTGCCAGTAGGAATTTGATCACAGAGTTTGGCACTGAGCAGAGAGAGAGCATTTTGGAAAAATTAAAACTTCTATGTTTAAAAAAAATGAAAAACTTACTGTCAATGTCATCAATATCTGGAGAGTATTTAGTTGTGTGCATCTGCCTTTCCATTGAAACTCGACATAACCTTCAAAATCTCTTAATAAGGCAATTGTGGTAGACTGATCCAGCCATATAAATGTAAGATGTAACGACAGTAACATTTGTAAATAGGATATTAATTGTGTCCTTAATCATATAGGGAACTTCAGCGATTGGACAGCATCACAAAATCACCTGTCTTTTCACATGTTTCTGAGACGCTCGGAGGTCTGACAACTATCAGAGCATATAGGCGTGAAGACAAGTTCTTTCAACAAATTCTTAACAAGATTGACTGTAACACTGTTGCTTATTTATATCTGAACACTGTAAACAGATGGCTGGGAATACGACTGGTTAGTTTTCAAATGAACCATATATTTTAATGATTTTTGAGAGATGTTTATTTTCAGTAGTTGTGAAAGAGTCTATATGGAACTATAGAAAGAATACTTGAAAGCATTTTATTAGAAGATAAAGTTAAAATGTTAAACTTTGTTTGCCAAAAGATACAATTGTTAATATAATTTAAGATTTTTGGTGCCGGAATTTGGATGAATAAATATAGAAATGAATAGCTAACTCTAATGTCAATTCTATTTTTCAGGATTTAATTGGAACAAGTATTGTTTTTGCTTCGACACTCTGCTCATTATTGACAGCAACACTGGGCTACCTGCAAGCTGGACTCGTAGGCCTTGCCATTTTATATGCCTTAAAGGTAGAGAAGAAAAAGCAAATGATATTTATAAAAAATCTGGATGGTAGTATGTTTACAAAGCCAATATTATACAAAACCTGGTGTATGATTTTCAGTTCATTTTTGGCAGTCTGTTAATGTTCCCTCTTTTAAGCGTGGTCCCTTTAAACATGCTGCGCAGTGTGCATCTTCCAGCGGCAACAACAGGTGAGCGGCCTGCGCAGGGCCTCGCGATTGGTGTGTGGCGCACACCTTTGTCTGTTACAAAGCCATTTACATTTCAGGCACTATCTTGCTTTTAAAAACAAAATCCCACAAAATTCTGATTCAAGCTATATGAACCTCCAAAATCCATTTATCTTTGCTGTGGGGAATTATTTTCAGATGCAAAAACGTGTTAACGTGGTTATGATCCATAAGGACAGAAATCAGCAAGGTCGAATAATGTGTCTCATTGGTAGAATTGTTACTCAAGTCTACAATCTGAATAAAAGTCAATACAAAAGGAACATTTTAACATTGTTCACATACCTATTTTGATTTTGCATTTTGCTGCACAAATGCAACAAAGGTCTGCTGCCGCAAGGCCATTTTTAAACACGAGTGTTTTGTTTCAATTACTCTTCCTCCTCACTAAAAAAATGGCCATTCATTGAATCTTTTGATTTTACTTCCTTACCTGGTAGACCGTTTCAAATCTTTATTATCCTTTGAGTGAAAAATATTTTCCAAGATTGGTTTTAAATTTACTTTTCACTAATTTAAATTTGTATCCAGACTGTAGAACTTAAGCTCTCCAATCTTTCCTAATAATTCAATCCCTTTACAATTGGGATCGGGATTTTTGTTCTTCTCTGCATCCTTTCATGCATTTGTGTCACTTCTCAATTGTTAATAAGTACAGCACATAACCTTCCAGACATGGGTTTAATCGCTGCTCTGTGATGAGTTAGCTAATCTGTGATGATGGGGATGCCAGAACCATCTTCCAGGTTATCACTAGAAGAATGAAGGTGAAAGTTAGAAGATTATTTTCTCATAAAGGTTAATGAGAACATGAAATGCTTTCCCGCAAGTGGCTGCTGAGACAAAGATTGTAATATTATTTACAAGGAATTAGATAATTATTCATAAAGGAAGCATGTAAAAGGATAGCGGGGAAAGGACAGGGAAATGGTTTAGAGTAGACAACTCTTACAGAATTGTTAGCAAAGGTGTAATAGGTCAAATAACCTGTTTCTCTGCTGTAACATCTCTAATTCTATTTTGTCAAAGTCACAAGAAGTGCACAAGAATACAGTGGGTGATTTTAACAAGTTCCTTATTTCAACTTCCTTTGTTTACAGTGTATTTCTTTGTTTCCAGATGTCTACTTACTTGAACTGGTGTATCCGGGAGTTTGCAGATATGGAAATGCAGATGAATGCAGTCGAGCGGGTGAATCACTACACTACCCTTCCATCTGAACAGCAGCTTGAAGAATCTCAAACTGACACAGGTTAAACGTTCTTGGCTTATTTAATTCAGTTACTTCCAATCTTGATTAGTGTTGTAAATGCATGACCTGAATTCTTCTAAACAGGATGTTGCAAACCCAAACTTAAATATGTTAGTCACATCATTGTATGGAATTTGTTTACAGCCTTATTGAGCTACCCATCAGCAGTGTTTTTTCTACTCCGAATAATGTCACTTTGATTCATTTTTATTTCTTTATTTTAATATTCTGGCCGATAAAACTTTTTAGTTCCCTTTTCCACCAATTACCTCCCCTCCCCCATCTCTTTTAAAGATGTGAGCTTCCTGTAGGGTACAGTCTGTGAATGCTGATAATTCAAGTGGGAATTTGACGATTACTGGTGATAGACTGTTTGGCCACAGGGCATCACAACCAAGCCCAATCCTATAGTCACTTGACCTTCACAGACTGCCAACAGGCGTGGCAGAATAGTAATCAAGAGTGGTATCCAATTTTCTGCTGTCTGACTCATTTCAGTAGATTGTTCATTTAAAGAAAAATGACATGTATAATGTCAAATGCTAAAATCAGGACAATAATATATAAAAATAAACTCAGCATTCACAATATTGATGTTCATGGGTCCATTTACCTTCAAGAGACTGTGCTTAGATACAGATTTAAAATATGGGGAGAGTGTCAGTTTTAATCATAATTAATGTACAATATTTAGTTGAGAAATTGAGTGTAATAGGACCCATGAACATCAATATTGTGAATGCTGAGTTTATTTTTATATATTATTGTCCTGATTTTAGCATTTCAGACCTTATACAAGTCATTTTTCTTTAAATGGACAATCTACTGAAATGAGTCAGATAGCAGAAAATTGGATACCACTCTTGATTACATTGTAATGTTTAATGCTTTATTCACAGTGAGTTATGTAAATTTAATTTTACAGTGTATCGTGCTATTATTTGACCTAATTCAGGTTTTATACTCGCATAATATACAAAAGTTTTACCATTTCCTAAAAGGCTGGTCTTAGCTCACTCTAAACATATCACATAATTGAAAGGATGCATGATTTGTCATGTGCATTTATTTTTAAAAGATATGAATCATACATTATTCCTTCAAAACTATTGCTGCCTTAATTGAAATCATGGAGCTATAAATTTTCTTTTACCGGTTCAAAAATTCTGTTTATTAGTTAAGTGTCATTTCCTGAAGTAACATATCTGTGAATTTCAGGAAATCTTGAAGTGCTGTCTGGTAGTGCAGATTGGTGTACCAATGCACTGTGGCATAGAGTGATTTCTTAGTTGGACAATTGGGAGAAGATGTGAATGGAAATCCTTAGCTTGAGAGAGGGAAAAGCCAGAAACATCTCCGAACTCTTTCATGTAGCCAGTTATAGAGCAGAATTGACGGAAACTAGAAAATAATTGCTGAATACTGGGTGAGAAGGGCAAATTACAGTACTTTCTAATAATATTCAAATTGTATTTTCAGAAAGATAAGAACATAACATAAGAACATAAGAATTAGGAACAGGAGTAGGCCATCTAGCTCCTCGAGCCTGCTCCGCCATTCAACAAGATCATGGCTGATCTGGCTGTGGACTCAGCTCCACTTACCCGCCCGCTCCCCATAACCCTTAATTCCCTTATTAGTTAAAAATCTATTTATCTGTGACTTGAATACATTCAATGAGCTAGCCTCAACTGCTTCCTTGGGCAGAGAATTCCACAGATTCACAACCCTCTGGAAGAAGAAATTCCTCTCAACTCGGTTTTAAATTGGCTCCCCCGTATTTTGAGGCTGTGCCCCCTAGTTCTAGTCTCCCCGACCAGTGGAAACAACCTCTCTGCCTCTATCTTGTCTATCCCTTTCATTATTTTAAATGTTTCTATAAGATCACCCCTCATCCTTCTGAACTCCAACGAGTAAAGACCCAGTCTACTCAATCTATTATCATAAGGTAACCCCCTCATCTCCGGAATCAACCTAGTGAATCGTCTCTGTACCCCCTCCAAAGCCAGTATATCCTTCCTTAAGTAAGGTGACCAAAACTGCATGCAGTACTCCAGTTGCGGCCTCACCAATACCCTATACAGTTGCAGAAGGAGCTCCCTGCTTTTGTACTCCATCCCTCTCACAATGAAGGCCAACATTCCATTCGCCTTCCTGATTACCTGCTGCACCTGCAAACTAACTTTTTGGGATTCATGCACAAGGACCCCCAGGTCCCTCTGCACCGCAGCATGTTGTAATTTCTCCCCATTCAAATAGTATTCCCTTTTTTTGTTTTTTTTCCCAAGGTGGATGACCTCACACTTTCCGACATTGTATTCCATCTGCTAAACCTTAGCCCATTCGCTTAACCTATCTAAATCTCTTTGCAGCCTCTCTGTGTCCTCTACACAACCCACATTCCCACTAATCTTTGTGTCATCTGCAAATTTTGTTACACTACACTCTGTCCCCTCTTCCAGGTCATCTATGTATATTGTAAACAGTTGTGGTCCCAGCGCCGATCCCTGTGGCACACCACTAACCATCGATTTCCAACCCGAAAAGGACCCATTTATCCCGACTCTCTGCTTTCTGTTAGCCAGCCAATTCTCTATCCATGCTAATACATTTCCACTGACCCTGCGTACCTTTATCTTCTGCAGTAACCTTTTGTGTACCACCTTATCGAATGCCTTTTGAAAATCCAAATACACCACATCCATCGGTACACCTCTATCCACCATGCTCGTTATATCCTCAAAGAATTCCAGTAAATTAGTTAAACATGATTTCCCCTTCATGAATCCATGCTGCGTCTGCTTGATTGCACTATTCCTATCTAGATGTCCAGCTATTTCTTCCTTAATGATAGTTTCAAGCATTTTCCCCACTACAGATGTTAAACTAACCGGCCTATAGTTACCTGCCTTTTGTCTGCCCCCTTTTCTAAACAGAGGCGTTACATTAGCTGCTTTCCAATCCGCTGGTACCTCCCCAGAGCCCAGAGAATTTTGGTAGATTATAACGAATGCATCTGCTATAACTTCTGCCATCTCTTTTAATACCCTGCGATGCATTTCATCAGGACCAGGGGACTTGTCTACCTTGAGTCCCATTAGCCTGTCCAGCACTACCGCCCTAGTGATAGCGATTGTCTCAAGGTCCTCCCTTCCCACATTCCTGTGACCAGCACTTTTTGGCATGGTTTTTGTGTCTTCCACTATGAAGACCGAAGCAAAATAATTGTTTAAAGTCTCAGCCATTTCCACATTTCCCATTATTAAATCCCCCTTCTCATCTTCTAAGGGACCAACATTTACTTTAGTCACTCTTTTCCGTTTTATATATCTGTAAAAGCTTTTACTATCCGTTTTTCTGTTTTGTGCAAGTTTACCTTCGTAATCTAGCTTTCCTTTCTTTATTGCTTTCTTAGTCATTCTTTGCTGCCTTAGTCATTCTTTGCTGTCTTAGTCATTCTTTGCTGATAGTATTTGGTTTTATTCCTTCCCTGTTAGGCATAGACTTGACTCTTACTTACAGTCGATGTAAAATCTGCACATAAACCCTCCAATGTTGCTGTATAAGTGACCTCTGTGAATAGAGAAAGTTGATTTCTCTCTTCTTAGTGGAACCATTTTCCAGCTGGCTCCAGCTCAGATCTGCTTTCTTCCTGAAGATCATAGTGCTGATTGAGACCAGAGTCCTTCCACTCTATCCAGCTGTTTGTGGGGGCTTGCTCATTTCCTACATTGCAACAGTGACTACACTTCAAAAGTACTTCATTGGCTGTAAAGTGATTTGGGATGTCCTAAGATCATTGTAGAAATGCAAGTCTTTCTTTATCATTTTGTTACCACACCTGCATGCTCTGACAATTTTGCTTACAATTTTACTTTGTTTTTTATTTTAATTGAAAAAAGTCTTCCATTTACTAAAACTTGTACAAGTAGTAATTCCTTTCTGTAACTTAAAGTATTTGATTATTCATCATAATTTCCTTTTGTAAATTTTCCTCTAGGTTCAAATCTTACCAACTGGCCACACTCTGGAGAGATAGAGTTTAATGAGGTCAGTGTACGATATGATAAGAAGCTTGATCCTGTCCTCCACAAACTGACACTAAAAATTAACCCTGGCACAAGAGTTGGAATATGTGGGCGAACAGGAAGTGGGAAGTCAAGCCTGACATTAGCCCTTCTGAGAATGATTGACAATTTTGAAGGTTTGTATTACTTCAATAAAAGTATTTTACGTTGAAAGCTTAGAGATTGGTAGTTTTTAGCATATAGAAAAGATATGTTTTAACAAAATTTAAAATGTGGAAATATGACAATCAATTGCAGATATTTGCATAATAGATATCTCTCACTAATATTTGTAAACTATACAATTTTGTACAAGATGAATGATTTGTTTAAAATGTCACAATTAATTATGAGACAGAAAGTGAAATCTATCTTAAAGACCTCTTGTATAGTGCAATATGTCTGATACTGTTTTATCATAATGGTGTGTGTGAGTGAGACAAATGCTGCAAATCAGAAGTAAAAATAGACAAGTATGTTTTGTGGGTGGGATAAAATGTGACATGATCTCAGTTGAAATAAACCTTGGGGTATTATTTGTTATTTGAGTTATCTCCCATTGTGACAAACAATGTAAGTTGACAGTAAACAGAAATAGGGATGCTGGTTTATGTCTCCAAATCAGGATGAGTTTAAATGTGCAGAAGTTATGCTGAAGAAGTATAGTACATTATGAGAAAACAATGTATCAGACATATTTCATAGGGTTGTCAACCTGGGCACTGTCTACACTGCTGCATTACAGTAAAAAAAAATCCAGTATTAAAGTATTTTAACATGTTGGGATTTATAGGTTAGTACAATGGTTAGGCCCAACCTGGAGTTTTGCACACACTTCTCATTACTGATACATGAAAGAGACATCCAGACACTAGAGGCAGGGAAGAAAAAAGCAGCAAAGCTGATCCCTAGTGTCTAACACAAGAATTATGGGCAGCTTGACTTGACAGGTTGACACTCTTCGGTCTTGCAAACAGATGTCTCTGAGGGAACTTGACAGAGATTTGTAAGATACTTAACAAGATAGCGAAATTAAACAATACTTACAGATACTACAGCGGAGCTGGATAGATAGCACAGGTTCAGGTTTGTTGAGAAATTTGAGCAAAATGTAAGGAGTCATCAACAGCTGGAACTGTGCCAGGAAGAGTGGTTTAAGCCATTTAAGGAACAGCTAGATGCAGCAAGGAAAAGAGAGTTGATATTCTAGAAAGGAAAGATCAAATAGACAGAAGACGAATCTTGGCTGTGTGCTCTAGTATAAATGGGTGGCTGCAGGTAACTGCATCTGAAGTTAATTGCAGAAAACACCATAAACAACCTGCAAATGGCATGTCAAAGATGTCAAAAAGCTTGTCTGTAATTCTACATTTTACCATAGAGGAGCTCTTAAGCTCAATCCAAATTTAGACTTTGGTCAATACATATTGATTTGGATATTCTGTTTATAAGGTGACCCAGATAGAAGATGACCCCTGCAACTTCCAGCAAAAGCCCCTTAAACAAGAGCATTATTACTGTCAAAATCAGATTTAAATTTCAGCTGCAATTCTGCAGAAGCACTTATTATAATATTAAGCTTTCCGTCCCTTCATTTTCACTGCCCTCTTCCAGTTCCCAATCTGTACTCTAGAAACTGATCTCTTGCTCACCTCTTGGCTCACTTAGTCTATTGCTTCCTGTTTATGTTGGTGCACAGCAGAGTCAGTGCTAGAAACAATTAACAGAAACATTACAATCAAATTGCCATTTTCTCTGGAGTGATCCCTACACCACTGTGGCAAGTAGAAGGCATAGGCGCTGGAGAGACAGCTGGCAAATGACGAGTCCATGCAGACACAAGAGCAGGACTAAGTCATGGGGAGATGAGCACACTCTCCAAGACTGAGCTGCAGTACCATCTGCCACATTGATTTGCATATAAGACAACTCTCCACTTCCAACCCCCATTAACCTAAATTACATGTCTTGATACTTGAGTAATACAATTAGTGCCGTATGAGGCATTGCAATGTGACTTCGAGATCTTCCTTATTAGAACAATTGTTCAAAAATCAGAATTCATATTTCTGACAAACTGTAACCAGAATCCAAATTCTTGAGCCCAATTCAGCAAAATGTACCTGATCCTATACAGATTTTTAAATTATACTTTGGGTCAGCTTTGATGTCCTTGGTAAGAAGTCAAGTTAAACTAATATTATCAATAGCTGTTAAATCAAAAGTGCTTCACGTCTTGCACAACAATTAATTCCCTCTTGAAAGTTAGTATTGAATCTGCTTCCAGCACCCTTTCGGGCAGTGCATTCCAGATCATAACAACTCACTGCGTAAAAAAAAATTCTCCTCGTCTCCTCTCTGGTTCTTTTGCCAATTATCTTAAATCTGTATCCTCTGGTTACTGACCCTCCTGGCACTGGAAACAGTATCTCCTTATATACTCTACAAAAAAAAGGCTCATAACTTTGAACACCTCTATTAATTCTCCCCTTAATCTTCTCTGCTCTAAGGAGAACAATATCAACTTCTCGAGTCCCTCCACACAACTGAATTCCCTTTTCCGTAGTATCATTCTGGTAAATCTCCTCTGTACCCTCTCCAAGCCCTTGATATCCTTGACTGTAGTAAACTACTTTCAATTGTCTCTGGATTACTCGCAATGCCACACACTGGAGCAGACGGAGAGGAAGGTTAACATTATCAAGGCTGGAGGAATGGTGTAGAATATCGGGTTTCAGATTCCTGGGACACTGGAACACTTCTGGACAAGAGATGGCTGTACAGACGAGACAACTGTGCAGACGAGATAGCCTTCAATTAAACTGGAGAGGCACCTATGTCCTTGCGTAAAGGGTAAATAGGGCAGTGGGGAAATATTTCAGCTAAAACCTTCAACAGTGAATGGTATCCTATCTAATTGTCAGGCATTCCTCATAGCCCTATATGTGCCTCCACAAGTCTGGTCGAAGAAATAATGGTCAACACCACAAGAGAAATTTTGCAAGGCTCCACTCATAGTACACATCATCATAGGCAGTCCCTCGAAATCGAGGAAGACTTGCTTCCACTCTAAAAGTGAGTTCTTAGGTGACTGTATAGTCCAATATGGGAATTACAGTCACTGTCATAGGTGAGGCAGACAGTTGTTGAAGGAAAGGGTGGGTGGGGAGTCTGGCTTGCCGCACACTCCGTCCGCTGTCTGTGCTTATTTTCTGCATGCTCTCAGCGACGAGACTCGAGGTGGTAGCGCCCTCCCGGATACTCTTCCTCCTCTTAGGGCGGTCTTTGGCCAGGGATTCCTAGGTGTTGGTGGAGATGTTGCACTTTATTAAGGAGGCTTTGAGGATGTTCTTGAAACGTTTCCTCTGCCCACCTGGGGCTCGCTTGCCGTGTAGGAGTTCCGAGTAGAATGCTTGCTTTGGGAATCTTGTGTCGGGTATGTGGACAATGTGGTCCGCCCAACGGAGCTGGTCGAGTGTGGTCAGTGCTTCAATGCTAGGGATGTTGGCCTGATCAAGAACACTGACATTGGTGCATCTATCCTCCCAGGAGATTTGCAGGATCTTGCGGAGATATCATTGGTGGTATTTCTCCAGCAATTTGAGGTGTCTACTGTATATGGTCCATGTCTCTGAGACATACAGGAGGACGGGTATCACTACAGCCCTGTAGACCATAAGCATGGTGCCAGATTTGAGGGCCTGAACTCATAGTGCATCATCATAGGCAGCCCCTCGGGGTTGAGAATGACCTGCTTCCATACTAAAAATGAGTACTCAGGTGACTGATGAAACTCATTTTAAACAGTGGAAGATACCTGTGCGTGAATTCTTTTAATGTTGTGTGGCCGTTGCACACTAGCCACCACACAAGGTCTTGGTCCAGTGGCAAGGGGATCCAAGACGACTGGAGACCAGGCTCTGCCGCATGTGCCAATACATACATACAAACTCAAACATACTTCTACTGTCCTCCTTCCTTCCTCCTTCCCACGGTACCTCTCTTTCTCTCTTTACGTGGAATTCATAGTACGCACTGTGAGCCTCACGATCTCACACCTTCGTTATTGGCCCATGCTATGCCTTCCCTTGATCTTGTCCACGCTGCTGTACCTCTGTGCTCTGACTTCTCTGCTCCCCCGTGCCTCGTCCGTCCTCTCCTCGCCCGTCAGGACTTCACCCGTCCCGACCTCCGGACCTTGCCCATCCCGACCACCGCTCCTCGTCGCTGATGACCTCCGCGTTGTTGATTCTATTGCTGCGGTGGCTAGCTTGTTTTGATTTTTCCACAGCTCCAGCCCCACACTCCAAACTCCAAACTGCTCCTCTCTTTGTTTTGGAGCGCGAGGCTGGAGCCGTGTGCAAATCAAAAAAAAGCCCGACTTCCTGGGACATTCAAAGGAGCAGTTTGGAGCATGAGGCTGGGGCTGTGGGCAAATCAAACAAAGCCCGACTTCATAGTACATACCTTGCTAGTGAGCAACATGGGCCATATAACCAGGCGGGCAGGTAATGGCACCCACTTAAAGTGGCTGCATATGGAGGCAAATATTGTTTCAAGGCTCAAATAAACGTTAAATGTTTGTCTATCTTTGCAATATCCATTGGAGGAATGTGATGGCGGAGCCCAGCATGTGAGTGCAAAAGGCAAGGCTGAAGCATTCCCCTTTAACGAGCCACGCACACAACAAAAATTAGCGGGAACATTGCTTCCATCAATTTGCTGATGATTGAGAGTAGGCTGATGGAGCAGTAATTGGCTGGATTGGATTTTTCCTGCTTTTAGTGGATGGGGCATACCTGTCCACGAAAACTCTATATCTGAATGCACAAAGCATTCGTAACAAGATAGATGAGTTGACGGCACAAATAGAAATAAATGGGTATGATCTGATTGCCATTACAGAGACATGGTTACAAGGTGACCAAAGCTGGGAACTAAATATTATGGGGTATTTGCCACTTCGCAAGGATAGGCAGAAAGGCAAAGGAGGTGGGGTAGCTCTATTAATAAAGGATGAGATCAGTGCAGTCGTAAGAAATAATATTGGCTCAGAAGATCAAGATGTAGAATCAGTTTGGGTGGAGACAAGGGAAAGAAGTCACTGGTGGGAGTGGTCTACAGGCCCCCAAACAGTAGCCACTCAGTGGCACAGAGTATAAATCAAAAAATAATGGAGGCTTGTAAGAAAGGTACAGCAATAATCATGGGCGATTTAAATCTTCGTATTGATTGGACAAATCAAATTGCAATGGTAACCTTGAGAAAGAGTTCATAGAGTGTATGCGGGATGGCTTCTTACATTGTGGAACCAACCAGGGACCAGACTATTTCAGATCTGGTAATGTGTACTGAGATTGGATTAATTAATTATCTCATAGTAAAGGATCATCTTGGAAAGAGTGATCATAGCATGGTAGAATTTCAAATTCAATTTAGGTCTCAAACTAGTGTCCTGAACTTAAATAAAGGTAATTACAAAGGTATGACGGCAGAGCTGGTTAAAGTGGACTGGAAAAATATATTAAGTAGTAAGACTGTAGAAATGGCAAACATTTAAGAGGATATTTCATAACTCTCAGCAAAGATTTATTCCAGTGAGAAGTAAAGATGCTAAGAGAAGGATGAACCATCCATGACTAACTAAGGAAGTAAACGATGGTATCAAATTGAAAACAAAGACATACAATGTTGCGAAGAATGATGGAAGGCCAGAGGATTGGGAAATGTTTAGAAACCAGCAAAGGATGACTCAAAAAAATGATAAAGACAGAGAAGATAGCATATGAGAGTAAAGTAGCAAGAAATATAAAAACAGACAATAAGAGCTTCTACACATATATAAAAAGGAAACAAGTAGCTAAAGTAAATGTTGGTCCCTTAGAGGATGGGACTGTAGAATTAATAATGGGAAACAGGGAAATGGCAGATACTTTGAACAAATATTTTGTATCGGTCTTCATTGAAAAAACATCCCAACAATTGATAATCAAGGAGCTATTGCCGGGGGTGGGGGGGGGGGGGGGGCGGCTGGTGGTACTTAAAACAATCACTTTCACTAGAGATAAAATACTAGGCAAATTAATGGGACCAAAGGTGGACAAGTCCCCTGGACCTCATGGCATGTATCCTAGGGTCTTAAAAGAAGCGCCTGCAGAAATAGTGGATGCATTGGTTGTAATCTCCCAAAATTCCCTGAATTCTGGAGAGGTTCCAGTGGACTGGAAAACCGCAAATGTAACCCCTCTATTTAAGAAAGAAGTGAGACAGAAAGCAAGAAGCTATATATCAGTTAGCCTAACATCTATCATTGGAAAATGAGTCCATCATTAAGGAAGTAGGAGCATGTCATTTAGAAAATCATAATGCAGTCAAGCAGAATCAGCATGGTATGAAAAGAAAATCATGTTTGACAAATTTGCTGGAGTTCTTTGAGGATATAATGAGCAGGGTGGATAAAGGGGGAACAGTTGATGTCGTATATTTTGATTTCCAGAAGGCTTTCGATAAGGTGCCACACAAAAGGTTACTGCACAAGATAAGAGCTCACAGGATTGGGGATAATATATTAGCGTGGATAGAGGATTGACTAACTAACAGAAACAGAGAGTCGGGATAAATGGGTCATTTTCAGGCTGGCAAACTGTAACTAATTGCCACAGGAATCAGTGCTGGGGCCTCAACTATTTACAATTTATATTCATGATTTGGATGAAGGGACTGAGTGTAACGTAGCCAAAGTTGCTGCCGATACAAAGATAGGTGGGGAAGCAAGTTGATGATGCAAAAAATCTACAAAGGGATATAGATCGGCTCAGTGAGTGGGCAAAAATTTGGCAGATGGAGTGTAATGTGGGAAAATGTGAGGTTATCCACGTTGGTAGGAAAAATAAAAAAGCAAATTATTATTTAAATAGGGAGAGATTACAAAATGCTGTGGTATAGAGGGATCTAGGGGTTCTTGTGCATGAAATGCAAAAAGTTAGCATCCAAGTAATCAGGAAGGCAAATGGAATGCTGGCCATTATTGCAAGGGGGATAGAGTATAAAAGTAGCGAAGTCCTGCTCCAACTGTACAGGGCGTTGGTAAGACCACACCTGGAGTACTGCGTACAGTTTTGGTCTCCTTATTTAAGGAAGGATATACTTGCATTGGAGGCAGTTCAGAGAAGGTTCACTAGGTTGATTCCTGAGATGAAGGAGTTGTCATATGAAGAAAGGTTGCGCCTATATTCATTAGAAGAATGAATGGTGATCTTATTGAAACATATAAGATTCTGAGGGGGCTTGACAAGGTAGATGCAGAGAGAATGTTCCCCTTCATGAGGGAATCTAGAACTAGGGGACATAGTTTCAGAATAAGGGGTCGCCCATTTAAAACAGAAATGAGGAGGAATTTCTTCTCTCAGAGGGTCGTGAATCTTTGGAATTCTCTACCCTAGAGAGCTGTGGAGGCTGGTCATTGAATATATTTAAGGTAGAGATGGACAGATTTTTGAATGATACAAGAATCAAGGGTTATGGGGAGCGGGCGGGGAACTGGAGTTGAGGCCAGGATCAGATCAGCCATGATCTTATTAAATGGTGGAGCAGGCTCGAGGGGCCAAATGGCCTATTGCTCCTATTTCTTATGTTCTTATGGGCTATTTTCCACTGTGTCAGTTAGATGCCAGTGTTGTAACTATACTGGAACAACTTGGCTAGAAGTATGGCTAGTTCTGAAGCACAAGTCTTCAGCATTGCAGCCGGGATGTTGAAGGGGCCAATAGCCTTAGCTGTATCCAGTGTGGTAAGCCATTTCTTGATATCACGTGAAGTGAATCGAATTGGCTGAAAACTGGCTTCTGTGATGGTGGGAACCTCAGGCGGAGGCCGCGATGGATCATCCACTCAGCACTTCTGGCTGAAGATGGTTTCAAATGCTTCAGCCTCATCTTTTGCAGTCACGATCTGGGCCCCGCCATCATTGAGAATGGGGATATTCATGGAACCTCCTCCTCCCGTTAAATGCTTAATTGTCCTCCACCATTCACCACTGGATGTGGCAGGAGTACAGTGCTTTGATCTGATCTGTTGATTGTGGGATCGCTTAGCTCTGTCTATAGCATGCTACTTCCACTGTTTAGCATGCAAGTCATCCTATGTTGTAGCTTCACCAGGTTGGCACCTCATTTTTAGCTGCTGCTCCTGTTATGATCATCTACACTCCTCATTGAACTAGGGTTGGTTCCCTGGCTTGTTGGCAATGGTAGAGTGAGGGATGTGCTGGGCAATGAGTTTACAGATTGTGGTGGAATACAATTCTGCTGCTGCTGATGACCCACAGCACATCATGGACGCCCAGTCTTGAGCTGCTAGATCTGTTCAGAATCTATCCCATTTAGCACGATGGTAGTGCCACACAAAATGATGGAGGGTGTCCTCAGTGTGAAGACAGGACTTCGTATCCACAAGGACTGTGCGGTGATCAAGGAGCCCATGCCATGCAGTCATCTCAGTTCACTTTTGGCTGACTGCACTGGCAGGCCAGTCATTTCTAACTCCAATTTACCAAGATCTTAAAATCAGTCCTCGTATGTGAAACTCTACTAGAGTTACGTGCAATACAACTGTCAGTGATAGAGGGCATATATAAACCTTTGCTATAGCTAATTCACTGCTTTTTGGATTGATATATAATGTTGAGAAGATGGTTGAGGAGGATTCTAGCGACGACTTTCCCAGTGGCTGATAGCAGGAAGATTCCTCTGTAGTTGCCGCAGTCGGACTTGTCCCCTTTTTAACGAGCCAAAGGTGGGCAGTGGAAATGTTTCAAGGACACCCTCAAAGCCTCCTTGGCGACATCCCCACTGACACCTGGGAGTCCCTGGCCCAAGACCACCCTAAGTGGAGGAAGTGCATCCGGGAGGGCGCTGAGCACCTCGAGTCTCAACGCCGAGAGCATGCAGAAATCAAGCACAGACAGCGGAAAGAGCGTGCGGCAAACCAGTCCCACCCACCCCTTCCCTCCGCGACTGTCTGTCCCACCTATGATAGAGTCTGTGGCTCTCGTATTGAATTGTTCAGCCACCAAAGAACTCACTTCAGTGGAAGCAAGTCTTCCTCGATTCCGAGGGACTGCCTATGATGATGATAATGTTGAGGTGAAATTGCAGTAGCTCTTCTGAGGCAGGCATAAATTTAGAGGCCTGCCTTCAGCACTGACAATACCTATAATGCCACTCCAGTCATAATCTTAGAAAAGATTTACAATTCAGCCTGTCAAATGTTGATCGTGATCAAACCTCATCCCACCACAATGTGGGACTGTGCAATGATGCTTTAACACAGTGCATAAACTGGGAACTATCTGTTTTTAAATATAGCAACCAATGTTTATGGGGTTTTGATTGACTAGTGTAGGCAAAATTTCCAATAGATTATGCACAAATTTCATAACAGCTTTCATTTTTGAAAGCTGGAATCAGCCAGATTGCACGAAACTTTTAAGAACTATAACGAATCCTTACCACACAGTATACTTTTTCCAAGTCTTTCTGTGTTCCCAGCTAAAGACTGGTAGCATAGATAGAAAAAGAGAACATCAAGCACAATCGGGTCAGAATAGAACAACAACTTACATTTATGTACAACCTTTAACATATAGAAGAACATTGCAAAGTGATCACAGAGGCATAATTAAAAAAAGGAGACTAAGCAAAAAAGGAGAGATCAGGAGGGGTGACCAATAGCAAGGTCAAAGCTGTGAGTTTTAAGGTGGGTCGAAAAGGAAGAGAGGGAAGTAGAAAGACAGAGAGGCATAGGCTTGTAATTCCAGAGCATGGGGCCCAGGCAGCTCAAAACATGGCTGCCAGTGGTGTGGTGAAGGGAGAGAAGGTTGCATAAGAGGCCATTCAGAGGAATGGAGAGTTTGGGGAAGTTGTAAGGAAGGATGAGGTTACAAAGATAGGATGGAATGAGGCCATAAAGGCATGAGAGGATGAGAATTTTAACTTTGAGGTGATGGAGGACCAGAAGTCAATGCAGGTCAGTGAGGACAGGGATGATGGGTAAGCAGAACCTGGTGTGGGACAGGATATGGGCAGCAGAGTTTTGGATCAGCTGGATTTTGGAGGGTGGTGGAAGAGAGGGTGACGAGATCATTGGAATAGACCAATTGGGGATGACAAAGGCATGGATGAGGGATTCAGCAGGAGATGGGCTGAGGTACAGGCAGAGGAAAAATGACCTCAAATGCAACAGATTTATTAGCATGATCCCTGATTTTACAAGTAGTTCAGTGGCCTGATGCAGATTCTGTTTTATAGAAGGTACCATGATTTGGTCTTCAGAGTAAGTTACATGATTCAAACTCTGAGTAAATTATGGATTCAATCCAGTAAGACCTCTGTCATCTATTAGAGCATTTCGGGACTGAAATTGCCCCTTTCTATAAGGCCCGTGGCCGCCTGAAAGCGTCGGCCACGAGTCAGTGTGGCTGCGAACTTCTTGTGGAGGGGCCGTAATTTTGAACATTGCCCTCCTTTATTATTGGAGTGGTTTGGGGGACTGCTCCACCCGTTTTCCCGCCGCTTCGTGCACATGCCAACCGCTTACCGACCAGCGGCGACCTCTTCGCGAAATTGCCCCGCGGGAAATTGCCTCCTTCTGGAATTGCCCCGTGGGAATGGCACTGCCAGCGGGACATCGGAGAGGCGGAGCGGCAGCATGGGGAGGCCTACATAAGGCCCAACAGACGTCGGGATCCAGCTGGGAGTCGGAGAGGCCAGCCGGTACACCTGCAGCAGGGAGGCAAAATAGAAGTAGAAAGAAATCGAAGGGTGACGGGGTAAGTGATTGATTGGTGAGTAATTTTTCTTTTTCTTTTCTTTATCGGTAAGTAACCTTTTAGCATTGTTGTTGACAAATTAAGTTAATCTAAGGGTTAAGTCATGGCAGGTGAGCTCGGGCACGTGTTATGCTCCTCCTGTGCTATGTGGAAAGTCAGGGACGCTTCCAGTGTCCCTGACGACTACATGTGCGGGAAGTGCATTCACCTGCAGCACCTGACAGACCGCATTGCTGCACTGGACTGCGGGTGGATTTACTATGGAGCATCTGCGATGCTGAGGATGCTGTGAATAGCACGTTTAGTGAGTTGGTCTTACCGCAGGTAAAGGTTACACAGACAGATGGGTGACCAACAGGAAGAGCAGTGCAAGGAAGGTAATGCAGGGGTCTCCTGCGCTCATCTCCCTGCAAAACAGATACACTGCTTTGGGTATTGTTGAGGGGGATGATTCATCAGGGGAGAGCAGCAGCAGCCAAGTTCATGGCACCGTAGGTGGCTCTGCTGCACAGGAGGGCAGGAAAAAGAATGGGAGAGCTCTAGTGGTAGGGGATCCTATTGTAAGGAGGATAGATAGACATTTCTGCGGCCACAACCGAGACTCCAGGATGGTATGTTGCCTCCCTGGTGCAAGGGTCAAGGATGTCTTGGAGCGGGTGCAGGACATTTTGAAGGGGGAGGGTGAACAGCGCGTTGTCGTGGTGCGTATAGGTACCAACGATATAGGTAAAAAACGGGATGAGGTCCAACAAGACGAATTTAGGGAGCTAGGAGCTAAATTAAACAGTAGGACCTCAAAAGTAGTAATCTTGGGATTGCTACCAGTGCCACGTGCTAGTCAGAGTAGGAATCACAGGATAGCTCAGATGAATACGTGGCTTGAGGAGTGGTGCAGAAGGGAGGGATTCAAATTCCTGGGACATTGAAACCGGTTCTGGGGGAGGTGGGACCAGTACAAACCAGACGGTCGGCACCTGGGCAGGACCGGAACCAATGTTCTTGGGGGAGTGTTTGCGAGTGCTGTCGGGGAGGGTTAAACTAATATGGCAGGGGGATGGGAACCTGTGCAGGGAGACAGAGGGATGTAGAATGGGAGTAGAAGCAAAAGATAGAAAGAAGAAAAGTAAAAGTGGAGGGCAGAGAAACCCAAGGCAAAAAGCAAAAAGGGCCACATTAGAGCAAAATTCTAAAGGGGCAAAGTGTGTTAAAAAGACAAGCCTGAAGGCTCTGTGCCTCAATGCGAGGAATATTCGGAATAAGGTGGACGAATTAACTGCACAGATAGCAGTTAACGGATATGATGTAATTGGCATCACGGAGACATGGCTCCAGGGTGACCAAGGCTGGGAACTCAACATCCAGGGGTATTCAACATTTAGGAAGGATAGACAGAAAGGAAAAGGAGCTTGGGTGGTGTTGCTGGTTAAAGAGGAAATTAATGCAATAGTACGGAAGGACATTAGCTTGGATGATGTGGAATCTGTATGGATAGAGCTACGGAATATCAAAGGGCAGAAAGCGCCAGTGGGAGTTGTGTACAAACCACTAAACAGTAGTAGTGAGGTTGGGGACAGTATCAAACAAGAAATTAGGGATGCACGTAATAAAGGTACAGCAATTATGGCCGACTTTAATCTACATATTGATTGGGTTAACGAAACTGGTAGCAATGTGGTGGAGAAGGATTTCCTGGAGTGTATTAGGGATGATTTTTTTAGACCAATATGTCGAGGAATCAAGTAAAGGGCTGGCCATCCTGGACTGAGTGATGTGTAATGAGAAAGGACTAATTAGCAATCTTGTTGTGCGAGGCCCCTTGGGGAAGAGTGACCATAATATGGTAGAATTCTTTATTAAGATGGAGAGTGACAGTTAATTCAGAGACTAGGGTCCTGAACTTAAGGAAAGATAACTTTGATGGTATGAGACGTGAATTGGCTAGAATAGACTGCTGAGTGATGCTTAAAGGGTTGATGGTGGATAGGCAATGGCAAACATTTAAAGATCACATGGATGAACTTCAACAATTGTACATCCCTGTCTGGAGTAAAAATAAAACGGTGAAGGTGGCTCAACCGTGACTAACAAGGGAAATTAAGGATAGTGTTAAATCCAAGGAAGAGGCATATAAATTGGCCAGAAGAAGCAGCAAACCTGAGGACTGGGAGAATTTTGTAATACAGCAGAGGAGGATAAAGGGTTTAATTAGGAGGGGGGAAATAGAGTATGCTGGGAACATAAAAATTGACTGCAAAAGCTTCTATAGATATGTGAAGAGAAAAGGATTAGTGAAAACAAACGTAGGTCCCATGCAGTCAGATTCAGGTGAATTTATAATGGGGAACAAAGAAATGGCAGACCAGTTAAACAAATACTTTGGTTCTGTCTTCACAAAGGAAGACACAAATAACCTTCTGGAAATACTAGGGAACCGAGGGTCTAGTGAGAAGGAAAAACTGAAGGAAATCCTTATTAGGCGGGAAATTGTGTTCGGGAAATTGATGAGATTGAAGGCCGATAAATCCCCGGGGCCTGATAGTCTGCATCCCAGAGTGCTTAAGGAGGTAGCCCTAGAAATAGTGGATACATTGGTGATCATTTTCCAACAGTCTATTGAATCTGCGTCGGTTCCTATGGACTGGAGGGTAGCTAATGTAACACCACTTTTTAAGAAAGGAGGGAGAGAGAAAACGGGTAATTATAGACCGGTTAGCCTGACATCAGTAGTGGGGAAAATGTTGGAATCAATTATTAAAGATGAAATAGCAGCACATTTGGAAAGCAGTGACGGGATCGGTCCAAGTCAACTTGGAATTATGAAAGAGAAATCCTGCTTGACAAATCTTCTAGAATTTTTTGAGGAGAGTGGACAAGGGAGAACCACTGGATGTGGTGTATTTGGACGTTCAAAAGGTTTTTGACAAGATCCCACACAAGAGATTGGTGTGCAAAATTAAAGCACATGGTATTGGGGGTAATGTATTGACGTGGATAGAGAACTGGTTGGCAGATAGGAAGCAGAGAGTCGGGATAAATGTGTCCTTTTCAGAATGGCAGGCAGTGACTAGTGGGGTGTCGCAGGGCTCAGTGCTGGGACCCCAGCTATTTACAATATACATTAATGATTTGGATAAGGGAATTGAGTGTAATATCTCCAAGTTTGCAGACGATATTAAGCTGGGTGGCGGTGTGAGCTGTGAGGAGGACGCTAAAAGGCTGCAGGGTGACTTGGACAGGTTAGGTGAGTGGGCAAATGAGTGGCAGATGCAGTATAATGTGGATAAATGTGAGGTTATCCACTTTGGTGGCAAAAACACGAAGGCAGAATATTATCTGAATGGCGGCAGATTAGGAAAAGGGGAGGTGCAACGAGACCTGGGTGTCATGGTACATCAGTCATTGAAAGTTGGCATGCAGGTTTTGCAGGCGGTGAAGAAGGCAAATGGTATGTTGGCCTTCATAGCTAGGGGATTTGAGTATAGGAGCAGGGAGGTCTTACTGCAGTTGTACAGGGCCTTAGTGAGGCCTCACCTGGAATATTGTGTTCAGTTTTGGTCTCCTAATCTGAGGAAGGACGTTCTTGTTATTGAGGAAATGCAGCGAAGGTTCACCAGACTGATTCCCGGGATGGCAGGATTGACATATGAGGAGAGACTGGATCGACTGGGCCTGTATTCACTGGAGTTTAGAAGGATGAGAGGGGATCTCATAGAAACATATTAAATTCTGCCGGGACTGGACAGGTTAGATGCAGGAAGAATATTCCCGATGTTGGGGAAGTCCAGAACCAGGGAACATAATCTAAGGATAAGGGGTAAGCCATTTAGGACTGAGATGAGGAGAAACTTCTTCACTCAGAGAGTTGTTAACCTGTGGAATTCCCTACCGCAGACAGTTGTAGATGCCAGTTCATTGGATACATTCAAGAGGGAGTTAGATATGGCCCTTACGGCTAAAGGGATCAACGGGTATGGAGAGAAAGCAGGAAAGACATACTGAGGTGAATGAACAGCCACGCTCTTATTGAATGGCGATGCAGGCTCGAAGGGCCGAATGGCCTACTTCTGCACCTATTTTCTATGTTTCTATGTTTTTCTCGCTGCTCGGTGCCTCCCGACAGCTTTTGCTGTCGGTACCCTTTCTGTGGCTTGGTGGCGCGGCCTCCCTTAAAGGGGAGGTGGTGTTGCCAGTGACTCCATGTTTTTTTTTGTTGGCTGACTGTCAGATCGGGCCGGCAGTTATGACCCGCTGACCCAGCCGAAACTCTCCCTGGTGGCCCAGTGTTTGCCACTAAAGTGGCTGCAGAGTTCGCAGCGGTCCTCCCCCTCACCTGATGGAGAGACATTACGACGCGTCAGTCGCGCTGATGACTTGCAGCGTCAGCCATTCCGACCCCACCGCACTTCCACCCCGCTTCAAAAAAAAGCCGAAGTGCTAATTTTTCCCGATTGGCTACCCCATGCATTGGGGTGGATGGAGCCTATCTAAAACGGTAGGTGCGACTCGTTTCGGGCGGTGGGCAAATTCGCCCTCTATAATAAGCTTTTACAAATTAACTGATAATACACATAGTGCATAATAATTTGTAGCATTCCTAGGGTTATTCTAATATGAGCTGCTCTTGGTAAATTTGCAAGGATTTCATTTGGTATCATTCCCTGTACTTCCCTGATTTGAGGCTTATGAACTATCAAAAGACAGAATAACTGGGGTATCTTCAGAGGCATTTGTTGCTGGCCCCGAACTACGCTCCTCACAAGGATCTCGCGATCCCTGTGTCGAGAACTTCGGGTTTTCTGACCTTCAGTTCAATTCAACGGACTGTAGTGGAGATCCCCTTGTTCGAACTACTGTGACGTCAACAGGCTATCTAAGCAGCCAATCAAAAGGCAGAATTCTCACAGACAGTGACGTGAGTAAGCTCTTAAAACTCAAACTTTTAAAAATAGTTAGAGAGAGAAAAAGAAAGATTGGGGTTCTTACATGGGGAAAGGCAAACCTGAAATAAAGATGGACAAACTTTTTTTTAAAACTTCTTTTCCATTTTTTGAAATGTGGCTCGGTGTCACGTTTATTGTTTTGTCTTATAACATTCCTGTGAAGCGCCTTGGGACATTTTATTATGTTAAAGGCACTCTATAAATGCAAGCTGTTGTTATTAAACCTAATTCCTTTGGTTCTAACTTTTAGTGGGGAATTTAACAGCGTATGTGGTGTACATGGATTTCCAAAAGGAATTTGTCAAAGTGCCACTTTATAGGCTTGTCAGCAAAGTTGAAGCCCATGGAATAAAAGGGACAGTGACAGAATGGATAAAAAATTGGCTAAGTGACAGGAAAAAGAGACTAGTGATGAACGGTTGTTTTTTGGACCAGAGGAAGGTATACAGTGAATGTTCCACGGAGGTCGGTACTAGGACCTCTGCTTTTCTTGATATATATTAATGACTAGGATGTGGGTGTACAGAGCACAATATCAAAATTTTCAGATGACACAAAACTTGGAAGTATGGTGAACAGTGAGGAGGATATTGAGAGACTTCAAGAGGACATAGACAGGCTGGTGGAATGGGAGGACACATGGCAGATGAAATTTAACACAGAAAAGTGCGCAGTGATATATTTTGATTGAAAGAATGAGGAGAGGAAATATAAACTAAAGGGTACAATCCTAAAGGGGGTGCATGAACAGAGAGACTGAGGGGTATATATGCATAAACCGTTGAAGGTGGCAGGGCATGTTGAGAACGTGGTTAAAAAAGCTTACAGGATCCTGAGTTTCATGAATAGAGGTATAGATGCAAAAGCGTGAAAATTATGATGAACCTGTTTAGAACACTGGGCTGGCCTCAACTGGAGAATTATGTCCAATTCTGGGCACCGCACTTTATTAAGGATATGAAGGCCTTGGAGACGGTGCAGGAAAGATTTATGAGAATGATTCCAGGGATGAGGTACTTTGATGACCCCGAGACGCAGAATGCCCACAACGTTTGGTCTGTCCTCCAGGCCTCCATAACCACTGCCTGAGAAGAGATGCTCGGTCACTCAACCAGAAAACACCAGGACTAGTTTGATGCGAATGACCAGGAGATCCAAGAGCTAATAGATCGCAAGCGCAGGGCATTTTTGAGCCTTAAGCAGCAACCCAATTCGGGAGCAGCAAAGCAGCATTACAGACAGCTTATGGCTGAGGTCCAACAAAAAAACCGGGACCTAAAGAACAGGTGGTGATGGAGAAAGCACAGGAGATACAGCAGCTGGCCGACAACCATGATGTGTGAGTATTCTTCATCGCAGTCAAGGCCACCTATGGTCCAAACACCCAAGATCCCACCCCACTGCTGGCCAAGAATGGGGAAACACGCATCAAGGACACCGAGGCAGTCAGGGCCCGCTGGAAGGAACACTTCGAAGATCTCCTCAATCGAGACTCTGTCTTTGACTCAAGTGTTCTCGACTCCATCCCGCAGCATGCTACCCAACACCACCTCAGTAAAACCCCATCACTGCACGAGGTAAAAAAAGCCATAAGACAGCTTAAGAACAACAAAGCTACGGGAGCGGATGGAATCCCCGCTGAGGCACTGAAGTATGGCGGAGAGGCACTGTTGCCGCAAATACATTACCTCATACTAGGAGATCTCAGAGATGCAGTGACTGTGACCATCTTTAAAAAGGGGACAAGTCCAACTGCGGAAACTACAGAGGAATCTCCCTGTTTCGGCCATTGGGAAAGTCGTCGCTAGAGTCCTCCTCAACCATCTTCTCCCTGTGGCTGAGGAGCACCTCCCGGAGTCACAGTGCGGATTTCGTCCCCTATGGGGCACAAGGGACATGATTTTTGCAGCGCAACTGCTGCAGGAAAAATGCAGGGAACAGCACCAGCCCTTATACATGGCCTTCTTCGATCTTACAAAGGCCTTTAACACTGTCAACACAAGGGTCTATGAAGTGTCCTCCTCTGTTTCGGATGCCCCAAGGTTCGTCACCATCCTCCGCCTGCTCCACGACGACATGCAAGCCATGATCCTTGCCAACGGATCCATTACAGACCCAATCCAAGTCCGGACCGGGGTCAAACAGGGCTGCGTCATCGCTCCAACCCTCTTCTCAATCTTCCTCGCTGCCATGCTCCACCTCACAGTCAACAAGCTCCCCGCTAGAGTGGAACTAACCTACAGAACTAGTGGGAACCTGTTCAACCTTCACCTTCTCCAGGCCAGGTCCAAGACCACCCCAACCTCTGTCGTCGAGCTACAGTACGCGGATGATGACGCTTGCGTCTGTGCACATTACAGAGGCTGAACTCCAAGTCATAGTCAACGTATTTACTGAGGCGTACGAAAGCATGGGCCTTACGCTAAACATCCGTAAGACTAGAGTCACCCACCAGCCTATCCTCGCCGCACAGCACTGCCCACCCCAGTCATCAAGATACATGACGCGGCCCTGGACAACGTGGACCATTTTCCATACCTCCGGTGCCTCTGATCAACAAGAGCAGATATTGCTGACGAGATTCAACACCACCTCCAGTGCGCCAATGCAGCCTTCAGCCGCCTGAGGAAAAGAGTGTTTGAAGACCAGGCCCTCAAATCTGCCACCAAACTCATGGTCTACAGGGCTGTAGTAATACCAGCCCTCCTGTATGGCTCAGAAACATGGACCATGTGCAGTAGACACCTCAAGTCGCTGGAGAAATACCACCAATGATGTCTCCGCAAGATCCTATAAATCCCCTGGGAGGACAGAAGCACCAACGTTAGCGTCCTCGACCAGGCCAACATCCCCAGCATTGAAGCACTGACCACACTTGATCAGCTCCGTTGGGCAGGCCACATTGTTCACTTGCCAGACACGAGACTCCCAAAGCAAGCGCTCTACTCGGAACTCCTTCACAGCAAACGAACCAAAGGTGGGCAGAGGAAACGTTTACAAGGACCCCCTCAAAGCCTCTCCGATAAAGTGTCCACTGACACCTGGGAGTCCCTGGCCAAAGACCGCCCTAAGTGGAGGAAGTGCATCCGGAGGGCGCTGAGCACCTCGAGTCCCATCACCGAGAGCATGCAGAAATCAAGCGCAGGCAGCGGAAAAAGCGTGCGGCAAACCTGTCCCACCACCCTTTCCCTCAACGACTATCTGTCCCACTTGCAACAGGGACTGTGGTTCTCATATTAGACTGTTCAACCACCTAAGGACTCATTTTTAGAGTGGAAGCAAGTCTTTTTCGATTCTGAGGGACTGCTTATGATGATGATGATTTCAGTTATATGGATAGATTGCAAATGCTGAGGTTATTCTCCTTAGAGGAGAGAAGGTTGAAAGGAAACTTGATAAAGGTGTTCAAAGTCTAAAGGGGGGTCTGGACAGAGTAGATCGAGAGGAACAGTTCCCATTGGCAGAAGGGTCAAGAACCAGAGGACACAGATTTAAGGTGATTGGCAAAAGAACCAAAGGTGAATTAAGAAAAGTCTTTGTTCACAGCGAGTGGTTAGCATCTGGAATGTACTGCCTGAAAAGGGAGTGGAGGAAGACTCAATCCCTGCTTTCAAAAGGGAGTTGGATAAGTATCTAAAAGAAAAACATTTGCAGGGCTACGGGGCAAAGGTGGGGAAGTGGGACTAGCTGAGGTGCTCTTGCAGAGAGCCGACACGGGCTCGACAGGCCAAATGCCCTCCTTCCGTGGTGTAACCATTCTGTGGGCCCAAGTTTGAACTGTTCATTAGAACGGCGCACCTCCGAACCTCGCTTTTAATTTTAGAATTAAAAGTGTGCCTAAAAAGTACCTCGCTATTCTGAACTGTCTGCAGGCCTCCATTCCAGTCGGTGCAGCGCAGCTTGAGCTGCGGGGGGGCGGAGCTATCGACGTGCTGTGTCTACATAGCCGGCATGGGGGCGGGGCTAGGGCCCAGCATGTCTGAGTGCCGGCAGCGTTGCGCATGCGCAATGGCACAGAAACATTGGTAATCGGCCATTATTAAACGGCCGAAGATATGCTGCTGCGTGATCGATTTCCCGCCCCTAGCCCCTGGCCGAACGGCCGAAGATATGCTGCTGCGTGATTTTCTTTGCTGCTGGGTGAATAATTTCCGGCCCCTGGCCAAACGGATAGACGCCACGTGCTGCAGCAGGTGAGGTACGGACTTTTATTTTTTTATTCATTGATTTTTTATTTTTTTATTAATTAATTTATTGATTGATTTATCATTTATTATTGATGGTTATTTTTAAAAGTGAAGGTGTTTAGTGCTCTCGCTTCCCTCCCTCACCCCCCCCCCCCCCCCCACCCGCCCATCTATGGCTAGCAGAGCTGATTTCTTAACTCTACACAAGGTTTTTCCTGGAGTACAAAAGTGGACACTTACTCCGTTCTCATTTAGTTTGGAGTAACTTTTCGCAGTTCAAACTTGCAAAACAGGCGTAAGTGGCTGGACACGCCCCCTTTTGAAAAAAAAACTGAACTAAAACGAAACTAAACTAACTCATTAGAACTGGAGCAAACTAAATGTGGAGAATTTCAATTTCTAGAATACTCCCAAAAAAACTAGTTGCACCAAAAAAATAGGAGCAAATCCAGTTGAAACTTGGGCCCATTGATTCTATGATACTGCTGAAGAGCTGAAGTTTTTGTCAGTTTCAATGGTTTGGCTGATTACACAGATTGCCGGCTCTGGGGGGGCATTGCAGAGTAACCTGTTTTGGGGCTGTCAATGACAGGCTGCAACTTCGGGATTTCCACTTGCGCCAAATCCCAAAGTTGCGGTCAGTTTTAAAGGTGGAATGGCGGCGAATCCCGACTGCAAATTCTGGGTCATTGTATTTAATGTCTTTACACCTATAATGTATTTAATATCTTTACACCTAGATTTCCTCTTCATCTCTTCCGTCTTTGATAATAATGCCTATTTATATTCCCAAGGTCTAATATTACATTCATTTTTAAGACAGACTTCTTGTCCAGGTTTGTAGTAAATGAGCAAACCATATTTTGTATTTGTGCACGTCTCTGGCTTTGTGATATTGTTTGTACTGGGTTACTTCTTTCTACACCCTCATGCAAGATGTTTATCCAGATTCTGTTTGTTAATTGAACAGTTAATTCTGATAGTCTTTATCATTGCAGGCTGTATAAAGATTGATGGATTAGATATTTCCTCTGTCACATTGGACCATTTAAGGAAAGCAATCTCAATAATTCCCCAGGATCCTATTCTGTTCAGTGGCACTATCAGGTAAATCATGCAGAGCAGTTGCAAAGGTATCACAAGACACACAAGAAAACAGTCATAAAATTACAATTTATTCTTGACCAACTTGCTGAAATACACCAAATGTTCTCATTAATATCTAGATTTAATCTGGACCCAGAGTCGGTGCACAGTGATGAAGAAGTGTGGGAAACGCTGGAAATTGCGCAGTTGAAACCTTTGGTAAGTGATTGGCTTGTCTGGTAAAATGGTGTTGCTGTACAGCAAAGGTGTATGTAAGTTTTTTCTCTGCTGTTTTTCATCTAATCTCTGCATGAATATTTTATCCAGAAGTGTGCTAAATATTTTGAAAGGGTGAGATTAAACGGAATTCATTTTCTGAATTGCTAGAAGAAAATTGCCACTATTTCTGCAATAAATGTTATTTATTCCTACATAAATTTGGACTTGAGTTTTTCTAGTAAAAGTGACTGCGAGGGTGGACACTGTTGCCATAAACTGTTTTGTGTGGAGACTGATCAGCCTTGCCCATAGAACATACCTGAGTTCAAATATTCCCACAAACATAGAATCATCCAATTATAGAATTTTACAGCACAAAATGAGGCCATTCAGCCCACTTTTGCCTGTGCCAGCTCTCTGAAAGAGCTGTCTACATGGTTTCATTCCCCTGGTCTTCCCCATACTCTTGTAAACCTTTTTTATTGATCCACTTACCATTAAAAGCTATTATGGATTCTCTTAAGCTCTCCATTCATTTAGTGATGATCTTAAATTACTGATTCGCAAACCAGTAGAAATATTTATTCCCTTATCGAAACCCGTCATAATTTTGTTCATCTCTATTATACCTCCTCTTGGCCTACTTTTTTTTTTAATTCATTCTTGGGAGATGGGCAGCAACAAGGGCACTATTTATTGCCCATCCCTAATTGCCCTAGGTAAGGTACTGGTGAGTCTTCTTGAACCACTGCAGTCTGTGTAATATAGGTACTCCCAAAGTGCTGTTAGGTAGGGAGTTCTAGGATTTTGACCTAACAACGATGAAGTAACGGTGATATATGTCCAAGTTGGGATGGTGTGTAACTTGGAGGGGATCTTAGAGATGTTGGTGCACCAGCTGACTTTGTCCTTTTAGGTGATGGAAGTCAGTGTGGGCGATGCTGTCGAAGAAGCCTTGGCAAGTTGCAGTGCATCCTGTAGATAGTACACTGCGCAGCCACAATGTACTGGTGGTGGGGCGCCGATCAAGCAAACTGATTTGTCCAGGATAATGTTGAGCTTCTTGCATGTTCTTGGAGCTACAACCATCCAGGCAAATGAAGAGCATTCCATCACACACTTGACTTGTGTCTTGTAGGTGGTACAGAGGTGTTGGGGAGTCAGGAGGTGAGTCAGTTGCTATATAATACCTGCTTTAGTAACCACGGCATTTATATGGCTGGTCCAAATAAGCTTGTGGTCAATGGTGACCCCCAGGATATTGATAATAGGGGATTCAACGATGGTAGTACCATTGAATGTCATGGGGAGGTGGTTAAAGTATCTCTTGTTGGAGATGGTCATTGCCTGGCACTTGTGTGGCACGAATGTTATTTACCACTTATCAGCCCAAGCCTAGATATTGTCCAGGTCTTACTTATCTGAGGAATTGCGAATGGAACTGATCACTGTGCAATCATCAGCAAACAGCCCAATTTCTAACCTTATGACGGAGGGCGTGTATTGATAAAGCAGCTGAAGATAGTTGGACCTAGGACGCTGCCTAAGGAACTCTTGTAGCAACGTCCTGGGCTGGAGATGATTGTCCTCCAACAACCACAACTATCTTCCTTTGTGCTACATATGATTCCAGCTACTGGAGAGTTTTCCCCCTGATTCCAGTTGTTTTCACTTTTATTAGGGCTCCTTTGTGCTACACTGAACAAATGCTGCCATGCTGCCGAGGGCAGTCACTCTCACCTCACCTCTGGAATTCAGCTCTTTTGTCCGTGTTTGGGCCAAGGCTGTAATGAAGTCTGGAGCTGGGAGGTCCTTGTGGAACCCAAACTGAGCATCAATGAGCTGATTATTGGTGAATAAGTGCCACTTGATAGCACTGTTGACTACTCTTTCCATCACTTTGCTGATGATTGAGAGTAGACTGGTAGGACGTTAATTGACAGGGTTAGATTTGTCCTGCTTTTTGTGGACAGGACATACCTGGGCAAATTTCTGCATTGTCAGATAGATGCCAATATTATACTGATTAACTTGGCTTGAGATGCAACTAGTTCTGGAGCACAGGTCCTAAGCAATGCAGCTGGGATATTTTCTGAGCCCATAGCCTTTACTGCGTACAGTGAAATAAGCCATTTCTTGATATTACGTGGAGTGATTAGTCCCAGTTTCTCCTCCGAACTAAAGCTCTTATTGTTGATATCATCTTAGTAAATCTCTTCTGCACCCTCACCTTGGCCTTGATATCCTTCCCAAAGTATGTGCCCAAATTGGACACAATATTGTAACTGTGGCCAAACCAATGATTTGTAAAGGATTATCATTACCTCTTTGCTTTTGTATTTAATATCCCTATTTTTAAAACCTGGCATTCCATGTGTTTTTTAAGAGCTTCATCAACATATCCTCTCACTTTTAAAGATTTTTATATCTGAACTCCTAAGCCTCTCTGCATATCTACAGAATATGAAAGATTTGATCTCCTTTGCAGAATTTTAACACTCTTTCTCCCTCCCCCCACCCCCTGGATGGGAGCCCAGCATCTGGCACTACAACTCTAATGTGTTATTAGGCTTCGAATCAACATGTAATTTCCATGTTAATTTCCAGAGTTCTTTTCATGAGCAATGAGGACCAGTCAACAATACAAGCAGTTGTGAGTGTTGCAATGTCAAATATATCTTCTTTTCAGACCTGGATAATGAACTATTTTCAGATGCACTTGTGAAATTTGATGCTGAAAAATATAGGGACCATAATAATGTAGCTTTATTTAGAGCCTCAAAAATGCTGTACTAAGTATTTCTGCATTCTGCACGTACTCAGTTTAGGTCTTTTTGAACAATTGCAAGATTGGTGGTGATGTAGGTCATTGAACACCTTTCTGTTAATGGCTAGATTGCAGCTGCCTGATTCTTTTTGCTTTAAAACTTCAGCCCCCATAAGGAAGCAACCTTCATCAACCATTTTTGGGATGTATTCAAACAAGACTCTAAACATAGAAACATAGAAACATAGAAAATAGGTGCAGGAGTAGGCCATTCGGCCCTTCTAGCCTGCACCGCCATTCAATGAGTTCATGGCTGAACATTCAACTTCAGTACCCCATTCCTGCTTTCTCGCCATACCCCTTGATCCCCCTAGTAGTAAGGACCTCATCTAACTCCTTTTTGAATATATTTAGTGAATTGGCCTCAACAACTTTCTGTGGTAGAGAATTCCACAGGTTCACCACTCTCTGGGTGAAGAAGTTCCTCCGCATCTCGGTCCTAAATGGCTTACCCCTTATCCTTAGACTGTGACCTCTGGTTCTGGACTTCCCCAACATTGGGAACATTCTTCCTGCATCTAACCTGTCTAACCCCGTCAGAATTTTAAATGTTTCTATGAGGTCCCCTCTCATTCTTCTGAACTCCAGTGAATACAAGCCCAGTTGATCCAGTCTTTCTTGATAGGTCAGTCCCGCCATCCCGGGAATCAGTCTGGTGAACCTTCGCTGCACTCCCTCAATAGCAAGAATGTCCTTCCTCAGGTTAGGAGACCAAAACTGTACACAATACTCCAGGTGTGGCCTCACCAATGCCCTGTACAACTGTAGTAAAGATTTTTTTTAAGTCATATATAGATCACCCTAAGCCTTTTTATAATGCTCTTCAACGTGGAATTCAAAATATTTCTTTTAAACTACCATGTAGTGAAGTGAATATTTTACTTTTTGTAGCTAAGAAGATAAAGTTTCTCCTTGACAGGTCTTGGAGGAAGTTCTACCAAAATCGGTAATAGCACTGTCAGAGACTTTCCATTTGTCATGTATGCACATGTATAAAGAATGTAGGCTTTACTTCACCAACACATCTGTTGTAGAGTGAGAGATACTTGTACAGACCAAGCAAGACCCTAGAGCAACAGTCAGCATTTTCCTAATGAGCAGTTGAAATGAAAATGTATGTGATTTATACATACAAGTTGTCTTTCAATATAGATTTCACACAAGTTCTAACCAACGATTAAAGTGAAGATAAAAAGCCATATCTATTAGCAAAACATTGTGCACTCTGTCACCTACAGCAATAAAACAAGCAATCTTTCAATTAACATAAATTTGTATAAAATTAATTTTATTATAAGAGCATAATAGGAGCAGGAGTAGGCCATACGGCCCCTTGAGCTGCTCTTCCATTCAATAAGATTATAGCTGATCTTCTACCTCAACTCCACTTTCCTGCCCTATCCCCATCACCCTTGATTCCCTTAGTGTCCAAAAATCTATCGATCTCCGTCCTGAATATACTCAACAAATGAGCATCCAAGGCCCTCTGGGGTTGAGAATGCTAAAGATTCACAGCCCTTTGGATGAAGAAATTTCTCCTCATCTCAGTCCTAAATGGCTGACTTCTTATCCTGAGACTATGAACCCTAATTCTAGACTCTCCAGCCTTGGGAAACAACCTGTCAAGCCCTCTATGAACGTTATAGGTTTCAATGAGACCACCTCTCATTCTTCTGAACTCCAGAGAATATAGGCCCATTCTATTCAGTCTCGTCTCTTATAGGACAGCCCTTTCATCCCAGGAATCAATCAAGTGAACCTTTGTTGCACCTCCTCTAAGACAAGTATATCCAATCTTGGGTAAGGAGACCCAAACTGTACACACAACTCCAGGGGCTAGAACCTCCGCTTTTGTAGTTATCACCCTTCCGGCATGGGCATTGAAAAGGGTTTTCAGATCGTCAGCTTCTCACCCATTCTCAAAGCACCTAGTCTCCATTTTTGAAAATGGGCGCTACCGTGAGCGATATAAACTGGGTGGTAGCGTTAAATTTTTTTGACCTTCTGCCGTAAAGTGTGGCTGTACTTAGCAACGGCATGGCAACACTCGATTCCTGCCATTCAGGAGGTCAAGAGTCATCATTACATGCACAGAAGAGGATACAGAGAGAGAGGGAGCTCAGAGGGACTGAAGGCGTGTCTGGGTGTGGTGTGGCTGCTTTGGGAGGAAGGAGGGAGACTTTAGAGCTTCACAGCAAGTAGGCAAACAAAAATTAGCTGTTACCAGCCAAATATTTACCCAAATTTGGCCTACAATGGAGAGAGAGGAGGAGGCATCACAGCACACTGTGGAGACTGACGCTGGAGAGAGCAGTGAGGTGGGAGAGGAGCACATTGGAGGGCGCAAAAGAGCAAGGTGGTTCTCGGACAAGGCAAGTGCTTCCCTCCTGCAGGAGGTCGAGTCATGCTGGGGTGATTTGACACGGGGAGGGCATACCAGAGGATATGGACAGAGATAGCAGAGGTAGTCTCGTCTGCGACCAACGAGGTTCGTGAGGGCAACCAATGCCGCAAACGATGGGACGACTTTGTGGGATCCGTAAGAGTAAGTATTACATTGATTTACATGTACTTATGTATTTATATAATTTGATTTGTAACAGTCATGAGTGACTATCATCAGATGTGAGGTCTTTCACTTTTACCGGGAATGTTTTACTCAAAGCCTGCAGTCACGGTGTACGTCTTTAGGTAAAGAATGATAATTTTCATGATAATCGTGATTACATCTGTTGGTTATGTGTTGTATCAGTCTCTGTGACAGTACCTAGCAATGATATCACGCAATGATCTCATGCCATGTCGTCCTGTCACCTTTTACAGAAGAAACTATCGACGATGAGGTCCATGCAGAGGCGAACGGGTGGGAGGCCACCAGTCCCCAGCGACATCACTGAGATCATTATCATAGGTAATCCCTCGGAATCGAGGAAGATTTGCTTCCACTCCTGAAGTGAGTTCTTTGGTGGCTGAACAATCCAATACGAGAGCCACAGACTCTGTCACAGATGGGATAGATATTCACCGAGGGAAGGGGTGGGTGGGAATGGTTTGCCGCACGCTCCTTCCGCTGCCTGTGCTTGACCCCTTCACGCTCTCGCCGTTGAGATTCGAAGAGCTCAACGCCCTCCCGGATGCACTTTCTCCACCTAGGGCGGTCTTCGGCCAAGGACTTCCAGATGTCAGTGGTGATGTCGCACTTTATCAGGGAGGCTTTGAGGGTGTCATTGTAACGTTTCCACTGCTCACTTTTGGCTCGTTTGCCGTGAAGGGGCTCCGCATGGAGCATTTGCTTAGGGAGTCTTGTGTCTGGCATGTGAACTATGTAACCTGCCCAGCGAAGCTGATCGAGTGTGGTCAGTGCTTCAATGCTGGGGATGTTAGCCTGAACGAGGACACTGATGTTAGTGCGCCTGTCCTCCCAGGGGATTTGCAGGAGTGGGTGCTCACACTCATGGGGAAGCAGCCCCCGGACAGCCACGGACGCATCTGCAGACTCTGAAATGATGCCATGTGAGTAAAGCTTACACCATTGCGTGATGTAAAGCCACACCCACTCATATCCGAACAATCATATATGATTGATGATTTCTAAGATTGTCTTCGAAATAATAATGGCCTAATGAAAATCATTGGAATGCAAATGTGTTGATGGTAATGACATGCGATGTCTACGATGATTTTGAGAGCGGTGCTGCTTTTGTCATGCATATGCTGTGTGTAGCGCTGGACTCACCTTGTGACCCTAGCACCCCCTTCTCCTCTTATGTATGGAGAAAGAGTCAGACTGAACACTGTGAGCTCAAAGTAAAGTGTGACCGTAGTCTTTTATTGCAGGTCTCCAGAGTGCCTCTCCAACCTGCGAGGCCTCCTTAAATGCCTGTGCTCCCAAGGGATTATGGGATCCCTTGGGACTCCAGGGGATGAGCCCTCTGTTGGCTGTACAGAGTATATACAAGCTTACATATATAACAACACCCTCCGCCCCCGCCCGCCCGCCCGCCCCCCAAAATCAATAGTGTAACTATTTACAATATGAGTCGATCTGGAGCCCTTCTTGCCCTGGTTGATCATCTAGGTGTGAAAGCTGGTCTTGTGAATCAATTGTTGGGCCCTCGCTGGGCTGCTGTGCAGCTGGCCTTGCTGGGTTGCCTGGTGTGTTGGGCCCTGCAGGGCTGCTGTGGATGATGGGTTCTGCTTCATGGTCAACCGTGGTGCCGGTTGTCACTGGTGTGTGTGTTGGGGGATAAAAAAAGGTAGGGTCCAATGTGGGTTGCTCAGGGTAGTCCGTGAATCAGAGTTTGATTTGATCCAAGTGTTTCCGGTGAATGAGTCCATTTGAAAGTTTGACCCGAAACACGCTGTTCCCCTCTTTGGCCATGACAGTGCCGGGAAGCCACTTGGGACCTTGTCCATAATTCAATACAAATATAGGATCATTGCTTTCAATCTCGCATGACACATTTGCGCTATCATGGTATGCACTTTGTTAAAGCCGCCTGCTCACTACCTCTTCATGTAGATCAGGGTGAACTAATGAGAGCCTTGTCTTAAGTGCTCTTTTCATGAGCAGTTCAGCAGATGGGATCCCAGTGAGCGAGTGGGGTCTCGTGCGGTAGCTAAGCAGGATTCGGGATAGGCGAGTCTGCAGTGAGCCTTCCATTACCCTCTTCAAGCCCTGCTTGATGGTTTGCACTGCTCTCTCTGCCTGACCATTAGACGCTGGTTTAAACGGGGCAGATGTGACATGTGTGATCCCGTTGCGGGTCATGAATTCTTTGAACTCAGCACTGGTAAAACATGGCCCGTTGTTGCTCACCAGGACATCGAGTTGGCCGTGTGTGACAAATATGGCCCGCAGGCTTTCAGTAGTGGCAGTGGACTTGCTAGCCGACATCTCACATTTAATCCATTTGGAGTATCTACAACTACAAGGAACATTTTACCCAAGAACAGGCCTGCATAGTCGATATGTACCCTAGACCACGGTTTGGAGGGCCAAGACCATAAACTTAGCGGCACCTCCATGGGTACATTGCTTAACTGCGAGCATGTATTACATCTGTGAACGCAGGACTCTAAGTCTGTATCGATACCGGGCCACCACATGTGGGATCTGGCTATCACTTTCATCATTACGATGTCTGAGTGGGTACTGTGGAGGTCACTGATGAAAGTATCTCTGCCCTTCTTGAGAACTACTTCTCGATTGCCTCACAGAAGGCAGTCTGCCTGTATAGACATTTCATCTTTGCGCCGCTAGAGCGGCTTTATCTCTTCCTGCATTTCCACTGGGACACTGGAGCAGCTCCCGTGAAGCACACAGTTTTTGACTCTGGACAATAAGGGGTCCTGGCTCGTCCAGGTTTTGATCTGCCAGGCAGTGACGGGTGATTGCTCACTCTCAAATGCTTCCATAACCATGGCTAGATCTGCGGGCTGCGCCATTTCCACCCCTGTGGTGGGCAATGGCAGCCTACTAAGAGCATCGGCACAGTTTTCTGTGCCTGGCCTGTGGCGGATTGGCGTAGCTGTATGCGGACAACATGAACGCCCATCTCTGGATGCGGGCCGATGCATTGGTATTTATCCCTTTTACTCTTGGAAAACAGGAATATGAGTGGCTTATGGTCAGTTTCCAATTCGAATTTTAGCCCAAACAGGTATTGATGCATTTTCTTTACCCCATAGACACATGCTAATGCTTCTTTCTCAATCATGCTGTAGGCTCTCTCAGCCTTAGACAGACTCCTGGATGCGTAAGCAGCTGGTTGCAGTTTCCCGAAATCATTAGCTTGTTGCAATACACACCCGACGCCATATGACAACGCATCACATGCTAGTACCAAACGCTTACATTTATCATACAACGCAAGCAATTTGTTTGAGCATAACAATTTTCTCGCTTTTACAAAGGCATTTTCTTGGCTTTTGCCCCAAACCCAATCGTCCCCTTTTTGCAGTAAGACACAGTGGTTCTAACAGTGAGCTGAGACCTGGTAAGAAGTTACCAAAGTTGTTCAGGAGTCCTAGAAACGACCGCAGCTCTGTCACATTCTGTGGCCTCGGTGCGTTCTCGATTGCCTCCGTTTTCGAATCGGTGGGCCTGATGCCGTCTGCCGCGATCCTCCTCCCCAAGAACTCCACTTCAGGCGCCAGCAAAATGCACTTTGAGCATTTTAACCTGAGCCCCATGTGATTGAGTCGACTAAGACCAGGTTCTGCAGATGCTCGACTGTGTCCCGACCTGTGACCAAGATGTCATCCTGGAAGACCACGGTGCGTGGGACCAACTTCAATAAGCTTTCCATGTTTCTCTGGAATATCGTCGCCATTGATCGAATTCCAAATTGGCACCTGTTATAAACAAAAAGATCTTTGTGCGTGTTGATGCAGGTGATGCCCTTCGATGATTCCTCCAGTTCCTGCGTCATGTAGGCTGAAGTCAAATCCAGCTTCGTGATCGTCTTTCCTCCCGCCAGCATTACAAAGAGGTCGTCGGCCTTTGGTAGTGGGTATTGGTCCTGCAGGAAGAAACGATTGATAGTTACTTTGTAATCGCCACAGATTCTGACGATGCAATCTCCCTTGAGGACAGGAACGATCAGGCTGGCCCACTCGTTGAACTCGATCGGTGAAATGATGCCCTCTCATTGCAGTCGGTCTAGCTCGATCTCTACCCTTTCTCACATCATATAGGGTACTGCTCTCGCCTTGTGATGGATGGGTCATGCCCCCGGAATTAGGTGGATCTGCACTTTTGCTTCTTGGAATTTCCCGATGCCTGGTTCGAACAGCGAAGGGAACTTGTTTAAGACCTGGGCACACGAAGTGTCGTCAGCAGGCAATAGCGCTCGGACGTCGTCCCAGTTCCAGTGTATCATTCCCAGCCAGCTCCTGCCGAGCAGCGTGGGACCATCGCCCGGTACCACCCAGAGTGGTAGCTTGTGCACCGCTCCATCGTAGGAGACCTTTACGGCAGCACTGCCGATTACAGGAATCAGTTCTTTTGTGTAAGTTTTAGTTTCGTACGAATTGGAATTAAGACTGGTCTTTTGTCTTGCTGCACCACAATCTTTCGAAAGTCTTTTTGCCCATGATGGACTGGCTCGCACCCGTGTCCAGCTCCATTGACACTGGGAGTTCATTTAGTTCAACATTCAGCATTATCGGGGGACAATTCGTGGTGAATGTATGCACCCCATGTACCTCTGCCTCCTCGGTCTGAGGCTCTGGTTTGTTGTGATCCTCCGTGGATCTATCCTCCTCTGCAACATGGTGGTTTGCAAGTTGAACAGGATTTGCAGCTCGCCTGTACATATGTTGGAGGTGTCCCATTGTTCCACAGCCCTTGCAAACGTACCCTTTGAATCGGCATGAATGGAAACAATGATCACCCCCGCAGCACCAACAAGATGTTAATGGCCTTGCATTCATCACCTTTGATGGTGGACTCTGAGGCATCTGCGGACGTGCAGCTGCAGGCATGTGTGACCTGCCCTGTACATTGTAATTTGAAAACAACATCACTTTGTTCACAGTACTTGTAGCAGCACTTGTGTGCTGTGAGATTTGCTTAGTATTGTACTGGTGGCAATGAACGCCTGGGCTATCGCTATGGCCTTACTCAAGGTTGGGGTCTCTACAGTCAAAAGTTTGCGATGTATGGTATCCTGGCCAATGCCAAGTACAAAAAAGTCTCTGAGCATTGCTCCAAATGTCCTTCAATTCACAATGTCCTGCAAGGCGTCTTAGCTCAGCGACATAACTCACCACTTTCTGGCCTTCAGACCTTTTGTTGGTGTAGAACCGGTACCTCGCCATCAGAACGCTTTCCTTTGGGTTCACATGCTCTCGGACCAATGTGCAGAAATCATCATACGATTTCTCCGTTGGTTTCGCTGGAGTAAGCAGATTCTTCATGAGGCCATACATTGGTGCCCCACAGACAGTAAGGAGGATCGCCCTTCGTTTGGTAACGTTCGCTTCCCCATCTAGCTCGTTGGCCACGAAGTATTGGTCGAGTCACTCCACAAAAGTTTCCCAATCATCTCCCTCCGAAAATTTCTCCAGGATGCCGACTGTTCTCTGCATCTTTGGGTTCGCTATCTGTATCTCGTTGCCAGTTGTTATTTATGGAGAAAGAGTCAGACTGAACACTGTGAGCTCAAAGTAATGTGTGACCTTAGTCTTTTATTGCAGATCTCCATAGTGGCTCTCCAACCTGTGAGGCCTCCTTAAATACCTGTGCTCCCAAGGGATTATGGGATCCCTTGGGACTTCAGGGGATGAGCCATCTGGTGGCTGTACAGAGCATATACAAGTTTACATATATAACACCTCTAATAACCTCATTTGTGTTTTGCAGCTCAGCCAGCAGCATGTCCCAAGGCAAGATCACAGAGGCCAGAAGATGGGGGCGCGGGGCCCGACTCTCCGGACGATCCTACATCTGGTGCTGAGGAGCTCCGATTCTCGTCCGTCAATCCGCTGGGTCTGCTCTCCATTAATGAGAGTGCAGACTTCGAGGAACCTGCATCGCCATGCTCCAGAAGCCATTCCACCCCAAGGCCATCTAGTGGTCCTCCGGTCATTCCCACCTCCACTCTGGAGGTACCGGCCCCAAGTACCTCGCCACAGGGCACCCCATTTGTCCCTAGGACGGCGCCAATCCCGCGGAGGTCTCGTGGATGCGGAAGGTCTGTTCCACGAGCGCCACATGACAGCGGAGAGATGGTACAGTTGTCCAGGAGGAGTGTAGACATTGGTGACCAGCTCATCGAAGCATTGGGGGGCATATCCCAACAGCTGGCCACCATGACCGAGTACATTCCGCGGATGGCAGAGGCTCTGGATGCGATAGCCAGGAACACTGCTGGCACAGGCCTCCCAGTGGTCCCTGAGCGTGGCACTCCACCCCTAGGTTCTGCACCTCCATTGCGAACGACAGATGAGAGCAAGGACCAAGATCCCGCTTCTGCATCAGAGAATGTTGCCCCCTTGACACTCCCCGCTCCCGTACCCGTGCAACGACCTCATCTGCCTTCATCCCCCCCAATGAGGCACCGCTAGAGGAGCTCCTCAGCCAGGCGCCGTGGAGTGAGGGGGTGAAGGGGTAGAGGTGGGGTGAAGGGGAGGGGGGAAGGAAAGTGAGGTGCATGTCCGCAGGTGATGGCTGTGTTATATCTCCATCTGGGTGTATGTAATTTGTTGTAATGTATGGGGGGAGGGGGCCACCCTCCTGCTTTGCCTTTGTATTCTGTGTTGCTGGACATGTTGAACATGTGGTTTATGTCAATGGTGGAAAAAATGGGGTGTGGCAGGGGTTGGGTGGTGTTGCCTGTGATACTTATGATTTCAGACCAATGTTGGTATAAAATCTTTGTTATTGAACATAACCTTGTTGTGCATTGTCTCAGATAGCTGGACTGTTACACACTAGTGATTCCTTAACATGAAAGGGTTAAATACAACTTAACATCAATCAACGTAAACTTTAACTGGCACCAAGATGATGGGCACCATAGATGTCTGAGCTGCACACACACAGCAGCGTGTCAGCGTTGTCACTCACATCAACGCTCTTTCAGGCAAATCGTTCAGATATCAGCTCCTTACGTAAGAGTCTTGCAGCTTTGTAGCCACCACAGGCCCTTTCCTGCGGACTGGAGGGGGTTGTGGGCATGGTTGCATAGCCAGCCTGATTGTCTGGCCCTAGGTCAGCATTCAGCTTCCTCCCTTTCATGAGTTGGAGCATCAGTGCCTTCTGGCAATTCTTGGCCCCTCCTGATAGCCAGGTTGTGCAGCATCAAGCACACAACCACGAATTTAGCTACTTAGTCAGGGTTGTATTATAGCTCCCCTCCTGAGTGGTCAAGACATCTGAAGCGCTGCTTAAGAACAGTTATTGTTTGGTAGCCCCATTGCATTGAAAGTATAATAGCGATTGATCAGAAGCAATGATTTCCTCATTAAAATACACCTGGAGTAAACCCTCAATAGTCCAGAGTCTGAAAATATGTCTGTTGAGATGTTCACTTCACCTGAGAAGAACCCCAGAGTCAATGCAACTCCCCCGAAGTTGAGGCAGCCTTTTGAATGAAGCGACCTGCGATTTTAAAAATGCCAGCCACACCGCTGGCGTTCATTCAGAACAGTTCCACTTTTTCAGTGCAGTTTTTTGGGCGAGCGATATTGTGGGCGATGTGTGTGCTAGGTGGCGAAAGTGACGCTGGGCAATCTCCTGGGCGTTAGTTTAGCCAGATGTAATCTTTACGACAGAAAATAGTGGGCGGGCGGTATTATTGAATCTCGACGTTAATTCCATGCGGAAAGTAAAGCTGGGTGATATGGCTGTTGATTTCGCCCATTCTGATGATTCAGCCCAAAAAAAGTGGGCGGGTGGTAATATTTTTTCCCGGCGTGAAGCACATGGGGAAAGTAACGCTCGGCAATAAGTTTCCTAAAAATGCCCGCCAGTTTCCATTTTGTGCCAAAATAGCCGTTATACGTCATTTCAGCGGTTAAGTGGCCCTTAAGCATGTAAAAAAAGTGGAGGTTCTAGCCCCAGGTATGGTTTCACCCAAAGCCATATACAATTGCAGCAAGACTTCCTGGGGCCGAAATTCAAATGCACCTATGGGTTTTGGAGTGGTATTTAACGCTGGAACTCCTGGTACGGTAAGTAGATCCATTTTCAAGACTTTGAAATTTTTTCAAAGTCCTATGGGAAACGGATCATAAAGGGGCGGGCCTTAGATTCAAAGCCAGGCTGACTGTCTGAAAAATGAGTCGGTTGGGGCATCCATCGCTGTCAATCAGCGGTGGAGTCATGGTGATGTCACAGCGCGTGTGCGTCACCACACTCTCCCCTCCGTTAAAGGGGAGAGATTCTATCATTTTTTAACTTTGACTACTGGGCCACCAAGGAGGGATTCGGCTGGGCCAGTGGCCTAGCACCCAAGAAGGGGTGCCAGGCTGCCCGTTGGCGTTACGGCCGAACCCGGGGGCAGAATTTTGCAGGCCGATCAGCAAGTTGGTCAGCAAAAATTTTTGCATTGCATCCACAACAGTGGGCTCTGCCCTTTAAGGTCGGCCGGGCTGCACTCAGTGCGGAGATGGTGCACCGGCAGAAAAACCTGTCGGGGGCACCACGGCGGGGATCGAGGGATTCATCTGAAAATGGCTGGTAAGTATTTTTTTATTCCTTTTAAATTGGCGGTGCAACTACTTGGGTGGAATGGGGTCCAGGCCGACAAATCCCCGGCCTGAATTTAGGTCGGGTCGACTTGTTGACCCCAAAGCGGCGGACATTCGATTTTTTGGAATGGCCGCCACAAACGGGTATTAACGGGTCACTTTGAGACTCTGAATTTCGGCTCCCCTTACTCTTATACTCTCACCCCCTTGCAATAAAGGCTAACATACCATTTGCTTTTGTAATTGCTCGCTTTACCCACATGTTAACTTTCTGTGATTTACGTACAAGGACACCCAGGTCCCTCTGAATTACTAGTTGGTAAATAATCCAGAAAAAAAGAGCAATACTGAAGATTTGTTGTGCGTTTAAAGTTTCTACTGCAGCTTTTGTTATTTGCCATGATATTTCTAAGTGCGCTATATTTTAGTAACAAATCTGTTCCTCTGACCGCCCCCCCCACCCTGCCCCGGATTCTGGGGCAGTCCCAGTGGATTGGAAAAAAGCGAATGTAATGCCCATATTTAAAAAAGGAGGCAGAACAAAGCAGGAAACTATAGACCAGTTAGCTGAACATCTGTCGTTGGGGAAATGCTGGAGTCCATTATTAAGGAAGCAGTAGCAGGACATTTGGAAAAGCATGATTCAATCAAGCAGAATCAGCATGGTTTTATGAAAGGGAAACCATGTTTGACAAATTTGCTGGAGTTCTTTTGAGGATTTAACGAGCAGGGTGGATAAGGGGGAACCAGTGGATGTGGTATATTTGGAAGGCATTCGATAAGGTGCCACATAAGAGGTTACTGCACAAGATAAAAGTTCACAGGGTTGGGGGTAATATATTAGCATGGATAGAGGATTGGCTAACTAACAGAAAACAGAGAGTCGGCATAAATGGGTCATTTTCCAGTGACTAGTGGGGTGCCGCAGGGATCGGTGCTGGGGCCTCAACTATTTACAATCTATATTAATGACTTGGATGAAGGGACCGAATGTAATGTAGCCAAGTTTGCTGATGATACAAAGATGGGTGGGAAATCAAATTGTGAGGAGGACACACAAAATCTACAAAGGGATATAGACAGGTTAAGTGAGTGGGCAAAAATTTGGCAGATGGAGTATAATGTGGGAAAATGTGAGGTTATCCACTTTGCATAAAAAATAGAAAAGCAAATTATAATTTAAATGGAGAAAAATTGCAAGTGCTGCAGTACAAAGGGACCTGGGGGTCCTTGTGAGTGAAACATAAAAAATTAATATGGAGGTACAGCAAGTGACCAGGGAGGAAAATGGAATGTTGGCCTTTATTGCAAGAGGGATAGAGTATAAAAGCAGAGAAGTCCTGCTACAACTGTACAGAGTATTGGTAAAGCCACACCTGGAGTTCTGCGTCCAGTTTTGGTCTCTGTATTTAAGGAAGGATATACTTTCATTGGAGGCTGTTCAGAGAAGGTTCACTAGGTTGATTCTGGAGATGAGGGAATTGACTTATGAGGATAGGTTGAGTAGGTTGGTCCTATATACATTGGAGTTCAGAAGAATACGAGGTGATCTTATTGAAACTTATAAGATAATGAGGGGGCTCGACAAGGTGGATGCAGAGAGGATATTTCCACTCAGGGGAAACCAAAACTAGGGGACATAGTCTCAAAATAAGGGGCCTCCCATTTAAAACTGAGATGAGGAGAAATTTCTTCTGAGGGTTGTAAATCTATGGAATTCTCTGCCCCAAAGAGCTGTAGAGGCTGGGTCTTTGAATATATTTAAGGCGGAGATAGTCATATTTTTGAGCAATAAGGGAGTAAAGGGTTATGGGTAGCTGGCAGGGAAGTGGAGTTGAGGCCACGATCAGATCAGCCATGATCTTATTGAATAGCAGAGCAGGCTCGAAGGGCCAAACGGCCTACTCCTGCTCCTATTTCTTATGTTCTTATGTTCTTATGTTAGTAAATAAACCTGTGTTATTCACAAATAGACCATTGGTATATGTTTGTGTTTAAGGAACACATTTCCACACACATGCAACAAATACAGCAATGCTGATAAAGAGCTCCCAATTAGTAATTTTTAAAGTGACTAACTATCATTTTAATTTCCAAATATTTGTGTTTCCAACTTGCAGTTTCATGAAGGTCTTTATTTCATTAGGTCAGTGAGCTCCCAGAGGGACTGAACACCCTTATGGCAGAAGGGAGTGAAAACTTCAGCCTGGGCCAGAGACAGCTTTTCTGCATCGCTAGAGCCCTTATCAAGAATTCAAAAATTACTATTATGGACGAGGCCACAGCATCTGTTGACCTGGAAACTGATGCTGCTCTCCAAACTGTAAGAAATTTATTTTTGCTGAATACTCTTAACATGGTTTGGGTTTTTACAGGGCACATTCATAAAGCTAAGTTATGTACTGCTGGATTTAATTTGTTGCAAAATTGTTTTTTGCCCTAACTAATAAATAGCCTTCCACTGCAGTGTGTATGGGTTATGTTAAGGAGTATTGTGCATTGTAGATGTAGTTTAATGCAAATGATGGACTGCAATAATTTTAAGTCATGAGCATATATTGGTGCATTTTGTTTATCCAAATAGTGCAGGATTTATACTGAAAGACCATAGTTTTTTGGGTAACAACAACATAATGTAACAATAATATCACTAGGAAATATTCAGCAGAACAGACAGCATCTGTGGAGGGAGAACAGTTAACATTTCAGATCGGTGACCTTTCAGATCGGTGACCTTTCATCAGAACTGGAAAATATTACAGGTATAACAGTTTTAAGCAAGTCCAGAGACAGAGTAAGGCAGGGATGGAGGGGGCGCAGAGAAAAGAACAAAAGGGAAGGTCTGTGATAGGATGAAAAGCAGGAGTAATTAAATGACAAAATGGATGGTGGTGCCAGGCAAAAGACTATTCTCAGCTTCTCCATTGCATCTGTTCTGACGATGCATCCTTCCACACCAATGCTTCCAATACATCTTCCTTAGTCCTCAACCGAGGATTCCCCTCCACCATGGTTGACAGGGCCCTCGACCGTGTCTGTCCCATTTCCCTCATTTCTGTGCTTCGTCCTTCACCTCCTTCCAAGAACCACAATGTAGTTCCCCTTGTCCTCACTTTCCACCCCACCAGCCTCCACATTCATAGAAACATAGCAAATAGGTGCAGGAGTAGGCCATTCGGCCCTTCTAGCCTGCACCACCATTCAATGAGTTCATGGCTGAACATGCAACTTCAGTACCCCATTCCTGCTTTCTCGCCATACCCCTTGATCCCCCTAGTAGTAAGGACCTCATCTAACTCCTTTTTGAATATATTTAGTGAATTGGCCTCAACAACTTTCTGTGGTAGAGAATTCCACAGGTTCACCACTCTCTGGGTGAAGAAGTTCCTCCGCATCTCGGTCCTAAATGGCTTACCCCTTATCCTTAGACTGTGACCTCTGGTTCTGGACTTCCCCAACATTGGGAACATTCTTCCTGCATCTAACCTGTCTAACCCCGTCAGAATTTTAAACGTTTCTATGAGGTCCCCTCTCATTCTTCTGAACTCCAGTGAATACAAGCCCAGTTGATCCAGTCTTTCTTGATAGGTCAGTCCCGCCATCCCGGGAATCAGTCTGGTGAACCTTCGCTGCACTCCCTCAATAGCAAGAATGTCCTTCCTCAGGTTAGGAGACCAAAACTGTACACAATACTCCAGGTGTGGCCTCATTCAATGGACCATCCTCCACCATTTACGCCACCTCCAGCGTGATGCCACCACACACACACACACACACACATGTTAACTTTAACATATATATGGAAATGATTTTGTTGTATTTAGATAAGATATTTTTGTGTGTTGGGTCATGGTAGATACCAGCCAATGCACTTTGTGTATTTCAGTAGCATTAGCCACAGTGAAGAATTAATTAAGATGTACAGCTTTATTGAGTTTAACAGTTGATTACTAGAAAATGATTCTGGTGTACATATAAATAATGATAGCTACTATTAAATTTAAAAAATCATTCTGCAAGGAAAAGAGCAGAAGAATGAGAGGAGCCCAAGCATTTTCCTTCAAAATAGATAAATGTTAAAGATAAACTAGTATTACATATTTCCTAGGTACAGATTAAAGTGCATCCTTGGCAGAGATCTAGGAACTCTGCTGAGATTGATGCATACCATAGGAGAAGGGGGGAAATGCATTCATTATCGATGGAATGGGACAGATAAAGCCATATGAGTTCCCAAAGCACTTTAAGCCCACAATATTGGGCTCTGGGGCCTATTCAGTGCTCAATGAATTCCATAATGTGTTGCGACTACATAATTGGTGCATAGAACCTGTGCAGCAAATGTGTGCAAGACTCATTAACCATTCTGTTTCTTTTTAACTTTGGCCAAAGGCCTGTAATACAACTAAAGAGTCTGAGTGATGCTCCAGAAGTAAAGCACCTATTTGGAGTCGGCACTTCAGGAGAAGCCTGTCCAAATATTGTAAAGTTTTCTTCAGGATGGCCCTTTCCTACCAACAGGACAGCCCTTGTTTATGTTGCTTGCCAAGCCTAGTCTCCAAAGGCCAATGATCAATTGTCAATGATCTTTGTTTTCAATAAAATATTGGTGCTGTCAAGGCAACCAATGGCCATTTAGTTGCTGAGGACCAACTTTCAGATCGGAGTGGTGCTCCCAGGCCATCATTCACCAAATGCCAGGAATGCCATTAAAATGTTCAAATTTACTGACTTTGCATTATCCTATAAGGTCAATTAATTTGGATACAAGCATATGCAAGACCTTAGAAATGATGATCCCAGTGGGACTGGGATGTCATTATACACCCCAGTGTGTTAATAAAGCCTAAAATTTTCCCACAAGCAAAGGGTTACCCATTGCTGTCACAGTACAATTTTCTGCTTTTTTTAACAATCACAAGTTTCAGAGTTATTTCATTACTAATGTATTAATGTAGAAGAAACTGATTACATTGATTGTTACATTGCTAACCATAGGAAGCCTTGGCATTTGATATCAGAATTAACATTTATTGTAACTCTGTTCATTTGGTTTCTTCTCTAGGTTATCCGTACTGCATTCACGAACAGTACAGTACTTATTATTGCTCATCGTATAAGCACTATTATGGATTGTGAGAGAGTTCTAGTTATGGAACAAGGGAGGATTGTAGAAGATGGAGATCCAAAGATCCTGCAACAAAATAATAGTTTATTTGCTAAATTAGTCAAGGGCACCAAATGATGACCAGGCATGTAGTGCATTTGCTAAAATGTTGCATGTATTTTTTAAATACTGCATAGTGGGAAATACCAGCAAGAGGAATCCTTGCCAAAAAAAGTTATTCTATGGAATAGAAAAAAATGTATCAATGTTTTTTTTTTAAAACACTTAATTATTCATTGAATCCAAGTAATATGCGAGAATTTCATTTTGGTGCTTTTTGTGAAAGTGGTAGATCAAATTTCCCACTATACGGTAATTGTCCACTAATGGTTTTCTAGATCATTTTTACTTTGTTTAAAATACTATAAATTGTCTTTATATAAAGACTGAATTGTGTGTAGGTATGTGACTGAATTTATTTACACACTTGTTTTTTGTGGCCACTCCTAAAATTGACATTGTAAAAATTAGCTACCTTGCAATTTATATAGTATATGTCACTTGACACTTTCCCAGGACCAGCTGTGAGGGATACAAACAAAGAAATACACTCACTTCATTACTATAGACTCATGGGGTAATTCCCAGTGAGACCCAATTAGAGTTTCTCCATTGAATATAATGGAGCTCCTGCTGGGACAAGGTAAATGATGTTCCACTGAGAAAACATAACATTTGGTAGAAGTTTAATAAAAAAAACAATCTGAGATAATGGGTAACTTTTATTTTCTTTTCATATTATGAGTGAGTAAAGGATCTTAGAAAACTTTGTGGCCTAGATTTATTTTTTTTCTATCCAAGATAACAGATTTAGATTGTTTATTAAAAAATCAACTGCATACATTGTTTGGCATAAACATCAAATATCACACAATATCAAGAACATAGATTATAACAACCTGCCTTTTCACTAGCTGTCCAATGTGCTCTGAATGTAAATTACATAGAGGTCGAAATTCGGTTCTTACAACCAGCTGATAACGCCTGAGTGAGGTGGCAACGGAGCGTGAATGGCTGGTCGGCGGCGTTAGGCACGGGTACTGCCTGATGGGAAATTCGGTTGTCCTTTTTCAAGGGCATTAAAATTTAAAGTCCCGCCGGTTAACGCCATGGAAATCATGATGTCACCTCATGTGCAACACCTCCTTGGCGCTGGTCTCGCTAAATTCACTTTGTCCGCCTCACTTACCGGTTGGCTGCAATGACGCCTGAAAAAGTTGCCGTGCGCAAGGTGGGAAAATGACTCCGGGGTGTTATTTACAGGGAGTTGCAGCCGGCCCACAGAGTTTGCGGTCTGTGCTGCGTTGGCTGCTTGAACAGTTCGAAGGTGCTGGTGTCTTGCGGCTACTGACTCCTAAGCTTCAGTACTAGCATCTTGGAGACATTGTTGCCTTCAACAACGGATACATTCAGAACTAGCATATCGCTTTTACCTCTGCAAAGTTATGGGGACACAGGTTGTGCACCACGCTGTCCTGCGGCTGATGGCCAAGCAGGACATTCCCCAGCCACTCTGGCCAGGGAAGGCCCGGCTGCGGGCTGCATCACCTCAGCATGGGCGGCAGCACTCTGTGATGGATGGGTTGTAGAGAGCGGCAAGGGCAAGGGGCAGAATAATATCGTCCTGAGAGAGGACGCCACGTTCCAACAGGCCCGACACACTGCTACTCCCCAGGGGCAGAGCCTCAGCATCTGGATCTATCTGGCTGAGCACAGATTGCTGCCGTGCTTCGCCAATGTTAGTTCCCCGTGCAACTGATGGGCCCCAGACACGATGGCAGCGGTCAGTGCCTGCGTGGATTCAAGTATTTCAATGTATGGTATTTCAGTGGCATTCCTTAATATAAAGGACCAGACCCTTGAATGCCCTACTGTATGGGTCACAATCCAAAACATGCATGGCTAGATTCCCTCACATTTCCCTGTGGGAATCATGCGTCTCCAACGGTGCTTGATTGGAGCTATAAAGAAAAGTGATGTATGGAGGTTGAGTGTCTGGGTTTGGGTGCTGCTCCTCCAGACTACCTGTGGAAATGTGGAAGTATATATAATCAAGACCAATGGTTTGGTTTTCAAGGGAAATTGGGACAGAATAGCAGATCAGCAGGCCGGTGCCATTGGAGGGAGCAGCGTGCGACGGCATGCCACTGCAGGGAGCAGCGCATGCTGCTGCAGGAGGGCGACGACTGTGAAGTGGGCAGGCACAGCAGGAGGGACGAAGGAGAGACGAGTTTGTAGATGGAAGTGACCGGGGCTCAGGAGAGGCCCGAGTTTGGGGCTCAGAAGAGGCAAGGGCTCTGGGGCAGCACGGGCCAGCCCACACTGCGATATGTGTGCGCACTAGGTCCGTGCAGCAGAGCTGGTCTTCAGTCGTCTTGGGTAATCCTTGCCACTGGACCAAGACCTAGCTCTGTCAAGCCTGTGTGGTGGCTGGTGTGCAATGCCCACCACATGTTAAAAAAATCCATGCACAGGCATCTTCCACCCTTCAAAATGTAGTTCAGGATCTGGAATATTAGGTCCTTCATTGAAACACATGTGAACTCATCCCTTTTTGGCATGGAAGCAAGTCATCCTCGCTTCGAGGGACTGCCTATGATGATGATATGGGGATTCAAGTTGACTCTGCATCAGAGCAGACCGCGACTGCAGCACACCACAGAGCTGATTGATGCCACCACGTACTGACGACATGACAGTCTGCAGGGCTATCATTGTGTCGGCCTGGTGCTCAATGGCTACTGCCACATCAGCCTTAGCCCGTGCCACCATGCTTGGGACCCCATGGTCACTTGAAGCATCCAACATCCAAGGGTGGGCTCGATGGGTTGCTGAGAAACAAATGCAATCATTGAGGCGGCCTCCACCACAAGCAAAGCAAGTGCATCGATATTCTCGGGCACCTTTGACAAAACACCCAGCAGATCGCTATGTATCTGCAATGACTGTCTTGCGAGATCCTCTAATTCGGCCTGATCATTAGAGTGCTGCTGAGCATCACTCAGGTGCGCACTCACCCTCCGGGGATCTGGTTCCCTGATCTCCCCTCCCCCGTGGTGTTGCTGCAGGCCATTGGGCCCCGGAGCATCACCCATCTCCATCTCCCCGACCACGCCTTTCGACAAAAAGCTGCTGACCCCGCTCTGTGAGGACGCTGGATCCACTGTCGCGTCCAGAGAGGTGTCCTCCGCCTCTTCCTCCTCTCCACCGTCACCCGCAGTGGAAGGCTGACGTGCAGGCCCCTGGCGTCTGATTCTTCATCTGAAAGCACAACGCCAGAGAAGGACAGTTACCTGCGGGGGAGGGGGCCAGAAGCGGCAAAGGCATTCGAGATTGGCTGTCTCATGGAAAGAGCTGAAGGATTATGGTGACAGGCCTAAGTGGCTTGCTGGATGCTGCAAAGAAACTCAACATACCGTCACTGTTCCCAGGGAGGGTCGGCATGGTATCAACTTAAACGCCCTATCAGGGCCAAGACGCGTTCCTCCAACAGTCAGGTCCTGGAGTTCAGAGTCCTCTCCTCCAGTCCTCATCTGTTCCCTGTGGCTGTGAGCGAGCTTCTCCTGTAAGATGAAAGAGAATGTCTGAGTTAGAGCCCTTTTATTAATGTGTCCCAAATGCCTTACATAGTTTAGTCGATGTAACCGTATGAGAGCCTTCACAGTTCGATATAGCTTCCATTCACTGCGTGGACATGCTGTGGAAATGCTAGAATAAGGGGGCCAGGATCTAACAGTAACGGGGAGGCTACCATCTTCGAGATGCATAAGAACACTGAGGAGTTAACAACATCAGGATTGGGTCTGCAGAACCGAGTAGCAAGGCTAATAGCACATGCAGGCCCTTGCAGTGGGTGAGGCTTCAAATGGGAACCTTGCATCTGGCCTCACCCACGAAGAGCATGGATTGTGAAACAGTACATTGAGCAGATTGCATACATTGAGCTCAGCATAGCATGTTGACTGTTCACATTTATGATACCCATCCTCACCAGGAACGTCATCCCGTTCCACTTTTGTAGACATTAAGTGGTTGTCCTGGCCACCATGTCTCTCGCAAAAACTTGTTTTGAGATTTCCCTCCATAGGCCTCTGTGAATTGGTACCCGCCGCCTCTCCAGGGCATCAAGGAGTGCATCCACGGCAGCGTCCGAGAACCTGTGGGCTTGCTGATGAGCTGCTGCTGCTCGGTCTGCCATCTTCACCGCCTGAGTGAGTGCCTAGGAAGTGAATATAACCACGAGGCATTGAGGCACTCAATCAACACCTCAATGGAATCCAGGTAGCGTAGCTCCAAATGCTGCCTCATGCCCAGATGTTGAGGCTCCGCTTAACAGCCCACTCAACACCGCTTACCGCCTCCAGGTAAGTATGCAACGCCATGATTTTATGCTGCAATCCACTTTTCAGGCGGCAAAACTGAATTTTACGTTTTGGGGCCGCGCCTAATGCCTGGCGTTAAAAAATCGTCTCAGCCGGTGACACCGCCTCAAAATTGGCAGTACGGAATTTCGACCCCATACAGTATTTCAACACACTTTTCAAACTTAAAAAAAAATTAATCTTTATTACATTGAAGCAAATCAAACAAATATTTCATTATTGGCGTCAGACGTATTCTGACTACTTCCAACTGATGAAGTTTACTACATAACCAAATATCACATTGTTCCTATGTTCTTCTCCATTCAAGCATTATGAAGAAAAATAAGTAAAAATAAAAAAATACTCGAGCATAAAGCATGTAAAATATTTAAGAAACCCTTGAAAACAAAAAAAAATCCTTTCCAGACCTGGAATTCAACTCCACTACCTACAATCTCCAATATCACAAATCTGCATAAATGGCTCACATGACAAATATAAAGTTTGATCGGCAAGTTGTGTTGAGTTAACTAATCTCAGCTGGGTAGCAGTTAGTCTTAATTATTTTGACCTGTGATGAGTGCTATGGTTAAATAACCTACTGACCTAGGTTCACTCATCAAGAATGTGTACAAGATACTAAAGATGACTGTTACTCGTGAAACTGGATCCTAGAATAAATCAGCACTTTCAAGAAGGAAGCACATTACAATATACTTTTTAAAACAAAAAAGTCATTCAACTGTTCCATTTGTCCCTAATAATTAACATCTCCAGGGGAGTGGGACTACTTGGATAGCTCTGTCAAAGAGCTTGCACAGGCACAATGGGCTGAATGGTCGCCTTCCGCTATCCAAGCTTCGATGATTTCAGTCTGAATGTATTGGAGAAGCTAGCAGCTCAGTCTTAATAAAGCAGTATCTTTGTTAGTAACATACATAAACAAGGGATGAGAAAAAGCCATTCAGCCCTGTTCCATCAAACTTGACCATTTTCAATACAAAATGATTTCATGCATTGTAAAATGTAATAATGCAGTTGGTGTTGTGGTCCTCATTAAAATAATCTATAATTTTTAACTCATTTTCTTGATTTGTCCAAATCCTCTGAATTGTATAAATCTCCTTTTCATGAGTTAGTTGGCCAGCTTTGTGTCATCAACAAACTGTTACTGTATTACAAGAAAGATGAGAGATTGTTCCTGAAGCTGGTGTTGAGCAATCGTCTGATTTATTACTTGATTGGTCTGTTACAGCATTCCACTAATGCTTCCCACTCTGTTTTTCTACATATATATATATATTATACACACACATGTGTGTGTATATTACATACATATATTGTACGTATATATAAGGGCTGAAAATTGCGGCCTTGCCGGGTTCGTACGAAGTGCGCATGGACCCGGCGAGGCCTCGCAAAAGCCGGTTTTCAGGGCACGATGCGCATGCGCCAAGAACCAGCTTTTCTGATGCGTCAAGATTTCTTCATACAGATTCTCCACATCCCCGGGAGAAGGTCATCCACAGGGCAGAGATTGGGCTATTTGCCCAGCAAATGTCCTTCAAACTTTTATACCTAGTAAAAGCAGGCGCATAGCTTATTTTTTACCAGCGCTAGAGTTTTAAAATATCTAAAAATTAAATTTAAACACTCATTTTTATAGTTAAAAACCCTATCCATTAAGGTAAGTTTATTTTTAACCCTATTAAAACACATTCAAAAAAATATTTTTTTCCAAAAGTTAATTACATTTAATTTTAACTAATTTGAAATATGTGAGGTGTTTTATTTATTTATTATGCTGTGTTTCGGTGTTTTAGGAGTTTTTCTCATTGATAGTAATGGGAGCCCATACAAACAGCTCTCATTTTTATCAATGAGAATACTGCGCAGTGATTGGTGGTTCAGGCCCACATGACTCCAGCATGACGTACGTATGTGAAAGACATCTCCCCGGGCACTGCACAGCAAATCTAGGCCTCCAAACAGAATCCTACGTTCCTCCGGGACCATCAGGTACTTTCGTAGATTTCTTTAGTGTCTGAGGCGATCGTACGAAGGAAGCCTCCGGCCGCAAATTTCCCCCCATCGTGTGTATATGTTTATGTACATCAGGAAACTGAAGGCCAGTCTTTTGTTACAAGCCTTGATTAATATTCTGTTCAACGGTATAGCTACTGTTAGCGGGCCTATATACTACTCCCACTTGGTGCGAGTTAGGATACAGGCACCAGAGTTTTGGATGATCCAGGATTATGCTGGAATGCAGCGATAACCCCCGGCTTTTTTTCACTACAAACCGCCTTCTTACACCCCTGTCCTCTGCACCATCCACCCTCACGTCCAACAAGTGCGTGGATATCATCGACTTCTTTGTCACTGAGATTGAGACCATCCGATCAGCTACCTCTGCTGCTTCCCACCATTTCCCTAGCCCACCAGGCCAAACTTCACCTGAGGTTCCCCCTGCTCTTGCCCTGAACTTGCATCTTTTCCAAGCTCATCTTGTCTATGAGCCCCACCTCCTGCTCCCTTGACTTTATTCCTACCAAACTGCTAACCACCCAACTTTCCATCCTGGGCCCCATGTTAGCCGATATTGTAAACATTCCCTCTCTTCAGATGTTACCTCTGGTGTCCCCCAAGGATCTATCCTTGGGCCTTTCCTATTTCTCACCCACCTGCTGTCCCTCAGCGACATCATCCAAAAACACATCAGGTTCCACATGTACCCTGACGACACCCAGCTCTGCCACACCTTGACCGCACTCGGCCCCTCCACTGCTTGTGATTTGTCATAATGCTGGTCTGACATCCAGTATTGTCTTTGGTCCCTGCCACATACTCTGATCCCTAGCCACTGACACCATCCCTTGCCCTAGCCACTCTTTGAGGCTGAACCAGACCGTTCATAACTTTGGTGACCTATTTGAACCGGAGATGAGCTTCCGACCCCATATCTCCATCACTAAGTCTGCCAACTTCGACCTCTGTAACATCACCTGTCTCTGCTCCTGCCTCAGCTCGTCTGCAGCTGAAACCCTCATCCATGCGTTTGTTACCTCTGGACTCGACGATTCCAATACTCTCCTGTCTGATCTGTCCACCTTACATCCTCCCTAAACTTGAGTTCATCCAAAACTCTGCTGCCCATATCCTAACCTGCACCAAGTCCCGTTCATAGCTGGATTGAGAACTATCTGACAGCTTGTAGGCAAAAAGTAGTTATAAATGAATTTGGTGTCCCGCAGGGATCAGCGTTGGGACCGTTGCTCTTTACTATTTTTATTAATGATCTGGATATGGACACAATCTGCAAATTTGCAGAAGATATCATGATCTGTGCAGGTGTTAGAACTGTAGATGATGATCGTCTGCTTTACCTGTCCATTGTTTTATGTCTCTGCTGTGGAGCTTTGACTCAAAGGCAAGAGTGCTACCACTAAGCCATGGCTGACACCAAGATTGATGAAATGCTGACTGTTATATAATGAGTCCTGCCACAGCTATGCAATAGATCACTGTGTTGTCCAAAACAAGAGTGTAAGACTGCAGCACGGTCCTTTCACCATCAGTGATTCACTTGGGAGTCTGAAAGGTGTGTTATACATCAATGTGGATTGGAGAAATCACAGGAGTCCACTAAGATGAGTAAGAATCAGATGTGATTATGCAGCTCATGGAGGTGAACATATGAGTACCATGACAGACTAGAATGCTTAACAAGATTAGAGGGATATTTGCTACACACAGAACTGTGTGGCTTGCTAAACAGAGTGACAATGGGAATTTCATGAGAGAAGGAGGGGCTAAGTAATTTAAACCAACGGGCAACAGTAAATATATAAATATGCAGAATAATTAATTACATTTAAAGACATTTTTAAAGAAAAATGGGACAGCTGAGACTCGCTGCCAAGTAATTCCTGTGCCATGTGGGAACTCCAGGACGCTTCATGTGTCCTGGATAACCATGTGTGCAGGAAGTCCCTCCAGGTGCTCGAACTCAAGCTGAAGGTTTCTGAACTTTAGGAGTGGCTGGAATCACTGCAGGACATATGGGAGGCTGAGAATTTCCTGGCTACAAAAGCAAAATACTGCAGATGCTGGAAATCTGAAATAGAAACAGAAAATGCTAGAAATACTCAGCAGGTCAGGCAGCATCAGTGGAGAGAGAAACAGAGTTAACATTTCAGGTCGATGACCTTTTATCCCCACCTCAATCAATTTCAAGCTCGGCACGACTCTGAGCTCTTTTTCCATCGCCTTCGTCTCCATGCCCATTTCTTTGGCCAGGAGTCTTCCCTCCGTGCACTAACCCTTTCTCCCATTTTCATAATTCTTCTTTTACCTGGAACTCTCCCTCTGGCCTGTTGCCCTCTCTAGATCTTTTCATTGTGAACTGCCAGCGTGACATCGACTGTCTCATTTTCACTGCTCCCCTCACTCACTCCAATCTACCTCCGTCTGGACTTGCAGCACTCTGTTCTCTCAGATCCAACCATAACTTTGTCATTAAACCTGCTGACAAGGGTGGCGCTGCTGTTGTTTGCTGAACCGACCTCTATCTTGCAGTAGCAGAACACCCAACTCTCTGACACCTCCTCCTATCTCCCCTGGATTATGACCCTATTACTGAACATAAAGCCATCATCTCGAAGACTGTCACTGATCTCATCTCCTCAGGAGAACTTCCCTCCATGGCCACCAACCTCGTAGTCCCCCAACCCCGCACAGCCTGCTCCACTTCAACCTCCTTCCCAAGATCCACAAACAGGATTGCCCGGGCCGACATATCGTTTCAGCCTGTTCTTGCCAACAGAACATGTTTCTTCCTATCTCAACTCTTTTTTCTCTCCTTATCCAGTCTCTTCCCACCAACCTCCACAAATCTTTTGATGCCCTGCGCCACTTTAACAGTTTCCAGTTTCCTGGCCCCAACCGTCTCCTTTTCACCGTGGACGTTCAATCCCTCTACACCTCCATCCTCCACCAGGATGGCCTGAGGGCGCTCTGCTTCTTCCTCGAGCAGAGGCCCAACCAGTCCCCATCCACCACCACCCTCCTCTGCCTGGCTGAACTTGTTCTCACATTGAGCAACTTCTCCTTTGACTTCACTCATTTCCCCAAAATAAAAGGTGTTGCTATGGGAACCCACATGGGGCCTAGCTATGCCTGCCTTTTAGTGGGATATGTGGAACGTTCTTTGTTCCAGTCCTACTCAGGTCCCCTCTCTCACCTCTTTTTCCAGTACAATTCTGAAGAATGGTCATCGACCTGAAATGTTAACTCTGTTTCTCTCTCCACAGATGCTGAGTGACCTGCTGAGTATTCCCAGCATTTTTTATTTTTATTTGAGAATTTCCTGGAGCACACGTTCCAGGAGATGGTCACCCCACAGCTACAGAGAGTTCAGGAGAATAGTAAGTGTGCAGCCATCCGTCAGGGTAGCAAGAGGCAGCCTGTGACAGAATCCTCCAGGAATGTGGCACTCTCAAATTGGTTTTCAGTGTTGAATACCACTGAGGGTGACGACATCTTGGGGGAGTGCTGTCTAGAACACATCCACGGCACTGTGGGCAAATGACTGCACAGGGCGACATAGCAAAGTGTAGAAATGCAGTGGTCATAGGGGATTCAATAGGGAGATCGGCAGCCATTTCGGCAACCACCAAAGTGAGTCTCACATGGTGTGTTGCCCTCCTGGTGCCAGGGTAAAGGACATCACCAAGAGGGTGCAGAACATTTTGAGGGAGAAGGGGAACAGCCAGAAGTCATGGTCCATGTGGGAGCCAATGACATAGGAAGGAAAAGTGTTGAAGTCCTGCAGTCAGAGCTTCAGAAACTAGGGAGGAAGTTAAAAAACAGGATCTCAAAGGTAGTAATCTCTGGATTACTCCCAGTGCCACGCTCTAGTGAGTATAAGAATAGTAGGATAAAACAGGTTAACGCATAGCGGGAGAAATGGTGCAGGAGGGAGGGCTTCACATTCCTGAGGCATTGGGACTAGTTCTAAGTCTACTAAAGATGTAGAGGTTAAAATGAGACAATTGTAAGGTTCATAACACAGTAGAGAACTAAGCTGAATATAGAAAGTACAAAGGAGAGCTAAAAAAGGAAATGAGAGGCAAAGAGAGAGTGTGAGAATATATTAGAGACTAACAACAGGGAACCCAAAAGTTTTTTATAAACACATAAATTGTAAAAGGGTAGTCAAAGGAGAGGTGGAGCCGCTTACGGACCAAAAAGGAAATCTTGTAGAAGCAGGGGGCATGGCTGAGGTAATAAATAAGTACTTTGCATCTGTCTTCACTACAGAAGAGATGAATGATGTTTTTTCAGATTAGAGGAAAATATACAGTGGTGTTCCCCATGGATCGGTATTAGGACCACTGCTGTTTTTGATATATATTAGTGACCTGGACTTGGGTATACAGGACATCAATCCAAAGTTTGCAGATGATACAAAACTCGGAAATGTAATAAACAATGAAGAAGATGGCCCGGAAATTGCGGTCGGAGGCTTGAAACATTCCTACGAAAGTACCTGGTGGTCCGGGAGGAGCCTGTAATTCCATTGGGGAGGCCTTCTCTTCCCGCGCTGCAAAGTGCGCTCCCATCCTCCAGGTTCCCAAGCAGAAGATGCAGTCACATGTGAATACTCAGCCAATCAGTACTGTATTCCACAGCTTTCTCATTAATAACAATGATAACTCCGTATCTACGAGTTCTCATTGCTATTAATGGGGAAAAAATCAAACACACTAAACACATATAATAAAAAAACAAATCACAGACCTCACATAATTAAAATTAAAGTTAATAAATCTTATAGAAAAAAAATTCCGAGTTTTTAAAAAGTTTTTTAATGATGGTTAAAAATAAATGTAACGTAGTGGACAGGGTTTTTTTTTACAACAAAATGTTTTTTTAATTTAATTTAATTATATTTGTGTATGTTTTTAAATACTTATGCCTGTAAAAGTAGGCTATGAGGACATTTGCTGGGCAAGATATGGGTAATTTCCGCAATCTTGCCCAAGCAAATGTTCTCGCTCCCAAACTGCGGATCATCTGCAGATCGGAAAAATCGGTTTTCAGCGCATGCGCATTGTGTGCTGAAAACTGGCTTTTCCGATGTGTTCCAGGGTCAGTAGAAACTTCGTACGGACCCAGGGAGGCCGCGATTTCCAGGCCAATAACAGACTTCAAGAGGACATAGATAGACTGGTAAAATGGGCAGATGCATGGCAGATGAAATTTAACACAGAGATGATTTTCTTTACCGTGGCACTAGGGAGGCAACACGCCATGCGAAGAATGAGGAGAGGCAATATGTACTAAATGGTACAATTTTAAAGGGGCTGCAGGAACAGAGAGACCTGAGGATGTATGTACATAAATTTTTGAAGGTGGCAGGACAAATTGAGAAGGCTGTTAAAAAAGCATATGGGATCCTTGGCTTTATTAATAAGGGCATAGAGTACAAAAGAAAGGAAATTATGAAAAATCTTTATAAAACACTGGTTAGGCTTCACCTAGAACATTGTATTCAATTCTGGGCACCACACTTTGGGAAGAAGAAGAATGTCAAGACCTTGGAGAGGGTGCAGAAGAGATTGACTAGAATGGTGAAGCTGGGGTTGTTCTCCTTGGAGCAGAGAAGGTTAAGAGGAGATTTGAGAGAGGTGTTCAAAATCATGACTGGTTTATAGAATAAATAAGGAGAAACTTTCCAGTGGAGAAGGGTCGGTAACCAGATGACACAGATGTAACCTAATTGGCAACAGAACCTGAACAGAACAGAACAACATGAGGAAACTATTTTTTACACAGCAAGTTGTTGTGATCTGGAATGCACTGCTTGAAAGGGTGATGGAGGCAGATTCAACAGTAACATTCAAAAGAGAATTAGATAAATACTTGAAGGGAAACAAAACACAGGGCTATGGGGAAAGAGCAGGTGAGTGAGATTAATTGAATCGCTCTACCAAAGAGCTGGCACAGGCAGATGGACAAATCACCACCTTCTGTGATAATATCAGCAGATTACCTTTAGAACTTCTTCAAGGTGTTGAACATTTCCCTGATCTGGAAGGAGACCTCCTAAAAGAATGGACTTCATTGACCTGTTCTTCCTCCTCTTTCCACATAGCCCTGATTCGCCACCCCCCAGCGTCCACAGTTCTAGTGCTTTGGCTATTCCGCACAGGGAGTGAGCAGACCTTGAAAAATTGCAGGAGGTTCTCTCCCTGCACCCACAATGCAGAATGTGCCAGTGATGCACTTCAGTGGAAAATCGCCGATTAAATTCTTTGATTTTCTTCATAACATAAACTTTACTCATGTGTACCAATGTTATATAGTGCAGAGTCAAAATGACTGGAGGGAACTTGAATACAGTTTTTATTTGTAAAGATTGATTTGAAGAATCTGTTTAACACATCTGTCATCATTGGTGCTCCATAATGGGGTAGAGTTTCCACTTTGGGTGCAATAGAGAAACTGGATGCAAATTGTGTTTGTAATTAAGCTGTTTTTCCAAAGTGAAGTTAAGGTGCAATTTTCTGCCCAAGCTCATTTGCATAATCACAAATATAAAATCTTCCATGACCCAGCACAATTGGTCAGCGTAATAGAACATAATCACTTTTTTCTTTGCATTAAACTATATTCATTAATTTATATCAGAGTGGTAACTTGGTGCAGTTTTACTAATACAGCTGAAAATGGGTTTTGAGTTGATTTCTTGATGTCACATTGTATGGATAGATGCATATAGATGGATTGGAAAGTTTGCTTTGTGGTGGCTTCAGTATCACGGCCAAGAGGACCTTGTGATAGTCAGTAACAGATGGAAGGTAAGGTGTGGGACTAAGGTTGAAAAGGGAATTGGGCTTGTGGTCACTGGGATTGGCGGCAGATGATTCCATCCCGGATATCCCGGCCAAAAAGAGGCTGTGTGGGCTGCATCCTTCCTTCTGATTCAGTCTCTTCTGCTTCCTCCTCTTCTGTGTCTTCCTCTTCCCTCTGCAAGCAGATACTGTAAATGTGAAATAACAGCATAAAATGCTGAAAATACTCAGCTGGTCAGGCAGCATCTCAACCTGAGACGTGAACTCTCTTTTTCTCTCCACGGGTGTTGCGTGGCCTGCTGAGTATTCGTAGTATTTCTTCTCAAAAACCTTAATTTACCATCCAGCAGCACTCCCTACACACACTTTAAAAAAACGTTTCACATCTATTGCAGCAAGCCACCACTTCAATAAAATCAAAAAAAAGTGCAAAACCTTAAATTCAAACTTACCTGAACAATTCGTGTGTCCCTTTAAGAGGTCTGGACATCGCCACTGTCAGTCTGCTTGCACGGTAGATTAGCCAGCGAAAGTAAATGTGGGTCCCTTACAGGCTGAGACACGAGAAATTATAATGGAGAATAAGGAAATAACAGAGAAATTAAACAAATACTTTGTGTCTGTCTTCATAGAAGAAGATGCAAAAACTTCCCGGAAATAGTGGAGAACCATGGGTCTAGCGAGAATGAGGAACTGAAAGAAATTAGTATTAGTAAAAAAAAATAGTACTGGAAAAATTAATGCAACTGAAAGTCGATAAATCCCCTGGACCTGAGGGCCTACACCCTAGGGTTTTGAAAGAGGTGGCTATAGAGATAATGGATGCATTGATTGTCATCTTCTAAAATTCCATAGATTCTAGAACGGTTCCCACGGATTGGAAGGTAGCCCCATTATTTAAGAGAGGTGGGAGAGAGCGAACAGGTATCTACAGACCAGCTGGCCTGACATCAGTAGTAGGGAAAATGCTAGAATCTATTATTAAGGACGTGGTAATACGGCACTTGGAAAATAATAATAGGATTGGGCAGTCAACACAGATTTATGAAAGGGAAATCATGTTTGACAAATCTGTTATAGTTTTTTGTGGTTAGAACTAGCAGGATAAAGGGGAATCAGTGGATGTGTATTTGGATTTTCGGAAGGCATTTGATAAGGTGCCACACAAGCGGTTATTAAACAAAATTACGGCTCATGGAATTGGGGGTAATATACTAGCATGGATTGAGGATTGGTTAATGGACAGAAAACAGAGAGTAGGAATTAACGGATCATTTTCGGGTTGGCAGGCTGTAACTAGTGGGGTGCCGCAAGGGTCGGTGCTTGGGCCCCAACTATTCACACACAATATCAATGATTTGGATGAAGAGACCAAATGTAATATATCCAAGTTTGCTGATGATACCAAACTAGGTGGGAATGTAAGTTGGGAGGAGGATGCAAAGAGGCTTCAAGGGGATATAGACAGGCTAAGTGAATGGGCAAGAACATGACAAATGGAATATAATGTGGAGAAATGTGAAGCTATTCACTTCGGTAGGAAAATAGAAAAGCAGAGTATTTTTGATATGGTGCGAGATTGGGAAGTGTTGGTGTTCAGAGGGACCTGTGTGTCCTTGTACACAAATCTGAAAGTTAACATGCATGGTATACAGGTTAACAGGTATAGCATGCAATTAAGAAAGCAAATGGTATGTTGGCCTTTATTACAAGAGGATTTGAGTATGAGAGTAAAGACATCTTCCTGAAATTATATAGACCCTGGTGAAACCACACCTGGTGTATTGTGTACGGTTTTGATCTCCTTACCTAAGGAAGGATATACTTGCCATAGAGGGAGTGCAATGAAGGTTCACCAGACCGATTCCTGGGATAGGGGGATTGTCCTATTTGGAGAGATTGAGACGAGGCCTATATTCTCTAGCGTTTAGAAGAATGAGAAGTGATCTCATTGAAACATAGAAAATTCTTACAGGGCTTGACAGAGTAGGTGCAGGGAAGATGTTTCCCTGGCTGGGGAGTCTAGAACCAGGGATCACAGTCTCAGAATAAGGGGTTGGCCATTTAGGACTGAGGTGAGGAGAAACTTCTTCACTCAGAGGGTGGTGAATCTTTGGAATTCTCTACTCCAGAGGGCTTTGGAGGCTCAGTTGTTGAGGGAATCAAGGGATATGGGGATAGTGCAGGAAAGTGGATTCAAGATAGTTTTCTAGTATGTTGAGGAACCAACTTGGGAACAGGCTATTTTAGATCTAGTATTGTGCAATGCGACAATGTCAATTAATAACCTTGTAGTAAAGGATCCTCCAGGGAAGAGTGATCATAATATGATAGAATTTTATATTGAGTTTGAGAGTGATTTAGGTAAGTTCAAAACTAGAGTCTTAAATCTGAACAAAGCAAACTATGTAGGTATAAGGTTCAAGTTGTCTAAGGTAGATTGGGAAACTAGATTAAAAGATATGACAGTAAATATAAAAAAAGAAAAGCAGAATATTTTTTAAATGGTGAGAGACTGGGAAATGTTGGAATTCAGAGGGTCTTGTACATCCCTGTATACGAATCACAGAAAGTTAACATGCAGATGCAGTAAGTAATTAGCTAAGCAAATGGTTTATTAGCCTGTATATTCCCTAGCGTTTAGAAGAGAGGTGATGTCATTGAAACCTATAAAATTCTTAAAGGGCTTAACAGGGTAGATGCTAGGAGAATGTCTCCACTGTCTGGGGAGGCAACAACTAGACTGAGCAATTTCAGAATAAGAGGTCAGCCATTCAGGACAGAGACAAGGAGAAATTTCTTCACACAAAGGGTTGTGAATCTTTTTAATTCCTACTCCAGAGAGCCGTGGATGCTCAGTCATTGAGTGTATTCAACAACAAATTGCATTTATATAACACCTTTAACATAGTAAAACACAGAAGAGGTGCTTCGCAGGAGAGTTATAAAACACAATTTAACACCAAGCCACGTGAGCAGCTATTCGGACAAATGACCAAAAGCTTCGTCTAAGAGATAGGTTTTAAGGAGCGTCTTAAAGGAGGAAAGAGAGGAAGAGATGAGGAGAGATTTAGGGAGGGAATTCCAGAGCTTACGGCCTTGGACGCTGAAGGTACATCCATCAATGGTGGAGCAATTAAAATAGGGGATTCTCAAAAGGGTAGAACTGGAAGAGTACAGATATCTCGTAAGGTTGTGGGGCTGGAGGAGATTACAGATATGGGGAGGGGTGAGGCCATGGAGGGATTTGAAGACAAGGATAAGAATTTTTAAATCGAGGCTTTGCTTAGCGGGGAGCCAATGTAAGTCAGGAAGCACAGGGGTGATGGGTAAATGGGACTTGGTTCGAGTTAGGACATGGGCAGCAGAGTTTTGGATGATCTCAAGTTTACAAAGGGTAGAATATGGGAGGCCAGCCAGGAGTGCATTGGAGAAGTTAAGTCAAGAGGTAACAAAGGCATGGATGATGTTTTCAGCAGAAGATGAGCTAAGACTGGGGTGAAGCCAGGCGATGTAATGGAGGTGGAAATAGGTGGTCTTAGTTATGGCGTGGATATGATGTCAGACGCTCATCTCAGGGGCAAATATGACACCAAAGTTGCGAACAGTCTGGTTCAGCCTGAGACACTTGCCAGGGAGAGGGATGGAGATGGTTCCTAGGGAACGCAGTTTGTGGAAGGGACCAAAGACAATCGCTTCGGTTTTCCCAATATTTAGTTGGAGAACATTTCTGCACATCTAGTACTGGATGTCAGTCAAGAAATCTGACAATTTAGAGACAGCGGGATGGATCGATAGAGGTGGTGGTGAGGTAGAGTTGGTTGTCATCGGCGTTCATATGGAAACTGATGCTGTGCTTTCGGATGATGTCGCCGAGGGGCAGAATGTAGATGACAAATAGGAGAGGGCTGAGGGTAACACAGAAACATAGAAAATAGGTGCAGGAGTAGGCCATTCGATCCTTCGAGCCTGCAACACCATTCAAAAAGATCATGGCTGATCATTCACCTCAGTTCCCATTTCCCGCTTTCTCTTCATACTCCTTGATCCCTTTAGCCGTAAAGGTCATATCTAACTTCCTCTTGAATATATCTAACGAACTGGCATCAACAACTCTCTGCGGTAGAGAATTCTACAGGTTAACAACTCTCTGAGTGAAGAAGCCTCTCCTCATCTCGGTCCTAAATGGCTTACCCCTTATCCTTAGACTGTGACCCCTGGTTCTGGACTTCCCCAACATCGGGAACATTCTTCCTGCATCTAACCTGTCCAGTCCCATCAGAATTTCATATGTTTCTATGAGATCCCCCCTCATTCTTCTAAACTCCAGTGAATACAGGCTCAGTCGATCCAGTCTCTCCTCATATGTCAGACCTGCCATCCTGGGAATCAGTCTGGTGAACCTTTGCTGTACTCCCTCAATAGCAAGAACGTCCTTCCTCAGATTAGGAGACCAAAACTTAACACAGTATTCCAGGTGAGGCCTCACCAAGGCCCTGTACAACTGCAGTAAGACCTCCCTGCTCCTATACTCAAATCCGCTATCTATGAAGGCCAACATGCCATTTGCCGCCTTCACCGCCTGCTGTACCTGCATGCCAACTTTCAATGACTGATGTACCATGATACCCAGGTCACATTGCACCTCCCCTTTTCCTAATCTGTCGCCATTCAGATAATATTCTGCCTTCCTGTTTTTGCCCCCAAACCTCACATTTATCCACATTATACTGCATCTGCCATGCATTTGCCCACTCACCTAACCTGTCCAAGTCACCCTGCAGCCTCTTAGCATCCTCCTCATAGCTCACATCGCCACCCAGCTTAGTGTCGTCTGCAAACTTGGAGATATTACACTCAATTCCTTCATCTAAATCATTGATGTATAGCTGGGGTCCCAGCACTGAGCCCTGCGGCACTCCACTAGTCACTGCCTGCCATTCTGAAAAGGACCCGTTTATCCCGACTCTCTGTTTCCTGTCTGCCAACCAGTTCTCTATCCACGTCAGTACATTACCACCAATACCATGCGCTTTGATTTTGCACACCAATCTCTTGTACGGGACCTTATCAAAAGCCTTTTGAAAGTCCAAATACACCACATCCACTGGTTCTCCCTTGTCCACTCTGCTAGTTACATCCTCAAAAAATTCCACAAGATTCGTCAAACATGATTTCCCTTTCATAAATCCATGCTGAATTGGTCCGATCCTGTCACTGCTTTCCAAATGTGCTGCTATTTCATCCTTAATAATTGATTCCAACATTTTCCCCACTACTGATGTCAGGCTAACCGGTCTATAATTACCCGTTTTCCCTCTCCCTCCTTTTTTAAAAAGTGGTGTTACAATAGCTACCCTCCAGTCCATAGGAACTGATCCAGAGTCGATAGACTGTTGGAAAATGATCACCAATGCATCCACTATTTCTAGGGCCACTTCCTTAAGTACCCTGGGATGCAGACTATCAGGCCTCGGGGATTTATCGGCCTTCAATCCCATCAATTTCCCTAACACAATTTCCTGCCTAATAAGGATATCCTTCAGTCCCTCCTTCTCACGAGACCCATTGTCCCCTAGTACATTCGGAAGGTTATTTGTACTTCCTTCGTGAAGACAGAACCGAAGTATTGGTTCAATTGGTCTGCCATTTCTTTGTTCCCCATTATAAATTCACTTGAATCTGACTGCAAGGGACCTACATTTGTCTTCACTAATCTTTTTCTGTTCACATATTTATAGAAGTTTTTGCAGTCAGTTTTTATATTCCCTGCTAGGTTCCTCTCGTACTCTATTTCCCCCCTCTTAATTAAACCCTTAGTCCTCCTCTTTTGAATTCTTAATTTCTCCCAGTCCTCAGGTTTGTTGCTTTTTTTAGCCAATTTATATGCCTCTTTCTTGGCTTTAACACTATCCTTAATTTCCCTTGTTAGCCATGGTTGAGCCACCTTCCAGACATGGATGTACAATTGCTGAAGTTCATCCATGTGACCTTTAAATGTTTGCCATTGCTTATCCACCGTCGAACCTTTAAGGATCCTTTGCCAGTCTATTTTAGCCAATTGATGCCTCATACCGTTGAAGTTACCTTTCCTTAAGTTCAGGACCCTAGTTTCCGAATTAACTTTGTCACTCTACATCTTAATAAGGAATTCTACCATATTATGGTCACTCTTCCCCAAAGGGCCTCGCACAACAAGATTGCTAATTAGTCCCTTCTCATTACACATCACCCAGTCTAGGATGGTCAGCTCTCTGGTTGGTTCTTCGACATATTGGTCTAGAAAACCACCCCTAATACACTCCAGGAAATCCTCCTCCAATGCATTGCTACCAGTTAGGTTCGTCCAATCAATATGTAGATTAAAGTCGCCCATGATTACTGCTGTACCTTTATTGCACACCTCCTTTATTTCTTGTTTGATGCTGTCCCCAACCTCACTACTACTATTTGGTGACCTGTATCGAACTCCTACTCGTGTTTTCTGCCCTTTGATATTCCATAGTCCCACCTATACCGATTCCATATCATCCAAGCTAATGTCCTTCCTTACAGTTGCATTGATTTCATCTTTAACCAGCAACGCCACCCTGCCTCCTTTTCCTTTCTGTCTATCCTTCCTAAATGCTGAATACCATTGGATGTTGAGTTCCCAGCCTTGGTCCCCCTGGAGCCATGTCTCCGTGATGCTGATCACATCGTATCCGTTAACTGCTATCTGCGCAGTTAATTCATCCACCTTATTCTGAATACTCCTCGCATTGAGGCACAGAGCATTCCGGCTTTTCTTTTTAACACATTTGCCCCTTTAGAATTTTGCTGTTTTTTGCCTTTTTTGCCCTTTTTGTTTTTTGCCTTGGGTTTCTCTGCCCTCCACTTTTACTATTCTCCTTTCTATCTTTTGCTTCTGACTCCATTTTATTTTGCTCTGTCTCTCTGCATAGGTTCCCATCTCCCTGCCATATTAGTTTAACTCCTCCCCAACAGCACGAGCAAACACTCCCCCTAGGACATTGGTTCCGGTCCTGCCCAGTTGCAGACTGTCCGGTTTGTACTGGTCCCACCTCCCCCAGAACCGATTCCAGTGCCCCAGGAATTATGCACCACTGCTCAAGCCATGTATTCATCTGAGCTATCGTGCGATTCCTATTCTGACAAGCACGTGGCACTGGTAGCAATCCTGAGATTACTACTTTTGAGGTCCTACTTTTTAATTTAACTCCTAGCTCCCTAAATTCGTCTCATAGGACCTCATCCCGTTTTTTTACCTATATTGTTGGTACCTATATGCACCACGACAACTGGCTGTTCACCCTCCCTTTTCAGAATGTCCTGCACCCGCTCCAAGACATCTTTGACCCTTGCACCAGGGAGGCAACATACCATCCTGGAGTCTCAGTTGCGGCCGCAGAAATGCCTATATATTCCCCTTACAAATGAATCCCCTATCACTATCGCTCTCCCACTCTTTTTCCTGCCCTCCTGTGCAGCTGAGCCAGCCACGGTGCCATGAACCTGGCTGCTGCTGCTCTCCCCTGATGAGTCATCCCCTTCAGCAGTATTCAAAGCAGTGTATCTGTTTTGCAGGGGGATGACCGCAGGGGAGTCCTGTACTACCTTCCTTGCACTGCTCTTCCTGTTGGTCTTCCATTCACTATCTGGCTGTTACCTGTGGGAAGACCAACTCGCTAAACATGCTATTCACGTCATTCTCAGCATCGTGGATGGTCCAGAGTGAATCCACCCACAGCTCCAGTGCCGCATTGTGGTCCATCAGGATCTGCAGGCGGATACACTTCCCGAACACGTCATCGTCAGGGACACCAGAAGCGTCCCTGAGTTCCCACATAGTACAGGAGGAGCATAACACGTGTCCATGACTTAACCCTTAGATTAACCTAATTGGGCAACAACAATGTTAAAAGGTTACTTACTGATAAAGAAAAGAAAAAGAAAAACTACTCACCAATCACTTACCCCCTTGGCTGTGACGTCATCTTTTGATTTCTTTCTACTTTTTTGCTTCGCTGCTGCAGCTGCACCAGTAGGCCTCCGACACACTCCCGCCTCTCTGAACTCCCCAAACTGCCGCCGCGTTGTGCCTTTTACAGACCTGCCTCCGACACACTCCCGCCTCTCTGAACTCCCCAAACTGCCGCCGCGTTGTGCCTTTTACAGACCTGCCTCCGACGCACTCCCGCCTCTCTGAACTCCCCAAACTGCCGGCGCGTTGTGCCTTTTATAGACCTGCCTCCGACGCACTCCCGCCTCTCTGAACTCCCCAAACTGCCGGCGCATTGTGCCTTTTATAGACCTGCCTCCGACGCACTCCCGCCTCTCCAAACTCCCCGAACTGCCGCCGCGTTAGGCCTTTTATAGACCTGCCTCCGACGCACTCCCGCCTCTCCAAACTCGGGAATAGGTGACCAACAGGAAGAGCAGTGGAAGGAAGGTAGTGCAGGGTCATCTGCGTCATCCCCCTCCAAAACATATACATCTTTTTGGGTACTGTTGGGGGTGTAAGGGAAATAAATTCCACACCGAGTCCGAGAACAGTGAGGGAAACGTCACAGTTTATTCGTACAGAGCGCTCTGGGAGAAATGGGGAAACTCCACAGCTTCGCCACACCTTCTCTCCGAGCAAAGTTTTCCAAGTTACAATTATACCTTTTGGGGGCGGTCCCGCCCCCTTACACCATTGTCCAATTATCTAACATTTTTGTAACGTCGTACCCTATATGGTAATGCTATGACAATCTATCTTTACATTGTGGTAAGTCAAAGGTTAACTAGCATACACACACACAAGTGGGGTTATTTTCCTCGCATCAGCAGAAAAACAAGGAACTATCTTCCTGTTATTAGTACAAGCGATATACATCTGTTGCCTTTCCAACCGCCCATTGTCTTACTTCCCCTATCTCCATGACTCAGGGTCAGCAGACTTTGGAGACTACCCATGCCTCCTGCTTAAGTATACATTTCTTGCTTGACCACTCTCCCTGTCCCATAATTCATCAGAGAAAGACAGGGGAGCTGGCTACACATTATAAAAGTTACAAAGGTTATAGGTTAAGAAATTTCTCTCCAACAGTCCCTCCTTTTGATCTTTTCCCATCTCATGCGGATAAGAACAATCCAATCCTACATTCGGACTGTCTCGTCGTCTTGTGCCAGGATTCTTGGGTGAGCCTGGAGTTGGTGGTACTGCTGAAAATGAAGGGGCAGCTTCTGATATGTTGTGGGTGGAAGTTGGGTTGTTGTATCGTTGATGCGGGTCCCGGCAGCTATGGGTATCGCGGTACACAACTTGAACATACATATCTTAATCATCATTACCGCGAGGTACAAGGCCAGGCATATGCCCACAATCAAAATCAGCCCCTGTACAATACTTTGTCCCAACTTAGACAACCATCCCCCCAGCCAGCCAACAACACCATCCGGGGTGGTTAGTTTCTTCACTTCTCTCCTTATATGGTCGGCTAGGTTGGTTATATTCTCCAAATTATCGGGTATATAAGTGCAACATTCGGCCCCAATCAATGCGCAAGTGCCTCCGTTCTGGGCCAATACGTAATCTAGGGCCATTTGGTTCTGAAGTACGGTAGTACGTATGGTTACCATTTCACCTGTTATGCTCTCCATCGCCTCGGCAGTGTCGTTAGCTATTTGTTCCAGAACCCTCTCTACGTTTCTTAGTTCATCCGTGGTGCGCCCTATCCTGTATGGGAACATCACAACTCCAAAGAGTCTTTCTACCGGGGTAATCGCTCGTCTTCATCGACCTGGTGTATGCACCTCTGCCAGGGTATGTATCTGTCTGACAAAGGGGACCACATATCCCAAATAACAGGACCCTGTCCATCGCCTGGGTAACCAGGGATATGCCCGATGCCCGCACACAAAATACGTGCCGTTATACGCTGCCATTTCATATATCGTGTCGGGGTCCCAAGACTGGGCCCACAGACCTCCACCTGTTTTATTCGGAAGGCGTGAGAGGATAGTGACCCGTGCGCCTGTTGTGATATTGAGGTTGTGTGGGCAATCGCTGTACCCTATGACACGTCCCCTTCCGCTGATGTCGTTTCAGGTTAAACATATGGTCCCGGTTGGTCTCCCGATCCCCGAGGTATTGGTCAGGACTAGGTATGGGGGTTCCCTTTTATGGTCATAGGGTGGTTGGTACCATCCCTGGAACGTTTGACTAATGGGGTACCCAGCACTCTCCCACTCAGTGACGTCCGGTGGTTGTCCACACGGTAACGGTATGATGGTCCTCCTCCCATCCGTGATCCCTCTCTTGACCCGCCTTTCATCCTTCGTTCTTGCATTGGCCCCCCTCCTCCCGTGCCATTCTGGCTCAGAAGCCACTTGACAGTCTCAGTCAGGGTCAGGGGAATGGGGTGCAAAGGAATTCCCCCTTTGGAATGTATAGGGATATGCGAGCACACCCAGCAACTAGAAAAGTTCCCATTTCGCGCATAAACATAAGACATATACAGAAAGATGTTTACATGGAGTTCTCGTTCCTGTCTCGCTTCCCACGCGCTGCACTTGGCGTACACCAAGGCTATTATACAGACTGCGGCACACAGTTTCATCTTACCACTCTATATTAACAAATAGTCAAAGGCAAAATGGCCGTATATGTTGCTTGTAGTGTCTCTATTGACCTGTGGGCGAATCAAAGAATAGTGGATAATACAGGCATTAGTTTTTCGGCTCGAAAACCTTAAGCTGGATCCAGTGTTTCCACTGCCCCTGTCCTCTCATGTCGATGCAGGCACATGTATCTCTGCTAATCATAACCTCGTACGGTCCTATCCATTTTGGTGCAAAGCCAGGCTTCCCAGGGATAACCTTTACCATTACGCGGGTCCCTGCCTGGGGCACATCTGGGAGGGTGGTGGATTCTAATTTCTCATCCTGTCGGAGCTGCTTATCTCTGACCTGCATTCTCATCTCCTTAAGACTGTTGCTCATTTCCAGGACGTACCTCCTGATCCTATCCCTTAAGGGTCCCACATCAGTCCCTCCTGTGACGATCCCTTCTGGGAGTTGCATTGCTCTACCCATCATTAGCTCATAGGGGGACAGCCCAGTCATCCTGTTTGGGATCGCTCTTAACTTCATTAGAATGAGGGGCAACACGTCAACCCAGGTCCTCCCGGTTTCTCGGATTGCCTTTGCAATCGCCACCTTGAGGGTTCGATTCATCCGTTCTACCATCCCCGAGCTCTGGGGATGGTATGGGATGTGGAATTTCTGTCTTATCCCCATCAGTTTACATACTGCCTTTATCACCCCTCCCGTGAAGTGGGTGCCCTGATCCGAATCCATTTGCACCGGCACCCCCCATCTGGGGATGATCTCCTCGGCCAGTATCCTGGCCACTGAAGTGGCCGTACAATTTCGTGTGGGGAACGCTTCCACCCATCGAGTGAATTGGTCAATTACCACCAAGCAGTATCTTTTCCCCCGCGAGTCCGGCAGTGGCCAGGTGAAATCTATCTGTATCTTTTCCCATGGCCCCCTTGGTCTCACTTGATGGACCATCCGTATCGTAACCGGCTTGCCAGGGTTATGTTGCGCACATGTTATACAGCGCTGACAGTGTTTGGCTATATCCCGGCCCATTCCAGGCCACCACCATTCGCGCGTGAGTAGCTCCGTCATGGACCCTCTGCCCAGATGTGCCACACCGTAGTGTAGGTCCAACAAAATGTGCTTAATACAATTTGGGGCTATGACCTTCCCCTGTTTCCTCCACACTGAGTCTTTATCCGGGGCGCCTCCCATCGCCTTCCACTCTTCCCGCTCCTTGGGGGAGGTATCCGCGTGAAGGTGGACTATGTCCACCTTTGCATGCGCCACACTACCCACTCCCTCACACTGGTGCGGCTTCACTGCCCCAGGAGGCCTTCTGCCGGGTTTTCTCCTATGTCCCTCATGTTCGGGCTCTGGGACGTTAACCGGCGTCTATTAATAGTTTAAATTCCCTTATTAAGTCTGTTCCTAGAATAATTTTTTCATTACTTGTATCAGGTGAGTATTACTACATGGGCTAATTCTGTTTTATTTTATTCTGACTACCCCACCATTTCCTTTATCTGTCAGGTGAGTCTTCTTTATTCTATTAAGAAATTCAAATGAATAATGTCCAATATAAAACAGTTGTCAATGGAAAGGGTTAACTTCTTTACAGGTTTATAAGAAGGCCTGATGTCATTACGTGACTTCACGTAATCATCCGAATTTCGTTTTTTTTTTTAAGTCTTTGTGCTTTCAAAACTTGCTTAGAAATTAGGAATCTGTTAAAACAGCAGAAATCATTAGTAAAGTCGTCGTAATAGAAGTCTTCTCATCAGGACAGACAGCATTTTAGATTAAATTTCAATTTTTTCCTTAACTTCTAATTCAAGTACTTGCCAAAGATGATTTTTTTAATTGATTTAAAATGATACCACACATTTTTAATAGCTATTTTGTTTACTGAACTTCAATTTTCACACAAGCTGTATGCATTCCAACATTTCCTATAAGAATTTTAAAATCAGTAAGATTTTCTAATTCCCAATTTTTCTTTCTGTGCTGAGTTCGCATAGCTTAGATCTCTTCTTCTTGTTATTTTCAAAACCCTCCTGTTTGTTTAGACTGTTCGGGACTTTTCTTGATAAACATGGCTATTCTGGAAATCTTTTCAAACTGCAATGAAACTTTCTCGTAATTTAAAATCATTTTCAATGGGGAGTGTCTTTTACCTCTTCCAAAAATCTTTTCAATTAAACCAATATCTTTTTTTTCACAGCCAATATCAACTAGTATTTAGTAAGTTATGTCCTCTTTTTTTTTGATCTCCTTTCTTCAAATTAGGTTTTGGTATTTTACACAGAGGACTTGTCTCTCGGTAACTTTGCTAATTCAGACAATCGAAGACACTTTTTCTTTCAATTTCGTTCAATTTGTTTTCTTTCAAGGCTGCATCTTTATCCTGTCTTTTCATAACTAGAACGGAGTCTAGCACGTAGGCTTTGAGGGCTGCTTTTCGCCCTCTCAAATGTCCCAGTTTTTCTTTCTGTTTCTGAGTTTCCCACCCCTCTCTCTGTTCTTTCACACTTTTTTTTCCCCGTCGGGGCCCATCCCTCCTTTCGGTCATGTATAGTCTGGTGAGGGACCCTAGGCGGGGCCCTCTCCGTTTCCTTCAATCCCTTTTGGTCGACTAGGTACAGTCTGGTCAGGGACCCCGGGGGCCCCACTCCATTTCCTTACCGGACATCGCAGTCTTTCCCGTCGTGGTCTTACTACTGTCAGCAGTCCGTTCAGGACTTGCAGTCTCTATTGTCAGAGGTGTTTCAACACACTTGCGATTCCTCCGCGACCCACTACGATCTTTTCCAGCTGCACCCGCAACTTACTACAACCACTCATCGTAGTCTCACGTCACGGTCTCATGATTGTCAGAGGTAAGACTGGTCTTACTCACTTCTACCAGGCGGACTTGCAATCTTTATCGTCAGAGGTGTCTGATTACACTTGCGATTCTTCAAAATGGCCTCCGTGACTTACTACGATCTCATTAATCTGTTCTACACACGATCCTCAACGTCCCGACCTGTGTGGCTTAAAGTCGCAATGAGATTATTTCCTACCACATTCACTGCCCCACTTTTCCGTCGCCACTTTGTCCTCTCGTTTGTTCCCTTCGACCTTAATCCTTGGCCTTCACGTGGGGCATTCGCCCTCTTAATTCCGGCTCCAGTTAGGTGACTGAGATAGTTTGTGACAATCGAGGTGGCAGGGAACATTCGTTTCTTTCACACACACACACACCACTCACACCATGCTAGCTTAGACTCTAACCCGCGGTTCAACTGTGGTTTTTCTCACCGTTCACGGACGTTTTGTTCTTTGGTGAATCGGGGCTCGGGAGTCGCCCTTTCCCAGGGCTCAATTGACTGGACGGTCAAACCTTGACTACTCGTCCCTCTCCACCAGCTAGGTGACCCGAAACGACTATATTCCCCCTGCATGCAGCGCCAAATCTGTAAGGGAAATAAATTCCACACCGAGTCCGAGAACAGTGAGGGAAACGTCACAGTTTATTCGTACAGAGCGCTCTGGGAGAAATGGGGAAACTCCGCAGCTTCACCACACCTTTTCTCCGAGCGAAGTTTTCCAAGTTACAATTATACCTTTGGGGGCGGTCCCGCCCCCTTACACCATTGTCCAATTATCAAACATTTTTGTAACGTCTTACCCTATATGGTAATGCTATGACAATCTATCTTTACATTGTGGTAAGTCAAAGGTTAACTAGCATACACACACACAAGTGGGGTTATTTTCCTCGCATCAGCAGAAAAACAAGGAACTATCTTCCTGTTATTAGTACAAGCGATATACATCTGTTGCCTTTCCAACCGCCCATTGTCTTACTTCCCCTATCTCCATGACTCAGGGTCAGCAGACTTTGGAGACTACCCATGCCTTCTGCTTAAGTATACATTCCTTACTTGATCACTCTCCCTGTCCCATAATTCATCAGAGAAAGACAGGGGAGCTGGCTACACATTATAAAAGTTACAAAGGTTACAGGTTAAGAAATTTCTCTCCAACAGGGGGGGTGACTCATCAGGGGAAGACTGCAGCAGCCAAGTTCATGGCACCGTGGGTGGCTCTGCTGTACAGGAGGGTAGGAAAAAGAGTGGGAGAGCTAAAGTGGTAGGAGATTCTATTGTAAGGGGAAGAGATAGACGTTTCTGCGGCCGCAATCGAGACTCCAAGATGGTATGTTGCCTCCCTGGTGCAAGGGTCAAGGATGTCTCGGAGTGGATGCAGGATATTTTGGAGAGGGAGGGTGAACAGCCAGTTGTCGTGGTGCATATAGGTACCAACGATATAGGTAAAACATGGGATGAGGTCTGACAAGCTGAATTTAGGGAGCTAGGAGTTAAATTAAAAAGTAAGACCTCAAAGGTAGTAATCTCAGGATTGCTACTAGTGCCACGTGCTAGTCAGATTAGGAATTGCAGGATAGCTCAGATGAATACGTTGCTTGAGGAGTGGTGCAGAAGGGAGGGATTCAAATTCCTGGGACATTGGAACTGGTTCTGGGGGAGGTGGGACCAGTACACACCGGACGGTCTACACCTGGGCAGGACCAGAACCAATGTCCTAGGGGGAGTGTTTGCTAGGGCTTTTGGGGAGGGATTAAACTAATATGGCAGGGGGATGGGAACCTATGCAGGGAGACAGAGGGAAGTAGAATGGGGGCAGAAGCAAATGATAGAAAGAGGAAAAGTAAAAGTGGAGGGCAGAGAAACCCAAGGCAACAATCAAAAAGGGCCACATTACAGCAAAATTATAAAGGGGCAAAATGTGTTAAAAAGACAAGCCTGAAGGGTTTGTGCCTCAATGCGAGGAGTATTCATAAAAAGGTGGATGAATTAACTGCTGTGGCAGCAATTAACAAATAGGATATAATTGGCATCACAGAGACATGGCTCCAGGGTGACCAAGGCTGGGAACTCAACATCCAGGGGTATTCAATATTCAAAAAGGATAGACAGAAAGGAAAAGGAGTGGGGTAGCATTGCTGGTTAAAGAGGAAATTAACACAATAGTAAGGAAGAACATTAGCTTGGATGATGTGGAATCTGTATGGGTGGAGCTGCGGAATACCAAAGGGCAGAAAATGCTCGTGGGAGTTGTGTACAGACCACCAAACAGTAGAAGTGAGGTTGGGGACAGCATCAAACAAGAAATTAGGGATGCGTGCAATAAAGGTACAGCAGTTATCATGGGCGACTTTAATCTACATATAGATTGTGCTAACCAAACTGGTAGCAATTCGGTGGAGGAGGATTTCCTGGAGTGTATTAGGAATGATTTGCAAGACCAATATGTCGAGGAACCAACTAGAGGGCTGGCCATCCTAGACTGGGTGATGTGTAATGAGAAGGGACTAATTAGCAATCTTGTTGTGCGAGGCCCCTTGGGGAAGAGTGACCATAATATGGTAGAATTCTTTATTAAGATGGAGAGTGACACAGTTAATTCAGAGATTGGGGTCCTGAACTTAAGGAAAGGTAACTTCAATGGTGTGAGACGTGAATTGGCGAGAATAGACTGGCAAATGATACTTAAAGGGTTGACGGTGGATAGGCAATGGCAAACATTTAAATATCACATGAATGAACTTCAACAATTGTACATCCCTGTCTGGAGTAAAAATAAAATGTGGAAGGTGGCTCAACTGTGGCTAACAAGGGAAATTAAGGATAGTGTTAAATCCAAGGAAGAGGCATATAAATTGGCCAGAAAAAGCAGCAAACCTGAGGACTGGGAGAAGTTTAGAATTCAGCAGAGGAGGACAAAGGGTTTAATTAAGAGGGGAAACTAGAGTACGAGAGGAAACTTGCTGGGAACATAAAAACTGACTGCAAAAGCTTCTATAGATATGTAAAGAGAAAAAGATTAGTGAAGACAAACGTAGGTCCCTTGCAGTCAGATTCAGAATTTATAATGGGGAACAAAGAAATGGCAGACCAGTTGAGCAAATACTTTGGTTCTGTCTTCACAAAGGAAGACACAAATAACCTTCCGGAAATACTAGGGGACCGAGGGTCTAGTGAAAAGGAGGAACTGAAGGAAATCCTTATTAGGCGGGAAATTATGTTAGGGAAATTGATGGGATTGAAGGCCGATAAATCCCCGGGGCCTGATAGTCTGCATCCCAGAGTACTTAAGGATGGGGCCCGAGGAATAGTGGATGCATTGGTGATCATTTTCCAACAATCTATCAACGCTGGATCAATTCCTATGGACTGGAGGGTAGCTAATGTAACACCACTTGTTAAAAAAGGAGGGAGAGAGAAAATGGGTAATTATAGATCAGTTAGCCTGACATCAGTAGTGGGGAAAATGTTGGAATCAATTACTAAAGATGAAATAGCAGCACATTTGGAAAGCAGTGGCAGGATCGGACCAAGTCAGCATGGATTTATGAAAGGGAAATCATGCTTGACAAAACTTCTGGAATTTTTTGAGGATGTAACTAGCAGAGTGGACAAGGGAGAACCAGTGGATGTGGTGTATTTGGACTTTCCAAAGGCTTTTGACAAGGTCCCACACAAGAGATTGGTGTGTAAAATTAAAGCACATGGTATTGGGGGTAATGTACTGACGTGGATAGAGAACTGGTTGGCAGACAGGAAGCAGAGAGTCGGGATAAACGGGACCTTTTCAGAATGGCAGGCAGTGATTAGTGTGGTGATGCAGGGTTCAGTGCTGGGACCCCAGCTATTTACAATATACATTAATGATTTAGATGAAGGAATTGAATGTAATATCTTCAAGTTTGCAGAAGACACTAAACTGGGTGGCAGTGTGAGCTGTGAAGAGGATGCTGAGAGGCTGCAGGGTGATTTGGACAGGTTAGGTGAGTGGGCAAATGCATAGCAGATGCAGTATAATATGGATAAATGTGAGGTTATCCACTTTGGTGGCAAAAACACGAAGGCAGAATATTATCTGAATGGCGGCAGATTAGGAAAAGGGAAGGTGCAACGCGACCTGGGTGTCATTGTACATCAGTCATTGAAAGTTGGCATGCAGGTACAGCAGGCAGTGAAGAAGGCAAATGGTATGTTGGCCTTCGTAGCTGGAGAATTTGAGTACAGGAGCAGGGAGGTCTTATTGCATTTGAACAAGGCCTTGGTGAGGTCTCACCTGGACTATTGTGTTCAGTTTTAGTCTCCTAATCTGAGGAAGGACGTTCTTGCTATTGCAGGAGTGCAGTGAAGGTTCACCAGACTGATTCCCGAGATGGCAGGACTGACATAATAGGAGTAACTGGATCGACTGGGCCTGAATTCACTGGAGTTTAGAAGGATGAGAGGGGATCTCATAGAAACATATAAAATTCTGACGGGACTGGACAGGTTAGATGCAGGAAGAATGTTCCCGATGTTGGGGAAGTCCAGAATCCCCAGGAGACACAGTCTAAGGATAAAGGGTAAGCCATTTAGGACTGAGATAAGGAGAAACTTCTTCACTCAGAGAGTTGTTAACCTCTGGAATTCTCTACCGCAGAGAGTTGTTGATGCCAGTTCATTGGATATATTCAAGAGAGAGTTAGATACGGCCCTTATGGCTAAAGGGATCAAGGGGTGTGGAGAGAAAGCAGGAAAGGGGTACTGAGGTGAATGATCAGCCATGATCTTATTGAATGGTGGTGCAGGCTCAAAGGGCCGAATGGCCTACTCCTGCACCTATTTTCTATGTTTCTATGTACACAACTCCCACTAGCGTTTTCTCCCCTTTGGTAATCCCCAGCTCTACCCATACAAATTCCACATCATCCAAGCTAATGTCCTTCCTTACTATTGTGTTAATTTCCTCTTTAACCAGCAAAGCTACCTCACCTCTTTTCCTTTCTGTCGATCCTTCCTGAACGTTGAATACCCCTGGATGTTGAGTTCCCAGCCTTGGTCACCCTGGAGCCATGTCTCCATAATCCCAATTATATCATATTCGTGAATAGCTGCCTGCGCAGTTAATTCGTCCACATAGATCTTTGGGAGGCTCCAGAGGTAATGGTACAGGAACGGAAAATGAAACCTGTTGTGTCCTTAGATACTCTAATAATGACTTCACGAGGCAATGTGTTGTACTTGAACTTTAGTGACCTTAGTCCTTTATTTGCTAACTCCAGAGTGAGGATCACACCTGGTGGCCTGCCTTTTATACTAGGCCAGGCACACCTGTACAGGTAACCTACAAAGTCTCCCACTGCTGTGCCCTCTGGTGGCACACCTTGTGATAGTACCAACAGTAGCCATGTAGGATACATGACATCACTCTCCCTTAAGCCTTCAGTGCAAATCACCTCTGCATTGATTGTGCTCTGGGCTTAGCTCTATCTGGGCTCTATCTGATTGGCCCTTGGCAGGTCGTTTCAATCTTGGGTGAGTGGTTGGTGCAGTAGAGCGCTGGTGGTTGCTATTTGTGTGTGTCCCTGACCACTCCATTCTCCCCCACCCCCCCCCCCACCTCCCTCTTCCCGCATATATAGATTATGCCGGAGGCTCATTGCTTTCATGTACATTCTAGTTCAGAAAAACAAGGTTGCATTACATTTGTGGTTCCTTTGTGAGACAAGTACGTTAGACTGGTGAGATACCTTATCGATGTGGTGACCAGTGCGTAAGGACAGACTAATTCCAGAGCTGCTGGGTGGTGTCACTGCAGTCTAGTGGTGACGCGGTGCCCAGTGCTGGCAGTGGGAACCCGGTTGGCTCAGGTTGTCTGCTCTTGGGGCTGATGCCGTGGTTCCTAGTCTCGGGCAGGTTCACAGATGCCTGTGAGCTCCCTGTCCTTTCTTTGCACCCTGGGTCGCTGCTGCTCCCTGAGGAGCTGTCGTCTAGCAGTGCACAGGGAACTGCTGACTCACTGGCCCAAGCGTTGTTTGGTTTAGGATCCTGGCTGGTCCCGGTCCCTTTTGGGGGGACTGTAGCAGGTGACTCTTCGTTTACGGGTATGGCCTTGGTGGCGATGGGGTCTGGAGACTGCGCCTTAGCACAGTCTGCTCTTTCAGGCTCGTGGCTGTTGGTGCCATCGGGTGCCTGAGAGCTGGAACCGATCAGGGGCACGGTATCGATACCAGTGCCGTTGACTTGCTGAGGTCGCTTGCTCTGCAGCTCGTGTGTGTTGTCTGCTTGTGGCCACACTCCATGTTGCATAACTCTGGTCACCGGGACACAAGCTACAGCATTGGGTAGCTCGCTGGACCTGTGTGCTCCCGATGGGTGTCTGCCCGCTGCATTGGCTGCGTGCAGTTGAAATCCTACATTGCACAACTTTTCATTACTTATGATGGATACTCTGTAGTTCTGATCGTGATCGCGCAACATGTTCCTCGCTGGTTGCATGTACACAATTCAGATCATCAATTACACATTTTACATGATCGCGTGACTTTTCCTTGCTTATTGCATGTAACTGATCGTCAGTTACACATTTTGACTCGAACTCACAGTTGTTATTACATTGCTTGAGTGTGTGGAACTGTCCCTTTAATTGTAGTGGGTTGTAGGCCTCCTTTAAGAGAGCCTTGTTTGCTTTACCCCAATCCTCTTCTCCGTTTGGTGCCACGTGTTGCTCCATCAGTGCTGCACCTCGTGGTCTAGCCACGGCCATCTTTATCTTCAGCGTTTCACCTCGTGGTTTGGGCGTCATCTTTCCTCCATCCACGATGTCGACTGCGGTGATCCTCTTCTCCCCGGGTTCTGCCACCGAAGCTGGGAAGTCGTCTCTGGAGCCGATTTTCTTCCTCCAGAGTCCTGCCACTGGAGTCTGGAAGGTGCATTTGGGTCATCTCGGCTGGATCATCTCCACGCAGTTGTGCTGAGCGGTCTGTACTTCAGGTGCTGTACTTGTCTGCTCTCTGGTGCCGGGTCCACCCTCAAGTGAGGGCTTGCTGCGCCTCCAAACGCGGAGGACGTCGATCGCTGGAAGGTTGAAGTCTTCCCACTTCCAATGGATCGTCTCCATCCACCTTCTGCCGAGCAGCGTTGGTCCATCACCTACAACAATCCACAGAGGTAACTTGTGCACTGCACCATCATGGAGTACCTTTACATCTGCACTACCAACGACTGGGATAATTTCATCAGTGTAGGTGCGCAGCTTTGCCTGAACCAGGACCAACTTGGGTCGTTCAGCTTGTTGTCCCAAAGCCTCTCAAAGGCTTCTTGATTCATTACTGACTGGCTCGCCACCGTGTCCACTTCCATGAAGACTGGAACGCCATCTATCTCGACTTCCATCTTCAGCGGGGAACACTCGGTGGTGCAGGTAAACATATTATAGGGGCTGAGCTGACTCTGCCTATCGTTTCATAATCCGCGCTGGATTCATGGCCATCTGCAGACTCTTCATCGACACAGTGAGTCATATTTCTCTTACACATTCGCTGGAGGTGGCCCTTTGTGCTGCAGCCTTTGCATACATAGTCTTTAAAGCGGCACTGGTAAGCCCTGTGATTCCCTCCACAATGTCAGCGTAGAGCTACTCGATTAGCCCCACTCGGTGGACTCTGAGTTAAGGGACTCGAGAGCCTGTTCTCTCTTCCCTGAGAGGCTTCACACTCTACAGTCCAGCCTCTAAATGGCACCACTCTGTGCACAGTACCTGCCGGGTTTGAATCCCTGAGGGTGAGTCATCTGCCTAGAACCGCAGGTCGAGGTCATGAATGCCTGGCTCATGGAGATGGCCTTCTGCAGTGTGACTATGGTATCCGCCGACAGTAGCTTATGCAGAAGGCCCTCATGGCCAATTCAAATGACAAAAATGTCCCGCAGCGCTTCATTGAGGTGGGTGCCGAACTCGCACGGTGCCGCCAGCCTCCTGAGGTCTGCGGCATATTTCGCGGTTTCCTGGCCTTCGGGCCGTCGGTGGGTGCAGAACCGTTATTTGGCTGTAAAGATGCTCTCCTTGGGCATAAGTTGCTCATGGATCAGGTTTACAAGCTCCTATTACGTCTTGGTGGATGACTTCGCTCGTGTCAGCAAGTCCCTGACGAGGCCATAGACGGTGGGCCCACAACTGGTTAGCAAGATAGCTCTGCGCTTATCAGCCAGTGTGGCTGGGGGTCTCCTGCCAGGTCATTTGCTGTGAATAAATGGTCAAGCCTCTCCACAAAGGCATCCCAATCATCACCATCGGCGAACTGCTGCAACGTACCAAGGGTAGCAATTTTCGCGTGAAAGTTCGTAATCTCGTCGCCAATTGTTGTGTCCTTAGATGCTCTAATAATGACTCCACGAGGCAATGTGTTGCACTTGAACTGTAGTGACCTTAGTCCTTTATTTGGTAACTCCAGAGTGAGGATCACACCTGGTGGCTTGCCTTTTATACTAGGCCAGGCATACCTGTACAGGTTGTCATGTATTTCAGCATCTTGCAATGACAAATGTTATGTAACTGTAACTCATGCATACTGTACCTGTACCCTTGAAATGCACATCCTGACCACAGGGGTTGAGCTTGCGGCAGACACTCCTCACCTGGGTTTCCAGGTATAAAAGGGGAGGTCCCACCCAGGGTCAGGACTCCTTGGTCCTGGGAATAAAGTGAAGGTCACAGAGTGACCGTGTCTGATATATACATGCCTCATGTGAGTTTGTAACAAGGTGCAGAGACACCACACCTGGCGACGAGAAACGGGAATCACCAAACCACGAGGATGGACACCGGTAGCACAGAGAAACGCTACTGTGTGGGTGAGGACTGGGACGACTTTGTGGAAAGACTCCAGCAGAGCTTTGTCACAAAGGACTGGCTGGAAGAGGCAGCGGCTAACAAGTGGAGTGCGCATCTACTGACCAGCTGCTCGCACCCCAAAAGCCAGCGGACAAGTCCTTCGAAGAGCTCAGCCAGCTGGTCAGTGAGCATCTCAAGCCAGCAAATAGCGTACACATGGCCCGACACCCAGTTCTATTCTCACCGGCGTCGGGAGAGTCAAAATGTCTCGGACTTCATGGCGGAACTGCGCCATTTGGCCAGTCTCTAAGTTCTCCGATGCCTGCAGGGGGGAGATGTTAAGGGACTGTTTCATCGAGGGCATTAATCATGCCGGCATTTTCAGGAAGCTCATAAAGACCAAGGACCTGACTTTAGAAGGGGAGTCATTGATAGCTCAGACCTTTATGGCAGGGGACGAGGAGACCAAGCTAATTTACGCACGCAGCCCTGGTTTTATCGTTGCGATGAACCAGGGAATTAATGTTGTAAAAGTGATACAGAACCCCGTAGGCAGGCAAGGGCAATTGGACACCGCCCAGGCAGGCAGGCAAGGGCAATTCGAAACCGCCTAGGCAGCAACAAGCTCCAGGATGGGCCCATAACAGGTACAATGGAAAGGGGATTGGCAATTCACGTCATCACGAGCAACAATGCATCCCGTGATGGGACCATTAACACCCTCCATCAGCGTGCTTAGAAACAGCCAAACGGGCCATCAGAGAGGAATGCCTGGGAATAGTCTTTTTGTTAACAGCAATCTCAGCTCATGCTGGAGGTGTGGGGGTAGACACACTGCCAAAAGCTGCAGGTTCCAGCTTTTTACCTGTAGGATTTGTAATGTCAGTGGACACTTGACCAGGATGTGCAAAAAGGCAGGAGTGAGGCTAGTCTGCGAGACAGAGGAACCAGACGAGGGGTCTGCAATGCAGGATGAGGCCTGGGGAATAACAATGGATGCTGAAGTTCAGAGAGTTCATGTGGCTGACGTCCACAGCTCATACACTAAAACGCCACCCATGATGATGAAAGTCTTACTGAATGGCATCCCGGTGCACATGGAGCTGGATACGGGAGCTAGTCACTCATGAGCGCCCAACAATTTGAGAGACTATGGCCACACAGAGCTAGCAGGCCCAAACTGTAGTGCATTGAGACGCAGCTACGTACGTACACCAAAAAGATCATCCCAGTGCTGGGCAGTGCAAACTTGGTGGTACCGCATAATGGATTACAGAACCGGCTGCCACTCTGGATTGTTCCGGGAAATGGCCCTGCGCTTTTGGGGAGGAGTTGGCTAGCTGAGATGAATTGGAAATGGGGGGATGTGCACGCCATTTCATCCGTGGAGCGAAGTTCACGCTCGCAGGTATTGCAAAAATTCAAGTCACTCTTTCAACCCGGTGTCGGAACGTTCAAGGGCACTAAAGTAGTGATAAGCATCACTCCGGACGCCAGACCAGTGCACCACAAAGCCATACGTGATGTGTGAGAAAATTGAAAGTGAACTGGACAGGCTGCTCAGAGAGGGCATAATTTCGGCCGTTGAATTCAGCAACTGGGCAAGTCCCATCGTTCTCGTCCTCAAAGCAGATGGCTCGGTTAGAATTTGTGGCGACTACAAAGCCACCATCAACCGAGTGTCGCTGCAAGACCAATACCCACTTCCGAGAGCAGAGGACCTCTTTGCCACGCTGGCAGGTGGACAGTTGTTCACGAAGCTGGACCTCACTTCGGCCTACATGACTCAGGAACTGGCAGAAGATTCCAAGCTTCTGACCATCATCACCACGCACAAAGGATTATTTGTCTACAACAGGTGCCCATTTGGCATTCGTTCAGCAGCAGCTATCTTCCAGCAAAACATAGAAAGCTTGCTCAAGTCCATCCCTGGAACGGTCGTATTCCAAGACGACATCCTTATAACGGGTCGAGACACCGAGGAACACCTCTGCAACCTGGAGGAGGTGCTACGCCGATTGCATCCGGTAGGCTTGCGGCTGAAAAAGGCCAAGTGTGTGTTTTTAGCCCCAGAGGTCGAGTTCCTGGGCAGGAGGGTTTTTGCAGGCGGGTTCCGGCCCACTGAATCAAAAACTGAGGCAATTCGCCGAGCGCCCAGGCCTGGCAACACGTCGGAGTTGCGATCATTCCTGGGACTTTTGAACTATTTTGGGAACTTTCTGCCGAACTTAAGCACATTGTTGGAGCCGTTACACATGCTCCTCCGTAAAGGGTGTGAATGGTTTTGGGGGGATTGTCAAGAACGGACTTTCAATAAGGCGAGGAACCTGCTGTGTTCCAACAAACTGTTGACTTTGTATGACCCCTGTAAAAAACTGGTTTTAACATGCGATGCGTCATCCTACGGGGTTGGGTATGTGTTGCAGCAGGGTAACGATGACGGCTGACTCCAACCAGTGGCTTACGCCTCCAGGTCGCTCTCCCAGGCAGAGTGTGGATACGGCATGGTCGAGAAGGAGGCATTCGCGTGTGTGTACGGTGTGAAAAAGATGCACCAGTACCTTTTCGGTAGACAGTTCGAGCTAGAGATGGACCACAAGCCGTTAAAATCCCTGTTGTTCAACAGCAAGGCTGTCAATGCTAATGCGTCAGCTCGCATACAGCGATGGGCCCTCATACTGGCTGCGTATGACTACACCATACGCCACCGGCCAGGCACCGAAAATTGCGCTGACGCACTCAGCAGGCTCCCACTGGCCACCACCGAGGGGGCGTCGGAGCAGAGCACCGAGATGGTCATGGCCTTTGAGACTTTTGACACTGCGGGCTCCCCCATCACAGCCCGGCAGGTCAAACTCTGGACCAACAGGGACCCCCTCCTATCCATGATAAAAAATGTGTCCTGACTGGGAATTGGGCGCACGCACACAAGGAAGTCAGGCCGTTTCAGAGACGGATGGATGAACTCTCCATCCAAACCAACTACCTGTTATGGGGCAGCCGGGTAGTCATGCCCTAGAAAGGAAGGGAAGCGTTCATCAGGGAACTCCACAGCGAGCACCCTGGCATCGTGTTAATGAAGGCCATTGCCCGGTCACATGTATGGTGGCCGGGGATTGACTCAGACCTGGAACACTGGGTTCGCAGGTGCTCAACGTGTGCCCAGCTGGGCAATGCCCCCTGGGAGACTCCACTCAGCCCGTGGCCCTGGCCCACCAGGCCACGGTCACGTATTCACATAGGCTATGCGGACCCGTTCATGGGGAAAATGTTCCTGATCGTTGTCAATGCATACTCGAAGTGGATCAAGTGTATCATATTGAACTCGTGCACGACATCCATCACTGTGGAGAGTCTGCGTAAGGTTTTCGTGACCACGGCTTGCCGGACGTCCTGCTCAGCGACAATGGCCCGTGTTTTACCAGTCATGAATTCCAGGAGTTCATGTCGTGCAATGGGATCAAGCATGTCCGGACAGCACCTTTCAAGCCGGCTTCCAATGGCCAGGCGGAACGGGCGGTCCAAGTCATAAAGCAGGGCATGCTATGCATCCAAGGACCCTCCCTTCAGTACCACCTATCGCGCCTCCTGTTGGCCTACAGGTCCCGGCCGCACTCGCTCACGGGAGTCCCGCCAGCGGAACTCCTCATGAAACGCACGCTCAAGACGCGGCTGTCCCTCATTCACCCAGCCCTGGCAGACATTGTTGAGGGCAAGCGCCAGTCCCAAACCGAGCTCCATGATCAAGGCTCAAGGGGGAGGTGATAGAAATAGATGATCCGGTATTTGTTCTTAACCATGCTTTGGGACCCAAATGGCTTGAGAGCACCATAATTGGCAAAGAAGGAAACAGGACCATGGTGGTCAGACTAAACAATGGGCAGATATGCCGCAAACACTTGGACCAAGTAAAGACAAGGTTCAGCATAGAGGATCCAGAAGAAGAGCATGATGAGATACTACCCACACCACTGCCAGCGTATGAGGAACAAAAACAGCCCTCAGCATGCACAGTCCCTGCGGCCAGCCCAGACAGGCTAGAATCACCTCAAGTTACAGAGACGTGTGCTGAGGTTCAGCCACTAGAGTCACAACTGCGGCACTCCACAAGAGAGCGTCGATCACCCGATAGACTTAACCTCTGAAACTAAAAGACTTAAGAGGGGAGGTGATGTTATGTATTTCACCATCTTGCAACAACAATAGTTATGTAACTGTAACTGATGCACGCTGTACCTGTACCCTTGAAATGCACACCCTGACCACAGGGGGTGAGCTTGTGAGATACACTCCTCACCTGGGTTTCCAGGTATAAAATGGGAGGTCCCACCCAGGGTCAGGACTCCTTGGTCCTGGGAATAAAGTGAAGGTCACAGAGTGACCATGTCTGATATAAAAAGAGGCAGCTTGTGCACAGTACGGAGTGCAGCAGCAAAGAGTGGCATTCGTGAGTTTGGTAAGTGGGGGTGGCAGGTACTGTTTTGTCTTGTTTTTCCTACCGGTGCTGACACGAGAGCAGCTGATAAGGAGTGCGAGAGTAGCAGACAGATGCCCAGAGACCAGTCCAACCAGCTGCAGACAAAGATAGAAGGGTGCGAAATCGAGATGTGACGTCACAGGCAAGCTGGTAAGTGGTTGGCTGTTCGACTGGTAAGAAAAACTCTTTTAGACTGACTTTAAGATTGGTTTAATTGGCAGCAAACTACTAAGTAACTGTTTGGTGTTTAAGTACATTTTAGGAAGTAAATTAATTTAAGGGTTAAGTCATGGCAGGAGAGCTCGGACCCATGTCATGCTCCTGCTGTGCTATGTGGGAAGTCAGGGACACTTCCAGTGTCCGTGCCTACTATGTGTGCGGGAAGTGTGTCCAGCTGCAGCTCCTGACAGACTGCATTACAGCACTGGAGCTGCGTTTGGACTCACTCTGGAGCATGCGCGATGCTGAGAATGTTGTGGATAGCACATTTAGTGAGTTGGTCACACTGCAGGTAAGGGTTAGGACAGATAGTGAATGGGTGACCAAGAGACAAGGCAAGAGCAGGAAATTAGTGCAGGAGTCTCCTGCGGTCATCTCCCTCCAAAATAGATATACCATTTTGGATACTGTTGGGGGAGATGACTTACCAGGGGAAGGCACCAGCAGCCAGGTTCATGGCACCATGGGTGGCACTGCAGCACAGAAGGGCGGGAAAAAGAGTGGGAGAGCTATAGTGATAGGGGACTCTATTGTAAGGAGAATAGATAGGAGTTTCTGCGGCCGCAACCGAGACTCCAGGATGGTATGTTGCCTCCCTGGTGCATGGGTCAAGGATGTCTCGGAGCAACTGCAGAGTATTTTGGAGAGGGAGGGTGAACAGCCAGTTGTCATGGTACATGTAGGTACCAACGATATAGGTAAGAAGCGGGAAGAGGTCCTACAAGCTGAATTTAGGGAGCTAGGAGTTAAATTAAAAAGTAGGACCTCAAAGGTAGTAATCTCTGGATTGCTACCAGTGCCACGTGCTAATCAGAGTAGAGGGAGCAGGATAGATAGAATAAATACGTGGCTTGAGAAGTGGTGCAAGAGGGAGGGATTCAAATTCCTGGGACATTGGAACCACTTCTGGGGGAAGTGGGACCTGTACAAAAGGGACGGTCTGCACTTGGGCAGGACTGGAACTGATGTCCTAGGGGTAACATTTGCTAACGCAGTTCGGGAGTGTTTGAGCTAATATGGCAGGGGGATGGGAACCTATGCAGCGAGACAGGGTGAAGTAATATGGAGTCAGAAACAGATGGTAGAAAGGTAAAAAGCAATAGTGGAAGGCCGAGTAAACAAAGGCAAGAAACAAAAAGGGCCACACTACATCATAATTCTAAAAGGACAAAGGGTGTTAAAAAAAACAAGCCTGAAGGCTTTGTGTCTTAATGCAAGGAGTATCCGTAATAAGGTGGATGAATTAACTGTGCAAATAGATGTTAACAAATATGATGTGATTGGGATTACAGAGATGTGGCTCCAGGATGATCAGGGCTGGGAACTCAACATCCAAGGGTATTCAACATTCAGGAAGGATAGAATAAAAGGAAAAGGAGGTGGGGTAGCATTGCTGGTTAAAGAGGAGATTAATGCAATAGTTAGGAAGGACATTAGCTTGGATGATGTGGAATCTATATGGGTAGAGCTGCAGAACACCAAAGGGCAAAAAACGTTAGTGGGAGTTCTGTACAGATCTCCAAACAGTAGTAGTGATGTTCAGGAGGGCATCAAACAGGAAATTAGGGGTGCATGCAATAAAGATGCAGCAGTTATCATGGGTGACTTTAATATGCACATAGATTGGGCTAACCAAACTGGAAGCAATACGGTGGAGGAGGATTTCCTGGAGTGCATAAGGGATGGTTTTCTAGACCAATATGTTGAGGAACCAATTAAGGGGGAGGCCATCTTAGACTGGGTGTTGTGTAATGAGAGAGGATTAATTAGCAATCTTGTTGTGCCAGGCCCTTGGGGAAGAGTGACCATAATATGGTGGAATTCTACATTAGGATGGAGAATGAAACAGTTAATTCAGAGACCACGGTCCAGAACTTAAAGAAGGGTAACTTTGAAGGTATGAGACGTGAATTGGCTAGGATAGATTGGCGAATGATACTTAAGGAGTTGACAGTGGATGGGCAATGGCAGACATTTCGAGATCGCATGGATGAACTACAACAATTGTACATTCCTGTCTGGCATAAAAATAAAAAAGGGAAGGTGGCTCAACCATGGCTATCAAGGGAAATCAGGGATAGTATTAAAGCCAAGAGGTGGCATACAAATTGACCAGAAATAGCAGCGAACCTAGGGACTGGGAGAAATTTAGAACTCGGCAGAGGAGGACAAAGAGTTTGATTAGGGCAGGGAAAATAGAGTACGAGAGGAAGCTTGCAGGGAACATTAAAACGGACTACAAAAGCTTCTATAGATATGTAAAGAGTAAAAGGTTAGTAAAGACAAACGTAGGTCCCCTGCAGTCAGAATCAGGGGAAGTCATAACGGGGAACAAAGAAATGGCAGACCAATTGAACAAGTACTTTGGTTCGGTATTCACTAAGGAGGACACAAACAACCTTCTGGATATAAAAGAGGTCAGAGGGTCTAGTAATAAGGAGGATCTGAGAGAAATCCTTATTAGTCGGGAAATTGTGTGGGGGAAATTGATGGGATTGAAGGCCGATAAATCCCATGGGCCTGATGGTCTGCATCTCAGAGTACTTAAGGAGGTGGCCTTGGAAATAGCGGATGCATTGACAGTCATTTTCCAACATTCCATTGACTCTGGATCAGTTCCTATGGAGTGGAGGGTAGCCAATGTAACCCCACTTTTTAAAAAAGGAGGGAGAGAGAAAACAGGGAATTATAGACCGGTCAGCCTGACCTCAGTAGTGGGTAAAATGATGGAATCAATTATTAAGGATGTCATAGCAGTGCATCTGGAAAATGGTGACATGATAGGTCCAAGTCAGCATGGATTTGTGAAAGGGAAATCATGCTTGACAAACCTTCTGGAATTTTTTGAGGATGTTTCCAGTAGAGTGAACAAGGGAGAACTCGTTGATGTGGTGTATTTGGACTTTCAGAAGGCTTTCGACAAGGTCCCACACAAGAGATTAATGTGCAAAGTTAAAGCACATGGGATTGGGGGTGGTGTGCTGTCATGGATTGAGAACTGGTTGTCAGACAGGAAGCAAAGAGTAGGAGTAAATGGGTACTTTTCAGAATGGCAGGCAGTGACTAGTGGGGTACCGAAAGGTTCTGTGCTGGGGCTCCAGCTGTTTACATTGTACATTAATGATTTAGACGAGGGGATTAAATGTAGTATCTCCAAATTTGCAGATGACACTAAGTTGGGTGGAAGTGTGAGCTGCGGGGAGGATGCTATGAGGCGGCAGAGTGACTTGGATAGGTTAGGCGAGTGGGCAAATGCATGGCAGATGAAGTATAATGTGGATAAATGTGAGGTTATCCACTTTGGTGGTAAAAACAGAGAGACAGACTATTATCTGAATGGTGACAGATTAGGAAAAGGGGAGATGCAACGAGACCTGGGTGTCATGGTACATCAGTCATTGAAGGTTGGCATGCAGGTACAGCAGGTGGTTAAGAAAGCAAATGGCATGTTGGCCTTCATATCGAGGGGATTTGAGTACTGGGGCAGGGAAGTGTTACTACAGTTGTACAGGGCCTTGGTGAGGCCACATCTGGAGTATTGTGTACAGTTTTGGTCTGCTAACTTGAGGAAGGACATTTTTGCTATTGAGGGAGTGCAGCGAAGGTTCACCAGACTGATTCCCGGGATGGCGGGACTGACATATCAAGAAAGACTGGATCAACTGGGCTTGTATTCACTGGAGTTCAGAAGAATGAGAGATGATCTCATAGAAACGTTTAAAATTCTGCCGGCTTTAGATAGGTTAGATGCAGGAAGAATATTCCCAATGTTGAGGAAGTCCAGAACCAGGGGTCCCAGTCTAAGGATAAGGGGTAAGCCATTTAGGACCGAGATGAGGAGAAACTTCTTCACCCAGAGAGTGGTAAACCTGTGGAATTCTCTACCACAGAAAATTGTTGAGGACAATTCACTAAATATATTCAAAAAAGAGTTAGATGTCGTCCTTACTACTAGGGGGATCAAGGGGTATGGTGAGAAAGCAGGAATGGGGTACTGAAGTTGCATGTTCACCCATGAACTCATTGAATGGCGGTACAGGCTCAAAGGGCCGAATGGCCTATTCCTGCACCTATTTTCTATGTTTCTATGTTTCTATATACATGCCTCGTGTGAGTTTGTAACAAGGTGCAGAGAAACTACACAGGTAACCTACAAGTTTCTTAATGCTGTGCCCTCTGGTGGCACACCTTGTGATAATACCAACAGTAGCCATGTAGGAGACATGACAAAACCATTGCAAGTGAGTCTCTGGTTATGATTAGATATATAAGAATGGAACCATCATCATCATCATAGGCAGTCCCTCGGAATCAAGGAAGACTTGCTTCCAGTCATGAAGTGAGTTCTTTGGTGGCTGAATAGTCCAATATGAGAGCCACAGACTCTGTCATAGGTGGGACAGGCAGTCGTTGAGGGAAGGGGTGGGTGGGACTGGTTTGCCGCACGCTCTTTCTGCTGCCTGCGCTTGATTTCTGCACGCTCCTGGTGTTGAGACTCAAAGTGCTCAGTGCCCTCTCGGACGTACTTTCTTCACTTAGGGCGGTCTTTGGCCTGGGACTCCCAGATGTCAGTGGGGATGTCGCACTTTATCAGGGAAGCTTTGAGGGTGTCCTTGTAACTTTTCCGCTGCCCACCTTTGGCTTGTTTGCCATGAAGGAGCTCCGCATAGAGCACTTGCTTTGTGAGTCTCGTGTCTGTCATGCGAACTATGTGGCCTGCCCAGCGGAGCTGATCGAGTGTGGTCAGTGCTTCAATGCTGGGGATGTTAGCCTGGATGAGGATGCTGATGTTGGTGCGCCTGTCCTCCCAGGGGATTTGTAGGATCTTGTGGAGACATCGTTGGTGATATATCTTCAACGACTTGAGGTGTCCACTGTACATGGTCCATGCCTCTGAGCCATACAGGAGGGTGGGTATTACTACAGCCCTGTAGACCATGAGTTTGGTGGTAGATTTGAGGGCCTGGTCTTCAAACACTCTTTTCCTCAGGCGGCCGAAGGCTGCACTGGAGGCGGTGTTGAATCTCCTCATCAATGTCTACTTTTGTTGATCAGAAGCTCCCGAGGTATGGGAACTGGTCCACATTGTCGAGGGCCGTGCCGTGGATCTTGATGACTGGGGTCAGTGCTGTGCGGCGAGGACAGACTGGTGGAGGACCTTTGTCTTAAGGATGTTTAGAGTAAGGCCCATGCTTTCGTATGCCTCAGTAAATACGTCTACTATGTCCCGGAGTCAGCTTCCGAATGTGCGCAGATGCAGGCGTCGTCCGCATACTGTAGCTCAATGACAGAGGTTGGGGTGATCTTGGACCTGGTCTGGAGGCGGCAACAGTTAAGCAGCTTCCCACTGGTTCTGTAGTTTAGTTCCACTCCAGCGGGGAGCTTGTCGACTGTGAGGTGGAGCATGGCAGCGAGGAAGATTGAGAAGAGAGTTGGAGCAGTGATGCAGCCCTGTTTGATCCCGGTCCGGACCTGGATTGGGTCGGTAATGGATCCGTTGGTAAGGATCACAGCCTGCATGTCGTCGTGGGACAGGCGAAGGATGTTGACAAACTTTTGGGGGCATCCGAAACGGAGGAGGATGCTCCATAGACCCTCACAGTTGACAGTGTCAAAGGCCTTTGTAAGGTCGAAAAAGGCCATCTCCCTGCATTTTTCCTGCAGCTGTCGCACTGCAAAGATCATGTCCATTGTGCCCCGTAGGGGACGAAATCCGCACTGTGACTCCGGGAGGAGCTCCTCGACCAAAGGGAGAAGACAGTTGAGGAAGACTCCAGCGACAGCTTTCCCAGTGGCTGATAGCAGGGAGATTCACCTGTAATTGCCGCAGTTAGACTTGTCCCCTTTTTTGAAGATGGTCACAATTACTGCATCTCTGAGATCTCCCGGCATGCTCTCCTCCCTCCAGATGAGAGAGATGAGGTCATGTATCCACGCCAACAGCACCTCGCCACCATACTTTAGCGCCTCAGCGGGGATTCCATCCGATCCCGTAGCATTGTTGTTCTTGAGCTGTCTTATGGCTTTTCCTACCAGAATGGAACCAGGCGAGCCTGGTTCCACCCAGCTGGGCAACGATGGAGAGGTACTGGAGGAGGATAGAGTGGTGAACCATGACAAAGGCTGCAGACAGATTGAGAAGGATGAGGAGTGATAGTTTATCTTTGTCACCGTCACATAGGAAGTCATTTGTGTCGTTGATTAGAGCTGTTTCAGTCCTGTGACAAGGCAGAAACCTGATTGGAGGTATGTGAACATGGAGTTCTGGTAAAGATGGGAATGAATTTGGGAGGTAATCACACGTTCAAGGACGTTATTGAGGAAAGGGAGGATGGGCAAATTGACCATGGTACAGGAGTCCAATCATGTGGGGGGAGCCAAAAATAATGTGATTGTCGTAGGGGATCGTATAGTCCAGGGGATGTTCTGTGCAGCCACGACCGGGAGTCCCAAAGACTGTGTAGCCTACCAGGGTTAAGGATATCTCCTCACTGCTGGTGAAGAATTTGGAGGAAGAGAGGGAGGATCCAGTTGTTGTGGCTCACGTAATAACCAATGGCATAAGTAGAATTAGAAATGAGGTTCTGCTGAGGGAGTTTGGGGAGCTAGGGTACAAATTAAAAAGCTGAACCTCAAAGGTAATAATCTCTGGATTACTATGTGGTCCACATGCAAATTAGCATAGGAACAAACAGATTAGGGGTCTAAATGCATGGCTGAAAGAATGGTGTGGGAGGTAGGGGTTTCAATTCATGGGGCACTGGCACCAGTTCTGGGGAAAGAGGAAGCTGTTCTGTTGGGATGGAATCCACTGAAACCAGGCTGGAACCAGTGTCCTGGTGAATCGAATAACTAGGCTGGTAGATAGGACTTTAAACTAATAAGGGGAAAGGAGGATTCAGATGAAGATAAATTTATAAGTCTGAAGAGAAATGTCAAGGGTGTAGAGCAGAGCAGCGAAGCAATTTGGGTAAAATCAAGCAGATTGGGTTAGGAAGGGAAAGAAAGTTTAATAATTGTAATAGGGCATTAGTGACGAAGGTCACATCAACGGAAAATAGTAAAAAGTTAAAATCAAAGATGCTATATCTGAATGCAAGAAGCATTCGGAACAAGATAGACAAATTAAAGACACAAATAGAGATAAATGGGTGTGATCTAATAGTCATTACTGACATGTGGTTGCAGGGTGACCAAAGTTAGGAACTAAATATTCCAGGGTACTTGACTTTGAGAAAAGATAGACAAAATGGAAAAGGAGGTGAGGTAACCCTGATAATAAACAATGAGATAAAGGCAGAGAGAAAGGATCTGAGCCAGAAAATCAGGATGTAGAATCAGAATGGGTGGAGCTACAAAATAACAAAGGACAGAAAACACTGGTGGGAGTAGTTTATACGGTCCCCCTAACAGTAGTTGTAGTGTCGGGCACAGTATAAATCAACAAGTTAGAGGAGCATGTAACAAGGGTAATGCAATAACTGTGGAGGACTATTTTCTTCATATATACTGGTCCAACCAAATTGGCAAAAGTAGCTTGGAGGACAAATGCATGGAATGCATTTGAGACAGAATTCTAGAACAAAATATCAATGAACCAACTAGGGAACAAGCTATTTTAGATTTAGTATTGTGTGATGAGACATAGTTAATTAATAATCTTATAGTAAAGGGTCCTCTGGGAAGGAGTGAACATACAGGTAATATGATTGAATTTCATAGAAACATAGAAACATAGAAAATAGGTGCAGGAGCAGACCATTCAGCCCTTCTAGCCTGCACCGCCATTCAATGAGTTCATGGCTGAACATGAAACTTCAGTACCCCCTTCCTGCTTTCTCGCCATAACCCTTGATCCCCCGAGTAGTAAGGACTTCATCTAACTCCCTTTTGAATATATTTAGTGAATTGGCCTCAACTACTTTCTGTGGTAGAGAATTCCACAGGTTCACCACTCTCTGGGTGAAGAAGTTTCTCCTCATCTCGGTCCTAAATGGCTTACCCCTTATCCTCAGACTGTGACCCCTGGTTCTGGACTTCCCCAACATTGGGAACATTCTTTCTGCATCTAACCTGTCTAAACCCGTCAGAATTTTAAACGTTTCTATGAGGTCCCCTCTCATTCTTCTGAACTCCAGTGAATACAAGCCCAGTTGATCCAATCTTTCTTGATAGGTCAGTCCCGCCATCCCGGGAATCAGTCTGGTGAACCTTCGCTGCACTCCCTCAATAGCAAGAATGTCCTTCCTCAAGTTAGGAGACCAAAACTGTACACAATACTCCAGGTGTGGCCTCACCAAGGCCCTGTACAACTGTAGCAACACCTCCCTGCCCCTGTATTCAAATCCCCTCGCTATGAAGGCCAACATGCCATTTGCTTTCTTAACCGCCTGCTGTACCTGCATGCTAACCTTCAATGACTGATGTACCATGACACCCAGGTCTCGTTGCACCATCCCTTTTCCTAATCTGTCACCATTCAGATAATAGTCTGTCTCTCTGTTTTTACCACCAAAGTGGATAACCTCACATTTATCCACATTATACTTCATCTGCCATGCATTTGCCCACTCACCTAACCTATCCAAGTCACTCTGCAGCCTAATAGCATCCTCCTCGCAGCTCACACTGCCACCCAACTTAGTATCATCCGCAAATTTGGAGATACTGCATTTAATCCCCTCGTCTAAATCATTAATGTACAATGTAAACAGCTGGGGCCCCAGCACAGAACCTTGCGGCACTCCACTAGTCACTGCCTGCCATTCTGAAAAGTACCCGTTTACTCCTACTCTTTGCTTCCTGTCTGACAACCAGTTCTCAATCCACGTCAGCACACTACCCCCAATCCCATGTGCTTTAACTTTGCACATTAATCTCTTGTGTGGGACCTTGTCGAAAGCCTTCTGAAAGTCCAAATATACCACATCAACTGGTTCTCCTTTGTCCACTTTACTGGAAACATCCTCAAAAAATTCCAGAAGATTTGTCAAGCATGATTTCCCTTTCACAAATCCATGCTGACTTGGACCTATCATGTCACCATTTTCCAGATGCACTGCTATGACATCCTTAATAATTGATTCCATCATTTTACCCACTACTGAGGTCAGGCTGACCGGTCTATAATTCCCTGTTTTCTCTCTCCCTCCTTTTTTAAAAAGTGGGGTTACATTGGCTACCCTCCACTCAATAGGAACTGATCCAGAGTCAATGGAATGTTGGAAAATGACTGTCAATGCATCCGCTATCACCTCCTTAAGTACTCTAGGATGCAGTCCATCAGGCCCTGGGGATTTATCGGCCTTCAATCCCATCAATTTCCCCAACACAATTTCCCGACTAATAAAGATTTCCCTCAGTTCCCCCTCCTTACTAGACCCTCTGACCCCTTTTATATCCGGAAGGTTGTTTGTATCCTCCTTAGTGAATACCGAACCAAAGTACTTGTTCAATTGGTCTGCCATTTCTTTGTTCCCCGTTATGACTTCCCCTGATTCTGACTGCAGGGGACCTACGTTTGTCTTCACCAACCTTTTTCTCTTTACATACCTATAGAAACTTTTGCAATCCGCCTTAATGTTCCCTGCAAGCTTCTTCTCATACTCCATTTATCCTGCCCTAATCAAACCCTTTGTCCTCCTCTGCTGAGTTCTAAATTTCTCCCAGTCCCCAGGTTCGCTGCTATTTCTGGCCAATTTGTATGCCACTTCCTTGGCTTTAATACTATCCCTGATTTCCCTAGATAGCCACGGTTGAGCCACCTTCCCTTTTTTATTTTTACGCCAGACAGGAATGTACAATTGTTGTAATTCATCCATGCGGTCTCTAAATGTCTGCCATTGCCCATCCACAGTCAACCCCCTAAGGATCATTCGCCAATCTATCCTAGCCAATTCACGCCTCATACCTTCAAAGTTACCCTTCTTTAAGTTCTGGAACATGGTCTCTGAAATTACTGTTTCATTCTCCATCCCAATGCAGAATTCCACCATATTATGGTCACTCTTCCCCAAGGGGCCTCGCACAATGAGATTGCTAATTAATCCTCTCTCATTACACAACACCCAGTCTAAGATGGCCTCCCCCCTAGTTGGTTCCTCAACATATTGGTCTAGAAAACCATCCCTTATGCACTCCAGGAAATCCTCCTCCACCGTATTGCTTCCAGTTTGGCTAGCCCAATCTATGTGCATATTAAAGTCACCCATTATAACTGCTACACCTTTATTGCATGCACCCCTAATTTCCTGTTTGATGCCCTCCCCAACATCCCTATTACTGTTTGGAGGTCTGTACACAACTCCTACTAACGTTTTTTGCCCTTTGGTGTTCTGCAGCTCTACCCATATAGATTCCACATCATCCAAGCTAATGTCTTTCCTAACTATTGCATTAATCTCCTCTTTAACCAGCAATGCTACCCCACCTCCTTTTCCTTTTATTCTATCCTTCCTGAATGTTGAATACCCCTGAATGTTGAGTTCCCAGCCCTGATCATCCTGGAGCCACGTCTCCGTAATCCCAATCACATCATATTTGTTAACATCTATTTGCACAATTAATTCATCCACCTTATTGCGGATACTCCTTGCATTAAGACACAAAGCCTTCAGGCTTGTTTTATTAACACCCTTTGTCCTTTTAGAATTTTGCTGTACAGTGGCCCTTTTTGTTCTTTGCCTTGGGTTTCTCTGCCCTCCACTTTTCCTCATCTCCTTTCTGTCTTTTGCTTTTGTCTCCTTTTTGTTTCCCTCTGTCTCCCTGCATTGGTTCCCATCCCCCTGCCATATTAGTTTAAATCCTCCCCAACAGCACTAGCAAACACTCCCCCTAGGACATTGGTTCCGGTCCTGCCCAGGTGCAGACCGTCCGGTTTGTACTGGTCCCACCTCCCCCAGAAGCAGTTCCAATGCCACAGGAATTTGAATCCCTCCCTGCTGCACCACTGCTCAAGCCACGTATTCATCTGCGCTATCCTGCGATTCCTACTCTGACTATCACGTGGCACTGGTAGCAATCCCGAGATTACTACTTTTGAGGTCCTACTTTTTAATTTAGCTCCTAGCTCCTTAAATTCGTTTCGTAGGACCTCATCCCTTTTTTTTACCTATGTCGTTGGTACCAATGTGCACCACGACAACTGGCTGTTCTCCCTCCCATTTCAGAATGTCCTGCACCCGCTCCGAGACATCCTTGACCCTTGCACCAGGGAGGCAACATACCATCCTGGAGTCTCGGTTGCGGCCGCAGAAACGCCTATCTATTCCCCTCACAATTGAATCCCCTATCACTATCGCTCTCCCACTCTTTTTCTTGCCCTCCTGTGCAGCAGAGCCAGCCACGGTGCCATGAACTTGGCTGCTGCTGCCCTCCCCTGATGAGTCATTCCCCTCAACAGTACCCAAAGCGGTGTATCTGTTTTGCAGGGGGATGACCACAGGGGACCCCTGCACTACCTTCCTTGCACTACTCTTCCTGCTGGTCTTCCATTCCCTCGCTGGCTGTGGACCCTTTCCCTGCGGTAAGACCAACTCACTACACGTGATACTCACGTCATTCTCAGCATCGTGGATGCTCCAGAGTAAATCCACCCTCAGCTCCAACTCCGCAACGCGGACCGTCAGGAGCTGAAGGCGGACACACTTCCCGCACACGTAGTCGTCAGGGACACCGGAAGTGTCCCTGAGTTCCCACATGGTACAGGAGGAGCATAACACCCGACCGAGCTCTCCTGCCATGTCTTAACCCTTGGATACACTTAAACTGGTAATAACAATGTTAAAAGTTACTGACTAATATAAGAAGAAAAAGAAAAACTACTCACCAATCACCAGCCAATCACTTACCCCCTAGGCTGTGACGTCACCTTTGTATCTTTGCCTTCTCCCTGTAGCTGCACCGGTACGCCTCTCGCCGACCCCGGACTCGCGCTGCTCCGAGCTCCCGCCTCCTCGACTGACTGCTCGAACTGCTCTACTCCCGCTGGCCTTTATAGGCCTCTCGCCGACCCCGGACTCGCGCTGCTCCGAGCTCCCGCCTCCTCGACTGACTGCTCGAACTGCTCGACTCCCGCTGGCCTTTATAGGCCTCTCGCCGACCCCGGACTCGCGCTGCTCCGAGCTCCCGCCTCCTCGACTGACTGCTCGAACTGCTCGACTCCCGCTGGCCTTTATAGGCCTCTCGCCGACCCCGGACTCGCGCTGCTCCGAGCTCCCGCCTCCTCGACTGAGGTACCGTTACAAGCCGCTCTGAAAACAGGACAGAAAGCCACAGATGAATGAATGCTTCTCCTGGCTCCACAAAAATCATTCCACCGCTGCCAGCTATTGAGCGGAGATCTTCCCCAGGATTGCTTCCTCCTCACCTTCCAGCTCAACTCCAGTTGATGTGATTAAATCACAAGATAGAGTCTTAAATTTAAACAAAGTCAATTACAGAGGTACAAGGGGCGAGTTGGCTTAGGCCGATTGGGAAATTAGATTAAACAGTAACTGTTAATAAGCAATAGCAAAGATTTAAAGAAATAATTCATAATTCTCAACGACTATGCATTCCCTTGAGGAATAAAAGCTCCACTGGAAAAGTGGTACAGCCATGGCTAGAAAAGTTGATAGTATTAGATTAAAAAAGAAGCTTACAATGTTGCCAAAAAGCCTGAGGATTGAGAGGATTTTTAAAATCAGCAACAAATGACCAAAAAATTGGTAGAGAGGGAAAATAGAATATGAGAGTAACGTAGCAAGAAATATAAAAACAGATTGTAAGAGCTTCTACAAGTATGTAAAAAGGAAGAGATTAGTGAAAGTAGACATTGCTCTCTTAGAGGTAGAGACAGGAAAAATTAAAATGGGGAATAAGGAAATGGCAGAGACGTTAAACAAATATTTTATGTCTGTCTTCATAGTAGAAGACACAAGAACATACCAAGACATACAATTGTGGGAACCAAGGGCCTAAAGAGAGTCAGGAACTTAAAGTAGTTAATATCAGTAAAGAAAAAGTACTGGTGAAATTAATGTGACTAAAAGCCAACAAATCCTTTGGACCTGATGTCCTACACCCTAGGGTTTTAAAAGAGGTGGATACAAAGATAGTGCTATCTTTCATAATTCCCTAGATTCTAAAATGGTCCTTGTGGTTTGCAAGGTAGAAAATGTAACCCTGCTGTTCACAAAAGGAGGGAGAAAGATGCAGGGAACTATATCTTTTAGCCTGACATCAGTTGAAAATGCTAGAATCTATTCTAAAGGACATGGTAACAGGGCACTTGGAAAATCACAATATGATTACAACAACAATAACGTGTATTTATATAGCGCCTTTAACATAGTAAAACATCCCAAGGTGCTTCACATGGGTATTATGAGACAAAAAATTTGACATGAGCCATATAAGGAGAAATTAGGGCAAGTGACCAAAAGCTTGGTCAAATAGGTAGGTTTTAAGGAACGTCATAAAGGAGGAAATGGAGGTAGAGAGGCGGAGATGTTTAAGCAGGGAATTCCAGAGCTTGGGGCCTAGGCAATAGAAGGCACGGCTACCAATGGTTGAGCGATTATAATCAGGGATGCTCAAGAGGGCAGAATTAGAGGAGCGCAGATATCTCAGGGTATTGTGGGGTTGAAGTAGATTACAGAGAAAGGGAGGAGCGAGGCCATGGAGAGATTTGAAAATAAGGAGGAGAATTTTGAAATTGAGGCATTGCTTAACCGGGTGCAAATGTAGGTCAGCGAGCACAGGAGTGATGGGTGAGCGGGACTTGGTATGAGTTAGGACAGTCGAGTTTTAGATCATTTCTATTTTACATAGGGTAGAATGTGGGAGGCCAGCCAGGAGTGCATTGGAATAGTCATGTCTAGAGGTAACAAAGGCATGGATGAGAGTTTCAGCAGTGGATGAGCTGAGGCAAGGGCGGAGACGGGCGATGTTACGGAGGTGGAAATAGGCGATCTTAGTTATGCTGTGGATATGTGGTTGAAAGCTCACTTTAAGGTCAAATATGATGCCAAGGTTGCAAACAGTGTGGTCCAACCTCATTACAGATGTTGGGAAGAGGGCTGGAGTCAGTGGCTCAGGAATGGAGTTTGTGGCAGGGACCGAAAACAATATTTTTTCCCAATATTTAATTGGAGAAAATTTCTGCTCATCCAGAACTAGATGTCGGACAAGCAGTCTGACAATTTGGAGACCGTGGAGGGGTCAAGAGAAGTGCTAGTGAGGTAGAGTTGGGTGTCATCAAGCAGAGTCAACATACTTTTATGAAAGGGAAATTGTATATGACGAATCTATTAAGAATTTTTTGAGGGTGTAACTAGTAGGTTTGTTAACAGGGAACCTGTGGCTGCAGGATGTTTGGATTTTCAGAAAATATTCAATAAGGTGCCACACAAGGTTGTTCCATAAGATTAGATCTCATTGGATTGGGAGTAATATATTAACATGGATTAGCATGGATTGAGGATTCGTTAATCAACAGTAAACAGAAAGTAGGAATAAACGGGTCATTTTCAGGATGGCAGGATGTAACCAGTGGAGTATTGCAAGGATCAGTGCTTGGGCCTTAGCTATTTACAATCTTTATCAATGACTTAGATGGGCATCGAGTGTAATATATCCAAGTTTGCTGACGAAAGAAAGCTAGGTGGGAAAGCTGTGAAGAGGACCCAAAGGGGCTGCAAAGGGATATAGACAGGTTAGGTGAGTGGGCAAGAAGCTGGTAGATGGAGTATAACGTGGGGAAATATGAAATTATCAACTTTGGTAGGAAGAATGGAAAAGCACAATACTTTTTAATAGGTGAGAGACTGGTAAATGTTGATGTTCAAAGGGATTTGGGTGTCCTTGTACACAACACCCATAACAACATACATTTATAAAGCACCTTTAACGTAGTAAAATGTCCCAAGGTGCTTCACGGGAGCATTATAAAACAAAATTTGACACTGAGCCACATAAGGAGAAATTAGGACAGATGACCAAAAGCTTGGTCGAAGAGGTAGGTTTTAAGAAGGAAAGAGAGGTAGAGAGGCAGTGAGTTAACATGCAGGTACAGCAAGCAATTAGAAAGGCAAATGTTGTTTTAACCTTTATTGCAAGGGGATGGGAGTATGAGTAAGGTAGTTTTGCTGCAGTTATATAGAGCTATAGTGAGACTACGTCTGGAGTACTGTGTAGTTTTGGTCTCATTACCTAAGGAAGGATATATTTGTCTTAGAGGGGGTGTAATGAAGGTTCACTAGATTGATTCCTGGGATAAGAGGGCTGTCAATGAAGAGAGATTGTAAAAAGGGCCTATAGTCTCTGGAGATAGAAGAATGAGAGATGATTTCATTGAAATGTATAAAATTCTTAGAGGGCTTGACAGGGTAGATGCTGAGCGGAGAAGAGGAGAAATGTCTTCACTCAGAGGCTTGTGAATCTTTAGAATTCTCTACCCCAGAGGGCTGTGGATGCTCTGTCGATGAGTATAGATTTGGACACTAAGGGTGTTATGTCCTGAATAAAGAATCTGAGCAGATACTGTCAGCTCAAAGTAACGTGTGACCATAGTCCTTTATTACAAGTCTCCAGAGTGCCTCTCCAGCCTGTGAGGTCTCCTTATGTACAGGTGCTCCCAAGGGATTGTGGGATCCCTTGGGACTCCAGGGGACTCTGGTGGTTAAACATGGTATTTACAGGTTTACAGATGTAACAACACTTCCCCCGCCCCCCCCCCCCCCAAAGTCAATAGTGTAACTATTTACAATATGAGTCGATCTGGGGCCTTCCTTTCACTGGTTGATTGTCTTGGTGCAAATGCTGGTTTTGGTGAGTTATTTGTTGGGCCCTCGCTGGGCTGCTGGGCGTGGTGAGTCCTGCTGGGCTGCTGCGGGTAATGGGTTCTGCTTCGTGGTCAACCACTGGGTCGGTTGACAATTGTGTATGTGTGGGAGGGTCGAAAAAGATAGAGTCTGTTGTGGGTTGTTCTGGGTAGTCCATGAATCTGAGTTTTGTTTGGTCCAAGTGTTTCCTGCAGGTGAGTCCATTTGAAAGTTTGACCTGAAACACCCTACTCCCCTCTTTGGCCACGACAGTGCCGGGAAGCCACTTGGGACCTTGTCCATAGTTTAACACAAATACAGGATCATTTATCTCGATTTCGCATGCCACATTTGCGCGATCGTGATATGTATTCTGTTGAAGCCGCCTGCTCTCTACCTGTTCGTGTAGATCAGGGTAGACTAACGAGAGCCTTGTATTAAGTGCCCTTTTCATGAGCAGTTCAGCGGGGGGAACCCCAGTGAGTGAGTGGGGTCTTGTGCGGTAATTAAGCAGGACTCGGGATAGGCGAATCTGCAGCGAGCCTTCAGTTACCCTCTTCAAGCTCTGCTTGATTGTTTGCACGCTGGTTTGAACGGGGCAGAAGTGACATGTTTGATCTCATTGCGGGTCATGAACTCTTTGAATTCGACACTGGTGAAGTACGACCTATTGTCACTCACAAGGACATCAGGCAGGCCGTGCGTGGCAAACATGGCCCGTAGGCTTTCAATGGTGGCAGCGGATGTGCTTGCCGACATTATCTCACATTCAATCCATTTGGAGTACGCATCTACAACCAACCACAAGGAACACTTTTCCCAAGAATGGACCTGCATAGTCGACATGGACCCTGGACCACGGTTTGGAGGGCCAGGATCATAAACTTAGTGGCGCCTCCCTGGGTGCATTGCTTAACCGAGAACATGTATTACATTTGTGCACGCAGGATACTGGGCCACCACACGTGGGATCTGGCTATCGCTTTCATCATTACATTGCCTGGGTGAGTACTGTGGAGGTCACTAATGAAAGTGTCCCTGTCCTTTTTTGGCACCACTACCCGATTACCCCATAGGAGGTAGTCTGCCAGTATGGACATTCCATTTCTGCACCGCTGGTACGGCTTTATTTTTTCCTGCATCTCTAACAGGACACTAGACCAACTCCCGTGGAGCACACAGTTTTTTATTAGGGACAGGAAGGGGTCCTGGCTCATCAAGGTTCTAATCTGTCGGGCGGTAACAGGTGATTGCTCACTCTCGAATGCTTCCATTATCATAACTAAATCTCCTGGCTGTGCCATCTCCACCCCTGTGGTGGGCAATGGAAGCCTAATGAGAGCATCGGCACAGTTTTCTGTGCCTGGCCTGCGGCGGATGGCATAGTTGTATAAGGACAACGTGAGCGCCCATCTCTGAATGCGGGCCGATGCATTCGTATTTATCTCCTTACTTTCAGAAAAGAGGGATATAAGTTGCTTATGGTCAGTTTCCAATTCAAATTTGAGCCCAAACAGATATTGATGCATTTTCTTTCCCCCATAAACACGCTATCGCTTCTTTTTCGATCATGCTGTAGGCTCTCTCAGCCTTAGACAGACTTCTGCATGCATAAGCAACCAGTTGCAATTTCCCAGATTCATTAGCTTGTTGCAATACACATCCAACACCGTATGACGACGCATCACATGCTAGTACCAAACGTTTACATGGATCGTACAACACAAGCAATTTGTTTGAGCGTAACAGCTTTCTAGTTTTCTCAAAGGCATTTTCTTGGCTTTTACTCCATACCCATTCATCTCCTTTACACAGTAAAGAGTGCAGTGTTTCTAACAGTGTGCTAAGACCCGGTAAGAAGTTACCAAAGTAGTTCAGGAGTCCTAGAAACGCCGGCAACTCCATCACGTTCTGTGGTCTCAGTGTGTTCTTGATTGCCTCCGTCTTCGAATCAGTGGGCCTGATGCCGTCCGCCGCGATTCTTCTCCCCAGGAACTCCACTTCAGGCGCCAGGAAATCGCACTTCCAGCGTTTTAACCTGAGCCCCACATGATTGAGCCGACTAAGAACCTCCTCCAGATTCTGCAGGTGCTTGACGGGGTCCAGACATGCAACCAAGATGTCGTCCTGGAAGACCACGGTGCGCGGGACCGACTTCAGCAAGCTTTCCATGTTCCTCTGGAATATCGCCGCGCTGATCGAATTCCAAACGGGGATCTGTTGTAAATGAAGAAACCTTTGTGCGAGTTGATGCAGGTGAGGCCCTTCGATGATTCCTCCAGCTCCTGCATCATGTAGACCGAAATCAAGTCCGGCTTCATGAAAGTTTTTGCTCCCGCCAGCGTCGCAAATAGGTCGTCTGCTTTTTGTAGCGGGTATTGATCCTGCAGGGAAAAACGATTGATACTTACTTTGTAATCACCACAGATTCTGACGATGTCGTCTTCCTTGAGGACTGGAACAATCGGACTGGCCCACTCGTTGAATTCGATCGGCGAAATGATGCCCTCTCGTTGCAGCCGGTCCAGCTCGATCTCCACCCTCTCTCTCATCATGTACGGTACCGCTCTCGTCTTGTGATGGATGGGTCGCACCCCGGAATCAAGTGGATCTGCACTTTTGCTCCTTGGAACTTCCCGATGCCTGGTTCGAACAGCGAGGGGAACTTGTTTAGGACCTGAGCACATGAAGTGTCGTCGAAGGATGAGAACGCTCGGACGTCGTCCCAATTCCAGCGTATCTTTCCCAGCCAGCTCCTGCCGAACAGCATGGGGCCATCGCCCAGTACCTCCCAGAGTGGTAATTTGTGCACCGCTCCATCGTAGGAGACCTTTTCGGTAGCACTGGCGATTACAGGAATAAGTTGCTTTGTGTACTTTCTCAGTTTAGTACGAATGGGAGTCAGGGCTGGCCTTGAGGCCTTGCTGCACCACAGTTTATCAAAAGTCTTTTCGCTCATTATGGACTGGCTCACCCCGTGTCCAGCTCCATTGACACCGGGAGTCCATTTAATTCAACCTTAAGCATTATCGGGGGACACTTTGTAGTAAATGTGTGCACCCCATATACCTCTGCCTCCTCAGTCTGAGGCTCTGGTTCGTCGTGATCCTCCGTGGATCTGTCCTCCTCTGCAACATGGTGGTTTGCAGGATTAGCAGGGTTTGCAGCTCGCCTGCTCATGCGTTGGAGGTGTCCCATTGTTCCACAGTCCTTGCAAATGTATCCTTTGAAGCGGCATGAATGGAAGTGATGATCACCTCCACAGCACCAACAAGGTGTTAATGGCCTTGCATTCACCACCCTTGATGGTGGACTCTGAAACATCTGCGGACGTGCAGCTGCAGGCATGTGGGTCCTGCCCTGTACGTTACGATTTGAAAACAACATTACTTTGTTCACAGTACTAGCCATTGCACTGGTGTGCTGAGAGATTTGTTTGGTATTGTCACTGGTGGCGATGACCGCCTGGGCTTTCGCTATGGCTTTACTCAGGGTTGGGATCTCTACAGTCAAAAGTTTGCGAAGTATCACTTCATGGCCAATGCCAAGTACAAAGAAGTCCCTGAGAATGTTCTCCAAGTATCCTTCAAATTCGCAATGTCCTGCAAGGCGTCTTAGCTCGGCGACGTAGCTCGCCACTTCCTGGCCTTCAGACCTCTTATACGTGTAGAACCGGTACCTCGCCATCAGAACACTTTCCTTCGAGTTCAAATGCTCCCAGACCACAAATCATCACACGACTTCTCTGTGGGTTTCGCTGGAGTGAGCAGATTTTTCATGAGGCCATAAGTTGGTGTCCCGCAAACGGCGAGGAGGATTGCCTTTCGTTTGGCAGTGTTCGCTTCTCCTTCCAGCTCATTGGCCACGAAGTATTGGTTGAGTCGCTCCACGAAGATTTCCCAATCATCTCCCTCTGAAAATTTCTCCAGGATGCCCATGATTCTCTGCATCGTTGCGGTGAATTTCATTATCTGTATCTAGTCACCAGTTGTTATGTCCTGAGTAAAGAATTTGGCCAGATACTGTAAGTTCAAAGTAACGTGTGATCGTAGTCCTTTATTACAGGTCTCCAGAGTGCCTCTCCAGCCTGTGAGGCCTCCTTATGTACAGGTGCTCTCAAGGGATTGTGAGATCCCTTGGGACTCCAGGGGATGAGCCCTCTGGTGGCTAAACATGGTATTTACAGGGAATCAAGGAATATGGAGACAGGGCAGGAAAGTGGAGTTGATGTAGAAGTTCAGCCATTATCTTATTGAATGGCAGAGCAAACTCGATGGGTCATATAGTCTACTCCTGCTCCCATTTCTTATGTTCTTATTTTACCTCAATATTTCTTCCTAACTCATCTCCTAAAAGACCTATAGGAAAGCAAAATACTGCGGATGCTGGAAATCTGAAATAAAAACAGAAAATGCTGGAACCACTCAGCAGCAGGTCAGGCAGCATCCATGGAACTGGCAAAAGGTCATCGACCTGAAACATTCATTCTGTTTCTCTCTCCACGGATTCTGCCTGATCTGCTGAGTGTTTCCAGCATTTTCTGTTTTTACTCCTAAATGATCCATCTGTTTTAACACATCATCTATTAAAGGGTCTTGGATCCCCGTTATGTTATCTATAATTTGCCTTTCTAATGTTCTACACACTTCTGTAATTAATTTTAATTTTTAAGAAACCATGGAGAAGGAACGTATGACTAGAAGTTGAAATAGAGATAGGGATGTGGACACCAAGCTGAATTTCTGCTCTGAACCGCATCATAATGAAAACTTTATTACATCAGTGTGTACAGCAATATACATTTATTATTTTTTGTAAGGTGCAGGTAAATATAAAATCCTGACCAGATAGCTTAGTTTGGCAAATTCAGTTGCTTCTACTGAGTTATATCCATCACATTTAGTTACTTCTTATTCAATATTGTTTTGTTTTAACATTGAAAAATGTGACTGGAAATGGCACAATTTAAATATCTTCAGCAGTCTGATCTCTTCTTCAGCTTGCGTGTTCTTTCTTGCCGAATAGTATTGCATTCCAAACTAGCTATTTCTGTCAGTCGATGAATGAACGCGACTGATGTATCTTGGAGAGGGTTCTGGTAACTCTGTACTGTATCAACAAAGAAAATGCAAATGAATTAAGATCACAGAATTCTTGAAAAGTTCTATATTCAGCTATATTTACAGCATAATTTGATGTTTCTAAATATTTCAAGCTGCTGTTTTTACAAGATAACCACAAACCTGCTATTGTAACAAAGGGATCCTGTTGTAGCTCGAAGAAAAACACAATTTCTATGCCAAGGTTACAATTTTCAACTTTAAATTACATTATGATTGGAAAAAAATGAATCCGTTTTAATGTTATTGAATCCATTTGTACATTCCTTTAAATCTATTTCAGTATTCGACATGTATAATTAATGCGGAAACCCATAATGGCATGTAATGAAGCATATAAACTAAAGAGGCCCCAGATTCATCCTCTGATCTGTGCTGATTTCAGTTGAGGGAGCATGAAAAAGCTATCATTGGCCTCGGTGTTTCCAGGTAGGGTGAGGAAAAAATAGCCAGGCTTTCCATACCTGTACAGTAACCCCTGCTAGAAAGTACATGTCAGGTTAGACTGTATCAAGCTTAGGTGTTAAGTCTCCTATGTCTCCTATGGCAAAGGCAGTTGGTGCTCATGGAACCAGCATCAGTTATTACTTTCAGAAGAAGAAGGAAGGAAAAAAGAGTATATTATCTCTGCTACAGATTATGTATTGAAACCTATTATGGGACATATAGTAACAACTATACTGATGTGCTGGTTCCTATCCAGGATATTCATATTTCAAATTTTGTCCCATCTCATCGTCATCATAAGCAGTCCTTCAGGGTTGAGGATGACTTGCTTCCATGCTAAAAATTAATACTCAGGTGACTGATGAACTCATTTTAAATGGTGGAAGATGCCTGTCCGTGAATTCTTTCAACATGGGGTGACCGTTGCATACCAGCCACCACATGGTCTTGACGGAGTACGGTCTTAGTCCAGTGGCAAGGGGATCCAAGACGACTGGAGACCAGGCTCCACCGCATGTGCCAGTACATACATACAAACTCAAACATACTCTTACTGTCCTCCTTCCTTCTCACAGGAATTCATGGAATTCATAGTACGTGTGATGTAGCAAATAAGCACCATCACTATAGAGGAGAAGCAAGAATCAACTTTGATAAACAGATGGAAAGGACCCACATAACATAATACCCACCAGTATATAATGATATAAATGGGTACCCTGCTCACTGCATGTTAATATAATTGGATGCTGTGAAATTGTGTGTATTGTTTCTTTTTATTGTTACAAATGGGCATTAAAATAGCACTTAGCAAACAAAGGTGAATAGACCTTCCTTTACGGAAGGACATCTGCCGTCCTTACCTGGTCTGGCCTAGATGTGACTATGTTAACTACCCTCTGAAATGGTTTCGGACATGACAACAGCACACCCAACCAAGTTGATGCTGCAAAGTCCTCACTAACATCTTATTGAATGGCAGAGCAGGCTCGAGGGGTCATATGGCCTAATCCTGCTCCTATTTCTTATGTTCTTAAACTGAGGCCCTATCTGCCCTCTCAGGTGGATGTAAAGGATCCCATGGCACTATTTCGAAGAAGAGCTGGGGAATTCACCCCAGTGATCTGGCCAATTTTTATCCATCAATTAACATCACTAAAAACAGATTATCTGGTTATTATCACGTGTTGTTTGTGGCAGTTTGCTGTGCCCAAATTGGTTGCTGCGTTTCTTGCGTTACAACAGTGACTACACTTCAAAAGTATTTCAGTGGCTGTAAAGTGCTTTGAGACATCCGGAGGTCATGAAAGGCGCTGTGGAAAAAGTCTTTATCTTTTTTTACCAGCATTCGCTTATTGATTCATTCCAACCACCAACCCACTGGGCCCAGCCAGTTGAAGGAACGAAAACATAAGGGAAAGTTTCTTGCTGCTGTCACAAAGTGAACAGGTTACAGTAGAATAGTAATTATGTTACTGTAATGTATGAAATGATACAATGAACTGTGAGCCAGTGACCAGGTGTAACAAAGGTGAAGTTCAGGTTATATACCGGGCCCAGCACGAGTGTACCTATGACCCTAGGACCTCCGACGGTAGTGCCCCCTAGTGGTGGGAAGACCTTCTGTACATAGATTACATCATTTCCCCCCAGTTCTTGGCACAAGTCCATATTACAAGTTCAGACGATCCAGAGCCCTTCGCTTCCTGGTTGACTGTCTCAATACAATCCCAGTGCTTTCCGGGTCTATCACGACTTGGAGCAGGGCGTTGACCACAGTGGGTTCTTCTGATGGCTGGACGTGAGTTGGTTGGTCGTCTAAGCTCGCGGTGTCTTCTTCCAACTGTTCCGGTTCGTCAGTGTGTCTTAGCTTGATTTGATCAATGTGTTTCCTGCACATCTGCCCATTCTTGAGCTTAACCATATACACCCAGTTACCCTCCTTATCCGTAACATTGCCCGGGAGCCACTTGGGCTCTTGACCATGTTTAAGTCATTTACAGATATGTCGCATGACACTGCGGTGTGGTCGTGATACCATTGCTGGCATTGACGTCAGGTTTCGACATGATCGTTAAGGTCAGGATGGACTAGAGAGAGCCTGGTTTTGAGGCCTCTCTTCAGCAATACTTCCACAGGCGGGACCCCGGTGTGTGTGTGTGGACTTGTTCTGTAACTGAGCAGTATGCGTGACAGGCATGTCTGCAAGGAACCATGAGTTACGCGTTTCAGGCTCTGCTTGATGGTTTCAACTGCCCGCTCCGCTTGACCATTGGACATAAAAACTTAAGAATTAGGAACAAGAGCAGGCCATCTAGCCCCTCGAGCCTGCTCCGCCACTGAACAAGATCATGGCTGATCTGGCCATGGACTCAGCTCCACTTACCTGCCTGCTCCCCATAACCCTTAATTCCCTTATTGGTTAAAAATCTATTTATCTGTGATTTGAATATGTTCAATGAGCTCGCCTCAACTGCTTCCCTGGGCAGAGAATTCCACAGATTCATAACCCTCTGGGAGAAGAAATTCCTTCTCAACTCGGTTTTAAATTGGCTTCCCCGTATTTTGAGACTGTACCCCCTAGTTCTAGTCTCCCCGACCAGTGGAAACAACCTCTCTGCCTCTATTTCGTCTATCTCTTTCATTATTTTAAATGTTTCTATAAGATCACCCCTCATCCTTCTGAACTCCAACGAGTAAAGACCCAGTCTACTCAATCTATCATCATAAGGTAACCCCCTCATCTCCGGAATCAGCCTAATGAATCGTCTCTTACCCCCTCCAAAGCTAGTATATTCTTCCTTAAGTAAAGTGACCAAAACTGCACGCAGTACTCCAGGTGCGGCCTCACCAATACCCTGTACAGTTGCAGCAGGACCTCCCTGCTTTTGTACTCCATCCCTCTCGCAATGAAGGCCAACATTCCATTCGCCTTTCTGATTACCTGTTGCACCTGCAAACTAACTTTTTGGGATTCATGCACAAGGACCCCCAGGTCCCTCTGCACCGCAGCATGTTGTAATTTCTCCTCATTCAAATAATATTCCCTTTTACTGTTTTTTTTTCCAAGGTGGATGACCTCACATTTTCCAACATTGTATTCCATCTGCCAAACCTTAGCCCATTCGCTTAACCTATCTAAATCTCTTTGCAGCCTCTCTGTGTCCTCTACACAGCCCACATTCCCACTAATCTTTGTGTCATCTGCAAATTTTGTTACACTGCACTCTGTCCCCTCTTCCAGGTCATCTATGTATATTGTAAACAGTTGTGGTCCCAGCACCGATCCCTGTGGCACTCCACTAACCACCGATTTCCAACCCGAAAAGGACCCATTTATCCCGACTCTCTGCTTTCTGTTAGCCAGCCAATTCTCTATCCATGCTAATACATTTCCTCTGACTCCGCGTACCTTTATCTTCTGCAGTAACCTTTTGTGTGGCACCTTATCGAATGCCTTTTGGAAATCCAAATACACCACATCCATCGGTACACCTCTATCCACCATGCTCGTTATATCCTCAAGAATTCCAATAAATTAGTTAAACATGATTTCCTCTTCATGAATCCGTGTTGCGTCTGCTTGATTGCACTATGTGGGTTTGAACGGGGCTGACCTCACGTATTTTATGCCATTGCGTTTCATGAACTCTTGAAACTCCAGACTCGTGAAACACGGTCTGTTGTCGCTGACAACGATGTCTGGCAGACTGTGAGTGGCAAACATGGTTCTCAATGGTGGCAGTGGAAGTGCTGGATGACATGATCACACATTCTATCCATTTAGAGTATGCATCCACCACCACAAAAAATATTTTATTGAGGAAGGGGCCCGCAAAGTCGATGTGGATTCTAGACCATGGTTTGGATGGCCATGACCACAGACTGAGCGGAGCTTCCTTTGGGACATTGCTTAACTGTATGCAAGTGCTGCACTGATACACACATGACTCTAAGTCCGAGTCAATGGCAGGCCACCAAACATGGGACCTGGCGATGGCCTTCATCATGACAATACCGGGATGCGTACTATATAACTCCCGTACAAATCTCGCCCTGCCTTTCATGGGCATTACAACACGATTACCCCACAGTAAACAGTCGTACTGGATGGAAAGCTCATCTTTGCGATGGCTGTACGGTTTGGTTTCATCGCCCATTTCCTTGGGGATGGTCGAGCAGTCTCCATTAAGAACACAACATTTTACAACCAATTGGGTCGGATCCTGGCTGGTCCAGGTCTTAACTTGTTGAGCAGTGACAGGCGACCCTTCACTCTCAAAGGCATCCATGACCATGAGTAGCTCTGCGGACATTAGCGTTTCCACCTCCGGTGTGGGCAACGGTAACCGGCTCAATGCATCAGCGCAGTTGTTGGTGCCTGGTCTACGGCAAATGACATAATCATAGGCAGATAATGTCAGTGCCCACCTCTGGATGCATGACGATGCGTTGGTATTGATACCTTTATGTTCCGAGAACAACGATATAAGTGGCTTGTGATCGGTTTCCAGCTCGAAGCGAAGCCTAAACAGGTACTGATGCATTTTTTTTACCCCATAAACACATGCTGAAGCCTCTTTCTCTACCATGCCGTAGGCTCTTTCTGCCTTGGACAGGCTTCGAGATGCGTATGCAACTGGTTGTGGTTTGTCTGACTCATTGGCTTGTTGGAGTACGCAGCCGACCCCATAGGACGACGCATCACAGGTCAAAACTAGATGCTTACATGGGTCATACAGTACCAGTAGCTTGTGGGAACACAACAGATTTCTAGCCTTCTCAAAGGCTCTGTCTTGAAGTTCACCCCACACCCAGTCATCTCCTTTCCTGAGCAGCTTGTGCAAAGGCTCGAATACTGTGCTCAATTTGGGTAAGAAGTTACCAAAGTAGTTGAGAAGACCCAAGAATGAACGAAGCTCCGTCACATTCTGGGGCCTGGGCGCATTTTTGATGGCCTCTGTTTTTGCATCTATAGGCCTGATTCCGTCTGCAGCAATCTTTCGTCCAAGGAATTCGACCTCTGGTGCCATGAAAACGCACTTTGAACGTTTCAGCCTGAGTCCCACTTTGTCCAGACATTGCAGAACCTCTTCCAGATTGTGCAGGTGCTCGGCGGTGTCACGACCTGTGACTGGGATGTCGTCTTGGAATACAACGATCCTGGGGATGAAATTTCAATAGGCTCTCCATGTTTCTCTGAAATATGGCTGTGGCGAACAAATGCATGTTGATGCACGTAAGTTTCTTTGATGGTTCAACCAGTTCCTGTGTCATGTAGGCCGCCATTAGATCCAATTTGCAAACAGGTCATCAGCTTTTGGTAGCGGGTACTGATCTTGTTTTGAAATTGGGTTGATTGTGATCTTATAGTCTCCACAAATCCTGACCATGCCGTCGCTCTTTAACATCAGAACAATAGGACTGGCCCATTCATTAAATTCGACCAGTGAGATGACCTTCTCGCATTGTAGCCTGTCCAATTCAAGCTTGACCTTTTCTCTAATCATGTGTGGAACCACCCTTGCTTTGTGATGGATGGGCTTTGCGTCTGGACTTAGGTGAATCTGCACTTTGGCTCCCTTGAAGCTGCCAAATCCCAGTTCAAACAGTGAGGGAAATTTGCTCAGCACTTAAGCACACAAATCATCATCCGCTGATGACAAAGCTTTGATATCATACCATTTCCATTTATTTTCTCGAGCCAACTCCTGCCAAATAACGATGGGCCATTGCCCGAGACAATCCATAATGGTAGATCATGAACCGCTCCCTCATATGACACCCTTACTGCTGCACTCCTGATCACTGGTATGAGCTCTTTGGTGTAGATACGCAACTTCGCATTTATTGGGTTCAGATTCGGTGTCTCTGCCTTGATTTCCCACAGCTTTTCGAAAGTCCAATGGCTCATTATCGATTGACTCGCACTCATGTCTAATTCAATTCATACCAACACGCCGTTTAATTTTGCCTCCATCATTATCGGTTGGCTCTTTGTTAGGAACGCACATATGCTATACACTTCCTCCTCGGAGCTCTCAAATGCCTCGGGCTGCATCACCAGATTCACACTGGATTGACCGTCATCCACGTGATGTGTCACAGCTCGCTTGCTCCGCTGCGGATATGTCCGCTGAAGATGCCCCGTCTTCGCACACCCTCTGCATACACACTGCCTGAAGCAGCACTGATGGGGTCAGTGATTGCCCCCGCAACGCCAACATGTTGAGCTCAGATTTGCGCCCGATGGCGGGCTTTGAGCGGCTCCCGTTCTCGCATACGCAGTCGAATAGGTCCTCGATGGCGAACTTTGAGTGGCTCCTGGTCTTGCAGACGCAGTTGAGTAGGCCCTACCATGTGCAGCTTTGCCGGCCGTCGATACAATTTTGTACACAGTACTTGCCGTGGAGTTCCTGTTTTGTCGCAATATCTGCTTCGTGCTTTTCTGCGTGGACATGCAAGCCTGAGCGATGGTGATGACCTTGCTGAGGTCCGGCGTCTCCGCAGGCAGCAGCTTACTTAAGATCGCCTCGTGGTTGACCCTGATCACGATAAAGTCACACAGCATGTCTTCCAACGCAGGCCCAAATTTGCAAGGCCCTGCAAGACGTCTCAGGTCAGCAACAAATGCTGCTACGTCCTGGCCTTCTGGACGAACGTGCGTATAGAAGCGATATTTGGATATGAGGATTCCTTCCATGGGTTTAATGTGTTCCTGCACTAGATAGAACACACAGTTCTTTGTAATCCTCTTCTGTAGGAAGAGTGGGTAAGAGCAAATTCTTGATGAGTGCATAGATCGTGAGGCCACAGACGATGAGAAGAACTGCCCTGCGCTTCTCTGCATCCTCGTCTTTGTTTAGGTTGTTTGCCACGAAATACTGGTCAAGACGATCCGTGAAATCTCCTCAATCCTCTCCCTCATTGGATCTCTCGAGAATTCCAACAGTACTTGATGTGTTGTGCTCGAAATACTTTTGCATGGGTTCGTATTTGCCTCGTCGCCAGTTGTAGTACATGAAATGATACAATGAACTCCATATTGTGAACCAGTGACCAGACCTGGTCAGTCTTTAATGGCTTCCAGAAGTGAAGATACAAAGGTGAAGTTCAAGTTATATATCGGGCCCAGCACAAGTGCACCTATGACCCTAGGACCTCCGATGGTAGTGCCCCCTAGTGATGGGCAGACCTTATGTACATAAATTACAGTTACTAGACAAGTAACCCAGAGGTTGTTAGTTCAAATCCCACTAATGAACATAAGAAATTGGAGCAGGAGTAGGCCATTTGGCCCCTCGAGCCTGTTCCGCCATTCAATAAGATCATGGCTAATCTGATCTGGCCTCAATTCCATTTTCCCACCTGTTCCCCACAACCCTCGACTCCTTTATCAATCAAAAATCTGTCTACCTCCGCCTTAAATATATTCAATGATCCAGCCTCCACAGCTCTCTGGGGTAGAGAATTCCACAGATTCATGACCCTCTGAGAGAAGAAATTCCTCCTCATTTCCATTTTAAATGGGATACCCATTATTCTGAAATTATGCCCCCTAGTTCTAGATTCCCCCACGAGAGGAACCATCTTTTCTGCATCTACCCTGTTGAGCCCCCTCAGAATCTTAAAAGTTTCAATAAGATCACCTCTCAGTTTTCTAAACTCCAATGAGCATAGGCCCAACCTGCCCAACCTTTCTTCATATGACAACCCCTTCATCTCAGGAAACAACCTCGTGAACCTTCTCTGAATAGGTAAAAAAACGGCATGAGGTCCTACAAGACGAATTTAGGGAGCTAGGAGCTAAATTAAAAAGTAGGACCTCAAAAGTAGTAATCTCAGGATTGCTACCAGTGCCACGTGCTAGTCAGAGTAGGAATCGCAGGATAGCTCAAATGAATACGTGGCTTGAGGAGTGGTGCAAAAGGGAGGGATTCAAATTCCTGGGTCATTGGAACCGGTTTTGGGGGAGGTGGGACCAGTACAAACCGGACAGTCTGCACCTGGGCAGGACCGGAATCAATGTCCTAGGGGGAGTGTTTGCTAGCGCTGTTGGGGAGGGGTTAAACTAATATGGCAGGGGGGTGGGAACCTATGCAGGGAGACAGAGAGAAGTAAAATGAGGGCAGAAGCAAAAGATAGAAAAAAGAAAAGTAAAAGTGGAGGGCAGAGAAATCCAAGGCAAAAATCAAAAAGGACCACGTTAGAGCAAAATTATAAAGGGGCAAAGTGTGCTAAAAAGACAAGCCTGAAGGCTCTGTGCCTCAATGTGAGGAGTATTCGTAATAAGGTGGACGAATTAACTGCGGAGATAGCAGTTAATGGATATGATGTAATTGGCATCACGGAGACATGGCTCCAGAGTGACCAAGGCTGGGAACTCAACATCCAGGGGTATTCAACATTCAGGAAGGATAGACAGAAAGGAAAAGGAGGTGGGGTGGCGTTGCTAGTTAAAGAGGAAATTAACGCAATAGTAAGGAAGGACATTAGCTTGGATGATGTGGAATCGGTATGGGTAGAGCTATTGTCGAAATCTCGACCTCCGAAAAGAATGACTCCGACACTTACAGCTCCGATGGAAGTTTCCCTTTTAATTTACTTGCTCGCAAGGGGTAAGTTTCACTCAGTCAAGGGCCAAATGAAACCTCCGCAATGGTACAGCTTCACAAGATATTTATACAGTAAAACCCAAGTTCTGGCCTCTCCCTGTGTATTGCTCTGTCTCACAGTCAGTGAATACAGATAAAGAGTTAATTACTATATCCTGGACTGAAATGGTGTCAAGATATTTCCTTTTGTGAGGGTTATCAGAAAGCCAAACGGCCATTACTCCATGAGTCATAGGTAATGGGCTATCACCTGTCTTGTATTGTATCAGGATTATCCAATTTCCTGGTCAGTTTACCTGTTTGCTTCAAATGGATGAGGTAAAGGAAAGAGATAATGGCTAGAAGATAAGGGTGGGGTGACATGGAACTCCTGTAGTGTAGACAATAGGAGAGCACCATGGGGGTTACTTGTCTCAGCATGACTTGTCTCCTAGCTGTCTGATAACCATCAGCCATCTAACAGCAGGTTTAGCTGTTTAAAATAAGCTGGCTGCTAAAATGCAGAAAGTTCTGGAAGGGCCAGGACTCCATTTTAATAAAAAGGCACACAAATACCGTTTGGTATCAGCTTAGATAAAAATACATTTCCACACTATGGAATACCAAAGGGCAGAAAAAACTAGTGGGAATTGTGTACAGACCACCAAACAGTAATAGTGAGGTTGGGGACAGCATCAAACAAGAAATTAGGGATGCGTGCAATAAAGATACAGCAGTTATCATGGGCGACTTTAATCTACATATTGATTGGACTAACCAAACTGGTAGCTATGTGGTGGAGAAGGATTTCTTGGAGTGTATTCGGGATGGTTTTCTAGACCAATATGTCGAGGAACCAACTAGAGGGCTGGCCATCCTAGACTGGGTGATGTGTAATGAGAAGGGACTAATTAGCAAACTTGTTGTGCGAGGCCCCTTGGGGAAGAGTGACCATAACATAGTAGAATTCTTTATTAAGATGGAGTGACACAGTTAATTCAGAGATTGGGGTCCTGAACTTAAGGAAAGGTAACTTAAAGGGTTGACGGTGAATAGGCAATGGCAAACATTTAAAGATCACATGGATGAACTTCAACAATTGTACATCCCTGTCTGGAGTAAAAAATACAACTGGGAAGGTGGCTCAACTGTGGCTAACAAGGGAAATTAAGGATAGTGTTAAATCCAAGGAAGAGGCATATAAATTGTCCAGAAAAAGCAGCAAACCTGAGGACTGGGAGAATTTTACAATACAGCAGAGGAGGACAAAGGGTTTAATTAGGAGGGGGAAAATAGAGTATGAGAGGAAGCTTGCTGGGAACATAAAAACTGACTGCAAAAGCTTCTTTAGCTATGTGAAGAGAAAAAGATTAGTGAAGAGAAACATAGGTCCCTTGCAGTCAGATTCAGGTGAATTTATAATGGGGAACAAAGAAATGGCGGACCAGTTAAACAAATACTTTGGTTCTGTCTTCACGAAGGAAGACACAAATAACCTTCCGGAAATACTAGGGGACATAGGGTCTAGTGAGAAGGAGAAACTGAAGGAAATCCTTATTAGGTGGCAAATTGTGTTCAGGAAATTGATGGGATTGAAGGCCAATAAATTCCCGGGGCCTGATAGTGTGCATCCCAGAGTACTTAAGGAAGTAGCCCGAGAAATAGTGGATGCATTGGTGAGCATTTTCCAACAGTCTATCAACTCTGGATCGGTTCCTATGGACTAGAGGGTAGCTAATGTAACTCCATTTTTTAAAAAGGGAGGGAGAGAGAAAACGGGTAATTATAGACCGGTTAGCCTGACATCAGTAGTGGGGAAATTGTTGGAATCAATTATTAAAGATGAAATAGCAGCGCATTTGGAAAGCAGTGACGGGTTCGGTCCAAATCAGCATAGATTTTTGAAAGTGAAATCATGCTTGACAAATCTTCTGGAATTTTTTGAGGCTGTAACTGGTAGAGTGGACAAGGGAGAACCAGTGGATGTGGTATATTTGGACTTTCAAAAAGCTTTTGACAAGGTCCCACACAGGAGATTGGTGCGCAAAATCAAAGCACATGGTATTGTGGGTAATGTACTTACGTGGATAGAGAACTGGTTGGCAGACAGGAAGCAGAGAGTCAGGATAAATGGGTCCTTTTCAGAATGGCAGACAGTGACTAGTGGGGTGCCGCAGGGCTCGGTGCTAGGACCCCAGCTATTTACAATATATATTAATGATTTAGATGAAGGAATTGAGTGTAATATCTCCAAGTTTGCAGATGACACTAAGCTGGGTGGTGGTGTGTGCTGTGAGGAGGACGTTAAGAGGCTGCAGGGTGACTTTGACAGGTTAGGTGAGTGGGCAAACGCATGGCAGATGCAGTATAATGTGGATAAATGTGAGGTTATCCACTTTGTTGGCAAAAACACGAAGGCAGAATATTATCTGAATGGGGGCAGATCAGGGAAAGGGGAGGTGCAATGAGACTGTGGTGTCATGGTACATCAGTCATTGAAAGTTGGCATGCAGGTACAGCAGGTGGTGAAGAAGGCAAATGTTATGTTGGCCTTCATAGCTAGGGGATTTGAGTATAGGAGCAGGGAGGTCTTATTGCAGTTGTACAGGGCCTTAGTGAGGCCTCACCTGGAATATAGTGTTCAGTTTTGGTCTCCTAATTTGAGGAAGGACGTCCTTGCTATTGAGGGAGTGCAGCGAAGGTTCACCCAACTGATTACCAGGATGGCAGAACTGACATATGAGGAGAGATTGGATCGACTGGGCCTGTATTCACTGGAGTTTAGAAGGATGAGAGGGGATCTTATAGAAACATATAAAATTCTGACGGGACTGGACAGGTTAGATGCAGGAAGAATGTTCCCGATGTTGGGGAAGTCCAGAACCAGTGGACATAGTTTAAGGACTATGGGTAAGCCATTTAGGACTCAGATGAGGAGAAACTTCTTCACTCAGATTGTTGTTAACCTGTGGAATTCCCTACCACAGAGAGTTGTTGATGCCAATTCATTGGATATATTTAAGAGGGAGTTAGATATGGCCCTTACGTTAAAGGGATCACAAGTTATGGAGAGAAAGCAGAAAGGGGGTACTGAGGTGAATGATCAGCCATGATCTTATTGAATGGTGGTGCAGACTCGAAGGGCCGAATAGCCAACTCAAGCACCTATTTTCTATGTTTCTATGTCTCCACTGATAGTATATCCCTCCTTAAATATCCATGCTTCCTTAAATAAGGAGACCAAAACTGTACACAGTACTCCAGGTGTGGTCTTACCAATGCCCTGTACATTTGTAGCAGGACTTCCCTACTTTTATACCCCAACTCCTTTGCAATAAAGGACAACATTTCATTTGCCTTCCTAATTATTGCTATACCTGCATGTTAACTTTTTGTGTTTCATGCCCAGATCTCTCTGTACCACAGCGTTTTGTAATTTCTCCCCATTTAAATAATAATTTGCTTTTTTATTTTTCCTACCAAAGCGGATAATCTCACATTTTCCCACATTATACTCCATCTGCCAAATGTTTGCCCACTCACTTAGCCTATCTATATCCCTTTGTAGATTCTCTGTGTCTTCCTCGCAACTTGCTTTCCTACCTATCTTTGTATCATCAGCAAATTTGGCTACATTACACTTGGTCCCTTCATCCAAGTCATTCATATAAATTATAAATCGTTGAGGCCCCAGCAAAGGCAAGTTGTGAAATCAAATATATAAATTATAAATCGTTGAGGCCCCAGCAAAGGCAAGTTGTGAAATCAAATTCATAAAATCTAGTAATTTGTGTACTTTGAAAGCTGCAACATTGTTGTAAAAACCCAATGAGTTCAGCAAAAGCCCTTCAGAGAAGTGAACCTGCTTCCATACTTGATTGGCCCAAACATGACTCCAGTCCGATACTATTGAGGGAAGTGCCTTAGCAAGCTATTCAGTTGTAAAACCAATTACTAGAAGATCTTTACCACCACCTTTTAAGGACAACCAGGGATGGACAATAAATGTGCAGCACAGCACACATCCAAGAACACATTTTCTAAAAAACATGTGTAAAAATTTTCTTCTCACCTCTTCATTGTTTTGATGATTTTCTATGTGCCCCCTCTAGTTACCAACTCACTTACCAGCTTATCCTGAGTTAACTTATCAAAACACTAGCATAAATTGGAACATCTCTTTTGGATCTCAACAACAGCAACTTGCATTTATGTAGTGCCTTTAAGGTAGTAAAACATCCCAAGGCACTTTACGGGAGCGTTAACAAACAAAATTTGACACTGAACCACATAGAGATATCAGGACAGGTGACCAAAAGCTTGCACAAAGGGGTAGGTTTTTGGGAGCGTCTTAAAGGAGGAGAGAGAGATAGAGAGGTGGAGAGTTTTGGGGAGAGAATTCCAGAACTAAGGGCCTAAGCAGCTGAAGGCGCGGCTGCCAATAGTGGAGCAATGAAAATTGGGGACGTGCAAGAGGCCAGAATTGGAAGAGCGCAGATATCTCGGAGGGTTGTAGTGCTGAAAGAGATTAACAGATATAGGGAGGAGCAAGGCCATGGAGGCGATTTGAAAACAAGGATGAGAATTTTAAAATCGAGGCGTTGCCGTACTGGGACTCAATGTAGGTCAGCAAGCACAGGGGTGATGGGTGAAAGGGATGGTGCGAGATAGAATACGGATGAGCTCAAGTTTATTGAGGGTGGAAGATGGGAGGCCAGCCAGGAGCGCATTAGAATAATTGAGTCTAGAAGTAATAGAGGCATGGATGAAGGTTCAAGCAACATCAGATGAACTGAGACAGGGTGGAGACAGGCGATGTTACAGAGGTGGAAGGAGACAATCTTGGTGATGGAGAGCCTATTTGTTTGGAATCTCATTTCAGGGTCAAATATGACACCGAGGTTGCAAACAGTCTGATTCAGCCTCAGGCAGTGGCCAGGGAAAGGGATGGAGTGGGTGGCTAGGGAACAGAGTTGTAGTGGGGAGTGAAGACAATGGCTTAGTTCTGCCCAATATTTAGTTCGAGGAAATTTCTGCTCATCCAGTATTGATTGTTGGACAAACATTGTGACCAATCAGAAGCAGTGATGAGGTCAAACTGGAGGCTGTCAATGTAGTGTCAGCTGTGGCTCAGTGTGTAGCACACTTGCCTCTGAAGGTTGTGGGTTCAAGTTCCACTCCAGGAACTTGAGCACATAAGTCTTGGCTGACACTGTAGTGCAGTGCTGAGGGAGTGCTACACTGTTGGAGGTGCCGTCTTTCGGATCAGATGTTGAACCGAGACCTCTCCTGATCTCTCACATGGACGTAAAAGATCCCCTGGCACTATTTGTACGGTGAACCTTTGTTGCACTCCCTCTATGCTAAGTATATCCTTCCTTAGGTAAGGAGACAAAAACTGTACACAATACTCCAGGTGTGGCCTCACCACAGTCCTATATAATTGCAGTAACATCTTTACTCTTATACTCAAATACTCTTGTAATAAAGGCCAACATTCCATTTGCTTTTTAATTGTTTGCTGTACCTGCATGTTAACTTTCAGTGATTCGTGTACAAGGACATCCAGATCCCTATGTAGGTAAAGTGGTGAACACGTTACTAGTGATCGATCAGGTGTCACAAACATTTAATGCATACCCTGGGTGTAAAGTCCTGTCCTCTCAGTACAGATTCACACGAGGCAAGTAGTGAAGTCAAGGTCACTCTGGACCTGCACCTTTATTTCACAGCTCTGGAATGCTGCACTTGCCTGAGACCTGTCCTTATATACCTGTCTCTTGCAAGTGCACCCCTGGTGGTAAGGTATGCTGGTGGTTACAGGTCATATCTTATTACAGTCATGTATAGCATGTTAGGATACAGTTATATATAATAATGTAAGATACATGACATGGGGGTTAAGTTATCCCTGTAGTATGATTTTGCTGTAGGTCAACTTACAGCAGAACTCTTGTGACATAATTAACAAAGACAGATGTCTAAGAAGATGTAGCAGAATCAGTAAGCAGTCCTGGAGTAGTGTGTGGATAAAATCACTCGAGCGTTATTCTAGTTGCATTTGTTGGCACCTCAAGAATTTCTCTTCCTCATCTAAATCAAGCAATAGCAAAGGTGTAACCATCCTCACCAGTCTTACACAATGTTATTTAAATGGCAGCAGCAATTACAGATTGTTTGGGATTCTTGAGATATGGGCATCACTAGTAAGGCCAGCGTCTATTGCCCATTCCTAGTTGCCCTCAAGGTGGTGATGGTGAGCTGCCTTCTTGAACTACTGCAGTCCGTGTGGTGAAGGTACTCCCACAGTGCTGCTGGCTAGGGTGTACCAGGATGTTGACCCAGCGACAATGAAGGAATCTCCTCCTCCTCCTCCTCCTCCCCGTCCTCGTCCTTGTCCTCCTCCGTCACAGGTGGGGCAGATGATGATTGGAGGGACGGGTGGGTGGGGTGCTTGATTTGTCATGCACTCCTTCTGTTGTTTGTATTTGGCTTCCACATGCTCCCGGTGAAAAGACTCCAAGTGTTCAGCGCCTTCTCGGATGCTTCTCCTCCACTTCGAGGGATCTTGGGCCAGGGATTCCCAAGAGTCGGTGGGGATGTTATATTTTTTCAAAGAGGCTTTTAGGGTGTCCTTAAAGTGTTTTCTCTGCCTTCCTGGGACTCGCCTGCCATGACATAGCTTGAAGTAGACTGCTTCTTTTGGGAGTCTAGAATCGGGCATGCGGACAATGTGACCTGTCCATCAGAGCTGATCGAGCGTCATCAATGCCTCAATGCTCAGGATGTTGGCCTGAAAGAGAACACTGACGCTGGTGCACCTATCTTGCCAATTAATTTGCAGGATTTTGCAGAGGCAGCATTGGTGGTATTTCTCCAGTGCTTTGCGGTGCCTACTGTGCACAGTCTATGTCTTTGAAGCATATAGGAGGGCAGGTATCACTACTGCTCTGTAGACCATGAGCTTGGTGCCAGGTTTGAGATCCTGGTCTTCGAACACTCTTTTCGTCAGGTGACCGAAGGCTGCACTGGCATGATAAAGGTGGTGTTGGACTTCGTCATTGATGTCTGTCCTTGATGATAGTAGGCTCCCAAGGTATGGGAAGTGGTCCACATTGTCAAAGATTTCAACATGGATCTTGATAATCGGGGAGCAGTACTGTGTGGAGGGGGCAGGTTGGTAGAGAACCTTTGTCTTACTGATGTTTCATTTAAGGTCCAGACTCTCGTATGCTTCAGTGAAGGTGTCAACGATGGTTTGGAGTTCGGCCTCCAAGTGTGCACAAACGCAAGCGCATCTGCATATTGTAATTCAGTGACAGAGGTTGGAACAACTTTGGATCTGGACTGGAGGCGTCGGAGGTTGAACAAATTCCCGTTTGTCTTGTAGATTAACTCCAATCCAGAGGGGAGTGTGTTAAAGGTGAGATGAAGCATTGCAGCGAGGAAGATTGAGAAGAGCGTTGGTGCGATGACACTTGTAGTGGGTCTGTGGTGGATCCGATGGTAAGAATCACAGCTTGCATATCATCGTGAAGCAGGCAGAGGTTGGTGACAAATTTTTGGGGTTGTCCATGAGAGTCCTGATGTTCCTTGTCCTGAATTTCAATTTAAAGGGTGGAAGATGCCTGTGCGTGAATTCTTTTAACATGGGGTGACCGTTGCACACCAACTACCACACGAACTTGACAAAGCAAGGTCTTGATCCAATGGCAAGGGGATCCAAGACAATTGGAAACCAGGCTCTGCTGCATGGGCTTAGCGCACACGCACACACGTTCCTACTGACCCTCTCCCTCCCTCCCTCCCTCCCTCCCTCCCTCAGGTCCTCTATCCCTGGTTTTCAGAGACCACAGTGTAGGTGAGCGCGTTAATCTTGGAGCAGCTTGCGAATTTATCCACAAAATACTGACACTGTACCCCTGGCTCCAGCTCCGGCTCCAGCTCCAGCTCCAGCATGCTGCTCTCCATGCGCAGGCTCTGCTGCACTTTTCCGCTCTCTCTCCAGTAGCTCACGCTTTGGTTGTTGCTTCTTTGCTAGTGACCATGCGGATTCTGGCCTCAGGTCCTGACCTCACTACTGGCCTCGTGTCCCGACCTCCCTGCTGGCCCGTGCTGTACCTTCCCTAGGTCCCGGCCTCGCTGCTAGCCTCATGTCCCGACCTCCCTGCTGGTCCGTGCTGTACCTTCCCTGGGTCCCGGCCTTGCTGCTGGTCTGTGCTGTACCTTCCCTGGGTCCCGACCTCCCTACTGGTCTGTGCTGTACCTTCCCTGGGTCCCGACCTCCCTGCTGGTCTGTGCTGTACCTTCCCTGAGTCCCGACCTCCCTGCTGGTCTGTGCTGTACCTTCCCTGGGTCCCGACCTCCCTGCTGGTCTGTGCTGTACCTTCCCTGAGTCCCGACCTCCCTGCTGGTCTGTGCTGTACCTTCCCTGCGTTCCGGCCTCGCTGTTGGTCCGTGCTGTACCTTTCTTGTTTTGTAGATTAACTCCACTCCAGAGGGGAGCATGTTAAAGGTGAGATGAAGCATTGCAGTGAGGAAGATTGAGAAGAGCGTTGGTGCGATGACACAGCCTTGCCGCCCGCCGATCCTCACCGGCCGCCGATTTTTGCCGATCTTCCGATTCTCGCCGCCCGCCGATTCTCACCGCCCACCGATCCTTCGGTTCTCGCTGCCCTGCAATTCTTGTCACCTGCGGCCCCCCGGCCTCTAGAGCAGCATTTATTACTGGTTTCCTTACCACTCGCCGCTCGATATCGTCAGATTGGAGATGCCCGGTGGCTGTGCCACCGCCATCTTGACCGCATGCTTGGACACCAAACTGACACCCGCAAAAATTATATAGACCGTATAACTTCATAAAACACCAGTTTATTTAATTAGTTACCAACAGATTTCACCTCTTTAGGTAGCTGATTTTGACTATTTCAAGTATCAATATTTGTCCATTACTTGAGCCCTTGTCAGGTCAGATATTTTTGAAGGGCTGTCATTCTGGCATTGTGTTAAATTCCCTTGGTGTCGTCTTTTCCTCCCTTTGAATGACCTCTGTAATCTGCTAGCTGTATCCTTGGAGAGACACGGAAAATTGTACTAGGAGTTGGTGTGTTTTTTTTAAGCTGGTTTACAATTGCAGCAAAAATACTCAGTGTTCGCCTAATTCTCTGAAGTTACCTGTTTATAAAGGAGTCGTTATCAACTGCCCCAGTCTCTATATATAATGAAGGAATAGCGATATATGTACGTCAGGATAGTATGTGATTTGGAGCAGAACTTGAAGGTGGTGGAGTTCCCATGTGCCTGCTTCCCTTGTCCTTCTAGGTGGTACAGGTCGTGGGTTTGGGAGGTGATGTTGAAGGAGTCTTGGAGAGTTGCAGTGCATCCTGTAGATAATGCACAATGCAGCCACAGTGCACCAGTGGTGGAGCTAGTGGATGTTTCAAGCAGACTGCTTTGTCCTGATTGGTGTCGAGCTTCTTGAGTTATTGTAGCTGCGCCTGTGCAGTTCAAATGGAGAGCATTCCATCACACTACTGACTTGTGCCTTGTAGGTGGTGGAAAGGCTTTGGGGTGACAGAAGGTGAGCCATTCACTGCAGAATACCCAGCCTCTGACCTGCTCTAGCACCTACATTTATGTGTGTGGTCCAGTTGCATTTCTGGTCAATAGTAATCCCCCCCCCCCGGCAGAATGTTGATCGTGTGGGATTCGGCAATGGTAATGCCATTGAATGTCAAAGGTCGGTGGTTGGACTCTCTCTTGTTGGAGATAGTCATTGCATAGCACTTGTGTGGCGCGAATTTACTTGCTATTTATCAGCCGAAGCCTGAACGTTGTCCAGGTCTTGTTTCATGCTGGCATAAAATGCTTCATTATATGAGGAGTTGGCAATGGAACTGAACACTGTGCAATCATCATCGAACAGCCCCACTCCTGACCTTATGATGGAGGGAATGTCATCGATGAAGCAAACAAAGATAGCTGGACCAAGGGACGCTGACTGAAGAACTCCTGAAGCAATGTCCTGAGGCTATGATTATTGGCCTCCAACGACTACAACTATCTTCCTTTGTACTAGGTATGAATCCAGCCTTCAGAGAGTTTTCCCCCTGATCCTAGTTTTATTAGGACTCCTTGGTGCCACATTCTGTCGAATGCTGCCTTGATGTCAAGGGCAGTCACTCACATCTTATCTCTGGAATTCATCACATCTGTCCATGTTTGGACCAACACTATAATGAGCTCTGGAGCCCAGTGGTCCTGGCGGAACCCAAACTGAGCATCAGCTAAGTGAGAACATTGTGAATAGCAATATTTCCTTTTATAAATTTCTTTAAAAAAAAAATCCCAGTATGGAGAAGTTTAATTAATGTATCTTCATTGTGAGCCATGTAACATGCTCAAAGTAATGTTTAAATGTTCTTTTATTTTATGTTTAAGTGTTTAAAAGTAGTAAAGTATTGAAGGTTTGTCATACCTGGTATAAAGCAAGATGGTTGTGGCCAATAATCATAGCCCCAGGACATTGCTTCAGGAGTTCTACAGGACACAGGCCTTGATCCAACTACCTTCATCATCATCATCATAGGCAGTCCCTCGGAATCGAGGAAGACTTACTTCCACTCTTAAACTGAGTCCTTAGGTGGCTGAACAGTCCAATATGAGAACCACAGTCCCCGTCACAGGTGGGACAGATAGTCGTCGAGGGTAAGGGAGGATGAGACAGGTTTGCCGCACGCTCTTTCCGCTGCCTGCGCTTGATTTCTGCATGCTCTCAGCGATGAGACTCGAGGTACTCAGCGCCCTCCCGGATGCACTTCCTCCACTTAGGGCGGTCTTTGGCCAGGGACTCCCAGGTATAAGTGGAGATGTTGCACTTTATCAGGGAGGCTTTGAGGGTGTACTTGTAACGTTTCCTCTGCCTACTTTTGGCTCATTTGCCGTGAAGGAGTTCCAAATAAAGCACTTGCTTTGGGAGTCTTCAATGCTTCAACTACCTTCAGCTGCTTTATCGATGACCTTCCCTCGATCATAAGTTCAGGAGTGGGGTTGTTAATGATACCTTCCATCACTTTGCTGATGACTGAAAGTAGGTTGATAGGTTGGTAATTAGCCAGGTTGGATTTGTCCTGCTTTTTGTGGACAGAACATACCAGAGCAATTTGGGTAGATGCCAATGTTGTAGCTGTACTGGAACAACTTGGCTCAGGACACAGCTAGTTCGGGAGCACAAGCCTTCAGCACTACAGCCGGGATGTTGTTGGGAGCCGTAGTCTTTGCTATGTTCAGTGCGCTCAGTTGTTTCTTGATATGTGGAGTGAATCAAATTGTCTAAAGTCTGGCATCAGTAGGGTGGGGATCGCAGGGGGTATCTGAGAAGGATCATCCACTCGGTACTTCTAGCAGAAGATGGTTGCTGTAATGTATGCACCTGTGAGTATGCTTACAGGTTTGTAGAGCTGTTGACCATCTTGCTGTCTGGCAGAGGCGGGGGTCCCCACGGAGGGCTCTCTATGCGGGAGTTCCTGCCTTTATCTATTAGGGACTTGGCTTGGAGGGAGTTGCATGGGGCAGTCCTGTGCAATAAGTTTTTAAGTCGGTTCACCTGATGGCTTGCAATCCAGGGTCTTAAGGGAAGTCGCGGCAGGGATTGTGGCTGCTTTGGTTATAATTTACTAAAATTCTCTAGATTCTGGGAAGGTCCCAGCAGATTGGAAAACTGCAATTGTAACACCCCTATTTAAAAAAGGAGACAGACAAAAAGCAGGAAACTATAGACCAGTTAGCCTAACATCTGTGATTGGGAAAATGTTGGAGTCCATTAATAAAGAAGCAGTAGCAGGACATTTGGATAAGCAAAATTCGGTCAGGCAGAGTCAGCATGCATTTATGAAGGGGAAATCATGTTTGACAAATTTGCTGGAGTTCTTTGAGGATGTAAAAGGGTGGATAAAGGGGAATGTGGTGTATTTGGACTTCCAGAAAGCATTTGACAAGGTGCCACATAAAAGGTGAATGGGCAAAAATTTGTCTGATGGAGTATAATGTTGGAAAGTGTGAGGTCATGCACTTTGGCAGAAAAAAATCAAAGAGCAAGTTATTATTTAAATGGAGAAAGATTGCAAAGTGCTGCAGTACAGCGGGACCTGGGAGTACTTGTGCATGAAACGCAAAAGGATAGTATGCAGGTACAGCAAGTGATCAGGAAGGCCAATGGTATCTTGGCCTTTATTGCAAAGGGGATGGAGTATAAAAGCAAGGAAATCTTGCTGCAGCTATATAAGGTATTGGTGAGGCCACACCTGGAATACTGTGTGCAGTTTTGGTTTCCATATTTATGAAAGGATATACTTGCTTTGGAGGCAGTTCAGAGAAGGTTCACTCGGTTGATTCCGGGGATGAGGGGGTTGACTTATGAGGAAAGGTTGAGTAGGTTGGGCGTCTGCTCATTGGAATTCAGAAGAATGAGAGGTGATCTTATTGAAACGTATAAGATTATGAGGGGGCTTGACAAGGTGGATGCAAAGAGGATGTTTCCACTGATGGGGGAGACTAGAACTAAAGGGCATGATCCTAGAATAAGGGGCCGCCCATTTAAAACAGAGATGAGGAGGAATTTCTTCTCTCAGAGGGTTATAAATCTGTGGAATTTCCTGCCCTGGAGAGCTGTGGAAGCTGGGACATTGAATAAATTTAAGACCGAAATAGAAAGTTTCTTGAGCGATAAGGGGTTATGGGGAGTGGGCTGGTAAGTGGAGCTGAGTCCATGATCAGATCAGCCACGATCTTATTGAATGGCAGAGCAGGCTCGAGAGGCCGTATGGCCTACTCGTTCCTATTTCTTATGTCCTTATGTTCACAGACTCCCAGGCTGCCTGCATTTTCTGTTGTCTGGAGAAGTCCATGTCCCATGTATATATTCAGTGTGTGAAGTTGCAGCCCCTCTTCCACTATTTGAAGGAGCTGCTCCTCAATTTCTGGCTGCACTTCAGTCCCACACTACTGATCTTTTGAGCACCCGGTACGGAGGGGAGCGGACAGGTCAGAGGGCCTACTTGTAGGACTACTCCTGGGTCTGGCCAAGGTGGCCACTAACAGGTTCAGGCAGTGGGCAGTCGAGGGTGTCGTTCAGCCTGACTGCCTGCCTCTCATCTGTCGCTACGTTCACGCCAGGGTGTCCCTGGAGATGGAACACATAATGTCTACTGGTATGCTCGCAGCCTTTCGCGAGAGATGGGCACCAGAGGGATTGGAGTGCATCATCACCCCTGGCAACCAAATTTTTATTTGATCTGTTACGGTTCCTTTAAAGTTTATTTGGTAATTCGTGGGTTCTAGTGTCCCTATAATAAGAAGCGTATGACAACCCAAGCACCCCGCCTACCCGTCCCTCCAACCACCATCTGCCCCACCTGTGACAGAGACTGTAGGTCCTGCATTGGACTCATCAATCACCTGAGAACCCATATTACTGTGGAAGCAAGTCATCCCCGATTCTGAGAGACTGCCGAAGAAGAAGAGAAGTAATAAGGGGGCATTTGGCTTTATCTGTTAATTAAAATAGTTGTAGAGCTGTTGAGTTGTGAGTGGCTTAGCCAGTCATGTAATGTTCACAAGACTCAATAAAACCCCAGCCAGTTGTGATTAGGGGATCCACAATGAGGCAGGTGGTTGTGAGCCTGGTGGATGAACTGGTAATGTGTAGTGTGAATGTTAAAACTTTGCTAATAAACCAACTAGTTCTTCATGGCAATGTGTTGCTATGAATTCTTAAGCAAAGAACCCTTGAAGAAAATACATTACAAAATGGCGACAAAGATAGGACTTTCTTCATGAAGATATTTTTGGTTGAATCTCCTTTTATGAGAAGGCAAGTGGAGCACAGCAAGGAGATATACCAGCAGTATGATTCCCAAATGAGAGTCTGGTAGTACCATTTTCTTTTTTGTGAGCACTGAACAGTGTTGAACTGACAAAAAGAGCTTGTGGAAAGCCAGTTAGAGTCATTGAAAAGCAATTCAAAATTATTGAGAGTGATTAATGGCTATTAAGCTAAGAAAGCAATATGGATGTGACAATGCGTTATGTCAGTAATTTGGGAGCCTTTGACAAGAATAAGGAATAGTTTAGTTCCTACAGTGAAAGATTGCAAATGTTCTTTTAGAGCTAATGATGTCAATGAAGTCCGAGCAGGTATGGCAAATTCACAAATGAGGAATCAAGCAGTGCATGAGAAGATGAAAACTATTCTGTTAGTTATGATTGATAGAGAGAATTATGGTATCTTCATGAATTTGTTAATTCCGAGAAAGGTTAAGGATGCTTCATTCTCAGATATACGACAGATATTGGAGAATCATTTTGATCCACACCTTTTAGAAGGTATAAGTTCACATTAATGATTTAGATGAGGGAATTGAGTGTAATGTCTCCAAGTTTGCAGATGAACTAAGCTGGGCGGCGGTGTGAGCTGTGAAGAGGACGCTAAGAGGCTGCCGGGTGACTTGGACAGGTTAGTGAATGGACAAATGCATGGCAGATGCAGTATAATGTGGATAGATGTGAGGTTATCCACTTTGGGGCAAAAACACGAAGGCAGAATATTATCTGAATGGCGGCAGATTAGGAAAAGGGGAGATGCAATGAGACTTGGGCGTCATGGTACATCAGTCCTTGAAAGTTGGATACAGGTACAGCAGGCGGTGAAGAAGGCAAATGGTATGTTGGCCTTCATAGCTAGGGGATTTGAATATAAGAGCAGGGAGGTCTTACTGCAGTTGTACAGGGCCTTGGTGAGGCCTCACCTGGAATATTGTGTTCAGTTTTGGTCTCCTAATCTGAGGAAGGACGTTCTTGCTATTGAGGGAATGCAGCGAAGGTTCACCAGACTGATTCCCGGGATGGCAGGACTGACATATGAGGAGAGACTGGATCGACTGGGCCTGTATTCACTGGAGTTTAGAAGGATGAGAGGGGATCTCATAGAAACATATAACATTCTGACGGGACTGGACAGATTAAATGCAGGAAGACTGTTCCTGATGTTGGGGAAATCCAGAACCAGAGGACTGTTAGATCTCTTAATTCTCAATGAGATGCGAATTCCGGTTGTAGGTTTAAAATAACTTTATTCCAGCAGCAGCAAACAAGCTTCTGGCTGAATGCCAGGTCTTTGTTATACTGGAGCACATGGCAAAAAATGGCTGTACTTAAACCTGGATCAATTTACAATAGTGAGCTCGCCCCCTTTGACCTTATTGGCTCAATCGATTCAACAGTATGTGTTGTTAACCCATGGTTGGCTTTCAGCCCAAAGTCCTGAGATGTCAAGTTGATTGATGGCCGAATGCATTGTGCCATTTCACAGTACACAATTCTCTATCAATCCCCCCTTTGATTCTTTCACAAACTGAATCATAAAACATCCGATATCACTGGTTAAACATTCTACAAAATAATTTCATACATTTTAATAGAGTTTCCTTCTAAAATTTGTTGGTGTTTTGCCACATGTCCGGACTAGTAGCTTCCACACAAATTTATACCAACCCAAATTCCATCGTGGCCACAATGGAAGTCTGGTTTTAGTAGGTTAATTAACCTCATTCCAATTTAATCCAAGTCAATATCTTAATTCAACCAGTAAACAACCTTCCCTTAAACATAACATACCCCTGTGCCACGTACAGATGGTCTGCTGGGACCTGCTAGGCGTCTCACCTGCAGGACAGCAGCTACAGCCGCCTGGTTGCAACAGCGTTTAATCAACATAAACAAACAATATAAAAGTAAAATAATGACAACGAATAGAATTAAACCTTCCACCAATGAAGTTCCTATTGAACCTAGCCATTCAGTAGCTCTGCTCCACAAAGTGAATGATGGGGGTTGCTTAAGTTTTTCTACCTCCTTTTGGATATGCGCCGCTAAGTGGGTAACTTTTTCGGAGCTATCTGGGATATATGTGCAACACTCAGTTCCGAGTAGGACGCAAGTACCTCCCTTTTCAGCCAGGATGTAACCAAGGGCCATTCTATTCTGCAGGGCTACTGTGCGGATTACTACCATTTCTGCATTGATTTTAACTAGGGCCTCTGAAGTATCATTGGCTACCCGTTCCACAACGGATGCCATGCCAGTTTGGCGGTCCCACACCCGGGGATCAGAATGGCAAAGAAACTCTCTGTTTCTGTGATAGCTCTCTTAGGACGGTGTAGATGTTCCGGCAGGGACTTTATAGGATACATCTATGGCACAAGATGGGCTAAATAGCAGGATCCCGTCCAATTCTGGGGCAGCCAAGGGTAGGCCTTGTGGCCACACACCCAATAGGTGCCATTATAGGCAATGAATGTTAGCTGTTTCTTTGTCAACAACACTCCAGGGTCTATCCGGGCTTTTCCATCTGTTTTATTCAGAATCCCCGTTATGTTAAGAACTCCCACATTGGCCCAGTTTTGATGGTTCTGTGGCTTGATTATATTATAATTCCGGGAGCAGTTACTATACCCCATATTTTGGTCCCCCATTATGTTTCCAATCGACAGACTGACTCCCCCGGTCTTCCTACCCCCGTTGTATTAGTGATAACAAAAAATGGGGGCCGTTTGGAATTATTGTAGCACGGTTGGTACCCCCCTTCAAAAGTAGTCAGGTTGTAACCTGCTGACTTCCATTTATGTGCCCAGTCTTCCGTATCCTGAAACGTATTGCCTGTTTTGTTTTGATTAATTATCCATTCAGCCATTTCCGAGATATTCAAGGGAATTGGCCTCAAGGGAATCCCTCCCTTTGAGTGAATAGGAATATGCGTACACACCCAACAACTAGAAATGTTACCTTGTTTGGCCTAAACGTATGATATATGTAAAAAAAAGTATTTACATGTAATTCCCTGGGTACTCTACTATTTCCCTTTGGTGCAGAGGGTCGGCTCGTAAGAAGTAGGCAAATGTCTAGAATACCTGCAGTCAGTAGTACAGTAAATTTATACATTTTGGCAAGAAGTAATTGTCCTTATCAGATTTCAGCTTCAGTTACGAGTGTTCGTTTAACATGTGAGGCGTGGGTCCAGGCTTTCTTTCCTTGGACTTTAACAACTGCCTGGGTGGTCAATAACACTTGGTAAGGTCCCTCCCACTTGGCACCCAAAGGTTCTTTATGCAACTTTTTTACATAAACCCAGACTCTCTGGATGATGTTGTGTCCTCCTTCGGGTGGATTACCCCAAGCTGCTGATACCTGTCGAGAAACAGAACTAACAGCATTGGTTCGGTTCTGATAGTATGATAACAAAGTGTCACTCATTAAGTGAACATCAGCTTTCCGTAAATCGATAGTTCCTGGCAGTGACATGGGTCTTCCTGTTGTAATTTCAAATGGGATTAGTTCTGTTTGGGGTTGTCCTAATGCTACATAGCACTATTGCTAGTGCCTGGGGCCATGGTGTTCCTTCTTGGTGATATTTGGCAAGCCGTTGTTTCAGAGTTCGATTCATTCGCTCTACTTGTCCTGATGATTGTGGGTGATGAGGACAGTGTAAATCCCACGTAATGTTCAGTAACCTACAGACTTCTTGGCAGACAGCACCTGTGAAGTGTGTTCCCTGATCTGAGTCAATGCTACTCGGGACTCCCTATCGGGGAATGTAATCCTTACACAAGACCTTTGCAGTGTGATTGGCTGTGGCTCTTTTAGTTGGGACAGCTTCTACCCATCTAGAGAATCTGTCGACCATGACAAGAATATTAGTGTATCCTTGGCATGGAGGGAGAGATATATAATCGACCTGCAGATGCTGGAATGATCTGGCAGGGGGCCTCAGTTGGGGCATTACCGTGATGGGTCCAGAATTATTTTTCTGGCAGACCACACAGCGGTCTGCTACCAGCTGGGCATGTTTTTTAAATCCCCGACCCACCAGCCTTTCTGGAACCGTGCCGTCATCTGTTGTGCCCACGAGTGGATCTGTTGGGCTAAAAAAGGCATAAGCGCTTGTGGCACGACTGGCTTGTCGGTAACTCTTTGTCTCCAGACACCATCTTCGCATAGCTTAATTCCTGCCTCAATTCATGTCCATTTTTCCTCTCTGGAGCACTCGCCTTGCATTGTTTGAAGGTCTCGTGTCAGAGTCCTGAGTGCTTTCAATCTGCACATCTGTGTTGGTTCTTCTGGGGGAGCGCCCTGTGAAGCGGCATCTTTAGCTGCCTGGTCGGCTAGGGCATTTCCCTGTGCTTCCATGGAATTTTCCTTGGTATGGGCCTTACACTTCAGGATGGACACTTCCTGAGGTAATTGTATGGCCTCTTGTAAGTCTCGGACTTCTTTTCCATTTCGGATAGGTGTACCAGCAGCAGCGAGGAATCCTCTTCTCCGCCATAACAGATCAAAGTTGTGAACGACTCCAAAAGCATAACGCGAATCAGTGTAGACATTAGTTGTCTGTCCTTCTGCTATTCGACATGCTTCTGACAGGGCCCGTAACTCGGCCTGTTGTGCTGACGTTCCTGAGGGTAAACATCCTTTTGCCACTACCTCATATAAGGTTGTAACTGCCCATCCTGCTTTTCTGGTATCATTGTCAACAAAGGAGGAACCATCTGTAAACAGGATGAGGTCTGGGTTGTGCAGAGGCTCCTCTGCTGCTAAGGCTGCTTCTTCTGTTTCTTTTAAAATCTCCACGTCCAGTCATGCTCTTCACATTCTCCCCCCCTCTTGCTCCCTCGATTCTGACATCGGGAGCATAATTGTGGGATTAACCAGGCTGGCCCGGACGATATGGAGATTAGGAGCTTCCAAAACTGCTGTCCAGCGGGTCCATCTAGCTGCCGTCATCTGAAACATTCTATTCATAGACAGCAAAGCGTGTACAGTGTGGGGACACTTGACAATCAGCTTTTGGTCGAGGACTAGACCCGCAGTGATCATTACCGCTCGACATGTAGCTTACATGGCCCTTAGGCAACTTCCCCATCTGCGGGCTACCGCATCCAGTTTTGCCGAATAATAGCCAATAGGTCTTTGCCAATCCCCATATTCTTGTGTCAGTATAGCTATCATATATCCTTCTTTCTCATGGACAAACAGGGTAAATGGCTTACCACTGTCGGGGATTCCCAGAGCTGGTGCCAAACACAAGGCCTTTTTCAAACTCAGGAAGGCCTCTTGCTGTTCCTTCGTGAGGGTGATGGCTTCTTTATAGGCACGTTTCCCCTTTAAGATGTCATTCAATGGCTGAGCAAGCTGTGTGAAGGAGCCAATCCCAAAAAAGACCTTAGTTCCTGAATAGTGGTGTTTTTTTTTAGCAGCCCGAATGGCTGCAGTTCTATCCTGGGTAAGTTTTCTCTTTCCTTGTGAAATCTTTTGTACCAGGTATACAACCTCTTCTTAGGATATTTACGCTTTGCAGATGCTGGCTTTATGTCCTTTCAGCCAAAGGTGGTCCAGCAGAGCTCGTAGATCTTGTTCATGCTGTTTTTCAGTGTTTGAAGCTAGCAGGATATCATCTACATATTGGATGACTGTGGATAACAGGGGAGGTAATTCTCGCAAATGGCTTTGTAACGCCATGTGGAATACCGTAGGACTGTTGTGGAAACCCTGCGGTAACCGGGTCCAAGTATACTGTTGTCCTTGGACAGTGAAAGCAAACCACTGTCGAACCTCCGGTGCCAGAGGCATTGACCAAAATCCGTTGGCCATATCTATAACCGAGAAATATTTATGTTCCGATTTGAGGGCATTAAAAATGGTGGAAGGATCTGCGACCAAAGGAGCTTTTTGATCAATACACTGGTTAGCTTTCCTATAATCGACGGTCAAACGCCAAGTCTCATTAGATTTCTGTACCGGCCACACGGGGCTATTGGAGGAGCTATGCGTTTTAATAAGCACCCCTTGTTTCTCCAATTGCTGAATAACCGGTAAGATTCCCGCGATGGCAGTTGGACTGATGGGATACTGTTTAGTGCATGGAGGCTTGGTCCCAGTAAATGACGCAGGCTCCATCTGGAATAGGCCACAATCGTTCTTATCTTTAGCCCATATCGGGTGTTCCTTAAATTCTTCTTTCTTCACAGTTCTAATTGACCATGTCACCCGACAATCCTCGAAATGCAACGATGAATCTACTTGGATTAGGACGTCCATTCCCAAAAGGGGTTGATCTACTGGGCCTATCCAAATCGGCGTGGTTAGTTCATGTGGACCCAGCCCTATAAGTATCGGTGTTGTCCTTTTAATTTCCATTTTATGGCCCCCAACTCCATAGGCTGTATGTGCCCTCCCATCCAACGGCAAAGAGTCTCCATATTGTAGGGGTAAGCATGTTAATTCCACCCCGTGCCTAAAAGACAGTCCACATCCTTATCGCTGACCCTCACAGTTATATATAGCCCATCTCCCCTTTGTTGTATTAGCGCGAGGAGAGGGGCCAGGGCGGGTTCTAATCGTTTTTTGCTATCTCAAGTGACTCTGTTGTTGTATTGTCAATTGCTTAAATGCTTCTATGTGGTCGTTATCTTGTGACAAGCCTGGTTTGTTGGCTGAATTGTATTCCTGGCTGCATCCTCTTCCCCGGCCGTGACCTTGCTGTTTCACCCTGCACATCTTGGCCCAGTGACCTTCTTTCCCACAATAATGACATTTTCCGGGTAATTTTCCTAATGACTGTTTATCGGAATCCAGGGATTTCCATCCCACAGCCTGCAGGCTTCGGACTTTAGCTCCCATATCCCTGTCCAATTGGTTACATCGATCCACCAACTCTGCAAAGGTAGTTCCTCCAGCTTCCCAGTCCGGTAACGCTACCTTAAGCATTTTGGACAGTTCTGGCTTTAGACCTGCCACGAAAGTTGCTCTCAGGGGTCCAAACATTTATCCATCCATTTCCTCATCCGTATGATTCGTACTCGAATGTTCTAACCACGTGCATCTAAACCGCTCGTCATATTCCAGGACCTCCTCTGTTCCTTTCTGTTGGCAGGCCGCAATTTTTCCCCAGTCTGTCTTAGCTGGACTGAAGGCTTGCAGCCAGTGTTTAATCGCATCCCACCCTGCGTTTAATTCTTGCTCATACTGTCCCAAAGCTGCTTGTCATACAATTTTCTTCCTTGTGTTTTTGGCACCATTATGGTCAAAATTTGCACTCCATCCCAGGGATGAAGTTGATATATATTTCTTAAGCGGTCCAATTGTTCCCACATTTTCACTCCCCTTTTCTTGGGATTGGGCAACTCCTTGGACCATTTATCAATTTTCTCTGGGTCTGCCGGATCATGAACTACATAGACCCTTTTCTTTGTTTTTTTTGTTCCCCCCTCATCCGCAGTCTCTTCTGATTTGACTACAACTCGTCTTTTTTTAAACGGGGCAAATTGCACCCCTAATTCTTCATCCTCCGACCCTATATCGTCGGAGGACTCAGAATCCGTATCTATTCCTTGGTCGTGTCTTCGGGTTTGCGCTTTTAATTTATCCAAACATGGGTACCCTGGGAATTGACCGATACATTTTCCTTTTCCTATTACTGTCTCTTGACCTAATGATTTTTTCCATTCTTTAATTTCACCTTTAAGATCTTAAACTTCCGCTTTCAACTTTTCAAGTTCAAGTTTTTTCTGTCTTAGTTGTTCACAAACCGCTTGCAATTGGTCCTTTGTACTGGTTATGTCCCTATCATGTTGTGACCGAGTCATGATTTCATTCCGCTGTCGGATCTGTCTCAGCGGCTAGGGACCATCTGGTTCATTCTTTATTTTTCATACGGGTGGTTTTTCTCCAGACCCTTTTGATCTCGTCCAAGGACCATTGTCCTTTGGAGGTTCCGTACTTTTGTTCAATCTTGATAAGGTTTTAGATAAGTCGAATTGTTGCTCTATGTATTCTTTCAACTGTTGGAGGATTTCATCTATCGAATCCTCTGGTGGGGCCCGCCCGCCTTTAACAGTTGTCGGCAATTCTTTGCTCTTATCTTCTGCTGCCATAGTACTGATTTCTTTACTGGGGTCTCGAGTCGTAGGCTTTCCAGCCGGGTCAGTAATTAATTAACACACCGCCGAAATTAGACGTCTATATGGGACCTCGAGCCGACTACTAACCGGAGGGTTTGCAAACTGGAGGCTTTCGGAATCGCGTGGGAGGGGGGGTTGAATTTAGACTTTTGACCAAGGACTTTTATAAAGAGGAGTCCTTACCTCAGTATGTAGGTCCGATTTCCAAAATTCAGTTTCTTTCCTCAGCGATCCTATTCGTGACGCCAAAATTGTTAGATCTCTTAATTCTCAATGAGATGCGTATTCCGGTTGTAGGTTTAAAATAACTTTATTCCAGCAGCAGCAAACAAGTTTCTGGCTGAATGCCAGGTCTTTGTTATACTGGAGCACATGGCAAAAAATGGCTGTACTTATACCTGGATCAATTTACAATAGTGAGCTCGCCCCCTTTGACATTATTGGCTCAATCGATTCAACAGTATGTGTTGTTAACCCATGGTTGGCTCTCAGCCCAAAGTCCTGAGATGTCAAGTTGATTGATGGCCTAATGCATCGTGCCATTTCACAGCACACAATCTAACTGCTATCAGTGTGTTCTCCCAACTTTGCAGCCTGCTTGAATTCTCTATCAGTCTAAGGATAAGGGATAAACCATTTAGGACTGAGATAAGGAGAAACTTCTTCACACAAAGAGTTGTTAACCTGTGGAATTCCCTACCGCAGAGAGTCGTTGATGCCAGTTCATTGGATATATTCAAGAGGGAGTTAGATATGGCCCTTACGGCTAAAGGAATCAAGGGGTATGGAGAGAAAGCAGAAAAGGGGTATTGAGGTGAATGATCGATCAGCCATGATCTTATTGAATGGTGGTGCAGGCTCGACGGGCCTACTCCTGCACCTATTTTCTATGTTTCTAGGGGCTAGACTTTCCACTTTCAGGCTAAGGCCAAAAAAAATGGGTCTTGTTCCAGCGATGTGGGATCTATCGCCCGTGCTGATTGCCAGCTCAAGGCCCATTTTTTTTTTGCGATTTTCCACTCGGCCTTATCCCAGTGATGTCAAATGGGTGATGTGATTTCTCGGCGATCTCACAAACGCCCAAAGAAAACGGAAATGAATGAAAAAAAAAGCTTCCCTAGCAACGTATTACTGTGCATGTGCAGGTTGATTTTTTTTTTCAGGTTGATGCTCCTTCCTGCGTTTTTGGAGATCAGGGGTCATCACACATGCTCAGAAGCTCTGAGGGTTGGGGAGAGAGAGGAGAAAGCATTTTGTGTTCTGAATAATCTCATATTAATTGATAATGGAGGCATCATTTGAAAGAAGTAGGGCCAAGCCTTTCAGCGAGGAGGCTAATGAGGCCCTGGTGAATGTTGTCAGCACCAGGTGGGAGGATCTGACACGGGGTGGGCATGGGAAACCTCCGCCCCATGCATATCGGAAGATTTGGGCAGAGATTGCCGACGTGACAAGCCCGGACACCGGACTAGTGCTGCAAGCATTGGAACAGCCTACTGGCAGCTGCGAGAGTAAGTTGAAATTTATATTTATGTATCATATAATAATCTAAATAGTAACTAGAATCTGCAATGTTATTTGGTTACATTTAAACATAACTAAATTATGAATAATTTTATGCAACCCAGCATAAAGTTAAATGTTGTAATGTGAAATATGCAACGTAATGCTAATTTGCAATAGAACATTTTAATCTGTCAGTCTTAAATGTCTTCAATGTCTTAAATCGCCTGATCCATTTGCTTATGCCGTGCAATGTTATCGTATCATTTACAGAAGAAGATTGCGATCAATAATCGGGAGCAGTGCAGGACGGGTGGGGGCTCTGCCATGTTTCACACTCTGACTGCCTACGAGGAGCTCGCGGTGGCCTTGGTGGGGCCAGAAAGTCGTTCGGTCACATCCCGTGGTGTGGCCAAACCCACCCTTGAGACATGTGAGTAATGAGAAATGTGCATTGTTCAATGTGTGAATCATTAGTAAATAATATCGTAGTTACACATGTAATGTTATGCAATTAAAATGTAATTTGATGTTATGCAATTACAATGTAATGTTATGCACTTATAATATAATCTGATATATACTGGTGATGTACTATAGATGCTCGAATGAGGTCATGTTAGGTCATGTTAAAGCTTGTGATCACCTGTGCATATGGGGTAATGGAAAGCATTGCAATGTTTTGAGTTTAAGAAAAATTGCAATGCAATGATTTGAATAGTTAATCGTTGTTTATCAAATTAAAGGTCAAGTGGTCGTCGAGTCCTTGGAGTCCACTACCACTGAACCGTCTCCTACATCGCAGGAGGCTGAAGAAGAAGAGGAGCCACTGCAAACTCCTGCTGCTGTGCTTCAGCAGGAGGAGGAGATGGAGACGGAAGAAGAGGAGATTTTTTTTGCGGGGGGGGGGGGGGAACAACCTGTGGCCATCTCGGTTGAGATGGAAGAAGCACCGGGACCAAGTGGTGTGCAGGTGGCAACGCCAAGGCGCGTCATATTGCAAACGCCGACCCCACGGAGGTCTGGTCAACGGAGCGAGCAATCGCCTGCCTTAGAGGGCCAGACAGAGAGCTTGATTTCCATGTGCAGGGAGAAGGTCGCGATTGGTCGCGACCTTATCCAGGGGTTCGAGGGATTCTCTGCGAACTGGAGCCAGTTCTCTGCGAACTCGAGTCAGTTTCCAGCATCCTGGAGCGAGTTCTGCCAGAACTTCTCCAACTGGTCTTCTGAGCAGTCACTGACTGCAAGGGAGACCTTGGCGGCTATTCGGCAGCAGACAGCCGCAACCAATGCCCTATAGCATGCGTTGCTGCTGGCTGGACACGGCGCTGCACCCCAAGGTGTCGTGTCTGCTCGCAGCGAGACCCCGAGCACGCAAGCGAGTACAGAGGGTACAGTTCCTCCGGACTCAGAAGAAGAGCCTCAGGCTTCCGCTTCCTCTCCGTCACCTCCACAACGGCAGGAAGTCTTGACATCCCACTCTGCACGATGCCTTGGTGTCGGTCTGCGTAGACTAAAACGTCTGGGTGGGGTGCGAACACGGGGTGGGACAGGATCTGGAGGGAAACGAACGTGGCCGCAGGTAGGGAGGGTGGAGTCCTTCTCTATAGTTCACTTGTTTTAAAATGTTCACTTGCTGTTATCAATTTATTATACTATTATTGTTATTGTTACTAAATTGGCCAATTGTATTCAATAGTTAAATGTTCACTTGTTCACTTGTTATCATTACTTAACTGTTCACTTTCCATTCTTTCTGAAATGGTCAGTTGTTATCGTTACTGAAATGGTCACTTGTTATCATTACTTAAATGGTCACTTGTTATCATTACTTAAATGGTCACTTGTTCCATAAAATGTTCAATTTCTTCTTCTAACGTTTTGGGGATTTTGAGGGAAGGGTGGGTTGGTGCGGGGGGTGGGGGGTTGGTGGGAGGGTGTTGTTCATGAGTTCTTTTTAAAAAATGTTGTTACTTAATAAAAAAAAAAAATTATTCTACAACTTTTGTACCTTCTCTCTTAGTTACATAAATTTTACAATGTAACAGTTTTTCATGCATATTTGTTTGTTTATTCTGTTTCCCCACGGAAATGAAACTTTTGATTAACCGTAACTGTAATTGAATGTTTGAATATCAATAATAATTCATGCGAAGCATTCATTAATGAACTGCTGACGCAAAAGCTTAGTGGCCGTGTAACTGCCCCTGGCTCCTGGTCTTCGGGAAAGGTGTGATGGTACCGGTGCAGGATCACCAGGCTGATTAAGCTCCCCTGTGTCCTCGCCCACTTCCTCTCCCGCCTGTTCCTCCTCTTCAACTTCGCCGGCTGCCTCATCTGTCTCATCTCCTTCTGGAGGTGGACCTGCAGCATGATCTGGCATTATTTGTCCTCTCTTTATAGCTAGGTTATGCAGCATGCAACACACCACAATAAACTCTGCTACCTGATCAGGGTGGTACTGGAGGCTGCCTCCGCAATAATCCAGACATCTGAAGCCTTGCTTTAGGACTCCAATTGTCTTTTCAACAATGTTGCGAGTCGCTATGTGACTTTCATTATACTGTCTCTGTGCTTCAGTGACAGGATTAAGCAGAGGGGTCATGAGCCAACTGGCAAGGCCATATCCTTTATCCCCCAGCATCCAACCGTCATCTTGTGGCTGATTGGCAAACAGGTCAGGGATAGCACTTTCACGCAAGATGTGCGCATCATGGATGCTGTCAGGAAATGTAGCATTTACTGTCAGAATTGTTTGATTGTGGTCGACAACAAGCTGCACATTTAGTGAGTGGAACCCCTTTCTGTTACGAAACACCTCCGCGTTCTTTAAGGGTGCTTTCAGGGCAATGTGCTTGCAGTCTATTGCTCCCTGCACCTTGGGGAAGTCTGCTATTCTCGAGAAACCCAAAGCCCTCTCGGTCTGTGCCTCCCTGGTCATTGGGAAGCTTATGAAGTCCTTCCTGCGAGCGTAAAGGGCTTCAGTCACCTGTCGAATGTAGCAGTGTGTAGCGTGCTGAGAGATATGGCAGATGTCGCCAGCTGAAGCCTGAAAAGATCCCGATGCTAGGGCAGCAGTAACCTTCACCTCAACGGACAGTGCGGTTCTGATGGTGCTGGAAGGCTGCAGATCATCCTTGACGAGTTGACATATCTCATCGATGACCTCCTTCCGGAATTGCAACCTCTTAAGACAAGCATTTTCAGACAAGCTTCAGGTAGGATTGCTTCTCCAAGTACCTTCGTTGGCTGTACGGTCACCTCCTCTGTCTTCGTCTCTGTCTACACATTACAGTGCCACCTCTTCGATTGATCCTTTCAGTAACCAGTGTGTGAGCAGTTGCAATTAAAGGCAGGGAAAGCATAGGCTCCATAATCACTATCAATAATTACTTTCACTAATTTTAATAATCTCTCTACTCTATACTCTCTAATCACTGTAGTCTGCTATCTCTGTACTCTCTAAGCAGTATACCAGTCAGTTTGATAGGACCCAACAATATCATTAAATAACTTCACTATGTAAAAGCTATTTACTAAATAATTCCAATATATGAGATCTATTTAGCATAAATAAGTTGATAATATCTATTAATATTCCCTGTTCCAAATTTCTGAGTACAATTTTCTTCAATTTTACTCTTTAAATGACTCACAGCTAATTTTCCACCCTTCCTCCGAAGTTCAAAATGGCATCCGTAGTGCCCATTTCCCTCTGTAAGGCCCTGAAAAAGCAACTATTTTTCAGCACTCTTTTGGGCCTTGCATCGGCCCAGCAAAGTGCATGCTAGGTGCCGAACTTGGGATGGGCCTTGTGTGGGCGATTATCTCGGCGATCAAAGTGCAAATTGGGGGCCTATTTTTCCGGTGATATTTTGGGCCTAGTTTCCACTTTTTGCTCAAAATGGGTGAAAGAAGTCTATTTTGGGCGATAGATGGGTGATGTGAAGTGGAAAGTCTAGCCCTATGTTTCTATGGGCTAGACTTTCCACTTTCAGGCTAAGGCCGAAAAAAATGGGCCTTGTTCCAGCGATGTGGGACCTATCGCCCATGCTGATTGCCGGCTGAAGGCCCATTTTTTTTTTGGCGATTTTCCACTCGGCCTTACCCCAGCGATGTCAAATGGGCGATGTGATTTCTTGGTGATTTCTTGGCGATCTCACGATCGCCAAAAGAAAACAGAAGTGAATGGAAAAAAAAAGCTTCCCTAGCAACGCATCACTGTGCTTGTGCAGGTTGATTTTTTTTTCAGGTTGATGCTCCTTCCTGTGTTTTGGGAGGTCAGGGGTCATCATACATGCTCAGAAGCTCTGTGAGGGTCGGAGAGAGAGAGAGAGAGAGAGAGAGGACAAGGTATTTTGTGGTCTGAATCAACTCATAATAATCGACATGGAGGCAATACTTGAGAGGCGTAGGGCCAAGCCTTTCAGCGAGGAGGCCAATGAGGCCCTGGTGAATGTTGTCAGTACCAAGTGGGAGGATCTGACACGGGGTGGGCATGGGAAACCTCCACCCAGTGCATATCGGAGGATTTGGGCAGAGATTCACGTTGACATCTCATGAAGCTGGAACACCAGACCAATGCCGCAAATGTTGGAACAGCCTACTGGCAGCTGCGAGAGTCAGTTGAAATTTATAATGATCTAAATAGTAACAAGAATCTGCAATGTTATTTGGTTACATTTAAACATAACTAAATTATGAATAAATTTATGCAACCCAGCATAAAGTTAAATGTTGTAATGTGAAATATGCAACGTAATGCTAATTTGTAATAGAACATTTTAATCTGTCAGTCTTAAATGTCTTCAATGTCTTAAATCGCCTGATCCATTTGCTTATGCCGTGCAATGTTATCGTATCATTTACAGAAGAAGATCGCGATCAATAATCGGGAGCAACGCAGGACGGGCGGGGGTTCTGCCATGATGCACAGTTTAAGTGCTTACGAGGAGCTCGCGGTGGCCTTGGCGGGGCCAGAAAGCCGTTCGGTCACATCCCGAACCCACCCTTGAGACATGTGAGTAATGAGAAATGTGCATTGTTCAATGTGTGAATCATTAGTAAATACTGAAAATATCGTAGTTACACATGTAATGTTATGCAATTAAAATGTAATTTGATGTTATGCAATGTTATGCAATTACAATGTAATGTTATGCAATTATAATATAATCTGATATATAATGGTTATGTACTATAGATGTTCGAATGAGGTCATGTTAGGTCATGTTAAAGCTGTGATCACCTGTGCATATGGGGTACATGAAAGCATTGCAATGTTTTGACTTCGAGAAATATTGCAATGCAATGAATTGAATAGTTAATCGTTGTTTATCAAATTAAAGGTCAAGTGGTCATCGAGTCCTTGGAGTCGACTGCCACTGAACCGTCTCCTACATCGCAGGAGGCTGAAGAAGAAGAGGAGCCACTGCAGACTCCTGCTGCTGTGCTTCAGCAGGAGGAGGAGGAGGAGGAGGAGGCGGAGACGGAGATGGAAGAATAAGAGATTTTTTTTGCAGGGGGGGGGGGGGGGGGGGGAGAACAACCTGCGGCCATCTCGGTTGAGATGGAAGCAGCACCGGGACCAGGCTGTGTGCAGGTGGCAACGCCAAGGTGCGTCACATTGCAAACGCCAATCCCACAGAGGTCTGGTCAACGTAGCGAGCAATCGCCTGCCTTGGAGGGCCAGACGGAGAGCTTGATTTCCCTGTGCAGGGAGACGGTCGCGATTGGTCGCGATCTTATCCACGGATTCGAGGGATTCTCTGCGAACTGGTGCCAGTTTCCAGCATCCTGGAGCGAGTTCTGCCAGAACTTCTCCAACTGGTCTTCTGAGCAGTCACTGACTGCAAGGGAGACCTTGGAGGCTATTCGGCAGCAGACAGCCACAACCAATGCCCTACGGCATGCGTTGCTGGCTGGACACGTGCTGCACCCCAAGGTGTCGTGTCTGCTCGCAGCGAAACCCCGAGCACGCAAGCGAGTACAGAGGGCACAGTTCCTCCGGACTTGGAAGTAGAGCCTCAGACTTCCGCTTCCTCTCCGTCACCTCCACCACGGCAGGAAGTCTTGACTTCCCACTCTGCACAACGTCTTGGTGTTGGTCTGCGCAGACTAAAACGGGCGGGTGGGGTGTGAACACTGGGTGGGACAGGATCTGGAGGGAAATGTGGCCGCAGGTAGGGAGGGGGGAGTCCTTTTCTATAGTTCACTTGTTTTAAAATGTTCACTTGCTGTTATCAATTTATTATACTCTTGTTATTGTTACTAAATTGACCAATTGTATTAAATAGTTAAATGTTCACTTGTTCAGTTTTTATCATAACTTAACTGTTCACTTTCCATTCTTTCTGAAATGGTCACTTTTTAGCGTTACTGAAATAGTCACTTGTCATGACTGAAATGGTCATTTGTTATCATGACTGAAATGGTCACTTGTTGTCATGACTGAAATGGTCACTTGTTGTCATGACTGAAATGGTCACTTGTTGGCATGACTGAAATGGTCACTTGTTGGCATGACTGAAATGGTCACTTGTTGGCATGACTGAAATGGTCACTTGTTGGCATGACTGAAATGGTCACTTGTTGGCATGACTGAAATGGTCACTTGTTGGCATGACTGAAATGGTCACTTGTTGGCATGACTGAAATGGTCACTTGTTCTTTAAAATGTTCAATTTATTATTCTTCTAACGTTTTGGGGATTTTGAGGGAAGGGTGGGGTGGTTGGAGGGAGGGTGTTGTTCATTAGTTCTTAAAAAAATATATATATTTTTGTTAATAAAAAAAAACTTTACTTTTGTACCTTCTCTATTATTTACATAAGTTTTACAATATACAGTTCTTCATGCAGATTTGTTTGTTTATTCTGTTTCACCATGGAATATCATTACATGACTTCAGTGTGTAAAAACTGTTTATCAATAAATTACAATATATCATGAGATCTATTTAGCATAGATAATGTGATAATACCTATTTATATTCCCTGTCCCAAATTTATGAGTACAATTGGCTTCAATTTTACTCTCTAAATAACACACAATTCTCCACCCTTCCTCAGAGGCTAAAAACTCCGTCCATTGTGCCCATTTCCCTCACTAAGGCCCTGATAAAGCAACTATTTTTGAGCACTCTTTTGGGCCCAGCGAAGTGCATGCTAAGTGCTGAAATTTTGGATGGCCTTGTGTGGGCGATCATTTGGGTGATCATCTCAGCGATCAAAGTGAAAACTTGGGAGCCTATTTTTCCGGCGCTATTTTGGGCCGAGTTTCCACTTTTTGCTCAAAATGGGCGATAGAGGTCCATTTTGGGCGATAGGTGGGCCATAGATGGGCGATGTGAAGTGGAAAGTCTAGTCCATAGTTTCACAATGAGAAACCATAGACCTGATGAAACCATCAGTGAATACATTGTTGCCATGGGAAATTATCTCTACATTGCAATTTTGGAGGATTCCTAGATCGGGCTCTTCGAGATAGATTTGTATGTGGACTAACGAATGAACGCATTCAATCAAATTTGTTAGGTATGGATGATCTCTCTTTTGAGAAAGCTTGCAAGATAGCCAGCTCTATGGAGATGGCAGAGAAAAATGTTAAGGAATTTCACCCATTACCAGCAGTAGTAGCAGTTCACAGGCTGTAGAAATGCAGAAGAGGGTGAGCCCGAGTCGGAGGGAGAGTTATAAGAACATAACATAAGAAATAGGAGCAGGAGTAGGCCATTTGGCCCCTCGAGTCTGCTCCGCCATTCAATAAGATCATGGCTGATCTGATCAAATACTCAGCACCACTCCCCTGCCCACTCCCCATAATCCTTTATTCCCTTATCTCTCAAAAATCTGTCTATCTCCGCCTTAAATATATTCAATGACCCAGCCTCCACAGCTCTCTGGGGCAGAGAATTCCATAGATTTACAACCTTCTGAGAGAAGAAATTCCTCCTCATCTCAGTTTTAAATGGGCGGCCCCTTATTCTGAGACTATGTTCCCTAGTTTTAGTTTCCCCTATGATTGGAAATATCCTCTCTGCATCCACCTTGTCGAGCCCCTCATTATGTTATATAGCTGAGAGAGGGAAAAAAAGAGAAAAATGTGAAAGTGGGTGTGTTTGTTTGGAAATTTTCCTGACTGTGGAATGTTTGGGGTGGGAGTTAATGATTTTTTTATTTGTCTGAAAGCATTTTTAACCCTTTGTAATGTTGTCCTGGAAATGGGAAAGTATGAATAAATGTTCATTGTGTACTTAGAATTGAACTAGATTTTAAGTTAAAAACGCAGGTACAGATTTATCAATTTGAACATTAAAAAGCACCGTTTGCTTTAGTGTCCCTTTGTAAAAAGCCTGCATAAATTTCTCGGAGTTACAAACTAAGGGAAACTCCACCCTCTTTTTCCCTTTGTGTAAAATGTGTGAAGTTTGTTAAAAACAAAAACTAATTCAGTATTTTTATAGTTCATTTTTGCTAGGAAAAATAAAAGTTGCCGTTTGGTTGTTTAGAAATTTTATTCTAAATTACGGGAAAATTTCTTGTTCAGTAAAAGAAATTTAAATTTCGGGTTTGGAAACCTTTATAAAATGCTAGAATATTTAGAGGCAATCTAAAATATCATATTCCCTGATGAGAGACAGTCATTGTGAGCATATGTCTCTCATATCAGGGAAGGTTTTTAAAAAAAAAGGAATTACGCAAAGTCATGTAATGACATCATGCCTTCTTACAAAGCTGCAAAGGAGTTAACCCTTTCCGCTGAAAGCTGTTTTATTTAGTTCACCAAACAACTCTAGCATTGCCGCATGAAATTTTACAAAAGTACATTATTAATTTAAGTTCTTAATTGGAAACCAGATGACCCATCCGCTGAACAAAGATAATGGTGGGAGTCGGAAAAGAAAGCTGGAGGAGGAAAATAAAAGGTTAAGACGAGGTAACCAGTTTCGAGAAAGAAAGGCAGGACACAGGAACAACTGCCAGCAGCCCCCATTAATTAGAAACAAAGGGGGAGGGAGGACACCCGAGGTCTGTTATAACTGCAAAAGACTCTGACAAACATGATGTGAAAGTAGAGAGAAAGGGCCTCTTTGAAATGCAAAAAATAAGGGTCGAAGTTAGTTGCTATGGTGACCGTTTTAAAAAAGCATGGAGGAATTTTAAACAAGAGATGTTCAGTGGGAATCCAAACCATGAATTGTAGGCATACAGCAGAGGAAAGTGCTAAAAGCTACAGGGGGCAACAGATTATAAAACAAACATTAAATGGTACAACACTGAAAAGTGTAGGGGAACAAAGGGACTTTGGAGTGCAGGTCCACAGATCACTGAAAGTTGCAGGCCAGGTAGATAAGGTGACTAAGAAGGCATATGGAATATTTGCATTTATTAGTCGAGGCATGGCATACAGGAGCAGGGACATCATGCTTGAACAGTAGAGAACTCTAGTTAGGTCACAACTGGTGTGTGATTCTGTTCATCACAAGGCAGGAAAGATGTGATTGGACTGGAAAGGGTGGGGAGGAGACTGAGAGTGTGGCCTGGACTGGAGAATTTTGGCTGTGGCTTCTCCCCGTTTTCCAAGTGGCATTGGGTAGTTTAAGATGGGAGTTATTGAGGTTAATTAACCTATTACAAACCAAACTTTTAAAATTCTCTACTATTGTGTGTAAAGTTGCTTGTCTGAATGTTTATTTTGAGAATAAAAACACAGAGACCTTACAAAAGTAAGATTTTTAACTGCAAGGTTTAAACTGAAAAAGGCTATAGGCTGAAGTCGACATTGATTGATGGTGTCTGTGTTTGTCAGCTTTCAAAACTAAGGAAGTTAATTCTTTCACAGGCAGCTGTGAACTCTGTTTTAACTCAGAAGGTGATACCTTTTGAATATTGGAAATCTTCTTAATTTGAAGAGAACCAGAGATTCTCTGTTTCTTTTGTTTTAAGTAGGTGACTATCGGGAAGCCCATAAAGGAAAGAATGGGACACCAGTTAAGGCCCACAGGACCATGGGAAAATCTGATTTTACTGGATCCCCCCCCGAATTCTAGGGGAAAAATATATTGTGTCGTGGTGAGTGATCATTTTACACGATGGGTGGAAGCGTTTGCTACAAGGGATTGCACCGCAAGAATATTTGCAGAAGAAATAATCCCTCGCTGGAGTATTCCGCTCCAGCTAGATTCAGAACAGGGGACACACTTCACCAGGAAGGTAATCCAACATACATGCGCCTTGCTAGGGATTAAGCAATGATTCCATATCCCATACCACCCGCAAAGCTCAGGGATGGTGAAAAGAATAAACCGAACTCTTAAATTGTCCTTAGCTAAAGCAAAAGAGGAGGGATGGGATGGGCAGATTTGCTCCCCGGTATTCTAATGACTTAGGGCCACCCAGAATAGTACGACAGGACTGACTCCCTTTGAATTGATGATGGGTAGAGTTATGAGACTACCGGAGGGAATAATAACAGGAGAGGAGGATGTAGGACCGGCAAGGGATAGAGTCAGAACATTTATTAAACAATTATGCAAGCAATTGCATACCTTAAAGCAAGAAGCACGGGGTACGGGACTTCGGCTGACATGTGAAGGCCCAGTAACCCTATATTTAAGGAAAGATCGGTCTCACGACCTCTTCTTCCACACCAATGGAGAATCCATTGTGGTGAGGTAGAACAAGGATGGCAGCCAAATGACCTACAGCACGATGGGTAGTTGTCACTCGCAGATAGCACAGACTCATCAGGCCCGGGTGAAATGCGAACCTAAGACCACACCAATGAGACGGCGTAAAAGGAATGTAGTCTCGGGCTCCTCGTCCTGTGTTAACCCACAAGGGGCAAATGAGCCATGGGGAACTATATATTATGATAATACGCCCGTTAACACATATAATAGCCAAACAAAATGGCAAGAGACGACCGTAAGAAACTGTACCATGAGACATAGAGGTGTTGGGATAGAATGGTGGAGAAATAGTAAGAAAACAGAATGTGTAACATGTTCAGGGACATCTGTTCCAGTTATAATGGCATATGATACCAAAAAGCAGCAAGAGACAAGCCAGGGGAAGTGTGACCCGGGAACGCCAAAGCGAGAGACATCTGATTGCCCCGACAATGCTGATCCACCGACTAAGACAATGACTAAGTTTAAAATAACTGGAATGATACTGTCAAGAACGTCACAAGGGTGAATATTAAAGGGGAAAGAGGGAATTGTCCTGTGCATAAAGCAGGAACAGTGCCCACAACCACCAGGTATAACAGTGGTAACAAGGGACGAGCCTACCACCACATCCCCAACAACCACGTCACAGACAGCTGAACTAGATACACCGACAGTACTTGATAGGTGGGTTCAGTGCCCAGAACACACACCCGGGCCACAAAATGGATTAGTGTTAGTAAAACGTGAAGAGATATTATATGATAATGTATACCATGAGTTGGTACCCATTGTGTTGAATTTGACTAATCTGGAACTCCCTGAATGGTGTTCTAAAGGATCACAGCAGTTGTACCGAAGATTGGTACAACAAATCCTCAGACAAAGTAACTATGCCAATGGGGGACCAATTAGGTCCCGTTCACATAGACGACATAAATGAGGCCTGATAAATGATGCAGCTACAGTCTTTAACACCAGAACCTCGGTGGCTAACACCACTGATTTGGCAACTATTGATAATAAAGAACGAGATTTATCTTCTCATATTAAGGAAATTTTGCAGGAACAAAATCAGAATCAAGATTCACAATTAACAGAAGACCAAGTGCTGACAATTAGATTACAGGACATAGCAATTGTCCTCGAGGCCCACGTACGGACCATTAATAAGTTAATCAAGGAAGAGCATGTAGCTTCTGACCAGGCAGCTAAGAATGATGTATGTAGTACAATCGGGACCTGGGTAGTAGAACAGACAAGGGAAAATTTGGCACAGATCCACCAAGGGGCAGTTCCCCTGTGGATCAGCAATGACCAATTGGTCAATTTGGCCATGCATTCAAAGGAAATACAAGGATGCCAACTCAGGAGAATGATGCACGTTTATCCCATACAAGTGGAATGTAATAATGATACAGGGGGTCTAATAGGTTTGGTACTCGCCATTCCAGTAATTATGGAAGGAGATAGCCCAAAGGAAGTGTATGATGTACAAGACATAGGGATTATTAGAGAAGGTGCGTATGTAGCTTATCACAGGATGTTACCATATGCTGTAATGTACGGAGACAGTTTGATTGGAACAAAATTGGAAGGATGTGTTACTCATCAGGGCACCACGATATGCCCTCGTAAAATTAGTTATGATCCTGAGACGGCTTGCGGATTTAATATTACTAGTACGCAGGTAAATTGTACCATGGAAACCGTGGGCGCACAATGGGGAAAGACACACGTGGCGTATGTAAGCAATGGGGAATACTGCGTAACGACTAATCAGAAATCCTTTAAGTACAATCAGCAAGAATGCCAGATCCCCAATTTTGCTTTGTTCTGGAAATACCTGAGAATCGGAAAGGAGGAATTGGTACACATACATCGACAAGAGTCAACATCGATACAGGTGTAGGAGACATAAAAGAGGAACTCGCCAAGTACGTGAACATGTTTGGGTATGAGGTGCCCCCGTTACCAGAACATCTCATTAAACTGCGAGAAACAGTCGCCAAGAGTCAGAGGGTCTACTATACTCTCAGGCAGAACAATCAGAACATTCGGAAGGATATCGAGGACATTAAGGGATGACCTATGGAACTGGGGACTGAACATTCAAATCCATTCTTGGATAAGAATAATATCCCATGTACTTATCATGATTCAATTACTGATTGTGTTATATTTGTTATGTTTGCAATGTGCGGCAGCAAGAAAACGGAAGGCCCGACGATTAGTAAAGGCAATTAAGGCTAGGTCAACCTCGGGGCAGGAAAATCTTTATGAACAGAAGATGGACAAGGGGCGTACTGTTTGAGGTTTGGTGAGACACGTGATGGTACTCCAGGCTAGATTGCTACTAACAAGGAAACCCAGAAGGTGTTCTTCAACAAATCTCAACAGTATGGCCTATTTGTTTATAGCCAATGGCCATAAGGCGTGATTGTTGTAGGTTAAGGAATTATCGGAATTATATGTAAAACTATGATAGGAAAATGAATCTTAGATTTTGAAGGAATACATAAAACGGGTTATGTGTTTAACTCTTAAAGAATGTGGAGCTCGCTGAGGAGAGCCCATAAAATAAAACCTGTAGAAACAAACACATTCCGAGAGGCAGAGATAACACATTCAAAGAAGTCAAGAGGGGAACCAAATGCTCGAGAAGCTGAAGGGATCAGCTCACACAGCAGGTAGTCTGATAAGGGTTAATAAATGTTTTAAACCAATGTTTCAGTGCTGAGATCAAACTAAATTCCCACCTTTCATGTTAACAAATGTGTTAACAAATAATTCTGTGTTGTGACAGAACAAAGTTCCCGTTTTTCATGTTAACAAATGTTTCTGTGCTTTGTGAATTGAATGTTTTCTTTGACCGAACCAAATGCAGTAACAAATTCCGTTATTTGTCTTTGCCTTACATCTGTGTTATTTGTGGCTGTTAAATTGTCATTTCAAAGATTGTAGAGACATCTGTGTTTTTGTCACGGGTAGCATTCTCGATCACTGTCACTTCAAAAGATTCGTTATAGACCGGCCCACTAAAATCTGTATAAAGGCCAGTGAGACTTTTGGGTTTTTGAAGAATTCTGTCTTGGACAACTAAGACCAGACCTTCCCCTGTATTTGCCGGAATAAATCATTTCGAACCTCTCTCTTTGAGTCTGTCGTACATCAAGAGCGCCGATCCATTATCTCAGTGGATCCGCTAGGGAGAAAGGAAGATTTCTCCTCAACATCCAACCATCTCGCCTAGTCAAACAGTCTTGTTTCCCCATCTCCAGTATCTTTAGAACTAATAATCAAAAATGTTCACAGAAAATGAAAAAAATTAAACATTGTTTTTAATGCTCCAGTGTTTTTTCTCCTGGTTGCTCCAGTGTCCAGGAGATTAATTTTAATTCCTGGCGATTCTAGGACAATCCTGGAGGGTTGGGAATCCTAACTCCACCACAAGGTTTTAGAATGAAAAGTCAAACAATGTGGTTCAATCTTCATAACCACTTCTTGCACTGCAAACTATGTTGCAAAGAATGTAGGTTCAACCTCTTAAATATTTTCTAGGACATGAAATACATGCCATGACACACACAGGACAGTTTCCTTGTACCTGACAAAGGCCACACTTCTCTTGCCCACTTACTACATAATCTATGTTTTACTAATTATAGGTTAACCTTCCATTCAGAATGGTTGAAAATGGGTATCATATAATTAGAAGCAGTCATAACCTGTGTTTATGCTATAAATTACTTTTTGGGCAAACTTGTTTTCCTATTTCCATTTCTTCTGAAAGATTATTGGCTGGGATTTTCCTACCCAGTTTGATCACTAATGGAGGTGCAGTGGAATGTCACCACTCTCCACTGTCACTGGCTAGTTCCTTGGAAATAGGACCTAAAAAAATTGTCAGGATAAGTTAATTAAAATATTTTGGGTGGGCTTCTGGTGGTATTTGGACTGGCAATTGGGAGCTTTCTACTTGGGGGGGCGGGGGGGTAAGTAGGAAATAATTTGCTGCTGTAGGGTTTAAAGGGCAAGGCATCTTCAGGATCATTTTGCATTGCAGAGTAGGGAAAGCCTTCTGACAATGGCACAGAAGGTGGTTCTGCACAGAGAGCTGCCAAAGTTTAATGGCAGCCAGAGATCCTATTGCAGAAAATGAGCATCCTTTGACACATCATGAGATTCAGTAGGACTCAATTGTGAATATACAACTCATAATGTGTGTGATGACAGGTTATACATTAAGCAAGCAGCGTGCTGTAGACAAAGCTAAGCGATTCCACAATCAGCTGATCAGATCAAAGCTCTGCAGTCCTGCCACATCCAGTCGTGAATGGTGCTGGACAATTAAACAATTAACAGGAGGAGGAGGCTCCATGAATATCCCCATCCTCAACAATGACGGAGCCCAGCACACGAGTGCAAAAGACAAGGCTGAAGGGTTTGCAACCATCTTCAGCCAGAAATGCACAGAGTGGATGATCCATATCGGCCTCCTCCTGAGGTCCCCAACATCACAGAAGCCAGTCTTCAGCCAATTTGATTCACTCCACATCATAACAAGAAATGACTGAGTGCACTGGGTACAGCAAAGGCTACGGCCCTGACAACAACCTGGCTGTCATGCTGAAGACTAACCAGAACTAGCTACACCTCTAGCCAAGCTGTTCCAGTACAGCTACAATACTGGCATCTACCCGATAATGTGGAAAATTGCTCAGGTATGTCCTTGCCGCAAAAAGCAGGACAAATCCAATCCGGCCAATTACCATCCATCAGTCTCCTCTCAATCATCAGCAAAGTGATGGAAGGTGACATTGATAGTGCTATCAAGTGACACTTACTCACCAATAACCTACTCACCGATACTCAGTTTGGGTTCCTTCAGGACCACTCGGCTTCAGACCTCATTACAGCCGTGGTCCAAACATGGACAAAAGAACTTGTCCCATTACCATCTCCTTTTGCCTTGCATCAGCGTCCCTTTTGTCTCAATCTCTTCTGCCTTCCATCCTATCACAGACCTTCCCTTTTGTTCTTTCCTCCCCTCCCCACTTTCCCTGCCCCTACACTTGCTTAAAAATCTGTTACATCTCTAACTTTTTCCAGTTCTGATGAAGGGTTATCGACCTGAAACGTTAATTCTGTTTCTCTCCCCACAGATGCTGAGTATTTCGAGCATTTTCTGTTTTTATTTCAGACTTCAGCATCCACAGTATTATGCTTTTGTATCAACATCCAAGGGGTCACTATTGATCAAAAACTTAACTGGACCAGCCACATAAATACTACAAGAGCAGGTCAGAGGCTGGGTATTTTGCAATAAATGACTCACCTCCTGACTCCCCAAAGCCCTTCCACCATCTACAAGGCACAAGACAGGAGTGTGATGGAATATTCTCCACTTGCCTGGATGAGTGCAGCTCCAACAACACTCAAGAAGCTTGACACTATACAGGACAAAACAGCAAGCTTGATTGGTGTAATGTCTGTAATGTTTGTAGCTCCACACTGTGGATGTGGACGTATTGTGTACTGGAATTGCAGAGTTAATCATTAAACAGAACCAGGCAATTCCAGAGACTTCCGAGAGAGCTGCCTGCCATGTTAGGAAGCTGTGTGTGCTGTGCTCTGTGAATATATCACATTTGGCGACGGAAGATGGGATTTTTCGGATGATTTAAAACTTAAATTTTGTTGGTGAAGAATTGAGCCAGCCAACAAAGAGACTTTGGAAGTTTCTGTCTTTGAAAAAAGCTACAAAATCTGAGGTAAAATACAGCACATGGTGTGAACAGTTAGAGATTAAAATGGCAGGTGTATTGGAATATCTGGGGGAATATAGACATGACCGGGAACGTTTTAAAACGTATGTGGATAGGCTAGAAATGTATTTCACTGCAAATAACATAATCGAAGCTCCAGACAATGCAATCCAGAACCGGGCTGTGTTGGAACGTAAGAAAGCGATCTTCTTATCGGAGGCAAGTCCGGCATTATATGAAACCCTTGTAAATCTGCTTGTGCCTGACGAGCCAAAGGACACAACGCTGAAAGCGATTTTAATGAAGCTGGAGCAGCACTATAACCCCAAACCATTAGAAATTGCTGAAAGCTATTGTTTTGGGATTCAGAATCAAAAGGCTGATGAAAGTATCAGTGATTAAATCGTAGCATTAAAAAAGCTATCGATGCACTGTAATTTTGGAAACTTTCAAAACCGAGCATTATGGGATTGTTTTGTTTGTGGGGTGAAAAATGATGCGATCAGAAGGAAGTTATTGACGACGGATGACTTGACTTTTGAGATTGCTTGTCAGACAGCAAGGTCGATGGGCATGGCCGAACAATATTCCCGAGAATTAAATAATGATTACGGTCATCAGGCAACCGAGGTAAATCACCTGCAGGTTCAAAGTAAAAGACGGTGGGGGCCCAAAGTCTCAGAAACTGGAAATTCTAACAGAGCGTCGACGTCATGCTATAGGTGCCTGGGACAACACATTGCTTAAAGTTGTCCATACGTGAAGGCAGAGTATTTCATCTGCAGAAAGGCTGGGCATCTTGCGAAGGCATGCCAACTGAAGGGTAAACCAGCTTTCAAAGCTATGAGTCCAGCGTTCAAAACTACGAGTAGAAATTCCAAGAGGCTACATAGCATGGAAGAACAACAACAGGACGAGGAGATGTTAGAGTTACACGTCATCAGGAGCACAAGGTTAACGGACAGCGATTCGGAAAGCATCAAAATCCACATAGATGTTGCGGGATTCAAGATCCCAAAGGAAATTGACACAGGTGCATCCGTGAGTGTAGTACTGGAGTCACTGTACCGCGACAAATTGCGTGATTTCCAACTGGAGAAATCCAAGATAGAGCTGCGAGGCTACTCGGGAGAGAAAATTCCTGTGGTAGGTCGTATCACCGTACCGGTGAAATCTAAAGATGAATTTCAGAACTTGCCTCTAATAGTAGTGAAAGGAGACAAGCCTGCCTTACTAGGAAGAAATTAGTTGAGCTCACTGAAGCTGGATTGGAGTGAGATTTTCTGTGTGGAAGCGAGATTTTCGACAACGGATGAGGTTATCAAGAAGTATCCGAAGGTGTTCTGCGAAATGGGCAGTCCGATCCAAGGCTTCAAGGCAAATGTCAGGGTACAGAAGGACGCCAGATCGGTTTACTACAAGCCACGTTCCGTACCATATGCACTAAAGGAGAAAGTTGAGCAAGAACTCAAAAGACTAGATACTGAGAACATTATTTGTAAGATAGATCGATGTAATTGGGCTACACCCATTGTTGTTGTACCTAAGTCTGATGGTAAGGTAAGATTGTGTGGTGATTATAAGGTAACTGTAAACCAGGTTCTAGAGGGTAATGTCCCCAATACATTGCCGAATATAGAAGATTTGTTAATAACACTGACAGGTGATCTTCTCAAAACTGGAACTTATGAATGCCTACTTACAACTTGAACTAGATGAGGAGTCCAAGTCATGTTTGACTATAAATACTCATCTAGGCCTATATCAATTTAATAGGCTACCGTTTGGAGTGTCTTTCGCCCCAGCCATACTCCAAGGGGTGATGAACCAGATTTTGCAAGGTATTGAAGGGGTAGTATGTTATTTGGATGACATACTAATTTCAGCACCAAATAGGCAAATTCATAATAACATTTTGAATGGCTAGAGAAGCACAGAGTACAAGTGTCTGCTCGTAAGTGTGAGTTATTTAAAAACTCCGTGGAGTACTTAGGGTACAGAGTAGACAAAGATGGTTTACATTCAACCATTGAAAAATTGGATGCAATTAGAAATGCACCCACTCCCAGTAATGTCACTGAACTTCATTTATTCTTGGGTCTTTTGAACTATTATGGGAAGTTCCTACTAAATTTGGCTACAGTATTACATCCACTGAATGAACTTTTGAAAAAACAGGTCCATTGGAAGTGGTCAAAAGAATACGATACAGCATTCAAGGCGTGTAAAAGCAAATTGGTCGAGAGCACCATGTTAGTTCACTATGACATATCTAAGGAGATTAAGCTAGCATGTGATGCCTCTCCTTATGGAGTTGGGGCAGTAATCTCTCATGTATTAAGTAGTGGGGAGGAGAGACCAATTGCTTTTGCTTCATGTACTCTCAGTGCCAGTGAGAGTAATTATGCGCAAATTGAAAGGGAAGCTTTGGCATTAATTTTTGGGGTCAAGAAGTTTCATAAATACTTGTATGGTCGTAAGTTTACCATCGTTACGGACCATAAGCTCCTGACAGCAATCCTCCATCCAAAGTCCCCAGTTCTAACATTAGCTGCAGCCCGAATGCAGAGATGGGTTTTGATTTTGTCAGCATATACATATGATATTGAATACAGACGATCAGCTGATCACAGTAATGCTGATACAATGTCTAGACTGCCTTCCCCATCACAAGTTACACCCGATAGGGAAGAAGTGTTTTATTTTTCATACATTGATGAACTGCCAGTCACAACTGAAGAGATTGGTAGAGCAACCAAACGTGACCCAGTGATGTCAAAGGTGTATGAGTATATTGCAAATGGATGGCCAAACCAGGTAAGACAAAGATACACATCCATTCTTCATTCGTAGGAATGAATTATCAGTCGATAAAGATTGTATCATGTGGGGTGCAAGAGTGGTTATACCAAATAAATTCAGGTGCAAATTATTAGGAGACCTTCATGACCAGCATCTGGGAATGTGCTTGACCAAGAGTTTTGCACGCAGTTATTTATGGTGGCCAGGTCTTGATAAAGATATAGAGTACATCGTGAGTCAGTGTACGACATGTCAATCGGTAAGCAAGCAACCACAACCAGTACCATTACAGCCATGGAATTGGCCTCCCAGGGTGTGGCAAAGGCTACATATTGATTTTGCTGAGTTAGAAGAACAACAATTGTTCATTGTGATTGATAGCCATTCGAAGTGGGTTGAGGTGTTTCCAATGTGGAAAATAACAACAAGTAAAACATTGGACATTTTGCAAAAATTATTTTCTTCATTTGGCCTCCCTGAAGAAATTGTTTCGGATAATGGACCACAATTTCATTCAGAAGAATTTGCACAATTCACAAGCAAAAATGATGTGAAACATACCAAGGTTCCACCATACCATCCTGCTTCGAATGGTGCAGCAGAGCGCACTGTACAAATTGTAAAATGTGCCCTCATAAAACAAATGTTAGATCCAAATCCAAGGAAACGACAGTTGTCATTGGATCACAAATTGGCTAATTTTTTGATTACATATCGAAATACTCCTCATACAACTACTGGTAGAACACCAGCCGAGTTGTTTCTCAAACGACAGCCACGAACCAGATTCTTGTTGTCAAAGCCAAATTTGGCATAGTCTGTAGAAGAGACACAATTGAGACAGAAAGAGAATCAGGATAGAGGTAGAGTAAAAGAGAGAAGAGTGAAATTAAACCAGAAGGTGAGAGTGAAGAACCATCACCATAAATGGTTAAAGTGGTTACCAGGAAGAGTGGTGAAGATATGTGGTCCTTGCACATATTTGGTCAAGATGTTTGATAATGGACAGGTTAGGTTTGTTCATATTGATCATATTTTACCTACAGACATGGAAGTAGTTGAAGGTGTGAATGATTCAATTATTTCTGACTCATCAGATAATTTCGATATACCAGTAGCAAATCCTAAATCCAATGTGCTGGAAACAAATCCAGGAGAGAATCAGAATGAAAGTCTGAGTCCGAGTCAGGAAAACAAAGAGCCTGAAGTTAGAATGAATTCAAATGAAAATCAAGGAAATTCCGTGGAGGAAAACGTTCCTCAGGATGAGCCTCGACTGAGTTTAGATTCGACACCATGTTTGGAAGGTTCTGTTCGAGAGTGAAGGTATCCTCTTCGAAACAGAAAACAAGTGGTAAAGTTAAATTTGCAAACATGGGAAAAAATAAGTCTATATCCTGTGTTATGTATAAATATGGAAGTTATGTATGATGTTTGTTATGATGGTTTCTTCATTAAGGAGGGAGAAGTGTAATGTCTGTAAGCTTGTAATGTTTGTAGCTCGACGCCGTGGATATGGACGTATTGTGTACTGCAACTGCAGAGTTAATCATTAAACAGAACCAGGCAATTCCGGAGACTTCCGAGAGAGCTGCCTGCCATGTTAGGAAGCTGTGTGTGCTGTGCTCTGTGAATATATCACAATTTGCACCCCATTCACCACCTTAAACATTCACTCCCTGCACCACTGGCGTACTGTGGCTGCAGAGTGTACCATCTGCAAGATGCACTGCAGCAACTCACCAAGGCTTCTTCGGCAGCATCTCCCAAACCCGCGACCTCTACCACTTAGATGGTCAAGGGCAGCAGGTGAATAGGAACACCATCACCTGCAAGTTCCCCTTCAAGTTACACACCATCCTGACTTGGAAATATATCACCATTCCTTCACTGTCGCTGGGTCAAAATCCTGGAACTTCCTCCCTAACAGAACTGTGGCAGTACCTTCACCAAATGGACTGCAGCTGTTTAAGAAGGTGGCTTACCACCAGCTTCTCAAGGGCAATTAGGGATGGGCAATATATGTTGGCCTTACCATTGATGCCCACCTTCCAGGAATAATTTTTTTTTAAATGAAGGAACACTTCCAAGTGAAGGCTGCAGTTATAAAGAGCACTACGCAACCTCTTGGCATTGATGGTAAGCAATTCAATTATCTTAAAATTATTCAGAGGAAGTTTCTGCAAGTGGCTGTCATGCTTAGTGCAATTCATTCTTGGAAGATGCGGGTCACTTCTCTTAGCTTGCTTGCTGTGGTAAAATGATGAAACTTTTTTTTTGCACTGAGTTTTCAGGTGTTGTCATGTTGGCAGTCACTGCCCTGGCCATTTCCTGCCACAGCTGTTTAGCTCCTCTCCCTGGGGGCATACATCACTCAAACCCGACCAATGCCTCCCTCTTCTGCCTTACTTTTTGTAGAAATACTTGAACTGCTGTTTTTGTACTGTCACAATCTATGATTCATCGCGGAATCGTGGGACTCAATGTCAACCTGCAGAACTTGCATAGTTCAGGAACATTTGTTAATTGGACATGCTTTCAAACTACTGTCCAAACAATTATGAGTTTTGTGTCTCCTTTAAGCTACGAATGGCCTTTATATGCTGCAGTAGCACACTAGTTCCAAGCCCCTATATTGTGAGCTCTCAATCAGGAGCTCGGCATGAATACTGCAATTAGGCTGACCCAGTCAGTCCATTATCCATCATGCAGGTGCAAATTATACTCAGCCATAATTCTCCCCAGTATTTGCCCAAGTAAAAAATATAGATAATCCCCTGATCTAGCCAAACCAAGGGACTGTGATCCCATTATTCCATCTCTTCTCAATACCATGTGACTTAACAAATATATGTATGAATTGGAAAATAAAAATAAATGGTAGTATGCTGTCAGCCATGCCTCAGTGGGTAGCCTATAAGTCAGAAGGTTGTGGTTTCAAGTCCTACTCCAGGGATTTGAGCGCACAAATCTAGGCTGACACTCCAATGTAGTACTGAGGGAGTGCTGCAGTGTTGGAGGTGCCGCCTTTTGGATGAGACATTAAACCGAGACTCTGTCTGCTCTCTCAAGTGGATGTAAGAAGATCCCATGGCACTATTTCGAAGAAGAACAGGGCCATTATCCCCGGAGTCCTGCCCAATATTTCTCCCTCAATCAACAATACAAAAACACAGATTATCTGGTCAGTATCACATTGCTGTTTGTGGGAGCTTGCTGTGAGCAAATTGTCTGCCACGTTTCCTACATTACAACAGTGACTACACTCCAAAAATTGGCTGTAAAGCGTTTTGAGATGTCGGGTGGTCATGAAAGGCGCTATATAAATCCAAGTCTTTCTCTTTACCATAGGTGAAGTTACAAAGCTAATAAAAGAAATCTTTTAAATCTTTTAAACTTTTTCTGACATTATTTGGGGTGTCAATACATTTTAATACAAAATAAAGTCCCCAAAATTGTTATATTGTAGCTTAAAAGTACATTAGCTTTGTAAAAATCCATTTGCCAAAAGTTGTTATGCAATTTGCATCAAGATTTGTCACTGCATTATGAAAACATCATTTTGATAATTGTGCATAATGTCATTATGAAAATATTGTATAGCTATCGATTCTTGCAATAAAAACTTCTCAAACTGCAGCAATACAATAAATGTTGAATGATCAAAGTTTCAGATTTGGAAAATCTTTTGATAAATTACAAGAAAAGTGAAAGACACCAAATCATACTATGCCTTGCATAAATTAATTTAATATGGTAATAAAGAAGATATCCCGACTTACATTTTTGACAAGAGGAAATAGATAGTGAACAACAGAGTCCATTATGTGTCTTTGAGCTGAGTGAAATAAAAGGAGAGTTTAATTTAAAGAGATTTACTTTAATCATCTTAAACAGGTAAAAAAATTATTGAACATCAAGTTTACCTTGAAAGAACAAAGTCTAACAAACTTTTCAGTGGGCAGCAATGTTTAGAAAAATTCCATGCTTGCTTGCATAAAAATAGTTTTTGCAAGGTGATTTTTACAATCCAATAATAACAACCTGATAGTTTCTAATAGTTTTATAGATCACTTGGCTGGATTAAGGAATGGATCCATGAAGGGCTTTGTCACACGCCTGTAGAGTTATATCTGCATCTTGAGTTTCTTGGCAAAGGCTGCTGATTGGTGGAGATGCCTTATATGGCCTTCTAAAGGCTTTCTGAAATGTTGTCCCCCTATTATGGCTTTCCCCTTTACTGTCCCCATCCCTTTAAATTTGACATAATGTAATTTTTCTCTCTCACCACTAGGCCCTGAATTTCCACAAGGTGCTCCCAATCTTCTGAAGTAACTCCGGCAAAAGATCAGCAGAACCACTGCCCCTCCCCCCCCACCCCACCCCCCGCACCGGCCCGCCATCCACCCCCCTCCCACCCCACCCCCACAGCACATGTTCCCAAAGTGGGGGGCGGGGGAGGAGAAGGCATGATGAGGTTATCGGGGAAGCATACTAGGATGCCGAGCAGAGGAGCCAGGAAATTATTCGGATAGTGAGTTTCAATTGTACGATTGGACTTCATATGAATGCCCAAATATGTAAGGAGGCAGAATTAAACAGTCCAGTGACAACACTGCTGAAATATTCTGGGTTACCAGCTGGGTCTTTAGAAAGGGGGAGGGGAAGGCGCATGGGACATAAATCTCTGAAGTGGGCTCAGCAAAAAACGTTTCTGAACCTTTGCCCCAGAGTCATGGCATAAACGGTTGGGTTTAGCAGTCCATTCAATTTCTATGGAGAATCTCCCACTGCAGAACCCATGTGGAAATTTCAAGCACTAGCGTCCTCCCTAGATTCATCTGACTCTGCCCCTGTTGTTGTGAATAGTTATGCAAATGAGATTGATCAAAGAATTAAATGCTATTTGTACTTAACCTTTCAGGTCGAGACTTGCACCTGTCATAAACCATTTAGTAGACGTGGCATAAACCTAGAGATGAAAATCAGTAATGGTATACCTAGAATTCCAGAATCCTTCAATAAAGTACCATATGAATGGACACAAAGAAAATAAGTGCAGGAGTAGGCCATTTGGCCCTTCGAGCCTGCATCACCATTCAATATGATCATGGTTGATCATGCAACTTTAGTACACCATTCCTGCTTTCTCTCCATACCCCTTGATCCCTTTAGCTGTAAGGGCCATGTCTAACTCCCTTTTGAATATATCTAATGAACTGGCCTCAACAACATTCTGTGGTAGAGAATTCCACAGATTCACAATTCTCTGAGTGAAGAAGTTTCCCCTCATCTCGGTCCTAAATGGCTTACCCCTTATCCTTAGACTGTGACCCCTGGTTCTGGACTTCCTCAACATCGGGAACATTCTTCCTGCAATTAACCTGTCCAATCCCCTCTCATTCTTCTAAATTCCAGTGAATATAAGCCTAGTCGATCCAGTGTCAGTCCTGCCATCCCGGGAATCAGTCTGGTGAACCTTCGCTGCACACCCTTAATAGCAAGAATGTCCTTCCTCAGATTAGGAGACCAAAACTGTACACGATATTCAAGGTGTGGCCTCACCAAGGCCCTGTACAATTGCAGTAAGAACTCCCTGCTCCTATACTCACATCCTCTCGCTATGAAGGCCAACATGCCATTTGCCTTCTTCACCGTCTGCTGTACGTGCATGCCAACTTTCAATGACTGATGTACCATGACACCCAGGTCTCGTTGCACCTCCCCTTTTCCTAATCTGTCACCATTCAGATAATATTCTGCCTTCCTGTTTTTGCCACCAAAGTGGATAACCTCACAATTATTTACATTATACTGCATTTGCCCACTCACTTAACCTGTCCAGGTCACCCTGCAGCCGCTTAGTATCCTCCTCACAGCACACACAGCTTAGTGTCATCTGCAAACTTGGCGATATTACATTCAATTCCTTCTTCTAAATCACTAATATATATTGTAAATAGCTGGGGTCCCAGCACTGTACCTTGCGGTACCCAACTAGTCACCACTGCCTGCCATTCTGAAAAGAATGCGTTTATTCCTACTATTTACTTCCTGTCTGCCAACCAGTTCTCTATCCATGTCAATACATTACCCCCAATACCATGTGCTTTAATTTTGCACACTAATCTCTTGTGTGGGACTTTGTCAAAAGCCTTTTTGAAAGTCTAAATATACCATATTCACTTGTTCTCCCTTGTCCACTCTACTAGTTACATCCTCAAAAAATTCGAGAAGATTTGTCAAGCAGGATTTCCCTTTCATAAATCCATACTGACTTAGACTGATCCTGTCCCTGCTTTCCAAATGCGCTGTTATTACATCTTTAATAATTGTTTCCAACATTTTCTCCACTACCGATGTCAGGCTAACCGGTCTATAATTCCCTGTTTTCTCTCTCCCTCCTTTTTTAAAAAGTGGTGTTACATTAGCTACCCTCCAATCCATAGGAACTGATCCAGAGTCGATGGAAAATGATCATCAATGCATCCACTATTTCTAGGGCCACTTCCTTAAGTACTCTGGGATGCAGACTATCAGGCCCTGGGGATTTATCAGCCTTCAATCCCATCAATTTCCTGACTAATAAGGATTTGCTTCAGTTCCTCCTTCTCGCTAGACCCCCGGTCCCCTAATATTTCCGGAAGGTTATTTGTGTCTTCCTTAGTGAAGACAGAAACAAGTATTTGTTCAATTGGTCTGCCATTTCTTTGTTCCCCATTATAAATTCACCTGATTCTGACTGCAAGGGACCTACGTTTGTCTTCACTAATCTTTTTCTCTTCACGTCTCTTTTGAAGCTTTTGCAGTCAGTTTTTATGATCCCTGCAAGCTTACTCTCATACTCTATTTTCCCCCTCCTAATTAAACCTTTTGTCCTCCTCTGCTGAATTCTAAATTTCTCTGGGTCCTCAGTTTTGCTGCTTTTTCTGGCCAATTTATATGCCTCTTCCTTGGATTTAACACTATCCCTAATTTCCCTTGTTAGTGACGGTTGAGCCACCTTCCCCGTTTTATTTTTACGATCAGACAGGGATGTACAATTGTTGAAGTTCATCCATGTGATCCTTAAATGTCTGCCATTGCCTATCCACCATCAACCCTTTAAGTATCATTCACCAATCTATCCTAGCCAATTCACATCTCATACCATCGAAGTTACCTTTCTTTAAGTTCAGGACCCTAGTCTCTGCATTAATTGTGTCACTCTCGGTCTTAATGAAGAATTCGACCATATTATGGTCACTCTTCCCCAAGGGGCCTCGCACAATAAGATTGCTAATTAATCCTCTCTCATTACACATCACCCAGCTCTCTAGTTGGTTCCATATTGGTCTAGAAAACCATCCCTTATACACTCCAGGAAATCCTCCTCCACCGTATTGCTACCAGTTTCATTAGCCCAACCTAATATGTAGATTAAAGTAACCCATGATAACTGTTGTACTTTTATTGCACGCATCCATAATTTCCTGTTTAATGCCAACCCCAACCTCACTACTACTGTTTGGTGGTCTGTACACAACTCCCACTCGCGTTTTCTGCCCTTTGGTGTTCCACAGCTCTACCCATACAGATTCCACATCATCCAAGCTAATATCCTTCCTTACTATTGCGTTAATCTCCTCTTTAACCAGCAAGGCTACCCCACCTCCTTTTCCTTTCTGTCTATCCTTCCTGAATATTGAATACCCCTGGATGTTGAGTTCCCAGCCATGTCACCTTGGAGCCATGTCTCCGTAATCCCAATTACATCATATCCGTTAACAGCTATCTGCGCAGTTAATTCATCCAACTTATTATGAATGCTCCTCATATAGAAACATAGAAAATAGGTGCAGGAGTGGGCCATTCGGCCCTTTCGAGCCTGCACCACCATTCAATAAGATCATGGCTGATTATTCACCTCAGTACCCCTTACCTGCTTTCTCTCCATACCGCTTGATCCCTTCAGCCATAAGGGCCATATCTAACTCCCTCTTGAATATATCTAGCGAACTGGCATCAACAACTCTCTGCGGTAGAGAATTCCACAGGTTCACAATTCTCTGAGTGAAGAAGTTTCTCCTCATCTCGGTCCTAAATGGCTTACCCCTTATCCTTAAACTGTGACCCCTGGTTCTGGACTTCCCCAACATCGGGAACATTCTTCCTGCGTCTAACCTGTCCAGTCCCATCAGAATTTTATCTGTTTCAATGAGATCCCCTTTCATTCTTCTAAACTCCAGTGAATACAGTCCCAGTCGATCCAGTCTCTCCTCATATGTCAGCCATCCCGGGAATCAGTCTGGTGAACCTTCGCTGCACTCCCTCAATAGTAAGAACGTCCTTCCTCAGATTAGGGGACCAAAACTGTACACAATACTCCAGGTGAGGCCTCACCAAGGCCATATACAACTGCAGTAAGTCCTCCCTGCTCCTATACTCAAATCCCCTAGCTATGAAGGCCAACATGCCATTTGCCTTCTTCACTGCCTGCTGTACCTGCATGCCAACATTCAATGACTGATATACCATGACACCCAGGTCTCGTTGCACCTTCCCTTTTCCTAATCTGCCGCCATTCAGGTAATATTCTGCCTTCATGTTTTTGCTTCATATGGTGCGCACAGGCCTCAAATCGGACAGGACACCCAGGCTGGAAGTGGACGGCCAGTCAAGCTCAACGGCCGAACCTTATTTCCATAAATTTTCACGGTGGTCCGTCCAACCCAGCTAGATCCACGACTTGGCCGGCAGGCAGGAGTGGGAATACTGCAGGAGGATGCTGCTGTGGTCCCTAGTAGATGTTAAAGGGGACTCTGGACACGATTGATGGGGGAGCCAGTGGAAAAGAGATGCCCAAGGCTTCCTTGTGAGGCCTGAAAGAAAACTCCAATCCATTCTAGTCTACCTGGGTTTCTTCTGGCCCACGATCCACCTTCTGGCAGGACTGGCCTGAGAGGGAAGTACTCACTGCTCCCCTGCTTAGGCCTCTGAAATAATTGCACTTGGATGCCGATAACATCATCGAGCCCAATCTGCATCTTTAAAGAAGGGCCCTACTGTCTTCCTGCGGGTGTCCCGCTTGCTTAATAAAAAGTGCAGGTTAACATCGGGACATGGCGGGTAGGCAGCGGGATCAGAGGTGGTAAGTTGCTGCCCTCATTTTAACTGACCCCCACCCAATTTCCGCCAGGCTGGGTAGTTAAAATCTGAGCCATAGGGCTAGACTTTTGGCTTCATTGTCGGCGTTAGAGCTGGTTTTCCGCCCAGCGAGAGTTTCTACTTAAGTTTTTTCCTTGATATCGCTCACATCTGAAGTCGCCCGCCGGGACCAAACCGCCCACGTGCAATGCTGAGAACAACCGCCAGGGTGTAGGTTTGGCCTCAACCGCTGACGTCCAGATCGCCGCGAGAACTGCCCTGTAAAAGCTGCTTAAACAGGGCGGTAATGGGGGACCCTGCAAAGAAAGGTAAGTTAAAGGTTATTTAATTATTTTTTTTTAATTTTAAAACAGTGATTAGTTTTAAAACTGTCTTGCGAATGCTTTGTACAGTTTTTTTTTAAATGACATTTGTTTTTAAGTTTTCCTCCCTCCCTAGACCCAACCGCAGCCTTGGACTAAATTTTACTCCTTACCGTCCATTCCGGTATTGACCGCCCATGTTGCTAACTTACCACTTACCCGCCGAGAAAACCGCTGACAATGAGTATGCAACGCCCATTTTCTCGCCGGGCGATTAGTTTTACTTACTTTAATCATAAAAATGGAAATTCTCACCAGATTTTCTTGCCGAACGTTAGCGGTTCTTCTCAGTGGGCAATCGGGCGTTGAGGGCCTTTAGGGAAAGTCTAGCCCATAGAACCTTACAGCACATAAGGAGCTCATTTGGCCCATCATGCCTATACTGGCTCTTTGAAAGAGCTATACAGTTAGTCTCATTCCGCCTGCCTTTTACCCATAGCACTACAAATGTTTCCTTTTCAATCCAATTTCCTTTTGAATGTTACTATTAAATTTGCTTCCGCCACCCTTTCAGACAGTGCTTTCCGGATCATAACAAATCGCTAAAATAAAGGTTATATGGAAACAGAACAGTCACATGAGATTAGGACTACTGTTTGTGTGGAGGATAAATGCCAAGACAGACTAGTTGGGCCAAACGGTTTGTTTCTGTGTTGTAGCTATCTTCAGCAAAACTTGGGGATGAATAAAGAAATGGCTGAAACATAGAAACATAAAAAGAGAGGAAGCAGCACGTGCTAGTTAGGGGCGTAATATCAGCTAGAATCAATCATCAGGGACAGAATGACTGAGCACTTGGACAAGTGTGACCTGATCAAAGAGAGTCACCATGGATTTATGAAGGGAAGGCCATGCTTTACTAATCTAAATAATTTTTTTGAGAAATCATGGAGATGATGTGACAAGCGGTATTCCCCAGGGATCTGGACTGGAGCCTGAACTTACCATATACATTAATGACTTAGATGAAGGAATAGTTGTATAATCTAAGTTTGCACTAGATGAGGAGACACACCAAGTTGTATAGATGAGAGCAGGAAGTTACAAAGGAGCATAATTGAGTGAGGAAAAACTAACATATTGAGTTCAATGTGGGAAAGTGCAAGGTCATTCAATTTGGGTCCGAAAAAGAAAATTGGAACATTTTGTTAATGGTGAGAGACTAAGGGGGAGAAATTCCGTCGCGCCTCTGTTGCGGCGTTAACCCAGGCGGAGCGGTCATTTTAGCACCTTAAAAATAGTTTGCGCTTCCCGCTGACAAATTTGTCGGAATCGGATGAAGAACTGAAGGTGGCGCAAAATTAGCCATTACCATTACACACCTGACCTAGAGGGACGCTAACAAAAATACTGGCGCTCCATTTATCCGAATCATTGCACATGCACTGATCTCCGATTGCGATCCCTGTAAAAGCCGAGTCTTAAAGACACATTAAGTATGTGCATTAAGTATTCTCACTGACCTTAGAGCGATAAAATGGAGGAGCAGGGAGGAAGGCAAAGAGTGCACCGCTTCACAGCCACAGCGCTTGAGGTCTTTTTGGAGGCTGTGAAGAGGCGCAACAATGCTCTGCATCCTGGAGGGGGATGAAGGCCATCTCAACGGGTGTACAGGAGGCAATGGGGGGAGGTGATCCAGCATGTCTCTGCCCACGACACGGTGGTCAGGACAGCGACTCAATGTCGCAAGAAATACAATGGGCTCAATTTTGACCGAGCTCGTTTTTTAGCGTACTTACCCAAGTCACGGCGCTTGAATACGTCCAACTTTGGCTGCTGTCTGGCCTCTCCACTGCAGCCGCGCAGCATGGCTAGTCGCCTCAGGGTGGAGCCTACGTTCTGTGCTGGAAAATGTGCTGGGACATCTGCACATGCGCAGTGGAGAATAGTGATGGCCGCGCATGCACAGTAGCGCTGCGAGTTGGCAATCGGCCATTTGTAAGTTGATGCTATTGTACGGGAGCAACTCCAAGGTAACTCCTGCCTTACAGCTCTTTATAAAAGTCTTTTTCTTGAAGTTTCAATTGAAATGTTTGTTTGTTTACTTGAAAGGTTCAAGTTCATCAACATCAAATGAGAAATACAACAGTTTGTGTCGTAAAACATCTTGCAATATTCTTTGCCATGTTTATGGGAATGAAGGACTGTACAATGTCAAAATCTTTATAAAAGTATTTTTCTTGAAGTTTCCTCTCACTTAAAAAAAAACTAACAGCTGGTCACCAGTGTAATCTCTCTTTAATTTAACTTGCAAGACAAATCAATGGAGTGGGTTTAAGTGCTTCCTATTTTTACTTCCAATGTTCATTTGTCCCCATTGAACTTTATTTGCCACAAAGAGCCCAACTATAAACACCATCAAGCTTTCTGTAAGATCCTGGCTGCCTCCTCAAAGCCCACAGCCCCATTAGTTTGGTGTCATCTTTGAATTTAGTTACCTTGGACTGAGACTGCAATTTTACATATACCAGGAACAGGGAAGCGTGAACCCCTGATCACCCACCCTATCCCTATCCCTATCCCTGCCCTATTTCAACCTTGCTTCCTTTTGTGCCCCGATGCCAGCCAGTTCGATCGCTCCCGCCCCTAGCCCAGGCTGAGTGGCCTCCCTGTTCGTTCTTCCACCCCGAGCCCAGGCCGAGTGGCCTCCCGCACCGGCCTGCTGCCTTCCCGGGCCAAGTGCAGAAAGGTAAATTGCAGTTTGATGTTGAAGGTAGGACTTTAATTTTGAGAGGACTAATTTTTTATTTCTTCTTATTTTAATTGTGCAAAGGAAGGATGGTTTTGCAAGTCTGTTCCCTAAGGCTTGGTTGGTTCAGGTCCAGGTTCTCTCCACTTCCCGCCCCTACCCCAGGCCGAATGGCCTCCGATATACCGAACTGCGCCGATTTCTTTAACTCTCCGCAAGGGTTTTCTCAAATGGCCACATACGCTGGCCTAAGTAGAAATGGAGTAACTATTAGCTGGCCAAAGTTGCCTATGTTATGTATGTTAATGTATGTACTGTAGCACTAGACCATTGAATGTACCTTCACACTGTATACACCATACCTGTACCACCAGAGGGTGCTACTGGTGGAGACCTATGGGTCACCTGCACACTGCAGGTAACCAAGTATAAAAGCGAGCTCACCTCATTGTGTCCTCACTCAAGGAGCTGCAATAAACAGACGAAGGTCACTACAGTTCAAGTACAATACCCTTATCTCGTGGAGTCGTTATTAGAATGCTTGCATATACTACAACTGGTGACGAGGTTACGCACAACATGTCTAACCTTAGCAACCTCCAACAATTCACTGATGGGGAAGATTGGGATGCCTTTGTGGAAAGGCTCGAACACTTTTTCATCACCAACGACCTGGCCAGAGACACACCGACCTCTCGCTGGCTGATAAACGCAGAGCCATCCTGCTCAGCAGTTGTGAGCCCAATGTCCACAGCCTCGTCAGGGACCTGCTAGCCCCAGCGAAGATGACAGCCAAGACTTATGTGGAGCTCGTAACTTTAATACAAGAACAACTCAAACCTAAAGAGAGTATCCTCACAGCCAGACACCGGTTCTACACCCACTGGCTGCCCGAAAGCCAAGAAATTGCTAAATATGTTGCAGACCTGAGAAGATTGGCTGTATCGTGTGATGTTGGTGACCACCTCACTGAAGCACTAAGGGACACCTTTGTTATCGGAATCGGCCACGAGGGTCTCCTCCATAAGCTGCTCTCTGCGGACACTACGGTCACCCTGCAGAAGGCAATCAAAGTGAGCCAGGCATTCATGATTCCGGCCTGCGAATCCAAGATGATGATGACTCACCCCCAGGACTCTAACCCAACGAGTACAGTGAACCGAATGGCACCTTTCAGAGGCAAGGCTACTGCCCCGAGTCCCGCAACTCTGAGTCCGCCACATGGGGCCAACCAGCTAGCCCCGTGCTGGCACTGTGGAGGAAACCACAGGGCCCACCACTGCCAATACAAAGACTATACTTGCAAAGGCTGTAACACTAAAGGTCATCTCCAGCGAATGTGTAGAAGAAATTTTACTCACTGAGTCGCTGATGAGTTGGCTGATCACCCGGGCTCCAGTGCTGATGAAGACGAAGTGGCTCAGCCCCTGGAAGAGGTGTACCGAGTGTATACCTGCTCCACCGAGAGTTCCCCGTGGAAAATGGAAGTAGAAATCAACGGTGTTCCAGTCTCGATAGAGATCGACACAGGGGTGAGCCAATCGCTGATGAATCAGACGGTCTTCGAGAAACTCTGGGACAATCCCACCAAATGATCCAAAATGTTCCCAGTCCAGGTGAAGCTGCTCACTTACACAAAAGACACAATCCCAGTCATTGGCAGCGTAGATGTCCATGTGTCCCATGGCGGCGCGATGCACAAGCTACCTTTGTGGATCGTTGCCGGTGATGGTCCAATGCTGCTGGGAAGAAGATGGATGAAACAAATCCAAATCTGTTGGAGTGGGGAAAGCCTCCAGGCCCCGGCGATCGACGTCCTACGTGGCCCCAAATTTGGACCCATCGCAGCACCTGGAAATCCTCCCGTCCAGCTCGACTGCGTGGTGACGACACAGACTGCACAACTCAATGGCGAGATGATCCATCCTAAATGACCAGACATCACCTTCCGGGCCGTGGCAGGACTCCGAGGGAAGAAGATCGGCGCAGAAGGTAGATTCCCGGCTGCTGTGGCAGAACCTGAGGAGAAAAGGATCACCGCAGCCTACCTCGTGGAGAGAAAGAAGATGGCGCCTGCACCACGAGGTGAAGCACCTGAAATCAAGATGGCTGCGACCAGACCACGAGGGGCAGCATTAAGGGAGCAACATGTGATGCCGAGCAGCGGACCGGATTGGGGTAAAGATTGCAAGGCCCTCTTAAAGGAGACCGGCAACCCAAAACAATTAAAGGGACAGTTCCACTCTTGGTACAGCGATGCGGTGACACTAATGATAAAGGTATAATTAACGAATGCAAGTATATAAATGTACTGTTGAACAGTGATGCCGGTAATGTTAATGAGAAAAATGTAACTAACAAAGGCAGGTATCCAAATGTAACCTTGCACAGAGATACTGATAGTACACAGGAAAGTGTTGTAATACTCAAATGTGAAAGTGTAAAGACAAATAATAATGTCGAGTCGGCTGGTTGCGATCGGAGCCAATGTATCATGTATGCTAATGATAAAATGAGAAATGATGCCGGGTTCTACATGTATGTCGACAATGCCAAAGGCAACCTCCTGTGGGAAACACCTAGGTCCAGCGGGCTACCCGATCATGTAGCCTGCACCTCTGGGACCAATGTGATGCCCCAGGGAGGGTGCAAACACACACACAGTGGGAGCATACCCACTGCAGGGCCAGCGATCAATGGACGGCATAGCCACCACCACTGGCAACCTGCCCCAGATCAGCCCTACCCCCCTGGCCACCAGGGCCAGCACCGGGAGCAAGAGGCCAGTACCCTCCAGCTTTCCCGGCGGGACCTGGGATGACCAGACTTCCATCACCAATGAAGGGCAACAGTGTGACCCTGCAGCCCTCAATGGAGGACAGGGAGGTCACACCACCCTGTGGCTCTGCCCACCACTAAACGTCCTTACCCACCCAGACAATATAATGTATGTACCTTACCGATAACATGTACTTGCTCCACCACTGCTGAACTCAAAAACAGTGACATAACCAACCTGATCCCATAATCACTCTACATGTATGCCAATGCAAGTGTTGAACCACACACATGGCCTATGTATGGGGGGGGGGGGGGGGATGGATGTATGTAGCCATGAACACATGGATCACACCCAGAACCCACACAACCCTCACGGCAACCTCCAACCGTCCACTGCCGACCACTTCCCAATGTCATGGCAATAAGGATTTGAGGGTCATAGAAACATAGAAAATAGGTGCAGGAGTAGGCCATTCGGCCCTTCTAGCCTGCACCGCCATTCAATGAGTTCATGGCTGAACATGGGTCCACAGGGAGAGAGCCATTCCCAAGCAAAGACAATGTGCAAGGGCTTTGGGCACGCAAGTCGAGGGCCAGAGAACACAGTGCAAAAGCCTGTGGCACAAGACTTAGGGGGTAGTGTTGTTATGTATGTTAATGTGTATACTAGACCACTGAATATATCTTCACACTGTATACACCATACCTGTACCACCAGAGGGTGCTACTGGTGGAGACCTTGGTTACACACTGCAGGTAACCAAGTATAAAAGGGAGCTCACCTCATTATGTCCTCACTCAAGGAGCTGCAATAAATAAACTAAGGTCACTACAGTTCAAGTACAATACCCTACCATTTAGGACTGAGATGAGAAGAAACTTCTTCACTCAGAGAGTTGTTAACCTGTGGAATTCCCTACCGCAGAGAGTTGTTGATGCCAGTTCATTGGATATATTCAAGAGGGAGTTAGATATGGTTCTTACAGCTAAAGGGATCAAGGGGTATGGAGAGAAATCAGGAAAGGAGTTCTGAGGTGAATGATCAGCCATGATCTTATTGAATGGTGGTGCAGGCTCGAAGGGCCAAGTTTGCTGATGATACAAAGATGGGTGGGAAAGCAAATTGTGAGGAGGACACACAAAATCTGCAAAGGGATATAGACAGGCTAAGTGAATGGGCAAAAATTTGGCAGATGGAGTATAATGTGGAAAAATGTGAGGTGATCCACTTTGGCAGAAAAAATAGAAAAGCAAATTATAATTTAAATGAAGAAAAATTGCAAAGACCTGCAGTACAGAGTAGGCCAGTCCAATTGTTCCAGTCCTCAAGGGAGATGGCACCGTCAGAATCTGTATTGATTGCAAAGTAACTATCAATCGTTTCTCACTGCAGGATCAATACCCACTACCGAAGGCAGACGACCTATTTGTGATGCTGGCGAGAGGGAAAACGTTCACAAAGCTGTACTTGACCTCGGCTTACATGACGCAGGAGCTGGAGGAATCGTCGAAAGGCCTCACCTGCATCAACACGCACAAAGGTCTCTTCATTTACAACAGATGCCCGTTTGGGATTCAATCGGCCGTGGCGATATTCCAGAGGAATATGGAAAGCTTGCTGAAGTCGGTCCCGCGCACCGTGGTCTTCCAGGACGACATCTTGGTTACAGGTTGGGACACGGTCAAGCATCTGCAGAACCTGGAGGAGGTTCTTAGTCAGCTTAATCGTGTGGGGCTCAGGCTAAAACGCTAAAATGCTCGAAGTGCGTTTTCCTGGCGCCTGAAGTGGAGTTCCTGGGGAGAAGAATCGCGGCGGACGCCATCAGGCCCACCGATTCGAAGACGGAGGCAATCAAAAAGAATGTGATGGAGCTGCGGTCATTTCTAGGACTCCTGAACTATTTTGGTAACTTCTTACCGGGTCTTAGCACATTGTTAGAACCCCTGCACTCTTTACTGCGTAAAGGAAATGAATGGGTATGGGGAAAAGGCCAAGAAAATGCCTTTGAGAAAACTAGGAAGCTGTTATGTTCAAACAAATTGCTTGTGTTGTACGATCCATGAAAGAGTTTGGTATTGGCATGTGATGTGTCGTCGTACGGGGTCAGGTGTGTATTGCAACAAGCTAATGAATTTGGGAAATTGCAAACGGTTGCTTATGCATACAGAAGTCTGTCTAAGGCCGCGAGGGCCTACAATATGATTGAAAAAGAAGTGTTAGCATGTGTTTACTGGGTAAAGAATATGCATCAATATCTGTTCAGGCTAAAATTTGAATTGGAAACCGACCATAAGCCGCTTATATCCCTCTTTTCTGAAAGCAAGGGGATAAATACGAATGCATCGGCCCACATCCAGAGATGTCCACATACAACTACGCCATCTGCCACAGGCCAGGCACAGAAAACTGGATGAGCCAGGACCCCTTACTGTCCTTAGTAAAAACTGTGTGCTGCATAGGAGTTGGTCTAGTGTCCCTTTAGAGATACAGGAAGAATTAAAGCCGCACCAGCGACACAAAGACGAAATGTCTATACAGGCTGACTGCCTCCTATGGGGTAATCGGGTAGTGGTGCCAAAAAAGGGCACGGACACTTTCATTAGTGATCTCCACAGCACTCACCCAGGCATTGTAATAATGAAAGCGATAGCCAGATCCCATGTGTGGTGGCCCGGTATCGATGCAGATTTAGAGTCCTGCATGCACAAATGTAATACATGTTCACAATTAAGCAATGCAACTAGGGAGGCGCCACTAAGTTTATGGTCCTGGCCTTCAAAACCGTGGTCCAGGGTCCATGTCGACTATGCAGGCTCATTCTTGGGAAAAATGTTCTTAGTGGCTGTAGATGCATACTCCAAATGGATTGAATGTGAGATAATGTCGGCAAGCACGTCCAGTGCCACCATTGAAAACCTACGGGCCATGTTTGCCACGCACGGCCTGCCTGATATCCTTGTAAGTGACAATGGGCCGTGCTTTACCGGTGCCGAGTTCAAGGAGTTCATGACCCGCAATGGCATCAAACATGTCACATCTGCCCCGTTTAAACCAGCGTCCAACGGTCAGGCAGAACGAGCAGTTCAAACAATCAAGCAGAGCTTGAAAAGGGTAACTGAAGGCTCTCTGCACACTCGCTTATCCCGAGTCCTGCTCAGTTACCGCACAAGACCCCACTCGCTCACTGGGGTCCCTCTCGCTGAACTGCTCATGAAAAGTGCACTTAATACAAGGCTCTCGTTAGTCCACCCTGATCTACATGAACAGGTAGAGAGCAGGCGGCTTCAACAGAATACATATGATCGCGCAAATGTGTCACGCGAAATCGAGATAAATGATCCTGTATTTGTGTTGAACTATGGACAAGATCCTAAGTGGCTTCCTGGCACTGTTCTGGCCAAAGAGGGGAGTTGGGTGTCTGTGGCCAAACTCTCGAATGTACTCACCTGCAGGAAACACTTGGACCAAACCAAACTCAGATTTACGGACTATCCAGAACAACCAACAATAGACTCCACCTTTTTCGACCCTCCAACACACACACAAGTGGCAACCGACCCAGCAGTTGACCACAAAGCAGAACCCATCACCCGCAGCAGCCCAGCAGGACTCACCACTTCCAACAGCCCAGCAAGGCCAGCTGCGTAGCAGCCCAGCAATGGCCCAACAAATGACTCACCAAAACCAGCATTTGCACTGAGATGATCAACCATGGAAAGGAAGGCCCCAGATCGACTCACATTGTAAATAGTTACACTCTTGACTTTTGCGGGGGAGTGTTGTTATGTATGTAAACCTGTAAATACCATGTCTAACCACCAGAGAGCTTATCCCCTGGAGTCCCAAGCGATGCCACAATCCCTTGGGAGCACCTGTATATAAGGAGGCCTCACAGGCTGGAGAGGCACTCTGAGATCTGTAATAAAGGACTATGGTTACACCTTACTTTGAGCTTGCAGTATCTAGTCTGATTCTTTATTCAAGACATAACAGGGCCATTTAAAACTGAGATGAGGAAGAATTTCTTCTCTCAGAGGGTTGTAAATTTATGGAATTGTCTGCCCCAGAGAGCTGCTGTGGCTGGGTCATTGAATATCTTTAAGGCAGAGATAGATAGATTTTTGAGCGATTAGGGAATAAAGGTTTATCGGGAATGGGCAGGGAAGTGGAGCTGACTCCATGATCAGATCAGCCATGATCTTAATAAAAGGCAGAGCAGGCTCGAGGGGCCAGTTGGCCTACTCCTGCTCCTATTTCTTATGTTCTTATGTTATTATAACTAAAGAAAGAGCAGGGCCTTTTAGAGACCAAAAAAGTAACCTGTGTGTGGAGGTGGAAGATGTGGGTATGGTTCACAATGAATACTTTGCGTCTGTCTTCACAAAAGGAGAAGGAACATGAAATATTAAATGAGATAATCATAGTGAGAGAGGAAGTATATAGGGGTTTTGTATCTTTGAAAGTAGATAAATTGCCATGCCTGGATGAAACGTATCCCAGGCTGCTAAGAGAAGCAAGGGAGAAAACAGCAGAGGCTCTGACCATCATTTTTCAATCCTCTCTGGCTACAGGTGTGGTGCCAGAAGACTGGAGGACTGGTAATGTTGTACCATTCTTTAAAAAGTAATAGACCGAGTAAATACAGGCCAGTCAGCCTAACCTCGATGGTGAGCAAATTATTGGAAAATATTCTGAGGGACAATATAGTATTTAGAAAGGCACGGATTAATCAAGGACAGTCAGCATGGATTTGTTAAGGGAAGGTCGTGTCTGACTAACTTGGTTGGATTTTTTGGGGAGGTAACAAGGAGGGTCGATGAGGGTAGTGCATTTGATGTAGTCTACATGGATTTTAGCAAGGCTCTTGACAAGGTCCCACATGGCAAACTTGTCAGAAAAATAAAAGCCTATGGGATCCAAAGGAAAGTGGCAAATTGGATCCAAAATTGGATCAGTGACCGGAAGCAAAGGGTAATGGTCGACTGATGTTTTTGTGACCGAAAAGCTGTTTCCAGTGGGGTTTTGCAGGCTCAATACTAGAGGCTAGATTTTCCATGTTTTTTGCATGCTTAATGCCTACGTAACATCCATTTTACCGCTGAAATGGCGTATATCGCCCATTTAGCCACAAAATTGAAACTGACGGGCATTTCTCGGAAACTTATCGCCGAGCGTTACTTTCCCCATGTGTTTAACGGCAGGAAAAAATAATACCACCCCACCCAGTTTTTATGGGTGGAATCATCAGAATGGACAAAATCTACACCCATAATATCGCCCAGCGTTAGTTTCCGCACGGAATTAACGCCGAGATTCAATAAAACCGCCTGCCCATTTTTTTTGTCGTAAAGGGCACATTTGGAAAAACTAACGCCCAGGAGATCGCCCACCATCACTTTCACCACCTCCCACACATAGCGCCCGCAATATCGCTCGCCCAAAATAACACCCGGAAAAAGTGGAACTGTTCTGAGCTAAAGCCAGCAGTGTGGCTGCCATTTTTAAAATCGCAGGTCGCTTCATTCAAAAGGCTGCTTCTACTTCAGGGGAGTTTGGATTGACTCTGGAGTTCTTCTCAGGTGAAGTGACCATCTCAAAAGGCATATTTTCAGACTCTGGATTATTGGGGGTTTACTCGAGGTGTATTTTAATGAGGAAATTATTGTTTCTGATCAAACGCTATTATACTTTCATTACAATGGGGCCAGCCATTTCTCAGCCTGCATCGATTAATACGCAGATGCTGCAGAGTGCAGATGGCTCAATGTGTGATGCACTTCATTATATCCCCAATTTAAGACGTGCAAGAATGAGGAGGAGGGCCAGCCCATACACACCCCGCACATACAAGGAAACGAGGTCTTACCTCGATGTCTCTGACCACACCTGCCTTTGGAGACTGCGCTTCCACAAGGTGGTGATCAATGAAGTAAGTGAGCTCATCAGGCCACAGCAGGACATCAGTGTTGATCGAGGTCAAGGTCACTGCGGCACTATCTTTCTACGCGTCCGGTTCGTTTTGGGCCTCCGTGGTCAAGATTTACCCTCTATCTCACCATGCCACCCATCGCTGCATTAGACAGGTCGCGGAGGCCCTGTATACATGAAGGATGGAGTTTATCAGCTTCCCCATGATCACGGAGGCTCAGACTGACAGGGCTGGAGCATTCTACTGCATTGCTAAGTTCCCCAGGGTGCAGGAAGCAATACAGTGCACTAACATCGCCATGTGGGCACCTTCTCAGGACCCAGAGCTTTTTCATAACAGAAAAGGATTTCACTCCCTGTAGGTCCAACTAGTTGTCAACCACAACCAGATCACAATGGCAGTGAATGCCAAATGTCCGGGCAGCTTCGATGAGGCTCACATCCTGCATGAGGGTGCAGTCTATGACATCTTTAAGAGTCAGCCACAAGGACAATGCTGGATGCTTGGTGATAACCAATATGGCCTAGCCACCTGGCTGATGACCCCCCTGTGTGACACCCACATCGAGGCCGAGAAGCGATACAACCAGAGCCACTTTAATAACACGCAATGTGGTCCACAAAACAATAACTGTGCTTAAGCAGCACTTCAGATGTCTGGACCACTCTGGCGGGGAGCTACAAAACAACCCTGAGCAAGTAGGTACATTTGTGGTCATGTGCTCCATGCTGCACAACCTGGCTATCAGGAGGGGCTAAGAATTTCCAGCAAGGACTGATGCTGCACCTCAGGAGAGAGGAAGAGGACGATGAGGGGCTGGACGCTGACCTAAGGCCAGACAATCAGGCTGGCTATGCAACCATGCTCACGACCCCCTCCAGGCCACAGGAAAGGGCCCATGGTGGCTACATAGCTGTAAAACTCTTACGTGAGGAGCTGATATCTAATTGATTTGCCTGAAAGAACGTTTCTGTGAGTGACAACGCTGACACACTGCTGTGTGTGTGCAGCTCAGACATTAATGTTGCCCATCACCTTGGTGCCAGTTAAAGTTTACGTTGATTGAAGTTAAGTTTTATTTAACCCTTTCATGTTAAGGAATCACCAGTGTGTAACGGTCCCGCTATCTGAGACAATGCGCAACAAGGTTATGTTGAATAACAAAGATTTTACACCAACATTGGTCTGAAATCATAAGTATCACAGGCAAAAACACCCCACCCCTGCCCACACCCCACTTTTTCCACCATTGACATCAATCAAATGTTCAACATGTCCAGCAACACAGAATAAAAATGCAAAGCAGGAGAGTGGTCCCCTCCCCCATACATTACAACAAATTGAATACACCTAGGTGGAGATATAACACAGCCATCACCTGCAGACATGCACCTCACTTTCCTTCCCTGCTCCCCTTCCTCTCCCCACCTCTATCCCTTATCCTCCTCGCTCCACGGCGCCTGGTCGAGGAGCTCCTCAGGCGGTGTCTCATTGGAGGGGATCAAAGCAGAGGCAGTGGTTGCACGGGTAACAGGAGTGGGGGGTTCCGAGGGGGCAACATTCTCTGATGCAGAAGCAGGATCTTGGACCTTCGTCTCATCTGTCATTTGCAGTGGTGGTGCGGAAGCTAGGGGTGGAGTGCCGCGCTTTGGGACCACTGGGAGGCCTGAGGCAGCAGTGTTCCTGGCTATCGCATCCAGGGCCTCTGTCATCTGTGGAACATACTCAGTCATGATAGCCAGCTGTCAGGATATGCCCCCCAATGCTTTGATGAGCTGGTCACCAATGTCTACAGTCCTCCTGGACAACGGTACCAACTCTCCGCTCTCATGTGGCGCTCATGGACCAGACCCGCTGCGTCCAAATGCCTCCGCGGGGTCGGTGCCATCCTGGGGACAAATGGGGTGCCCTGAGGTGAGGTGCTTGGGGCCAGTACCTCCAGAGTGGAAGAGGGAATAACCGGAGGAGCACTAGATGGCCTTGGGGTGGAATAGCTTCTGGAGCGTGGCGATGCAGGTTCCTCGAAGTCCACTCTCTCATCCGTAGAGAACAGACCCAGCAGATTGACGAGCGAGAATCTGAGCTCCTCAGCACCAGATGTAGGATCGTCCGGAGAGTCTGGCCCCGCGCCCCCACCTTCTGGCCTCTGTGGTCTTGCCTGGGGCCTCACTGCTGGCTGAGCTGCAAAACACAAATGAGGTTATTAGAGGAGAAGGGGGTGCTAGGGTGACAAGGTGAGTCCAATGCTACACACAGCATATGTACGACAAAAGCACCACCACTATCAAAATCATCACAGACATCACATTTCATGACCATCAACACATTTGCATTGCAAAGATTTTCATTAGGCCAGCATTATTTCTAGGACAATTTTAGAAATCATCTATGATATATGATTGTTCGGATATGAGTGGGTGTGGCTGTATTGACATTACATCACGCAATGGTGTAAACATTACTCACGTGGCATCACTTTAGGGTCTGTAGGTACTTCCGTGGCTGTCCGGGGGTGCTTCCCCACGAGGGCGAGCACCCGCTCCTCCATCTCAGTGATGTCGCTGGTGACTGGTGGCACCCCACCCGTTCGCCTCTGCACGGACCTCATCGTCGATTGCTCCTTCTGTAAAAGGTGACAGGACAATATGGCACGAGATCATTGTGTGATATCATTGCTAGGTACTGTCACAGAGACTGATACAACACATAACCGACAGATGTAATCATGATTATTATGATAATTATCATTCTTTATCTAAAGACGTGCACCGTGACCGCAGGCTTTGAGTAAAACATTCCCGGTAAAAGTGAAAGACTTCACATCTGCTGATAGTCACTCATGACTGTTTCAAATCAAATTATATAAATACATGTAAATAAATGTAATACTTACTCTTGCAGATCCCACAAGATCGTTCCATCGTTTGCGGCATTGGTTGCCCTCACGCACCTCGTTGGTCGCCGAAGAGACCACCTCTGCTATCTCGGTCCATATCTTTTGGTAGGCCTTTGGGGTGGGCTTCCCACGCCCTCCCTGTGTGAAATCACTCCAGCGTAACTCGACCTTGTGCAGGAGGAAGGCATTTGCCTCATCTGAGAACCTCCTCACTCTTTTGCGCCCACCAATGTGCTCCTCTCCCAGCTCACTGCTCTCTTCAGCATCAGTCTCCACAGCGTGCTGTGATGCCTCCTCCTCTCCCTCCATTATAGGCCAAATTCAGGCAAATATGTGGATGGTAACAACTAATTTGTGTTTCCCTATTTGCTCTCAAGCTTTAACCTCTCCCTCCTTCCTCCCAAAGCAACCACACCCACCCGTCTCAGCTCCCTCTCTCTCTGTTTCCTCTTCTGCGCATGTCATGATGACCCTTGACCTCTTGAATCACCGGAATCGAGTATTGCCTTGCCGCTGCTAAGGACGGCGACACTTTACTGCAGAAGGTCAGCGAGACTTAATGTTACTGCCCATTTCATATCGCTCGCGGTAATGCCCAATTTCAAAACTGGAGACTAGGTGCTTTGAGAATGGGCGAGAAGCCGTGATCTGAAAACCCATTTTTACTGCCCACGCTGGAAATAACACCCATTTTGGGACAAATGTACAAAAGTGTAAAATCTAGCCCTAGGTCCCTTGCTTTTTGTGGTATACATCAATGATTTAGACTTCAGTGTAAGGGGCATGATTAAGAAATCTGCAGATGATACAAAAATTGGCACAGTGATTGATAGTGAGGAAGAAAGCTGTAGACTGCAGGAAGATATTAGAGGACTGGTCAGGTGGGCAGAAAAGTGGCAAATGAATTTCAATCCGGAGAAGTCTGTGGTAATGCGGTTACAGCTATAGAGTACTGTGTACAGTTCTGGTCATCACATGACATGAAAGATGTGATTGCACTAGATAGGGTAGGGGAGGATTACGAGGATGTTGCCAGGACTGGAGAGTTTTAGCTATGAGGAAAGATTGGATAGGCTGTTTTCTTTGGAACAGAGGAGGCTGAGGGGAGACTTGATTGAGGTGTTTAAAATTATGAGAGGCCTAGGTAGAGTGGATAGGAAGGATCTATTTCCCCTCGCAGAAAGGTCAAAAACCAGGGGGCATAGATTTAAAGTAATTGGTAGAAGGATTAGAGGGGCGTTGAGGATAACTTTTTTCACCCAGAGGATGGTGAGGGTCTGGAACTCGCTGCCTGAAAGGGTGGTAGCGGCGGAAATGCTCATCACCTTTAAAAAGTACTCAGATATGTAATTGCAATTGAAGTGCTGTAACTGACAAGGCTACGGATCAAGATCTGGAAAGTGGGATTCGGCTGGATAGCTCTTTTTCAGCCGGCACAGACATGATGCGTCGAATGCCTTCCTTTGGCGCTGTCAATTTCTACGATTTCTATGATGATATAAGGACATTAGTGAGAAAGGATCTTGGCTCAGAAGATCAGGAAGTAGAATCAGTATGAATGGAGCTAAAAAATAACAAAGGACAGATAACACTGCTTAGTTTATACGCCCCCTAACAGTAGCTTTAGCTGTGGACAGAGTATTAATCAACAAATAATAGGAGCTTGTAACAAAGGTAATCCAATAATTGTGGGGGACTTTAATCTTTATATAGACTGGGCAAATCAAATTGGCAAAGGTAATCTGGAGGACAAGTTGATGGAATGCATTTGAACCAGTTTTGTATAATAATACATCATGGAACCAAGCTGGGTACAAGCTATTTTAGATCTTGTACTGTGGAATAAGAACGGGTTAATTAGTAATCTCATAGTAAAGAATTGGGTTTGAGAGTGAAATAAAGTCCAAAACCAGTGTCTTAAACTTAAATAAAGTCAATTACATAGGTATGAAGGGCAAGTTTGCTAAGATAGATTGGGAAATTAAATTAAAAGGTATGACAGTAGATAAGCAGTAGAAAGGTTGTTACGCAAGGTAAGGGCACATGGGGTTGGGGATAATATATTAGCATGGATAGAAGACTGGTTAACAGACAGAAAACAAAGATTAGGGATAAACGGGTCATTTTCAGGTTGGCAGTCTGTAACGAGTGGGATGCCACAAGGATCAGTGCTTGGGCCTCAGCTATTTAAAATCTATATTAATGACTTAGATGAAGGGACCAAGTGTAATGTATCCAAATTTGCTGATGATAAAAAGCTAGTTGTGAAAGTAAGCTGTGAGGAGGACTTAAAGTGCCTACAAAGTGATATAGAAGGTGAAGTGGGCAATAAGGTGGCAGATGGAGTACAATGTGGGGAAATGTGAGGTTAGTCACTTTGGTAGGAAGAATAGAAAACCAGAATATTTTTTAATTTGTGATACGCTATTAAATATTGGTGTTCAGAGAGATTTAGGAATCCTTGATGATGATGATAACAGGAAGCACAGTGAGTGAGCATACAGGTACAGCAAGCAATTTGGAAGACAAATGGCATGTTGGCCTTTATTGCAAGGAGGTTGGACTACAAGAGTAAGGATGTCATGCTACAATTGTACAGGGCTTTGGTGAGATCACTCCTGGAGTACTGTGCATAGTTTTGGTCTCCTTATCTGAGGAAGGTATACTTGCCTGAGAGGCGATGCAACAAAGGTTCACTAGATTGATTCCTGGGATGAGAGGGTTGTCCTATGAGGAGAGATTATATAGATTGGGCCTATACTCTATGTAGGTTTAAAAGAATGATATACATGATTCTGAGGGGGATTGACAGGGTGGATGCTGAGGGGTTGCTTCCCCTGGCTGGAGATACTAGAACTATGGAGCAAGGACTCAGGATATGGGGTCAGCCATTTAAGACTGAGATGAGAAGAAATTTCTTCACTCAGAGGGTTGTGCATCTTTGGAATTCCCAATCCCAAAGAAATGTGGATGCTGAATCATTGAATATATTCAAGGCTGAGGTAGATACATTTTTGGACTCTAGGGGAATCAAGGGAAATGGAGATCAGGCAAGAAAGTGGAGTTGTCAAAGATCAGCCATGATCTTATTGAATTGTGCAGTAGGTTTGAGGGACCGTATTACATAGGATATAGGATATACAACATAGAAACAGGCCATTCGACCCAACCAATCCATGCCGGACCTGCGCCTATTTCTTATGTTCTTAAACAAAAGAGGAAGAGACTGAAGAGGAGGAAGCTGCAGCCCAGACTGTCCCTTTCTGGCCGGCATATCCGTGATTGAATCATCCACCTGCGATTTACAAAGCAAACTTTAAAATTCAACTTTATCCATATATGCATCCAATACTACATCAATAATGTAACTCATCACCTTTGTGCATTCCCTTTGTGACTATCTTGAGTGTGTCTTTGCCTAACCTAGTGATGTCATGCAGTGCTACTTCAGTGGTTGTAGCATGGCTGGTGGAAGGCAGTTGACTTTCAGTGGGGGACACTGAAGATGACCTTACAAGATAACCTTGAGGAGCTGTTGGCTGGGAGTGTGAAATTGAGTGGCAATTCTTCTTCTTCCGTTCCTCCTTCTTCTCCTCTCTACTTGGTCAGCCACTGGCTGGGTAGGCTGGATTTCCTGGTTTTCTGAAATAAGGAAAGCACAAGGGTAGGGTGTGCTGAGGGGCGGGCAGGAAAGCAAGAGCTGCATGCTTACAACATGATCAGCTTGTACATCAGAAAATATTTTGGAATGAGGTGGAAATGGGATGTGAGAAGGCGGGTAACAATTAAGGATACCAGCATCTTGTATTCTTTCAGCCCCGCCACTGGCCAAGCACTCAGCCAGGCCCCTGCTAAGAATGGCCAGCACCATCTCCTCCAAGGGGGTGAAGTGAAGCCAGGAATAGGAGTTGTGCCTCATGTTTGGTAGACATTGTTGGTAGGTGAGTGATTGGTGGGGGCAGTCATGCATTGAGCAGTGAGGCTAGTGGTGCAGTTGGTAGAAAATGGCTGTTGAAGATGCATTCACTGACCTTGACCTTGACCAGTGGTTTGAGGTCATGAAACGTCTTTGGGCATTGGAGCCAGGACCTGTGAGCAACACTGCTGGCAGTGATGGCCTCGGCAATCTGGTCCCAAATCCTTCCTTCTGGAAGGCCTCCTGGCCCCTTGTGGGTTGAGGACCTCACTTCCAGTGTTGACCTCCTGTAAAAAGCTGGAGTGCTGCATGTAAGATCCTGGATGCCTTTTCCCTGACCTGTTGAGCCACTGAAGCAGTTTTACCATTTTCTATGTGTAGAAGGCAGTTCAGCTTTAAGAGCTGAAGACTACCTAGTTTGGTAAGATTTTTTATTTTTTGTTCAGATGGCAATTGAGCTTTAAAGGCTGGAGACTGCCTATTTTTGAATGATTTAAATTTTTTCTCCAGAAGGCAGTTCCCCTTTAAGGGCTCGAGACTTGCTTTACGAACACAGCCTCACTCTGGGGATGCGACATTGGGCCACCTGCTGAGCGCACATCCTGAAGCAACACCATTCTTCACTTAGCTGTACGTTGAAATCATTCAAATCAGCAGGTAGCACCAAAATAACGTGCTGCCTGCAATTGTTTTTATGGGCGAAAGAAAATCTCACCCCCCGGTGCTACTACCCGTTTTCAGGCCTTATCGAATTTCTAGGCCTAGATGTCTATGTACACAAATCACTAAAAGCTAGTGGACAGGTACAAAATGCAATCAAAAAGGCAAATTGAATGCTGGCTTTTATCTCTCAGGAGTTGTAATACAAAAATGAGGAAGTTAAGCTACAGCTGTACAGAGCCTTAGTCAGAGACCATTTGGAGAACTGTGTTCCATTTTGGGCACTGCACCTTATGAAAGGTTTATTAACCTTGAAGGGGGTAAAGTGCAGATTCATTAGAATTATACTAGGACTTAAAGTATTACATTATGAGGATAAGTTGCATAAACTTGGTTTGTATTTCCTTGCATTTAGAATGTTGAGGGGTGATCTAATTGAGGTCTTTAAAATGATAGAGGGATTTAATAGGGTAGCTCCTAAACCCACAACCTCTAACACATGGAAGGGCAAGGTCAACAGGTACATGGGAACACCATGGCCTCCAAGCTTCCTTCCAAGTCACACACCATACTGACTTGGGCATATATCACTGTTCCTTCATCATCGCTGGTTCAAAATTCTAGAAATCCCTACCTAACAGCATTGTAGGAGTATCTTCACCACATGGAATGCAGCGATTTAAGAAGTTCCGCCATTTCCTTTTCAAGGACAGCTAGGGATGGACAATAAGTGTGCCCACGTCCCGAGAATAAATAAATAATTCTCTCTGGTGAAAGAATTCAGAACAAAGGGGCATAATCTTAAAATTAGAGTTAGGCTATTCAGGAGTGTAATCAGGCAGCATTCTTTCCACACGGAAGAAAGTGGAAATATGGAACCCTCTCCTCAAAGGGCTGTGAATTGAATTGATATTTCAAGATGGAGATTGATAGATTTTTGTTAAGTTAGGATATCAAGGGATATGGTGCAAAGGGAGGTAAATGGAATTAAGATACAGATCATCCATGTTCTAATTTAATGGCAGAACAGGTTTGTGGGGCTAAAAACCTTACTCCTGTTCCAGTGTATTGAATAGAGTGCCCCAAGCATTGATGTTGGGATCCCTGCTGTTTATAATCTACATACAGGATCTGAATTTAGAAACACAAGGCAAGTTAGTCAAATCCACAGATAATACTAAACTAGGGGGAACACAGTACAGTCTGACAAAGCAGTGGAGGAACTACAAAAGGACCAAGACAATATTTGCAAGTGGGCACAACTATGGCAGATTAAATTAAATGCAAATAAATGCAAGGGGACATCAGAAATGACATCAAAGTAGCAAGGGAAGAAGCTAAAAGAGACTAAACTCTGACCATTTCCAGTCATTGCAGAGCAGCAATTAACAAAGCAAACAAAATTTTGAGCTATATTACCAAATCAATAGAGTATAGGACAAATACTGGCACTGTACGGTGCTGGATTGTGGGTTATTTCTCCTGCTCTTAGGACTCCCCGCATCATGTATCATTCATTGTCTGACAGGAAAACCTTGTAGGTACTATGCTCCTATGCTCCTGGCTCCTCTGGAGCCAGTTCCTTCTCTTCTTCTTCTTAGGCAATCCCTCGGAGTCAAGGATGACTTGCTTCCACACTAATATGAGTTCTCAGGTGACTGATGCAGGACCTACAGTCTCTGTCACAGGTGGGGCAGACGGTGGTTGGAGGGATGGGTGGGTGGGGTGCTTGGGTTGTCATGCGCTCCTTCCGCTGTTTGCACTTGGCTTCCGCCTGCTCCCGGATGAAGCACAGATGCTTCTCCTCCATTTTGAGTGATCTTGGCCAAGGATTCCCAGGAGTCGGTGGGGATGTTGCACTTTTTCAGGGAGGCTGTGAGGATGTCCTTGAAGCTTTTCCTCTGCCCACCTGGGGCTCACTTACCATGTCAGAGCTCTGAGTAGAGCGTTTGTTTTGGGAGTCTAGTGTCGGGCATGCGGATGATGTGGCCCATCCATCGGATCTGATCGAGCGTGGTCAATGCTTTGATGCTGGGCTTGTTGGCCTGAGCAAGAACACTGACATTGGTGCGCTTATCCTGCCAATGGATTTGCGGAATCTTGCGGAAGCAGCAATGGTGGTACTTCCCCAGTGCTTTGAGGTGCCTGCTGTACACAGTCCATGTCTCTGAAGCATATAGGAGGGCGGGTATCACTACTGCTCTGTAGCCTGTGAGCTTGATGCCGGGGTTGAGGACCTGGTCTTCAAACACCCTCTTCCTCAGATGACTGAAGGCTGCACTGGCTACTGAAGGCGGTGTTGGACTTTGTCATCGACGTCTGCCCTTGTTGACAGTAGGCTCCTGAGGTATGGAAAATGGTCCACGTTGTCCAAGGCCTCATCATGGATCTTGATAATCGGGGGGGCAGTACTGTGTGGCGGGGGCAGGTTGGTAGAGAACAGATGTTTAGTGTAAGGCCCATTTTCTCGTATGCTTCAGTGAAGGTGTTGACAATGGTTTGGAGTTCGACCTCCGAGTGTGCGCAAATGAAAGCCTTGTCTGCATTCTGTAATTCAATGACAGAGGATGGGACGACCTTGGAACTGGACTGGGGGTGACGGAGGTTGAACAGTTTCCCGTTTGTTCTGTAGCTTAGCTCCACTCCAGCGGGGAGCTTATTGAGGGTGAGATGGAGCATTGCAGCAAGGAAGATCGAGAAAAATGTTGGTGCGATGACAAAGCCTTGCTTGACCCGGGTCCACATGTGCATTGGATCTGCGGTGGATCCGTTGGTCAGGATCATGGCTTGCATCGAGTCATCGTGAAGCAGGCGGAGAATTGTGACAAACTTTTGAAGGCAGCCAAATTTGAGGAAGACACTCCATAATCCTTCCCGGTTGACCGTGTCGAAGGCCTTTGTGAGGTCAAAGAAGGCCATGTACAGAGGGTAGTGCTGCTCCCTGCATTTTTCTTGAATTTGATGTGTGGTGAAGATCATGTTCATTGTGCCCCTTAGTGGGCGGAATCCGCATTGCCACATTGGAAGGAGCTCTTCAGCTACTGGGAGTAGGCGATTGAAAAGGATTCTTGTGATGACTTTCCTTGTGGCAGACAGCAGGGAAACTCCTCTGTAATTACCGCAATCAGACTCATCACCTTTCTTGAAGATGGTCATGATTACAACATCTCTGAGATCCCCTAGCATGCTCTCCTTCCAAATAAGAGAAATGAGTTCATGGATTTGCGTCAATAGTGCTTCTCGGCCATGCTTTAGTGCTTCGGCGGAGATTCCATCTGCTCCTGAGGCCTTGTTGTTCTTCAGTTGTCAGATGGCCTTTTCAACCTCATGCCGGGATGGGGTTGTGCTGAGGTGGTGGCAGATAGCATGCTGCGGGATGGAGTCGAGGACACTCGTGTCGAAGACAGTCTTGGTTAAGGAGATCTTCGAAGTGCTCCTTTCAGTGGGCACTGACTGCCTCTCTGTCCTTGATGAGTACCTGTCCATTCTTGGCCCTCAGTGGGGTAGGATCTTGGGTGTTTGGCCCATAGGTGGTCTTGACTGCGCTAAAGAATCCACGCACGTCATGATTGTCAGCTAGTTGCTGGATCTCCTGCGCTTTTTCCACCCACCACTTGTTCTTTCGGTCGCGGGTTTTATGTTGGACCTCGCCTTCAGATGTCTATAGAGCTGCTTTCTTGCTCTCGAGTTGTGCTGCTGTTTTCAGTTCAAGAATGCTTTGCGCTTGCGGCTTATCAGTTCCTGGATCTCCTGGTCGTTCTTCTCAAACCAGTTTTGATGTTTCCTGGTGGAGTGACCAAGCGTCTCTTCACAGGTACTAATTATGGAGGCCTTGAGGGCGACCCAGTCACAGTGGACACTCTACATCTCCGGTTCACTGGAAGTCATCAAGTTGGTTGTGAGGCGCTGGCTGAATAGGGCTTTCTTAGCGGGGTCTTTGAGTGCTCCAGCATTCATTTTCTGCGGCAGCGTTTCTGTTGCTGCCGCTGTTTTGGGGCTAGCTACATTGATGGAAATGACAGAGCGGATTAGGCGGTGGTCAGTCCAGCAGTCGTCAGCTCCTGTCATGGCGCGGGTGATGCATCGTCCTTACGGTCCCTCGCTCGGATGATGACGTCTAGCAGATGCCAGTGCTTGGAGCAAGGGTGTTGCCATGAGGCCTTGTACTTGTCTCTCTGATGAAAAAAGGTGTTGGTTTTGTCAAGACCATGTTCTAAGCATTTCGGCAGGAGGAGGGTACCATTGATGTTGGCTTTCCCTACCCCCTCTCTGCCAATTACACCTCCCCAGAGGTCTGTGTCCTTTCCAACTCTAGTGTTAAAGTCGCCGAGGAGGATCAGCTTGTCGCCTGGTGGGGCTCGGGTCAGGGATTGTTCAAGGGGTAGAACTCCCCTTTTGTCTCGTCTGTAGCTTCCAGTGTTGCGGCGTACACACTGATGACTGTAGCGCACTAGTTCTGGGCTAAGGTGAGCCGAGGCATTCGTTTATTCCTCAAGGGCAGTCTCTGAGACACCCAACTAGCTTATTTTTTTACAGCGAAGCCTACATCATGGAGGTGCCGTTCTTCTTCTGGTTTACTCTTGCAGAAGAAGGTGTAACCACCACCTTGTTCCTTGAGCTGGCCTTTCCCTGCCCACCGGGTCTTGCTTAGGGTGTTGATGTCTATGTCGAATCGTCTGAGTTCCCGGGCAACGATAGCAATACGTTGGAATTAAAATATAGATAAAATAAGCAGTAAATGGGAATTAAGATACAGATCATCCATGATCTAATTTAATGGCAGAACAGGTTTGTGGGGCTAAATAATCTACTCCTGTTCAAGTGTATTGAATGGAGTGCCCAAGGCATTGATGTTGAAATCCCTTGTGTTTATAATCTACATACATGATCTGAATTTAGAAACACAAGGCAAGTTGGTCAAATTCACAGATGATACTAAACTAGGGGGAACACAGTACAGTCTGACAAAGCACTAAAGGAACTACAAAAGGACCTAGACAATATTTGCAAATAGGCACAACTATGGCAGATGAAATTAAATGCAAATAAATGCAAGGGGACATCAGAAATGGCATCAAAGTAGCAAGGGAAGAAGCTAAAAGAGACTAAACTCTGACCATTTCCAGTCATTGCGGAATAGCAATTAACAAAGCAAACAAAATTCTGAGCTATATTACCATTCAGTAGAGTATAGGACAAATACTGGTCTTGCACATGTGCTGGATTGTGGGTTATTTCTCCTGTTCTTGGATCTCCCCGCATCATGTATCATTCATTGTCTGACAGGAAAGGCTTGTCGGTACCATGCTCCTAACTCTTTGTAAAGGCTCCTCTGGAGCCTGTACCTACAAGTTGTGTGAGAGTATAGGGAAATATGTCTTCAACTAATTCAACATGGAAGCACAAAGATGCAAAAAGACAGTATTTACATGCTAAACAGGTGCAATGTTATCATCTTGATTTTCACACAGTCCACAACAGTATGGGCCCAAGTTTCCACATGATTTGCGCCTGATTTTTAGGAGCAACTGGTGGAGAACGGACTATCTTAGAAATTGCAATTCTCCACATTTTTTTTTCTGCAGTTCTAGTCAGGTAGAACAGTTCTACTTTGGAACAGAATTTTTTCTTCAAAAGGGGGCGTGTCCGGCCACTGACGCCTGATTTGAAAGTTTCCACAGTGAAAACGTACTCCAAACTAAAGTAGAATGGAGCAAGTGAAGATTTTTGTAGAACTGAAAAAACCTGTTCTACACATTAAAAAATCAGGCGCAGGTTACAAATTAGGCGTCCAGAACGAGGTGGGGGAGAGGGGGGAGGGAAGGGAAGTCATTAAATTCTATAATAAATCCTTATTTATACTTATACAAATATTATACAAATAAATCCAACCTGAATAAACATTTATAAGCAAAGAAAAGATTAAATAAACCATCTTCCTACCTGTGTGAAAGTGCTTCAGGCAGGCCTTTCGGGACCGAAGGCTGAACGGGCCGGCCCGAGACTTCGGGCAGGGCCCATCCCCAGCACCAGATTTACAGGTAGGTGGTGTTGGGTTGGGTTGGGTCAGGTCGGGGAGGTTCGGGTCGGGTCGGGAGAGGGAGGGAGAGGGAGGGAGAGAGAGGGAGAGAGAGAGAGAGGGAGGGAGGGGAGAGAGAGAGGGAGGGAGGGGAGAGAGAGAGGGAGGGAGGGGAGAGAGAGAGGGAGGGAGGGGAGAGAGAGAGGGAGGGAGGGGAGAGAGAGAGGGAGGGAGGGGAGAGAGGGAGGGAGGGGAGAGAGAGGGAGGGGAGAGAGAGGGGGGGAGGGAGGGGAGAGAGAGAGGGAGGGAGGGGAGAGGGAGGGAGGGAGGGGAGAGGGAGGGAGGGGAGAGAGAGGGAGGGAGGGGAGGGAGGGGAGAGGGAGGGAGGGGAGGGGGAGGGAGGGAGGGGAGGGGGAGGGAGAGGGACGGAGGGGGGGGAGGTCAGGTCGGATCCAGTCCGGGAGCGGGAGTCGGGTCGGGTCCAGTGGGGGGGGGTCGGGTCGGGGGGGCGGGAGCGCGGGTCGGGTTGGGTCCAGTCGGGGGGGTCGGGAGCGGGAACAGGAGCGCGAGTCGGGTCGGGTCCAGTCGGGGGGGCAGGGAGCGGGAACAGGAGCGCGGGTCGGGTCGGGTCCAGTCGGGGGGGCGGGGAGCGGGAACAGGAGCGCGGGTCGAGTCGGGGAGGTGGGGAGCGGGAACAGGAGCGCAGGTCGGGTCGGGTCCAGTCGGGGGGGCGGGGAGCGGGAACAGGAGCGCGGGTCGGGTCGGGTCCAGTCGGGGGGGCGGGGAGCGGGAACAGGAGCGCGGGTCGAGTCGGGGAGGTGGGGAGCGGGAACAGGAGCGCGGGTCGGGTCGGGTCAGTCGCGGGGGGGGGGCGGGTGTCGGGTCTGGTCCGGAGGCAGGGGGGGGGGGGGCGGGGAGCGGGTGTCGGGTCTGGTCTGGTCCGGAGGCGGGGGGCGGGGGGGGGGGGAGCGGGTGTCGGGTCTGGTCCGGAAGCAGGGCGGGGGCGGGGAGCGAGTGCCGGGTCTGGTCGGCGGGGGGGAGCAGGAGCTGGCCGTGGGAGGAGCCTTATTCACGCAGCCCCAGTGAGGCCATTGGGCCAGGGCTAGGGGCTGCGTGCTTCGGGCCCCTCCCACACAGTTCGGCGCCTGGAGCTACTGCACTTGCGTGCCCACTGTAGCGCGCATGTGCAGAGGTCCCGGCACAGTTTTCAGCGCAGGGACCTGGCTCCGCCCCCCCACAGCTCGTGCTGGCTGCGCCAAGGGCCAGAGGACCTGCAAGTAGGTGGAGAATACCGAGAATTTTTTTCGGCGCACTTTGTGGCGCGAAAAACGGGCATCCAGGTCGGGACTGCGCCGTTCTAGGCGCGTGTGGAAACTTGGGCCCTATGAAACTATTTAGGAGCAAAACTATGGAAAGTCAATTTAGTAATTAGGGTAAAGTTTCATCTTATTAAAATTGTTAGTAAGTTTCTGTCTAAATGCATATAGGTGTCCAAAGCATTGTAACTAATCATACCACAACTTGTGTATTTGAATGTGAAATGGCTATTTTTTATCATGAGACAAGACAAAAACTTGCTATCCCCATTGCCAGATTTGCAATACCTAAGTAATTACAATCATTTAGTTCGTAACCAGTAGACAGAAAATAGACATAAATAGGCATAAACAGCAACATGCCATATATAGGTATTCATTCAGTTGTCATTAGGACTAATCATCTTTCACTACATAATGTTGCCAATAATGTTTATTAATACAGCATCTGATTAATCCATTCAGTCATAAATTTCCTTAATTCACTTTGAGATTGTTTGGATACTGTTTCATTGATACTTGGTTTTAAATTTAGCCAGTACTTTTTTTCTTTTTGAATCCACCAGCGTCAGCATGGATTTGTGAAGGGGAAGTCATGTTTGACAAATTTGCTAGAATTTGTCAAACAGGGTGGATAAAGGGGAACCAGAGGATGTGGTGTATTTGGACTTCCAGAAGGCATAAGACAAGGTGCCACATAAAAGGTTACTACACAAGATAAAAGTTCACGGGGTTGGGGGTAATATATTAGAATGGATAGAGGATTGGCTAACGAACAGAAAACAGAGAGTAGGGATAAATGGTTCATTCTCAGGTTGGCAATCAGTAACCAGTGGGGTGCCGCAGGGATCAGTGCTGGGACCCCAACTATTTACAATCTATATTAATGACTTTGAAAAAGGGACTGAGTGTAACATAGCCAAGTTTGCCGACAATACAAAGATGGGAGGAAAAGCAATGTGTGAGGAGGACACACAAAATCTGCAAAAGGACATAGACAGGCGAAGTGAGTAGGCAAAAATTTGGCAGATGGCGTAAAATGTTGGAAAGTGTGAGATCATGCACTTCGGCAGAAAAAATCAAAGAGCAAGTTATTATTTAAATGGAGAAAGATTGCAAAGTGCTGCAGTATTGCGGGACCTGGGGGTACTTGTGCATGAAACACAAAAGGTTAGTATGCAGGTATAGCAAGTGATCAGGAAGACCAATGGAATCTTGGCCTTTATTGCAAAGGGGATGGAGTATAAAAGCAAGGAAGTCTTGTTACAGTTGTACAGGCTATTGGTGAGGCCACACCTGGACTACTGCGTGCAGTTTTGATTTCCATATTTACGAAAGGATATATTTGCTTTAGAGGCAGTTCAAAGAAGGTTCACGAGGTTGATTCTGGAGATGAGGGGGTTGACTTATGAGGAAAGGTTGAGTAGGTTGGGCTTCTACTCATTGGAATTCAGAAGACTGAGAGGTGATCTTATCGAAACGTATCAGATTATGAGGGGGCTTGACAAGGTGGATGCAGAGAGAATGTTTCCACTGATGGGGGAAGACTAGAACGAGAGGGCATAATCTTAGAATAAGGGACCGCCCATTTAAAACTGAGATGAGGAAAAATTTCTCAGAGGGTTGTGGATTTGTGGAATTTGCTGCCTCAGAGAGCTGTGGAAGCTGGGACATTGAATAAATTTAAGACAGAAATCAACAGTTACTTAAATGATAAGGGAATAAGGGGTTATGGAGAGCGGGCAGGGAAGTGGACCTGAGTCCATGATCGGATCAGCCATGATCGTATTAAATGGCGGTGCAGGCTCGAGGGGTCATTTGGCCTACTCCTGCTCCTATTTCTTCTGTCTTATGTTCTTATGTTATGTAATATTATGTAATTAATGATGGGATCATGAAAATCATTGTAATGCAGATTTTGTACTATCATGATGTTCATCAAATGTGATGTCTGTCATCATTCTTATAGCAGTAGTGTTGCTCTTGTGCATATGCCTGTGTAGCGTTTGGATTCCCATGTGACCCTAGCACCCTCATCTCCTCTAATTATCTCTTTTATGTTTTCTAGCTCAACCAAGAGCGCAGACCATCGAAAATGAACCACCGCGTCAACCACATCAACCTATGGATCCGGTCTTACTTATTTCTGGGGATGAGGAGCCCCGAATCTCGCCCGTTCTGCTGCAGGTCCTCTTCTCCACTGAGGACAGTGAGGAAGTGGAGGAGGAGCCTGCAGCAACAGTACCTTCCAGTGTTCCTGCGGCCACGTCCTCTTCGACCAATGAGGTAGCGGGGCCAAGCGCTTTGCCGCAGGGCACCTCAAGTGATTCCATACCTGTGACAACCCCTCGGAAGTTGGTTCGTCACAGTAGGTCTGCTCCATGAACGGGAGATCTTAGCGTGGACATGGTTAACTTGTCCAGGAGGAGCGTTGAGATAGGTCAAGAGGTCCTCCAGGCAATGGGAGGCATATCTCAGCAGACGGCCAGCTTATCCGCGAACATGAACGAGAAAATGACGTGGATTGCGGTGGCCCTAGAGGTACTAGCCAGGAACACTGGTGCCAGAGGACTATCAGTGTTCCCGGAATACGGCACTGCACCCCAAGGTGTCGCACCCCCATTGCCCGAGACTCATGCGAGCCAGGAGGAAGCTCTTGCTTCTGGCTCGAAGGACGTTTCTGTGGAAATGCCCTCTCCATCATCACCCCAATCAGAAGATCTGCTGTCACTCCACCCCCCCCTCCCCCTCTTCCACCGAAGCAACGCTTGAGGAGCACTGCGGCAAAGTGGCCTAGCATTGGTTGGGGTAAAGGAAGAGATGGTGTTCAGACCCATGGGGTGCGGGGGGGGAGGGGGGAAGGGAAGGAGGGGCATGGCTGCAGGTAGGAAAGGAGGGAGGAAGTGATTTTCGTTATACGTTAAAATTGTTGCCTGTGGGGTGGGTGTGTGTTTGGGTTTTGTATTAGTTGTTTAATTATTGCTTTTTTAAATGTTTCATTGTTGGGATGGTTTGGGGGAGGGGGTTTCATGTGTTTTTATTAAAATCTGTTGTTATTGTGTTGTTAAAATGTTCAAAGTTTGGGTTGGGGGTGGGTGAGGGGGGTACTGTTGTGTTGTGTTGTGTTATGTTTCTTTCTGATTATTAAAAATGATCAATACTAACATTACATTTTCTTAATTTAAATTAACATTGTTGTGCATTGTCTTCAAATAGTTGTAACGTTAAACCCTGGCGAGTCCATGAAAGGCGAACATCAAATGTAACATAAATCAACCGTAACTGTAACTGTCACCAACTTAATTCAAACCTTTAATTTATGAGCTGCAGACACAACAGTCTTACAACTGCGTAAATAACACCAACGTTATTTCAAGCAAAGCGTTCATTTATGAGCTGCTGACGCAATAGTCTTGCAGCTGTGTAGCCACCATGGGCCTTTTCCTGCAGTCTAGAGGGGGGGTTGCATGGTTTCAACGTCAGCCTGAGTGTCTTCCCCGAGGTCATCATCCACCTCATCTTCTTCCTCTTCTCCTCTCTCCTGAGATGGACCGGCAGTCTCATCTAGCATTTCTTGTCCTCTCTTGATTGCCAACTTATGCAGCATGCAGCACACCATAATGAATTGAGCAATCTGCTCAGGGTGGTATTGCAATTTGCCTCCTGAGTGGTCCAGGCATCTGAAGCGCTGCTTAAGCACTCCAAATGCCTTTTTGACGATATTGCGTGTGGCTATGTGGCTTTCGTTGTATCGCTTCTCGGCTTCCGTCTGGGACTTACACAGGGGGGTCATCAGCCAGATGGCAAGGCCATATCCTTTATCCCCCAGCATCCAACTGTGTACTTGTGGCTGACTCTTAAACAGGTCAGAAACAGTGCTCTCACACAAGATGTGCGCATCATGGATGTTGCCTGGAAATTTTGCATTGACTGCCATGAGTATTTGCTTGTGGTCGACAATGAGTTGCACATTCAAGGAGTGGAATTCCTATCAGTTCTGAAACACCTCTGCATCCTGAAAAGGTGCTCACATGGCGATGTGCGTGCAGTCTATTGCTCCCTGCACCTTGGGGAAGTTTGCTATTCTCGCGTAACCTAGACCCCTCTCACTCTGTGCCTTCCTGGTCATAGGGAAGCTTATAAAGTCCATCCTCCGAGCGTAAAGGGCTTCAGTCACCTATCGAATGCAGCAATGTGTGGCATGCTGAGAGATAGCGCAAATGGCGCCAGCTGAGGCCCGAAAGGAACCTGATGCATAGAAGAAAAGTGCTGCAGTAACCTCGACCTCAACAGACAATGCGGTCATGATGGTGCTGTTAGGCGGCAGATCTCCTCTAATGAGCTGGTATATCTCACTGATGACCTCCTTTCGGAAGTGCAGTCTCCTAAGACATGTGTGTTCTCAGACAAGTTCAGGTAAGACCGCTTCTCCCTGTAAGTGCATCGGGCGTAATTTCTCCTCCTCCCCCTCAGTCTGCCACCTCCTTGATTGGGCACATAATGCTCCCCAACATACCTTCTCCCATCTCTAGTCTGCAGCATTTGAGTAGTCATCAATACTGGCTGAAAAATTACAGGCCCCATTACAATTACTATTATACGTATTCTTCAGAAATAATACATTTTCGTCCGAAATCTCATAAAATAATGACAATTCGTCCACAATATGATAAGATGTTTCTTCAGATTTTATATTCACCTTAAAGGAGCTCACAGAGTAAATCTAAGCTCCCCAGAACTTGAAGCAGCCTTTTATATGAAAAGTCCTTCAATATACAAAATGGATTCCATATCGCTGGGTTAAGGTCAGGTGAGTGCAGCTTTTTTTCAGCGTTTTTTTGGGTGAGCGATCTTTTCGACGACATATGGGCGAGATACCAAAAGAATAACGGTAATAATCTGGGTGGTTTCTGGGTGTTAGTTTCCTTTAAAAACTGTATTCTGGGCATTGACGTCATAAAAATATGGACGGGCAGTTTAATTAATTCTCGGCATTAACTTGATGCCGAAACTTCATGCCACTGTTGTATCATGTACAAAGTGCCATATATGCATGGCATGACAAACTGCTGTAAGGTCAAAGAAGGCCATGTACAAGGGTTGGTGCTGTTCCCTGCATTTCTCTTGTAGTTGTCACGCCGTAAAGACCATGTCCGTTGTACCCCGTAGTGGACGGAATCCGCACTGTGACTCTGGGAAGAGCTCCTCAGCCACAGGGAGAAGACGGTTGAGGAGGGTTCTAGTGATGACTTTCCCAGTGGCTGACAACAGAGAGATTCCTCTGTAGTTGCCGCAGTCGGACTTGTCCACCTTTTTAAAGATGGTCACGATTACTGCAACTCTGAGATCTCCCGGCATGCTCTCCTCCTTCCAAATGAGAGAGATGGGGTCATGCATTCGTGCCAATAGTGCCTCTCCACCATACTTTAGTGCCTCAGCGGGGATTTCATCTGCTCCCAATGCCTTGCTTTTGAGCTGATGGATGGCATTTTCTACCTCGTGTAGGGCTGGAGTTTTGCTGAGATGATGGCGGGTAGTATGCTGCGGGATGGAGTCGAGGACACTCGTGTCAAAGGCAGAGTCTCGATTAAGAAGATCTTCAAAGTGTTCCTTCCAGCGGGTCATGACTGCCTTGGTGTCCTTGATGAGTGTCTCCCCGCTCTTGGCCAGCAGTGGGGTGGGGCCTTGGGTGTTTGGGACGTAGGTGGACTTGGCTGCGATGAAGAATCCTCTCACATCATGGCTGTCGGCCAGCTGCTGAATCTCCTGTGCTTTCTCCACCCACCATCTATTCTTTAGGTTGTGGGTTTTTTGTTGGACCTCGGCCTTAAGCCGTCAGTAAAGCTGCTTTGCTGCTCCCGAGTTGGGTTGTTGTTTTAAGTGCAGAAATGCCCTGCGCTTGCGATTTATTAGCTCTTGGATCTCCGAGTCATTTTCATCAAACCGGTCCTGGTGTTTCCTGGTTGAGTGACCAAGTGCCTCTTTGCAGGCACTGGTTATGGTAGCTTGGAGGGCAGATCAAGTGCTGTGGGCGCTCTGCGTCTGCTTAACTGAGAGCCAATGTAGGTCAGCAACACAGGGTTGATGGATGAGCAAGACTTGGTATGAGACAGGACAAGGGCAGCCGACTTTTGAATGACCTCAAGTTTACGGAAAATGGGAGACTGGCCAGGAGTGAGTTGAAATAGTCAAATTTAGAGGTAACAAAGGCATGGATGAGGATTTCAGAGGCAAATGAGCTGAGGCACGGTGATGCGGCAATGTTACGGAGGTGGAAATAGGCGGTCTTCTTGAAGGTGCGGATATGTAATCAGATATGTGGTCAGAAGCTCATCTCAGGGTCAAATATGACACTAAGATTGCGAACGGTCTGGTTCAGCCTCAGACAGTTGCCAGGGAGAGGGATAGAATTGATGGCTAGAGAACCATGTTTGTGGCGAGGACTGATGTCAGTGGCTTCGGTCTTCATAATATTTAGTTGGAGGAAATTTCTGCTCATCCAGTACTGGATGTTGAGCAAGCAGTCTGATAATTTAAAGACAGTGGAGGGGTTGAGAAATTGTGCTGAGGTAGAGCTGGGTGTCATCTGTGTGCATGTGGAAACTAATGCTGTGTTATTGAATGATGTCGCCGAAGGGCACCATGTAGAAGAGAAATAGGAAGGGGCTCAGCATAGATCCTTGGGGGACACCAGAGATAACTGCGGGAACAGGAAGAGAAGGCATTGCAGGTGATTCTCTCGCTACGGCGCATGTTAATAAGGCCATTGAAAAAGCAAACCAGGGTTTATTTATAGAGGGATAGAATTGAAAAGTAGCGAAGTTATGCAAAACTTATATCGAACCTTGGTTAGATCACACTTGAAGTACTGTTGCCATATTATAAAAAGGATATAGAGGCACTGGAGAGGGTGCAAAGAATGATACCAGAAATGCAAGGTTATAACTATCAGGAAAGATGGATGAAGGGTGACCTAATAGAGGTCTTTAAAATTATGAAAAGTTTTGATAGAGTAGACACAGAGAGTGTGTTTCCACTTGTGTGGAAGAGCAAAACTAGAGGCTATCAATATAAGATTGTCACCAAGAAATCAAATATGGAATTCAGAAGAAACTTCTTTACCCAGAGAGTGGTGAGAATGTGGAACTCGCTACCACAGGGAGTAGTTGAGGTGAATAGTATAGATGCATTTAGGGGAAAGCTAGATAAGCAGATGAGGGCAAAGGGAATTGAAGGTTGTGCTGATAGAGTTAGATGAGGAAAGATGGGAGGAGGCCTGAGTGCAGCATAAACGTGGCATGGACTTGTTTCTGTGCTGTAATTCTATGTAAAGTAAACATGAGAAAATAACTTAAAATTGAGGGAGGGCAAGGATTTTTTATTTATTTACATCTGCGCTTACCTGAAAGCACGTGTTTCAAGTGCACCATATGTGAATTCATTGTGTAGCAGCTGAACATTTTTGGCCTTACACTCCTGAATTCCATTTGCTTGAGCCACTGTTGGTATCCTAACATTTTTGTCATTTCTTTTCAACTCGGAGGAAAGAACTGCAAATGAAAGCAAACAAGTCTTTGGGGATGAGAATCCAGAACAGAGCATTCATGAGACAGGAGGAGTATGGATATCTATAATCTCTTTCACCTTTGATGATCAAAAATGTTAAAATATCGGACAAATGAGAGCAATATACGATACTGCCCAGGTGATTACTATAGATGTCACAGTACTTAAAGGAGTAGAATGCAGCCAACATCTGTGAGTATCACATTTCCAACCTAAAGGAGGAAAAATTAGCCACTTGAAACTGAGGGCATTTTTCCACAGTTGGGAATTAAACATTTTAAAAAATCTCTACAAATGCCTATCCATATCAATACACAATAAGGAACCATGACCGACATTCCCATAAATTGCTCAGCATAAATCACAAAAATAAATTAATTTTTCATTTTCTGAAAACAAGGTAGTGAGTGGAAAAACATAAATAACTTTTTTAAATTGCAATGGTTTTTCAGTTACAGCAGTTTGTCATGTGTTGTATTTATGGTATACGGCATATATGGCACTGTGTACATGATACAACAGTGGCATGAAGTGAACCTTACAGATTGACTTGTGGACGCCCTTGGTCAACTGTGGTAACTATTGTAATTTTCTGAAGTTCCATCTAGCCATATGGTAAATCGATGTCCTCATGGACTGGTTAAATAGGGATTGTTATCGGTATGATAGACAGCCATTAGCAATTGAGCAAGCACGAAAACCAGCTTTTAAAGAAAGGTTCGTGATTCAACCTCAGTTTGAATTTTTTTATTTTTAAAAAGACTAAGATATTTTCAACTCCCACTGATGGGATTTAGGAACAGGCCACCAGCACCACCACTGCACTGGAATATACTACTGGGGCTGCAATTAGGAGGAAACCAAGGAGCTTGCCTTCGCTCATTTGTCTGGATACCTTTATCCAATTTTGTATGATAGTTCTTTCTCCATAGAACAAGAATTGCAGTCCGTAGCAATTCACAGTACATCAGTAGTTCTTCTGTACACAGACATTTGTGATGTTTCCAAAGTAGAATTTAAACAAAAGAGTTATCCCACTGAAAAACAATTATTTGCAAGCATAAGCCTACAGAACTCTTTCATCTAAGACTGATTATGGGGTTGGACCAGCAGGTAATTCTTTTATAAGTACAATGCAACCGATGGCCGGTAAAAACAGTTGATCAATTATTTCAGAAAAATAAGAGATTGCTAAATATCTGTTCAAAAATGGGACTGAAGAGTATAGGGATAGCCACTGATACAGATGATTAAGAATGCTCCAGAACTACAGGTGTGTCTAACATAGATATTTGTTTGTGCTGAATTTTGAAACTTACATTTTGTATTGCAAGAAATAGCATGGTTACTATCCAAAGCACTTCTGAATAAAAACGGCATCAGCAGGAAGTAATACATTCCAGTAGCCAGGGTACAGACCATCCTAAGCATTTCTCAACGAAAATGCCGTCAGCAGGACTTGATACATTCCAGTAACCAGAGCACAGAGTAACAGTTCTCTTATGATCCCTAGATCTCACTATAATTTACTTTGGTATTGGGAGGAAAAGGTGCACTCTGGTTCACAGTGGGATTGAGGCCTGCTTACTGGATGAATCAGAGAAATTATCTAAAATTAAAACCAAAACATGATATCCTGGTTCCAGTGATTCTGAGCATGGATGTGTTATTTGTACAATGTAACTGGTCAGAATTTAATAGTGCATGTTGTAAGGTTAGATTGGCATCCTCAAATTCTGCTTAATTATATTTGGTAAGAGAGAACATTTTAAGTTCTATCTTTCAAAATTTACCCAGAATTGGTCACATGATTTAGAAAGCTGAGTAAGTTAGATATATAGCTTTAAATTGCCATCGCTGCACTATTCGGAAGTTAATAATACATTATCTAAAGGGAGAACATTCAATTGCCTGTTAATTCCCCCAACACAGTTGTTCAGACAAGTATGTGCAAATGCCCACATAGCAGGTTGACCAATGGAGCACAGCATTGATTAAGCAATTCAGCAGTACTTAAGTGATTTAAGCAGCCACTTATGGGCAAAATTATCATTGTGTGTGATGCATGAATAGAGAAATGTTGTAGACTTTTCCTTAGAAACTAAAATCCCCCAATTTTCAGGAAGAATAAACTGAAAGATGGTCAGTGGACTGGAAGTGCGCAAACTCTTCAAGCCCAATGAACACATTCAGACCCCCAAATTGCCGACAGCAATATCTAGGCTTATACAATTATCATGATGGTGCAGTATCTAATTCCTGTCATAGGCTAATACTCTTCTACACTGAAACATCTTAGAGTGGAAATGCCAGCAGCGACATTGCCCCACTTGAGTTGTGGCAGGCGAACCTGCCACTTTAGTTCCATTATGACCCCATCCCAAATCCTGGGGATGAAGTGTTTACCAAAACTGGTGAGGGTGTCTCCTCCAGTAGCAATGCAGCATGGCATCTACTGAACCACTCAGAGAGAGAGCCATAGCCCAGTCTGGCCAAATATTTTTCCATCAACTACTTTTGAATCATCAGCTCCCTCGTTGGTAGGCCCCATATTGAAATGACAAGTACTATACAGTGGGGCCTATATGTGGAGTGCAACCACACTAGCAAGCAACATGATTAGACACTTTCAAAAGTTATTTAAATTATACTTTACATATTATCGAGAATAATTCACCCTTTCTAAAATACATTTCAACATAAATGTTTGATTCAGTTCCAAGCAGTAATGACAATCAGGTACCAACAGAAATTACTGCTAGACAAAGGAATATTCTGTTACTGATCAGGAAAAACAGAAATGGGGAAATATAAAGAATTTTTAGCAAGGCAGCTGATGTGCAGAAACCCTTTAGTATGCTTAAAATTCACCAATCCACTCAGGTAACAATTTCTATATTCCCAATGTGGAACAGAACAATGTCTTCCCTGGGAACACAACCCATTTACCCAACTTCTGTGAGCTCAGGAACAATTTGGCAAAACTTGTCTAAGGCTTAGGACCTCAAATGTATGTAAGGGTAAGGTGCACAGAATACTGGTTAGATTCCTGATTCTCATCAGACTAGGACAACCCAATACACTACAAATTGGATTAATTTTAGCTAAATAAGAAGTCCAGCCTGGCTGATCAATCATCAACAGTTGTGTTATATATTTAAACTTGTATTTACTCTGTGCAGCCACCAAAGGGCTCATCCCCTGGAGTCCTAAGGGATCCCATAAACCCTTGGGAGCACAGGTATTTAAGGAGGCCTCACAGGTTGGATAGGCACTCTGGAGACCTACAATATAAGACTAAGGTCACACTTTACTTTGAGCTCACAGTGTTCAATCTGACTCTTTCTACATCCATAACAAGTTGCATGGAGTATTGTTGACCTGCCTGACTCAGTTATTGGCATACTGAGCCTGACAGGGAAAGTTAGCATTTCCAATCTTCCACCACCGGGCATATCATGGTGAAGACAACTTGACCCTTCCCCTTAAGGACAACAGTGACTAGTTATGACTCGCCAATAGACACAGGTTCAAACTTTCACTAGGCAGACAGCAGATAGAAGAAGCTCTTTATGTGCAGCATAGTGAGCAGCACAAATTCACAATAAAATGGTTGAGTATATAGCTAACATCCTTCTAATAACAGCATGGGCAAATACCTCATTGAATGTAGGTTCACCAGTTGGAGATGTTTCAGTAGAAACGACTTGTCCCGCTACAACATAATCATTATGGATACCAGAATCTGGATATGTTAGCACATGTTCTGCGACTCAGCCTCCAGGTAACACTTTCCAAAATCTGTTGTTCCAAAGTTTCCTGATCAGCTATACAACAAACATCTGCCTTGAAAATGGTGGAACAACTGCAGTAGAGTTGCCCAGGAAATTGCCTGAGATGTGTCTTCAAAATGGAGTTTAGCTTAAAGGTGTCCTCAAAATGGAGTCAATAGTTAAACTGAATGCTGGGAAATTAAAAGAGACTATAACTAATTAAAACCACCAAGACTTGTATATAAACAAAACATGCCTTACCAGCGATAGAAAACCAGCATCAAGGACATTGGCGAGATAATAAATACATCATGCCTTATCTGTATCTATGCAAGACCCTTTGTTTGAGAAAGATTGAGGAGTTAGGGAGTAAGTGGGCAATCTAGCATGTCTAGGTACCGATCACTCATTAACTTGGAGGTTTTCAAGGGCATTTACATGATTGTGATTGACACGTCATTCAGATTGGTCAATTGAATGGAAAGGGATTTTTCTATTACAATCAAGGTATATAAGAGGGTTTTTAGCGCATCTAATTAGCAAAATTAGTTTTGCTAAACATTTTTTATGTCTTTAACATAGATCAAAGGGTGCCTCAAAAAGGGCAAAAATGCATCCAGGACATAAAAAGAGATTATAGAAGTCAGATTGTATGGCTATACTTGCCAGTTACAGGCAGAGATAAGCGTGCCATTGAATTGTACTGAGATTAAGTAAAATTTCAGCCAGCTATTTCAGATACAGTTCCCAATGCATAACATAGAATCAGCGCAATCATGAAGCTCATAAGGATGAGGTCATATAAATTTGGAAACAATGTTAACCACATAGGGCTAAAAATTCGGATGTTTTACACCACCCATTACCGCCATGAATTGGCGGGAAAAAAATGACCGCACGTGCTCTCCCACCAGCTGGTGCAGGGTCCCGCAGCGGTTGACATTTTGCGAGGATCAGTAGCGCTGCCGATAAATGTGATTGCTGAAGGGATTTAAATTAATGAGTTCGTGACATCAGTGAGTATGCAACGCTCACTTGATGCCCAATTTGCAGCCTTGGGTTTTGCCGTTCAACTTACTAACATGCCTAAGCAATGTCAGGGAGAGCAAGCGTTCAACAGCAGGAAGGAGGCTCCAGCAGTAGTATTTAAAAGGATCATCGGCAATCAGTTGCACCAGGCATGCTTCTGCAGTTTGACTGGCTCTGTACAACTTTCTGAAACTCCAACAACTTTATTAACTTATTTGAATATTCCAAGATAACAGGGAATGTTGTTGCGAGTACAGAACCCCCTCATTATTTTTTTAAAGGCTTTGACTCACAACCCTTGCTCACAGTCATGGGGCTATACTGGCAGTCAACATCATGCTCCAGGATCTTCGGCAGAGGGAGTAGAAGCAGCGAGGAAGATGGAACATCTGCGCAGAGGGAGGAGAAGGAGGGCCATGAGGGCTTTCAACAGGAAACGTTACCCACCTAGGCTCTTCCAACAGCACTTCTCCTACTCCACTTAAACGAGGAGTAGTGTCTTAGAAGACTGCCTCACCAAGGAAGTGGTCAAGGAACACTGCCACCTCCTTCAACCAGACCTGCAGCCTGAGAGCAGGGTGACCACGGCCCTCCCATTGGCAGTGAAGGTCCTTCCAGTCTGCTGCAGGAGACATGGCTAACATCTCCCAGTTCACTGTCCATTGCTGCATCCGGGAGGTCACATAGGCTCTCTACTGCATTGTCTTCTCTCTCAGTAGACAGAAGCAGGACAATCTCAGTAAGATAATGGGACTAAAGGCAGATAAATCTCCTGGACCTGATGGCTTTGATCCTCGGGCCTTAAGAGAAGTAGGGCAGGGATTGTGGAAGCATTGGTTGTAATTTACCAAAATTACCTGGATTCTGGGGAGGTCCCAGCAGATTGAAAAACTGCAAATGTAACGCCCCTATTTAAAAAAGGAGGCAGACAAAAAGCAGGAAGCTATAGACCAGTTAGTCTAACATCTGTGGTTGGGAAAATGTTGGAGTCCATTATTAAAGAAGCAGCAGCAGGACATTTGGAAAAGCAAAATTCGGTCAGGCAGGGTCAGCATGGATTTATGAAGGGGAAGTCATGTTTGCCAAATTTGCTGGAATTCTTTGAGGATGTAACGAACATGGTAGATAAAGGGGAACCAGTGGATGTGGTGTATTTGGACTTCCAGAAGGCATTTGACAAAGTGCCACATAAAAGGTTATGGCACAAGATAAAAATTCATGGAGTTGGGGGTAATATATTAGCATGGATAGAGGATTGGCTAACTAACAGAAAACAGAGAGTTGGGATAAATGGTTCATTCTTGGATTGTCAACCAGTAACTAGGGGGGTGCCGCAGGGATCAGTGCTGGGACCCCAACTATTTACAATCTATATTAACGACTTGAAAGAAGGGACTGAGTGTAACATAGCCAAGTTTGCTGACAATACAAAGATGGGAGGAAAAGCAGTGTGTGAGGAGGACACAAAAAATCTGTAAAATGACATAGACAGGCTAAGTGAGTGGGCAAAAAATTGTCAGATGGAGTATAATGTTGGAAAGTGTGAGGTCATGCACTTTGGCAGAAAAAATCAAAGAGCAAGTTATTATTTAAATGGAGAAAGATTGCAAAGTGCTGCAGTACAGCGGGACCTGGAAATACTTGTGCATGAAACACAAAAGGTTAGTGTAAAGTCCTTACTTTACAGCATGAAACCACACGAGGCACATTCCAGGGACAAGACCACTCCGTGACCTTAACTCTTTATTACAGGACTCCAGAAGTGATGACCCTGTGTAGGATCTACCTTTATATACCTGTGTGATCAGGTACGGAGTGTCTCCCACAAGTTCACCCACTGTGGTCAAGGTGTGCATCTAAGTTAAGTGTATACAGTAATACAGTGGTGTTACATTGTAGTTACAAACATGACATCACCTTCTCCCCCCCAAAGTCTTACTGGGATCATAGGTTCAGTCTTTCAGGTGGTATACGCTCCCTCGTGGAGCGCCGCAGTTGGGGCTCTGGTTGTTGGACGTGATTTGAGTGTCTGTCACCTGTGGTGATTCCGGCCTGTCCGGGATAACCTCAGGGACTGTGCATCCTTCTGATTGCTTTTGTTGCACGTTCGCTGGCGGTAGTGTGAGCTCCATCTCATGGTCTTCTTCAGGTTCCTCCGTGTCGATGCTGAACTTTTTTTTACTTGGTCCAGATGCTTACGGCATATCTGGCCATTGTTGAGTTTTACCATGATGATCCTGTTCCCCTCTTTGCCAATTACAGTACCCTCAAGCCATTTGGGCCCCATGGCATGATTGAGGACGAATACAGGATAATTTATTCCTATACATCTCCCCCTTGAATTTCGGTCATGGTACTTGTTTTGTGACTTGCCCTCAACTATGTCGGTCAGGACTGGGTGGATGAGAGACAACTGAGTTTTGAGTGTCCGTTTCATGAGTAGCCCTGCGGGCGGGACCCCTGTGAGCGAGTGCAGGCGGGATCTATAGGCCAGCAGGAGGCACGATAGGCGGCATTGTAGGGAGGGTCCCTGAATCCTGAGCATATCTTGCTTAATGATTTGGACTGCCCGTTCCGCCTGGCCATTGGAGGCCGGCTTGAATGACGTGGTTGATGCCATTGCCCGACATAAACTCCCGGAATTCATAGCTCATGAAACATGGGCCATTGTCACTAACCAGGATGTCCGGCAAGCCATGGGTTGCAAAGATCGCACGTAGGCTTTCCACGGTGGTGGATGACGTGCATGAATTCAGGATGATGCACTCGATCCATTTCAAGTACGCATCTACTACAATGAGGAACATCTTCCCCATGAACGGACCTGCGTAGTCAACGTGAATGCGTGACCATGGCTTGGTGGTCCAGGGCCACGGGCTGAGCGGGGCCTCCCTGGGGGCATTACCCAGCTGGGCACACGTCGTGCACCTGCGAACACAGTGTTCCAGGTCTGAATCAATTCCAGGCCACCAAACATGTGACCGGGCAATGGCCTTCATCATCACAATGCCTGGGTGCTCGCTGTGGAGTTCCCTGATGAATGCCTCCCTGCCCTTCTGGGGCATGACTACCCCAGCTGCCCCATAGTAGGCAGTCGGCTTGGATGGAGAGCTCATCCATCTGCCTATGGAACGGTCTGACCTCCTCAGGGCATGCTCCGTGTGCGGGCGCCCAATCCTCGGTCAGGACACATTTCTTAATCAAGGATAGGAGGGGATCTCTGTTTGTTCAGATTCTGATCTGGTGGGCTGTGATGGGGGAGCCTGCACTGTCAAAGGCATTGACAGCCATGACCATCTCAGCGCTTTGCTCAGCTGCCCCCTCGGTGGTGGCCAGTGGGAGCCTGCTGAGTGCGTCAGCGCAGTTATCAGTGCCGGGCCGGTGCCGGATGGAGTAGTCATAAGCAGCTAACGTGAGAGCCCACCGCTGTATGCGAGCTGATGCGTTGGCATTGACAGCCTTGCTGTCTGACAACAGAGACGTCAGTGGCTTGTGGTCCGTCTCTAATTCAAACTTCCTACCGAAGAGGTACTGATGCATTTTTTTTACACCATAGACCCATGCAAGCGCTTCCTTCTCGACCATGCCATATCCCCGTTCTGCTTGAGAGAGCAACCTGGAGGCATAAGCCACAGGTTGTAGCTGACCCTCAGCATTACCCTGCTGCAACACGCATCCAACCCCATAGGACGATGCATCACATGTCAGAACTAAACGTTTACAGGGGTCGTACAGGGTCAACAATTTGTTTGAACAAAGTAGGTTTCACGCCCGATCAAAAGCCCGTTCCTGACAGTTCCCCAAAACCAATCGCAACCCTTACGCAGGAGCATGTGTAGCGGCTCCAACAACGTGCTCAAGTTCGGCAGAAAGTTCCCGAAATAGTTCAACAGTCCCAGGAATGAACGCAGCTCTGATGTGTTGCAGGGCCTGGGTGCTCGTCGAATCGCCTCTGTCTTGGATTCGGTGGGCCAAATCCCATCTGCAGCAACCTTCCTGCCCAGAAACTCAACCTCAGGAGCTAAAAACACACATTTAGACTTCTTGAGTCGCAGGCCTACCCGGTCCAGTCGGTGTAGCACCTCCTCCAGGTTGTGGAGGTGTTCCTCAGTATCTCGACCCGTGATGAGGATGTCGTCCTGGAATACGATCGTTCCAGGAATGGATTTAAGCAGGCTTTCCATGTTACGTTGAAAAATCGCAGCCGTTGATCAAATGCCAAACGGACAACTGTTATACGCAAACAGTCCCTTGTGCGTGGTGATGGTGGTCAGTAGTTTGGATTCGTCGGCCAGTTCCTGGGTCATATAGGCTGAAGTGAGGTCCAACTTGGTGAACAGCTTGCCGCCTGCCAGCGTGGCGAAAAGGTCCTCCGCTCTTGGGAGTGGGTATTGGTCTTGTAGGGACACCCGATTGATGGTGGCCTTGTATCGCCACAGATCCTGACAGAGACATTCGCTTTTAGAACGGGAACGATGGGGCTCGCCCAGTTGCTGAATTCAACAGGCGAGATGATGCCCTCTCGCAACAACCGGTCCAATTCGCTCTCAATTTTTTTCCCGCATCACATACGGCACCGCTCTGGCTTTGTGGTGCACTGGCCAGGCATCCGGGGTGATGTGTATCACTACTTTAGTGCCTTTGAAAGTCCCGACGCCCAGTTGGAATAGTGACTTGAATTGTTGTAGGACTTGTGAGCACGAACTTCGCTCCACCGAGGACATTGCGTGAACATCCCCCCATTTCCAGTTCATCTCGGCTAACCAACTCCTCCCCAACAGAGCGGGACCATTGCCCGGGACAATCCAGAGTGGCAGCTGGTTCACCAACCCATTGTGTGTGACAGCCAAAATTGCACTGCCTAGCACCAGAATGATTTCCTTGGTGTAAGTCCGTAATTGTGTCTCAATATGTTCTAATTTGGGTCTATCGGCTTTGAGTGGCCATAGCTTCTCGAATTGCTGAACGCCCATGAGTGACTGGCTGGCCCTAGTGTCCAGCTCCATTTGTACTGGGATGCCGTTCAACAAAACCCTCATCATCATTGGTGCCGTTTTGGTGTATGAACTGTGAATATTCGCCGCATGGACCCGCTGAACCTCGGAGTCCATCGATTTGCCCCAAAAGTCATCCTGCCTCACAGAACCCTCTTCTGGTCCCTCTGTCTCATATATCAGTCTGGTTGCAGGTTTTCTACACATTCGATCTAAATGGCCACTGAGATTGCATTTGTGCAGACACAATGTTGGAATCTGCAAGATCTGGCTGAGTGTTTTCCCCCACACCTCCAGCATGAGTTAAAGTTTCCATTGTTATGGACAAAGGGACTATGGCCAGGAATTCCGCGCTGACTGTCCCTTTGACTGCTCTTAAGTGCTCTATTAGTGGGTCTCAATGGCCCCATCCCGGCCCGCATTGTCCACTGTGATGGCGTGAACGTCCGTTCAGCCTGTCATTGTCTCTGTTGAGATCCTGCTCTGGGATCTATTGCTGCCTGGTAAATGTTGGACTGCCCCTGCCTACCTGCGGGGTTCTGAGTAGCATTTATGATGTTGACTCCCTGATCCATCGCCGCGTTAGAGGCAGAATTGCACGCGTAAATCATTTTCGTCTCTTCCTCCACCGCCATGAAAGTTTGAGCTAACAATGCTGCCACTTCCAAGGTCAAGTCCTTGGTCTCAATTAACTTACAAAAAATTCCCGCATGACCGATACCCTCGATGAAGAAGTCCCTTAGCATTTCCCCTCTGCAGGCGTCTGTGAACTTACAGAGGCTGGCCAAACGCCGGAGGTCCGCTACAAAGCCCGGTATGCTCTGTCCTTCACGACGTCGGTGGGTATAGAATCTGTGTCGAGCCATGTGTATGCTGCTCGCCGGTTTGAAGTGCTCCACGATTAGTTTCCTGAGCTCTTCAAAGGTTTTGTCCGACGGCTTTTCGGGTGCCAGTAAGTCCTTCATGAGCTCATAAATCTTTGGCCCGCAGCTGATCAGGAGATGAGCCTGTCTCTTGTCGGCCACTGCATCCCCCAACCAGTCTTTAGTAACGAAGCTTTGCTGAAGCCTCTCGACAAAATCATCTCAGTCTTCCCCAACACAGTACCATTCCTCTGTGCTACCGGTGGCCATTCTGATGGGTCGTGAATTCCCGTTTCTCGTCGCCAATGTAAAGTCCTTACTCTACAGCATGAAACCACACGAGGCACATTCCAAGGACAAGGCCACTCTGTGACTTTAACTCTTTATTACAGGACTCCAGAAGTGATGACCCTGCGTGGGACCTCCCTTTATATACCTGTATGATCAGGTAAGGAGTGTCTCCCACAAGTTTACCCCTTGTGGTCAAGGTGTGCATCTAAGTTGAGTGTATACAGTAATACAGTGGTGTTACATTGTAGTTACAAACATGACAGTTAGTATGCAGGTACAGCAAGTGATCAAGAAGGCCAATGGAATCTTGGCCTTTATTGTAAAGGGGATGGAGTATAAAAGCAGGGAAGTCTTACTACTATATAAGGTATTGATAAGGCCACATCTGGAATTCTGCGTGCAGTATTGGTTTCTATATTTACGAAAGGATATATTTGCTTTGGAGGCAGTTCAGAGAAGGTTCACGAGGTTGATTCCGGAGATGAGGGGGTTGACTTATGAGGAAAGGTTGACTAGGTTGGGCCTCTACTCTTTGGAATTCAGAAGAATGAGAGGTGATCTTATCGAAACGTATAAGATTATGAGGGGGCTTGACAAGGTGGATGCAGAGAGGATGGGGGAGACTAGAACTAGAAGGCACAATCTTAGAATAAGGGGTCGCCCATTTAAATCTGAGATGAGGACAAATTTCTTCTCTCAGAGGGTTGCAAATCTGTGGAATTCGCTGCCTCAGAGAGCTGTAGAAGCTGGGACATTGAATAAATTTAAGACAGAAATAAACAGTTTCTTAAACGATAAGGCGATAAGGGGTTATGGGGAGCAGGCGGGAAAGTGGAGCTGAGCCCATGATCAGATCAGCCATGATCTCATTGAATGGCGGAGCAGGCTCGAGGGGCGGTATGGCCTACTTCTGTTCTTATTTCTTATGTTCTTATGAATGCGTATGTGGCTTTGCCAGGATAGCGGGCTTCCCCAAGATGCAGGGCACCATCAACTGTACACATGTGGCTTTGCAGGTACCCCATAATAATCCTGAGATCGTCCATAATCGCAATGGCTACCACTCACTTAATGTGCAGTTGTTGTGCGACCACACACAGCGATTCCAAAATGACAATGCCCACTATCCTGGCAGTAGCCATGATACCATCATCCTATGCCAGCTCAGTGTGCCAGCAATCCTGCAGGCACCACAGAAAACTCAAGGGTGGCTACTCAGAGGCAAGGGCTGTCCGCTCTTCTCCTGGCTCATGACTGCCCTCCTCAACCCCAAACCTCGTGCCCAGCACTCATATAATGAGAGCCATGCTTCCACCATGAACATTATCGAGCAGACCATCAGGCTACAGAAGCAACGATTCCACTGCCTTGACTACTTGGGAGGAGCCCTGCAGTACTCGACAGAGCGGGTGTCCCATTTCGTGGTGGTCTGCTGCATGCTTCACAACTTGGCCATCATGAGGAAACAGCCCTTGCCAGCAGGGATTGTGGCACCACCTCAGGAGGATGACAAGCATGAGAAAGAGGAGGAGGAGTTGGATGATGATGAGGCGTTAGCCTCGGGAATGTCAGAGCGCTACGCGGCCTCTCTGCGTAGCGCTGATACGATCACAGGGTTCTCTGCTTCCATTAAAAGGGAGGGCACGCTGTGAGTTCTGCAGTAGTTCTGAGGGGCCTCCAATACGCCACTGGGGATACAAGTGGCGTGGCCACAGTCCAGCACATAAACGGAGTGCCGGGCAGCACCATCCCCATGAAAAATATCATGAAAGGCCGAAAAATCAAAATGGCACCACACACCTCCCCTTTAAATTTCACCCCGAGAGCGAAGTGCGGCCCATGGGGTGAAAACGGGCCACACGGGAAAAAAACAGGACATTGCGCACGACGATGATGTCATCGCAGGAGGCGCAGCGGCCCGGACCGTTTCCGTTGGGAGCGGGAAGCTACTGGTTTTGCGCCTCCGCTAACTCCCGCGCAATTTCGCGGGAGCCGGTAGGGCCCCCTTCCCCCCCGGTGAGAAATGGTCTGTGCCCCACGGAAGTGCTAATGGCAGTCGCAAACCATGCAAATTTCTCCCCCTTGGTTGATAATTAGCAATCCAATTAATGCTGATTTACTGTGATACCACTGAACTGCCTTTACATCTGATATTTAAATTGCTAGGTGATCTTGTCTACAACTATTTGCTGCTTAAGTTTAAGTATTGCTAATCATGGTTTGATTGTTAGTGCATAACTTTTTGTCTGACTTCTTATTTGATGATTTGACAAGAAAGGGTCAATTAATTCATTCAGCACCTTGTGGGTATCCTAATTGAGGGTTCGTGAGGTAAACATTAATTCAATCTGAACTCACTGATGTAAGACAGTTTGCTGAGCCAAATTCATGTCTCATTCACTTCTAGGCATAAGCTGGGCTGTTGACCTTTGCTGGGTCTTTAGCAAGGAGTTAAGGTGCAGAGGTTAAGTACTCATCTGGTTCCTAGATGACTATTTGTTATACCGAGCCCAGTATTCTTACAGGACCTAATCAGGACATATTGCAATGTGCAAGCCTCCTTGGTGTTCTAGATGTCCAAGTTCAAAGATTCGGAGAACACATACCCTTCACTAAATGTTTAATCCTAGTGTGATGGGTAAAGATGATACCTTCCCACTCGGGTGCAGAGCGATAGCTAGGAACAGACTGGTACCTTCCTTCTCTGTAGCCGTTTCTTTTTGCCAAAAATTCACCTCATAGGTTGGTCCTGGATCTCAGAGAAGTGTTTAAAGAAGCCATTTCATTACATGCCTGTTAGTTTTGTATGGCATAATCTTAACTTTGCTGACATTAAAGAAGACAAGAAATATGAATGTGCCCTTTTATCCCTTTCCCAGCACAGTCCCAAAGAACCATGTTCAGGCATAGCTGACAGCCCCAAGAACGCTCAATTACCTATAGGAATCAATAATTAGGACAGAACCCATATGTCTCACAATTAATACTTTTGTGATTTCCTCATACCACCACACTTCAAGACATTCACCACCATATTCTACTGTGCAAGCTGGCAAGTAGAGTACACTTGATCTCCAGACAAATCCACCAATAACACGGTGTCGTCGAGAAAAAAAGTATTGAAATTCTTTCAAAAATGCCTGGAACGGATAAATCTGAGACAACACCGTTATGATGTCACCCAACAAATTGCTGATGAAGACGTTGAATAGGTTGGGTAAGAAAGTAAAGCCTTTCCTTAGTTCTTTTTGAGAGAAATAGCTCAATGAGTCTCACATCTACTCTTACATTGATCTTGGAAAGCACATCCAATATAAAATCCAAGATGTGGCTGTGTATTCCTTCAGCTTCCAGTTTCTTCATGATGGCTGTGTGAGGCTAGGTTCCAAGACTTACAAAATGGATCAAAGTAACCCAAGTAGATTTTCTCTGAACTATACAACATTCAGTGATCTGAATAAATCTTCAAACTTCTCTACACATTCCATGAAAGCAAAATCCAGATAGTTTCTTTCTGATTAATCCGCAGGCCTCCAAAGAATTTGACACCAGTGCCACATATAAGAAGACAGGCAAGATATCAGACCATTGTTGAACCTCGCCTCCGTAAAGGAAATAATTCCACAATTTGTCCGGCTTAGTCCGACACTACATCATAAATATCATGTATGTATGCTTGGGTTTACTAGCCACTAGGTTGCATGCAAAAATGAGCTCAATTGGAATTCTGGAGAGATTCGTGGAGGGAGAGGACTAGACAGATTTTGTAGATCGCCTAGACCAGTACTTCGTGGCAAACAAAATGGAGAAACCCACTGACGCAGTTAGGCGCAGGGCGGTCTTCCTCACAATTTGCGGTCTGAAAATCTATGGACTCATCAAGAATCTTCTCTCGCCTGCAAGTCCAACGGACAAGGACTATGAGGAATTGAGTGCTAGAAACATAGAAACATAGAAATATAGAAAATAGGTGCAAGAGCAGGCCATTCGGCCCTTTGAACCTGCACCGCCATTCAATATGATCATGGCTGATCATTCAACCTCAGTACCCCACCCCAACCTTCTCTCCATACCCCCGGATCCGTTTAGCCGTAAGGGCCACATCTAACTCCCTTTTGAATATGTCCAACAAACTGGACTCAACAACTTTCTGTGGCAGAGAATTCCACAGGTTCACAACTCTCTGGGTGAAAAAGTTTCTCCTCATCTCGGTCCTATATGGCTTATCCCTTATCCTTAGCCTGTGTCCCCTGGTTCTGGACTTCCCCAACATCGGGAACATTCTTCCTGCATCTAACCTGTCCAGTCCCATCAGAATTTTATACGTTTCTATGAGATCCCCTCTCATTCTTCTAAATTCCAATGGGTATAAGCCTAGCCGATCCAGTCTTTCCGCATATGTCAGTCCGGCAATCCCAGGAATCAGTCTGGTGAACCTTCGCTGCACTCCCTCAGCAGCAAACATGTCCTTCGTCAGATTCGGAGACCAAAAACTGCACACAATACTCAAGGTGTGGTCTCACCAAGGCCCTGTACAACTGCAGCAAAACCTCCCTGCTCCTATTCTCAAATCCCGCTATGAAGGCCAGCATGCCATTTGCTTTCTTTACTGCCTGCTGTACCTGCATGCCTACCTTCAATGACTGATGTACCACGACACCCAGGTCTCGTGGCACCTCCCCTTTTACTAACCTGTCACCATTCAGATAATAATCTGCCTTTCTGTTTTTGCCACCAAAGTGGATAACCTCACATTTATCTACATTATACTGCATCTGCCATGCATTTCCCCATTCATCTAACCTGTCCAAGTCTCCCTGCAGCCTCTTAGCATCCTCCTCACAGCTCGCACTGCTACCCAGCTTAGTGTCATCTGCAAACTTGGAGATATTACACTCAATTCCTGCATCTAAATCATTAATGTATATTGGGTCTCAGCATTGAACCCTGCGGCACCCCACTAGTCACTGCCTGCCATTCTGAAAAGGACCTGTTTATTCCCACTCTTTGTTTCCTGTCTGCCAACCATTTCTCTATCCACGTTAATACATTACCCCCAATACCATGTGCCTTAATTTTACACACTAATCTCTTGTGTGGGACCTTGTCAAAAGCCTTTTGAAATTTCAAATACACCACATCCGCTGGTTCTCCCTTGTCCACTCTACTAGTTACATCCTCACAAAACTCTAGAAGATTTGTCAAGCATGATTTCCGATTCATAAATCCATGCTGACTTGGACCGATCCTGTCACTGCTTTCCAAATGCGCTGCGATTGCATTTTTAATAATTGACTCCAGCATTTTTCCCACCACCGATGTCAGGCTAACCTGTCAATAATTCCCTGTTTTCTCTCTCCCTCCTTTTTTAAAAAGTAGGGTTACATTAGCTACCCTCCAATCCATAGGAACTGATCCAGAGTCCATGGAATGTTGAAAAATGACCATCAATGCATCCACTATTTCTAGGCCACTTCCTTAAGTACTCTGGGATGCAGACTGTCAGGCTCATGGGATTTATCGGCCTTCAGTCCCTTCAATTTCCCTGACACCATTTCCTGACTAATAAGGATTTTCCTCAGTTCCCCCTTCTCGCTCGATCCTCGGTCCCCTAGTATTTTCGGGAGGTTATTCGTGTCTTCCTTAGTGAAGACAGAACCAAAGTATTTGTTCAATTGGTCTGCCATTTCCTTGTTCCCCATTATGAATTCACCTGATTCTGACTGCAAGGGATCTACATTAGTCTTCACTAATCTTTTTCTCTTCACATATCTATAGAAGCTTTTGCAGTCAGTTTTTCTGTTCGCTGCAAGCTTACTCTCATACTCTATTTTCCCCTTCCTAATTAAACCCTTAGTCCTCCTCTGCTGAATTCTAATTTTCTCCCAGTCCTCAGGTTTGCTGCTTTTTCTGGCCAATTTATATGTCTCTTCCTTGGATTAACACTATCCCTAATTTCCCTTGTTAGCCACGGTTGAGCCACCTTCCCTTTTTTATTTTTACGCCAGACAGGGATGTACAATTGTTGTAGTTAATCCATGTGATCTTTAAATGTCTGCCATTACCTATCTGCCGTCAACCCCTTAAGTATCATTTGCCAGTCTATCCTAACCAATTCACGTCGTAGTTTCCTTTCTTTAAGTTTAGGATCCTAGTCTCTGAATTAACTGTGTCACTCTCCATCTTAATAAAGAATTCTACCATATTATGGTCACTCTTCCCCAAGGGGCCTCGCACGACCAGATTGCTAATTAATCTCCTCTCGTTAAACAAGACCCAGTCTAAGATGGCCTGCTCTCTAGTTGGTTCCTTGACATATTGGTCTAGAAAACCATCCCTTATACACTCCAGGAACTTCTCCTCCGCAGTATTGCTACCAGTTTGGTTAGCCCAATCAATATGTAGATTAATATGCAATATGTGCTCTGGTACGTGACCATCTCAAACCAGAAGAAGGCATCATCATCTCACGATATCGATTCTACAAGCACGTTCGTTCTGAGGGCCAGGGTGTGTCGGAATTCGTTGCCGACCTAAGACGTCTAGCTGGACCGTGTAAGTTCAAAAACGTATTGGGAGACATGCTGCGGGACTTCTTTGTAATCAGCATCAACCATGAGGTGATCCTGCGTAAGGTACTGGTGGCGGAAATGCTGGACTTGAGCAAGGCCATCACAATTGCCTTTGCATGCATGACGACGGACAACCACTAAAAGCAGATATCATCGGAAAATCGGAACTCGACAAGTACTGTAAACAAGACTGTATCGTCGTTTGGCTGAGCTGCATATGGCAGGGCCTACTCGACTGCGAATGCGAAACCTGCGGCTGCTCAATGTTCGCCAACGGGAATGAATCCGATTTTACTGTGTTGGCATTGTGGGGGCAATCATCGGCCTCATCAGTATATTTGTAAAGGCTATTTGAGACGGGGGCATCTCCAGCGCATATGTCCACAACTGAGCAAGTGTGCTGCGATGCACCACATGGAGGATGCTGACCAGTAGAGCATGGATCCGGATATGCAATCCGAGATACCAGAGGAGGAAGTGTATGGACTGTATTCGTTCCTAACAAAGAGCCAACCGATAATGATTAATGTGAAACATAATGGTGTGCCGGTACCAATGGAATTGAACATGAGTGCGAATCAATCAATAATGAGCCAGAGAACATTCGACAAGCTGTGGGATACTAAGGCTGTGTGCGTACTTTAAAGAACTCATAACTGTGATTGGCAGTGCAGTAGTCAAGGTGTCGTATGATGGTGCGGCTCATGATTTACCATTATGGATTGTTCCAGACAATGGTCCAATGCTGTTTGGCAGGAATTGGCTCGAAAAAATCAAATGTAATTGAAACGATATCAAAATATTGTCGTTGGAGGATGATACCCCATGTGCTCAAGTACTGAGCAGTTCCCCTCACTGTTTGAACCAGGCTTCAGCAAATTCACGGGAGCCAAGATGCAGATCTGATTTGTATAGGGTTAATCACATAGGGTTAATTATGATATTTAGTCATTTACAGTTTGTATCTGTCCCATGCCCCGTAGAATGTTGTTGCTATAGAGAGAGAGGGAAGCAACCTTGGGACGCACACCAGCTTGTTATGAGACAACCTTGGGCGCCTCAAGATCTCATGCTTTGTGGACAAACAGTTGGGGCCTCACAGATTAGGAGTTGGCCATAAGCCACATGCACCCATGTTTTGTTCAATAGTATAAAGGAGCTGCACTGTCCCGTAGCTCTTTGAACTTCACCTTGGACCGTGATTCGCGAGCAGTGCCGGGACCCCCAAGGCTCCAGACCAGCCGTCGCTGCTGAGTTCCCGACAGGCCGAAGGCCGTGAGCGTTGTTGCATCTTATCATCCTTCTCTTTTCTTCGTAAACTGTATTAATATGTTTCTTTTTTTTCGGTAAACGGTATCGTATTCTTTACTTCATTTGCCTTGTCCCTTATTTAACATTCATCCAGAGCCCGAACCTGGGTCTATTATTATCGATCCAAAACAAGATCCACATGGACTCGGATGCAAGACCCGTCCATCATAAAGCTCGGGCAGTTCCGTACATGATGAGGGAGAAGGTTGAAATCGAACTGGACAAACTCCAGCGTGAAGGGGTCATATCAATGGTCGAATTTAACGAATGGGCCAGCCCCATTATTCCTGTGTTGAAGAATGATGGCACTGTCAGGATTTGTGGAGACGACAAGGTTACGATCAACCGAGTTTTGAAACAGGATCAATACCCATTACCAAAGGCTGATGATCTGTTTGCAACGCTAGCCGGTGGGAAGTCGTTCACTAAACTGGATCTGACGTTGGCCTACATGACACAGGAGCTGGTCGAGACATCTAAGAAACTTACGTGCATCAACACTCATAAAGGACTGTTTATCTACAACAGGTGTCCTTTCGGAATTCGCTCGACTGCAGCCATATTTCAGAAGAACATGGAGAATCTACTGAAATCCGTCCCTAGGACCGTCGTGTTTCAAGATGACATCCTGGTCACAGGTCGTGACACCGCCGAACATCTAAACAACCTGGAAGCGGTTCTACATCATCTGGACAAAGTGGAACTCAGACTGAAATGTTCGAAGTGTGTTTTCTTGGCACTGGAAGTCGAATTCCTGGGGCGGAAAATTGCTGCTGACGGCATCAGGCCTATGGACTCAAAAACCAAGGCCATCGAAAATGCACCCAAGCCTGAGAATGTGATGAAGCTGCATTCGTTCCTTGGTCTACTCAACTACTTTGGTCATTTCCTACCTAGATTGAGCACGTTATTCGAGCCACTGCATATGTTGCTAAGAAAAGGCGACAACTGGATTTGGGGTGTGTCTCAGGACAGAGCTTTTGAGAAAGCTACTAATCTACTTTGCTTTAACAACCTACTGGTACATTAAGATCCGTGTAAGCATCTAGTATTGGCGTGTGATGCTTTGTCATATGGAGTTGGTTGTGTGCTCCAACAATCTAATGAGTCGGGTAAACTACAACCTGTTGCGTATGCTTCTAAAAGTTTGTCAAAGGCGGAAAGAGCCGACAGCATGGTAGAAAAAGAAGCATTAGCTTGTGTGTATGGGGTTAAAAAGATGCATCAGTACTTGTTTGGTCTTCAGTTTGAACTGGAAACAGATCATAAGCCACTCATTTCATTGTTTTCAGAAAACAAAGGTATCAATAACAATGCATCGTCCCGCATCCAGAGGTGGGCACTGACATTATCTACCTATGATTATATGTCATTCCCCATAGACCTGGCATCGAGAATTGTGCCGATGCACTGAGCCGTCTGCCGTTGCCCACACCAGAGGTGGAGATGCCACAACCTGCAGACCTACTGTTAGTCATGGATGTTTTTGAAAGTGAAGGAACCCCTGTCACGGTTCAGTAAGTTAAGACCTGGACCAGCCAGGACCTGATATTATCGGTTGTGAAACGTTGTGTCCTTAGTGGTGATTGTTCTGCCATACCCAAGCAAATGGGTGATGAGACCAAACCTTACAACTGTCACAAAGACAAACTATCCATTCAGTCAGATTGTTTACTGTGGGGTAATCATGTTGTTATGCCTAAGAAAGGCAGAGAGAAGTTTGTACATGACCTACATAGCACTCATCCTGGTATTGTCATGATGAAAGCCATTGCCAGATCTCATGTATGGTGACCTGGAATTGACTTTGACCTGGAATCATGTGTGCATCAGTGCAACACTTGCATGCAGCTAAGTAAAGCACCAGCGGAATCACCACTGAGTCTATGGCCGTGGCCATCTAAACCATGGTCCAGGATTCACATCGACTTTGCCGGTCCCTTCCTGGAAAATATGTTTTTAGTTGTGGTGGATGCATATTCCATGTGGATAGAGTGTATAATCAGGTCACTCAGTACATCCACAGCTACCATTGAGAGCCTTCGTGTCATGTTTGCCACTCATTGTCTGCCCGACATCGTTTTAAGTGACAACGGACCTTGCTTCACAAGTCTGGTGTTTCAAGAGTTCATGAAACTCAATGGTATCAAACATGTGAGGTCAGCATCATTCAAACCCGCATCTAATGGTCAAGCAGAGCGTGCTGTCCAAACCATCAAGCAGAGTATGAAACGTGTAACTCAAGGTTCACTTCAGACTTGCTTGTCACGCATATTGCTTAGTTACAGGACAAGACCCCACATGCTTACCGGGGTCGCCCCTGCTGAACTATTGATGAAGAGACGTCTCAAGACCAGGTCCTCTCTTGTCCACCCTGACTTGAATGATCATGTTGAATACAGACGTCAAAGTCAGCAGTGGTATCATGATCGCTCTGCCGTGTCACGCGACATTTCTGTAAATGATCCTGTGTATGTACTAAATTATGATCAAGGTCCCAAGAGGATCGCCGGTTCTGTTATGGCCAAGGAGGGTAACAGAGTGTTTATCGTCAAGCTCAAAAATGGGCAAACATGCAGAAAACATGTTAATCAGAAAAAGCTGCGGCACACAGATGAACCGGAACAGTCTGAGGAAGACACAATCAGAGACCAACCAACCTACACTCAGTCATCAGAGGACTCCGCTGTCATCAATGAATCTGGACTTTCAATCCCTGACATGGTCATTACCACTCCCATCAGATCAGCTACCCAGCCCCCAGTCATAACAGACTCAGAACGTTCGCCCAAGGCTGGAGTTGAACTGAGCTCGTGAGTGGAAAGCCCCAGAGCGTCTCAATTTGTAAAAAGACTGTTATTAATATCTTAAAGGGGGATATTGTCATATATGTATGCTTGGGGTTACTAGCCACTAGGTGGCGCGACTGTCGGAGGTCATTGGGCTGTACGCACGTGTGTGCAGCCCAGATATAAAAGGCAAGCCATCTTGTAATGTAATCACTTTGGACCCTAATATAGCACAGCCAGGTTTGTACTGTATTAGTTTACAATATTCAGTCTATCGAGTTATTACATACATAACAATAAAGTGGATACATGAATTCATAAAAAATGTAGATATATATCTGCAATTAGTGGTAGGATATCTCTAACCCCTTTTCACACAATTATCAAAGTGAACTCTAGAATTCGGTAGTAACCCATTTACAACCCAACTGTTACTAATGTAACTTTACAGACTAAAGAATTGGGGAAAGTTGGCAATTGCTAATTTTAGTGAAAACTATGGGGGAGAAATTCAGTAATGCCCCACTTTGAAAAATTAGCGCCAGGTGCTAATGGTTTCAAACTTTAAAAAGATTCAGCAGTTGCGCTCCAGGAAGGAAGAGGAATGCTAAATCAGGCACTCCACTTCCTTCCTGGAGCACAATCGGTAACAGACGGGTGAGTGAGTAGAGCAGTGCAGCTCACTGGACCGTGCAGTGCTGCCGCGTTGAAAGGCTCCTTCTCTCCCTTAAAGGGAAGGCCATCACTGCAGGCTCTGCAAAGGAAAGAAAACTTACATTCTCCATGTCAGCGGCCCAATCAGCCTGGCTCTCAAGCAGAATGCCGGGCTGATCGATCAGGTGCAGGAACCCGTGAAAAAATCTGCAACAGAGAAGGTAAGTTTTTTTTTACTTCCCTCGGCCACCTCGCTTTTAAGCATCACCCCCGAAGTAGCCGGCTGCCCAATGCACACTTCCTGTCGCTGTCTGTGTTTTCGACTGGTGATGCTGCAGGGGACAGAACACAATTTCGGATCCAGAGCACTACTGGGACGATGCGCGCGGCGATGACATCACGCTGTCCGGGCGCAGGAGATCGGGGCATAACGCCACACCAAAACTCCCGACGAATATGGCAGGAGTCGCTGATCTTGCTGTGTTTGCGGCCCATTATCGACCCCCGGAGGCGTAAACAAGAGGCTCAAAGAAGCCCAATTTCGTCCCCTATAAGCGTTTTGCTGGCACCTACTTTTTCCACTAAAATTAACCTTGGAAATTGTTTAGAGCATCAATTTGCAAAACAACAGCCATTGAAGATAACAATGTGGAGACCCTCTATAGCTGCAACATCATCATCATCATAGGCAGTCCCTCGAAATTGAGGAAGACTTGCTTCCACTCTAAAAGTGAGTTCTTAGATGACTGAACAGTCCAATATGGGAATTACAGCCTCTGTCACAGGTGGGACAGACAGTTGTTGAAGAAAAGGGTGGGTGAGGAGTCTGGTTTGCCACACGTTCCTTCTGCTGCCTGCGCTTGTTTTCTGCATGCTCTCGGTGACAAGACTCGAGGTGCTCAGCGCCCCCCCGGATGCTCTTCCTCCACTTAGGGCGGTTTCTGGCCAGGGACTCCCAGGTGTCAGTGGGGATGTTGCATTTTATCAAGGAGGCTTTGAGGGTGTCCTTGAAACATTTCCTCTGCCCACCTGGGGCTCGCTTGCCGTGTAGGATTTCCGAGTAGAGCGCTTGCTTTGAAAATCTTGTGTCAGACATGCGAACAATGTGGCCACCCAACGGAGCTGGTCGAGTGTGGTCAGTGCTTCGAGGCTGGGGATGTGGCCTGATCGAGGACACTAACGTTGAGCGTCTGTCCTCCCATGCGATTTGCAGGATCTTGCGGAGACAATGCTGGTGGTATTTCTCCAGCGATTTGAGGTGTCTACTGTATATGGTCCACGTCTCTGAGCCATACAGGAGGACGGGTATCACTACAGCCGTGTAGACCACAAGCTTGGTGCCAGATTTGAGGGCCTGATCTTCGAACACTCTCTTCCTCAGGCGGCCGAAGGCTGAGCTGGCACACTGGAGGAAGTGTTGAACCTCGTTGTCGATGTCTGCCCTTCTGACAATAGGCTCCCGAGGTATGGAAAGTGGTCCACATTGTCCAGGGTCAAGCAGGGCTGCGTCATTGCACCAACCCTCTTCTCGATCTTCCTCACTGAAATGTTCCACCTTATACTCAACAAGCTCCCCGTTGGAGTGGAAATAAACTATAGAACCAGTGGGAACCTGTTCAATCTTCATCGTCTCAAGGCCAGATCCAAGACCGTCCCATCCTCTGTCGTCAAACGATGCTTGCGTCTGTGCACATTCAGAGGCTGAACTCCAAGTCATTGTCAACATCTTCACCGAGGCGTACGAAAGCATGGGCCTTACACTAAACATCCGTAAGACAAAGGTCCTCCACCAACCTAACCCCACCACACAGCACTGCCCCCCAGTCATCAAGATCCACGGCGCGGCCCTGGACAACGTGGACCACTTTCCCTTTTTAGTTAAAGCCCTATCTACAGTCCTAGTTATTCGATTCACCAGAACACTGGTCGCGGCCTGGTTTAAGTGGAGCCCATCGCAACAGAACAGCTCCCTCTTTCCCCAGTACTAGTGCAGTGACCCGTGGTTCAAAACCCCTTCCTCCCAGACCACTCTTTGAGCCACACATTTAACTCTCTGATCTGCTTGTCCCTATGCCAATTTGTCTGTGGTTCATGTAACAATCCAGATATTATTACCTTTGAAAAACAGCACTGTGTTTTTCTATTAGGCACTCTACTGTTTTCTGGCCTTAAGATCAACTTCAATAACTTCAGACCTAACTATAGCTCCTGATTTTCTCTGTAGAAGGAAGGGCTAGCGATGTGAGATGGGTATGCTGTCATTTCCCAGGGGGATAGGAAAAGCGAGAACAGATTGGTTGAGATCCTCCATCAGTTGACCATGCTGTCAGGGTGGTTTTCAACCTTGATGCTGGCCTGCTTTTTTTCTTTTCCCAAGCTCCCTGTCCATTGGAACCTGTCAGTTTTTTGTGCTTTGATTTTGACCTGCTTCATCCCCCACTTCCTTAGCTATTAATATGTTCTCTGCATCTTGTAAATGTCTTTAACTTAATTTCTCTCATTATGCTCCCTGTTGTCTCATGCTAATATTATTACTACCATTTAATTATCTCCAGTTTTCTACTTAAGCATTTTACACATTATTTCATTTATTTTACCGTGTGTGTCTGTTTTCCTTTCTTCCTTCCCTTTATTCTGTTTCTTTTTTAAAAAGTTTTTCATCTGCAATATCCTCTAGTTTTGACAAAGGGTCCAACCTGAAATGTCCACAGATGCTGTCTAATATGCCAGTTAAACAAGAGCTTCTATGCTCAAGTTATTACATTTCAAATGATGTGATTAATGGTTACTTTAGCAAAGGTTTTGGATTATTTCCCTTTTCCATTTAACCAGTTGCTCCCTATCTAATGGGTAATCTGTGGCATCGAGAACATTTTCCTTCATTTTTTTTGGTCTGCTGCTGTAAGTTATACTGTGCTTTGTTGGTAAATACTGCCATCTGCTGCTATAAGACATTTGCATCAGTTTCCTAAGGAAGAGCACATTATAGAATAGAACATGCATTTATATACCCAATTATACATACTATAGGTTCCTGATTACAACACCATGAGGGGAAGGCACTACATTTAGACAAGGTGCTTCATTATCAGAAAGGCAAGGTACGGCAGTGGCTGGCTGTACTTCTCACAAAGGAAAAGGTGATTCAGTCTCTCACTGTCTCTATTGTTTTTCATAGGTCCTGAAAGCCTTCTGTCTTCAATCTTCACCGTTTTTCAATCTTACAGCAAAGAATCCTCATTAGTAAAAGCTCTCGAGCTAGAGCCTCCACTTTTTTTGCATGCTTAACGCCCAATTAATGCCCATGTTACCGCTGAAATGACGTATAACACCCATATATCGCCTATTTTGCCACAAAATGGAAACTGACGGGCATTTTTAAGAAACTTATCGGCGAGCGTTATTTTCCCCGTGTGCTTAACGGTGGGAAAAAATATTACCGCCCGCCCGCCCACTTTTTTGGGGTGGAATCAGCAGAATGGGCGGAATCAACGGCCATAATATCGGCCAGCGTTAATTTCCGCACTGATTTAACGCCAAGATTCAATAATACCGCCCGCCCACTTTTTTTGTAAAGAGCATATTTACCAAAACTAGCGGCCATGAGATCACCCAGCGTCAATTTCACCACCTCGCACACATATCGTCCACAATATCGCTTGCCCAAAAAAACGCCCAGAAAAAGTGGAACTAACCGGAACTAATCACAGCGTTATGGACACCATGTTCTGGATCACATGTCGCGTCCTTTAAAAGGCTGCTGTGCTTCAACCTCGGCAGAGTTGGGATGTACTCTGCAGGTCTTTGGAGTTGATGTAAACATTTCTACAAACAGCTTGACCATACTGTGATCGATTGGAATTGAATAGGTGTCTTCGTCGGGACATTCTTTGTTTGTGACCAATCGGTGGAAAACAGAGAGCTACTGCAATGGGGCCTGTCCTTTCTCACCCTCTCTTGGTGACCAATTACATGCAGCAGACTCGAGATCACCAAAGGTATGCTCCATTGCATTATGTGCCCGATGTAAGGCGTGACAGACTGATGAGGAGGACCAGACGTTACATCCCCCGCAAGTACAAGGAGAAGCATTCTTACCTCGACTTGCCTTCGGAGACTGCGCTTCCACAAAGAGGTTATCACTGAGGTATGCCAGCTGATAAGGGCAGATCTGCAGCCTGCCAGCACCATCAGTACTGCACTGTCCATCGAGGTCAAAGTCACCGCGGCACTGTTGTTCTACACCTCAGGTTCCTTTCAGCCCACAGCTGGAGACACTTGCAGACTTTCTCAGCATGCCACACATCGCTGCATTAGACAGGTCACTGAAGCCCTTTACACACGCAGGAGGGACTTGATCAGCTTCCCTATGACCTGGGAAGTGAGAGAGCTCTAGGATTCTCCAGAATTGCAAACGTCCCCAAGGTGCTGGGAGCAATAGACCGTACGCACATCATGATGCGGGCACCTTTCAGGATGCAGAGGTTTTCAGGAACTGCAAGGGATTCCACTCCCTGAATGTCCAACTGGTTGTCGACCACCAGCAAATTATAATGGTAGTTAAAGCTAAATTTCCGGGCAGCATCCATGATGCTCACATCCTGCGTGAGAGCACTGTATCTAACTTGTTTAACAATCAGCCACAAGATCAATGCTGGATGCTTGGTGACAAAGGATATGGCCTTGCCACCTGGCTGATGACCCCCCCTGCATGACACCCACACCGAAGCCGAGAGGCGATATAACGAGAGCCACAGAGCAACTCGCAATATCGTGGAGAAAACCATTGGAGTGCTGAAGCAGTGCTTTAGATGCCTGTACCACTCAGGAGGCGAGCTCCAATACCACCCTGAGCAGGTAGCTCAATTTGTGTTGGTGTGCTCCATGCTGCACAACTTGGTTATCAGGAGGGAACAAGAATTGCCTGATGAGTCTGACAATCCATCTCACCAGAGAGAGGAAGAGGAGGACGAGGACGCGATGCTGACATCGGCCTTGACAATCAGGCTGACGCTGAATCCATGCCCCCGCCCCCCTGTAGATCTCATGAAAGGGCCCATGGTGGCATGATAGCTGCAAGAGCTTTATGTCAGGAGCTCATCAATGGTCGCTTTGCCTGAAAGAACGTTGGTGTTATTTACAAAGCTGACACACTGCTGGGTGTGCAAGTGAAAATCAATGGTGGGCATCACCTTGGTGACAGTTAAAGTATAAGTTGATTGAAGTTAAGTGTGGTTATACCCTTTGATGTTAAGGAATCACCAGTGTGTAACAGTGCAGCTATCTGAGCCAATGCACTACAAGGTTTTGTTAAATAAAAAACATTTAAACCGAACATTAGTCTGAAATCATAAGTATTTCTGTACAAACCAACACTTCCCCCTCCCCCCCACTTCTCCTCCCCACCTCTACTCCTTCCTCTTCCCCTCCTGACTCCAAGCCGCTTGGCCGAGGAGCTCCTCAGGCAATGCTTCATTGGCGGGGGTGGGGGGGTGAAGGCCGAAATGCTGCTTGGACGGATACAGGAGAAGACAGTCCTGAGGTGGGAACATGCTCCGAACCAGAAACAAGATGTTGCTCCTGACTCTCATGTGTGGTTGGCAATGGGGGTGCGACACCTTGGGGTGCAGTGTCGCGCTCTGGGACCACTGGGAGCCCTCTGCCACCAGTGTTCCTGGCTACCAGCTCCAGGGCTTCCTCCATCCCTTCCATGTTATATATTATTTGTTGGACAAAAATTCAGTGCCAATTATGTTCCTGGTTCTTAGTAGGCTTTTTGCCTCTGGTGAATCTCCCTCGTGCCTCCCACAACAGCTAGACAAGCACACACCACAGCCACACACACTTTCAGTGCCTCTGAGCTCCCTCTCTCTCTGTCTCCTCTTCTGCGCATGTCATGATGACCCTTGACCTCCTGAATCGCGGGAATCGAGCGTTGCCATGCCGTTGCTAAGGACGGAGACACTTTATGGCAGAAGGTCAAAAAAATTTTACGCTAACGCCCATTTCAGATCGCTCATGGTAACGCCCATTTTCAAAAATGGAGACTAGGTGCTTTGAGAGTGGGCGAGAAGCCGGCAATCGAAAACTTTTTTTACCGCCCACACCGGAAATATCACAATTTTTGGCGATAAGCACAAAAGTGGAGGTTCTAGCCCCTCAAGTTTTAGGGCTAGAAATTGCCCTCCACCCCAAACGGGGCAGATAATTCGAATTAAATGAATATTCTCCGCCCGAATCCATGGGGCAGAGTATTGAGAGAAATTGGCCTCTTTAACTTTTGTAAATGTTTGGGGTGGCTGAGGGGCAGAAGTACGTCGGGAATGGGTTGGAATGCGGGCGGTGTCATCAGCACCACGTTGAGCACATCAGCGCGATGCTGATGAGGTCAACGCGACGCAGACGTCCCTCTCTTTCAGCTAACGAGAAGGGTCGCTGCGAGCTCTGCAGCCACTTTAGAGGCATCCACTGGATCACCAGGGAGAACTTCAACTGGGTCAGCGGCCCAGCACCCAAGAGGGGGTACCGGGCTGCCTATTGGTGGCCCGGCCAAACCCATGGCCGCCATTGGCGGGCCGACTTCAGAGTTGGCTGACAATTAAAATTAAATGGCAGCCGCGGCGGTGCTCGCTCCCCTTTAAGGACGGACGCAACGCCCAGCCATTGGCAACTTCCCACCAAGAAAAGCTGTCAGGGGCACAGAGCTGTCACGGGGCGGAAAGGGGTCAGCGCGTGCCCATTTCTCGGTCCCGGTGTGGTGGTGGGACACCTAATCTCTGTGGCCTGTACCGGTGGGGCTGTGGGCAGGGGTTTCCTCTCGTGTGCTACGAGTTCCGTGGAATTTACTGTGTTGGGAGGGTCTGGAATCAGGCAGGAGTCGATACTCCGATACTATCCGATCCGGCCCCGGAATTCTGCCATTGCCGCAAAAAGGCAATCAACACACCCACTGGGCAGATCCGTTCCGACCCCCACATACACACGTAAATTCCAGCTTCCACTCCCCGCTTCGTCTCCATAATCTGTCGGTACATGTCGTCCCTTAGTCTCTCCCAGTCCGCGGACCTATTACCCTTGGCCTGGTTCAATTTCCTTAGCCACCACCACCATCCCACCATTCTAAGGATAAGGGGTAAGCCATTTAGGACCGAGATGCGGAGGAACTTCTTCACCCAGAGAGTGGTGAACCTGTGGAATTCTCTACCACAGAAAGTTGTTGAGGCCAATTCACTAAATATATTCAAAAAGGAGTTAGATGAAGTCCTTACTACTAGGGGGATCAAGGGGTATGGTGAGAAAGCAGGAATGGGGTACTGAAGTTTCATGTTCAGCCATGAACTCATTGAATGGCGGTGCAGGCTAGAAGGGCCGAATGGCCTACTCCTGCACCTATTTTCTATGTTTCTATGTAGCGAGAACAAGGGACGCGGCGGAAATCCGTTTCCACCCTGCCCCTCCTGGGGGTAATTTCGGATGGATCAGACCATCCGCCTGCTTCTGGTCGGAAAGGCCTTACCGCCCCATTACCGCCTCTTAGAGCCAGTAATGGGCCTTAAAGAAGGGCAATTTGTCTTCTCATCTGCATGAAACACATTTTTTCACTCTTCTAACATTCCCTCTTCTAACATGAGTTTCTTAAATGGCACCTTCTCAGTATGCAATAACCCACATCCTAGATTCAGTTCATACAGGAGAAAGCAGCTTACAATCAAAGGTAGCCCTTGGCAACAGGAGGAGAGGAAGCTTTCATGCGGGATCTCACCCACTTTGAGGAGTGGGCCAACTTCATATAAAAAAACAAATGCTGGAGATTGTGGGAGACGGAGAAGCGGGAGTCCCAGCATAGGGCTTGTACCCTAATGCTCCTTCCAGATCACTGCAATATATCAATCTATCAGAAGGATTCTCACACAATATTTCTAGGAGTAACAGAACAATGTGAAATGCTTGGCCAACCCACATTAGTATTATCATTATAAGTTCCTTTATGTCACTCTGTCCGTTTGTGTTTTTTGCAGAATCTTTTCAGATTTCCAAAGTTAGACCCTCCCAGCACTAGTCTGACAACAGTCTCAGGAAGATTACCACACTTAGCACCACATCACTTACTCCATCCACTCAAGTTCAGATACATCTACCCCAGAAGGTTTAAATAGACAGCAGGAGGGCAGCACATGTGGTGAGTCACAAGCAAGGTAGACAGAAATAAGTGGAGAAAGAGAGCAGTGTTCAAACCCACCCTGCCCAACAAAGGGTGGGGTCATCTCCCTTCTCAGTTGTTGTGGTCAGATCTCTGTGGCCTAGATTATAAGAAGAGGATGATTTCTGAGCACAACAGGTTGTAAGGGTCATTTCCCTAGTCCACCAAGCCAAACTTCCCCCAAGGTTCACCCTTGCCCTAGCCCTCCACTCGCATCTTTCTTTGGTTTCTCTCCTATTTCCCCTCAAGTCCTCTCTGAGCTCATCTTGTCCATGAGACCTGCCTCCTTCTCTTTCGACCTTATTCCCACTGAATTGCTGACCACCTACTTTCCCTTCCTGGTCCCCACATTAACTGATATTGTTAATGTTTCCCTCATCAGATACTGTCCCATTCCCCTTCAAATCTGCCTTTATTGCCCACCTCCTCAAAAAAAAAACACCCTTGACCCCTCTGTCCTTGCAAACTACCACCCCATCGCCAACCCACCTTTCCTCTCCAAAGTCCTTAAACGTGTTGTTGCCTCCCAAATCTGTGCCCATCTCTCCCGCAACTCCATGGTTAAATACTTCCGATCAGGTTTCTGCCCCGCCACAACACTGAACCGGCCCGAACCAAAGTCACAAATGACATCTTATGTGACTGACCATGATAAACTATCCCTCCTCATTCTTCTTGGCCTCTTTGCAGCCTTTGACACGGTTGACCACACCATCCTCGTCCACCGCCTCTTCAATGGGCGGAAGAGACCTTCCCAGGAGACCAATGCAGCCCAGTTGCATATTGCACAGGAGATTACAAACAGGGATATAGGGCTAGAACCTCCACTTTTGTGGTTATGGGCGATATTTGTGGTGTGGGCATTAAAAAAGGGTTTTCAGATCGCCGGCTTCTCACCCATTCTCAAAGGCCCCAGTTTCTATTTTTGAAAATGGGTGTTACCGCGAGCAATATAAAATGGGCAGTAGTGCTAAATGTTTCTGGCCTTCTGCTGTAAAGTGTGGCCGTCCTTAGCAATGGCATGGCAACGCCCGATTCCCACGATTCTGGAGGTCAAGGGTCATCATGACATGCACAGAAGAGACATAGAGAGAGAGGGAGCTCAAAGGGACTGAAGGCGTGGCTGGGTGTGGTGTAGCTGCTTTGGGAGGAAGGAGTGGGACATTAGAGCTTCACAGCAAGTAGGCAAACAAAAAGTAGCTGTTACCAGCCACATATTTGACCGAATTTGGCTTATACTGGAGAGAGAGGAGGAGGCATCACAGCACGCTGTGGAGACTGATGCTGGAGAGAGCAGTGAGGTGGGAGAGGAGCACATTGGTGGGCGCAAAAGAGCCAGGAGGTTCTCGGACGAGGCAAATGCCTCCCTCCTACAGGAGGTTGAGTTACGCTGGGGTGATTTGACACAAGGAGGGTGTGGGAAACCCACCCCAAAGCCATACCAGAAGATATGTACCGAGATAGCAGAGGTGGTCTCGTCAGCCACCAACGAGGTGCGTGAGGGCAACCAATGCCTCAAACGATGGAGCAACCTTATGGGATCCGCAAGAGTAAGTATTACATTTATTTACATGTACTTATGTATTAATATAACTTGATTTGTAACAGTCATGAGTGACTATCAGAAGATGTGAGGTCTTTCATTTTTACCGGGAATGTTTTACTCAAAGCCTGCAGTCACGGTGTACGTCTTTAGGTAACAAATGATCATTATCATAATAATCATGATTACGTCTGTCGGTTATGTGTTGTATCAATGTCTGTGACAGTACCTATCAATGATATCCTGCAATGATCTCATGCCATGTTGTCCTGTCATCTTTTACAGAAGAAGCTATCGACGATGAGGTCCGTGCAGAGGCGAACGGGTGAAGGTCCTCCAGTCCCCAGCGACATCACTGAGATGGAGAAGCATGTGCTCGCACTGGTGGGGAAGCACCCCCGGACAGCCACGGACCTCATCGTCGATAGCTTCTTCTGTAAAAGGTGACAGGCCCTGAAGTGATGCTACGTGAGTAAAGCTTACACCACTGCGTGATGTAAAGTCAATAAATGCCATAGCCACTCATATACGAACAATCATATATGATAGGTGGTTTCTAAAATTGTCATAGAAATAATGATGGCCTAATCAAAATCATTGGAATGCAGAATGTGTTGATGGTCATGAAATGTGATGTCTGTGATGATTTTGATAGCGGTGATGCTTTTGTCGTGCATATGCTATCTGTAGCGCTGGACTCACCTTGTCACCCGAGCACCCCCTTCTCCTCTAATAGCCTCATTTGTGTTTTGTAGCTCAGCCAGCAGCACGTCCCAAGGCAAGACCACAGAGGCCAGAAGGTGGGGGCGCGGAGCAGGAGTCGGCGGACGATCCTACTGCATCTGGTGCTGAGGGGCTCCGATTCTCGCCCGTCAATCCGCTGGGTCTGTTCTCCACGGATGAGAGTGCGGACTTCGAGGAACCTGCATCGGCACACTCCAGAAGCCATTCCACCCCAAGATGATCTAGTGGTCCTCCGGTCATTACCGCCTCCACTCTGGAGGTACCGGCCCCAAGCATCTCACCACAGGGCACCCCATCTGTCCCCATGATGGCGCCGACCCCGCCGAGGCCTCGTGAATGCGCAAGGTCTGGTCCACGAACGCCACATGAGAGCGGAGAGATGGTACAATTGTCCAGGAGGACTGTAGACATTGGTGACCAACTCATCGAAGCATTGGGGGGCATATCCCAACAGCTGGCCACCATCTCTGACACCATGACCGAGTACATTCCGCGGATGGCGGAGTCCCTGGATGTGATAGCTGCCACAAGCCTCCCCGTGGTCCCCGAGCATGGCACTCCACCCCTAGGTTCTGTACCAGCACTGCGAACGACAGATGAGAGCAAGGACCAAGATCCTGCTTCTGCATCAGAGAATGTTGCCCCCTCGTCACCCCCCCGCTCCCGTACCCGTGCAACGACTGCATCTGCCTTCATCCCCCCCAATGAGGCACTGCCTGAGGAGCTCCGCGGCCAGCCGCCATGGAGCGAGGAGGGGAAGTGGTAGAGGTGGGGAGAAGAAGGGGAGGGGGTAAGGAAAGTGAGGTGCATGTCCGCAGGTGATGGCTGTGTTATATCTCCATCTGGGTGCATGCAATTTGTTGCAATGTACAAGGGGTGGGGACCATGCTCCTGCTTCGCCTTTGTATTCTGTGTTGCTGGACATGTTGAACATGTGAATTATGTCAATGGTGGAAAAAGTAGGGTGTGGGCGGGGGTTGGGTATTATTGGCTGTGATACTTATGATTTCAGACCAATGTTGGTATAAAATTTTTGTTATTAAACATAACTTTATTGTGCATTGTCTGAGATAGCTGCCCCATTACACGCTGGTGATTCGTTAACATGAAAGTGCTAAATACAACTTAACATCAATCAACGTCAATTTAAAACCGAGTTGAGAAGGAATTTCTTCTCCCAGAGGGTTGTGAATCTGTGGAATTCTCTGCCCAAGGAAGCAGTTGAGGCTAGCTCATTGAATGTATTCAAATCACTGATAGATAGATTTTTAACCAATAAGGGAATTAAGGGTTACGGGTAGCGGGCGGGTTAGTGGAGCTGAGTCCACGGCCAGATCAGCCATGATCTTGTTGAATGGCGGAGCAGGTTCGAGGGGCTAGATGGCCTACTCCTGTTTCTAATTCTTATGTTCTTATGTTCTTATGTAAACTTTAACTGGCACCAAGGTGATGGGCACCATTGATGTCTGAGCTGCACACACACAGCAATGTGTCAGCATTGTCACTCACATCAACGCTCTTTCAGGCAAATCATTCAGATATCAGCTCCTCACGTAAGAGTGGGATTTTACAAATGCCAGCCACACCACTGGCATTCGTTCAGAACAGTTCCACTTTTTGTGGGCATTTTTTGGGGGCGAGCGATATTGTGGGCGATATGTGTGCGAGGCAGTGAAATTGACGCTGGGTGATCTCATGGCTGCTAGTTTCGGTAAATATGTTCTTTATGACAAAAAAAAGTGGGCGGGTGGTATTATTGAATCTCGGCGTTAAATCAGTGTGGAAAGTAACGTTGGGCGATATTATGGGTGTTGATTTCGCCCATTCTGATGATTCCGCCCAAAAAAGTGAGCGGGTGGTAATAATTTTTCCTGGCATTAAGCACATGGGGAAAGTAACGCTCGCCGATAAGTTTCCTAAAAATGGGCGTCAGTTTCCATTTTGTGACAAAATGGGCGATTTATGGGTGTTATACGTCATTTCAGCCATTAAGTGGGCGTTAAGCATGCAAAAGAAGTGTAGGTTCTAGCCCTAAGTCAGGAGGACCAGGCTGCAGTGGTGCAAACCTTTCAATGATCTCAGTAGATCACAAAATGTTACTGCAAAGCCATACTCAACCTCATCCTGGTATGCCACTCATCACATCCCCATCACTCTGCCTTCCCTACCCTACTTTTGCACATCCTTACTCACACCAACTTACCTTGCACCTCCACCCATCCTTTTCTATCTACATTATCACTGCCCCATCTCACTAGCCACTCCTCACACTCACCGTCATCCTAATCCAATCATACCAACTAACAACACACAAGGGTAGGCAATGTTCATGTGAAGTTTCTGTTAATGTGCTGTCAAACATTGAAATCTTTATTTTCAACACTTGGCTTTCTTGGACAGATTTGTGTGCACCTTTGAAAGTGGCTTAGTGAGTTGCAGTGAATGATGAGACGTAACGACACCCACGCAATGTTGATGAGTGTGAAAGAAATGGCTTGGACATTGTAGGGATGCTTTATGTTGTTGGTGTGGGGCGGTACCAACCTGGCGCATCATGTGGCAGCCAAGATGTGCAGCGTCAAGTGAAGTAAATGTGGCCATGGTGAGGCCATCCCTGGCATCCCAGACAGCAATGTGGTCAGGTGCTGATGCCCTCTGTCCTGTGCAGCATCAGGTGATTGCAGTGAAGGCTGGTGTGGTTATTGGTGCTGCTGTTGGGGATGATCGTGGTCAGATTCTGAGGACCAAAGTGAGAGAGTATAAAGTGCACCCATGCTGATGGAATAGGTAGAGATGACAGAAACTATCTGTCAATGGTGGGAGAAGTAATGAGGTCAGATTGGATGGAAATGTGTGTGAAGACTGCAGCATCCTTAATTTGCAGTGGAATTGCAGTTTAGAGATGCTCGTACTTAAAGGAAGATAGCTGGGAGCTTTGAGTTGACATTTGAAGCTGTCAACTCATCAGCTGATTCAGTGGCCACTGACCTCGCACCTCAGCTTCATTGACGAGATCTAGGCACAGTGGGAAACCCATGGGAGACCTGTGAAAGTTAAAAAGCTGGGGAAAAAAGCATTGTTAAGTGGCTGTAAACAAGCCATTAATGATTTGAATTGCTCAGCGCTGGCAGATCCAACATCAGGAAATGCAGGTGTGCACATTTAGACAGTGGGTTCCTGACCTGCTGTCAATCATTTTAAACTTCACAGCTGACCCGCAATCAATTGGGTCCGCTCTGCGCCGGCAAAATCGCGGCCATTGTCTTCGGTCTCCGCCACAAACTCTGTTTCCTAGCCACTGATTCCATCCCTCTCCCTGCCTCCTGTCCCAGACTGAACCAGACCTTTCACAACATTGGAATCCAATTGACCCTTAGATGAGCTTCCGATTGCATATTCGCTTTATCACTAAGACAACTTACTTCCACCTCCATAACATCACCCGAGTCCGCTCTTGCCTTAGCTTGTCTGATGCAGAAACCTTCATCCATGCCTTTGTTACCTCTAGATTTGACTATTCCATTGCTTTCCTGGTTGGCCTCCCATTTTCCACCCTCGATAAACTTGAGTAATTCCAAAATTCTGCTGCCCGCATGCTAACTCGCACCAAGTCCCATTCACACATCACCCCTGTTCTCAATGACCTACATTGGCTCTGGGTCTAGCAATGTCTCGATTTTAAAAGGCTCATCCTTGATTTCAAATCCCTCTATGACCATGCGCCATCGACCCCCAACCCCGCCATCTCTGTTACATTCGCCAGCCCTACAAGCCTCCAACGTCTCAGCGCTTCAATTCTGGTCTCTTGATCATCCTCGATTTTCATGGCTCCACCATTGGCGGCCATGCCTTAAGCTGCCTAGACCCGAAGCTGTGGAATTCCCACCCTACACCTCTCTACTTCTCCTTTAAGACACTCCTTAAAACCTACCTCTTTGACCAAGCTTTAGGTCATCTGTACTAATGGCCCGAAATTCTGATGTCCCGGGTCCGTCCGAAGTTCCTATGGACCCGGGAAGGCATCGGAAAAGCTGGGTTTCAGCGAGCAATGCGCATGCGCTGAAAACCGGCTTTTCCGATCTGTCAAGTTTCTGGCTTGACAGATCATCCGCAGATCGGGAGCAAGGACACTTGCAGGGCAAGAGTTCTGATATTTACGAATATCTTGCCCTCAAATGTCCTTTAAAATCTTGTGCCTGAAAAAACAGGGATATAGCCTACTTTTACAGGTGCAAGTGTTTAAAAATACATAAAAACATTAAAATTAAATTAAATAAACACATATGAAAACATACTTTATTGTTAAAAACCCTCCCCACGACGGTAAGTTTATTTTAAGGCATCCTTTTATGAAAAGTCGGGAAAATATTATTTTTTATAAGAACTTTAATTTAAATGATTCTTAAATATGTCGTGTATTTTTCTATTTTTTATTGATTTTTTGTGTGTTTGGAGGGGGGTGGTTTCTCATTCATAATAATGGGAACTCCAACTTACGGAGTTCCCATTATTATGAATGAGAAAATACTGTACCTTGATTGCCTGCCCAGAACCATGTGACTACAGCTCCAGCCCTGCACACATCCCAACGTGCACGTGCTCCGATGCGTAGAAGTGAAGGCCTCAGGCTCAGAAGTTCGAGCGGGTGCAGCAGCAACAGGTAAGTGTGCAGTTTTTTACTTTTTTTTTTAGTTTGCCCACGGGAAGACCTCTAGCGGAATTTCAGGCCCATTATCTCATATGTGGCTTGGTGTCAAATTTGGTTTGTTAAAGCTCCTGTGAAGCACTCTGGGATGTTTTACTACGTGAAATTCGCTTTATAAATGCAAGTTTTTGTTGTTGTCATTGGAGGTCTGCCCAGAAGCCTCCAACAAATGACAACCAGAATGGGGGCGACCAGCAGCTGCACAAGATGGATGCTGAGGGTTGGCTTTTAGAATCTGCAGACATCCTTGAATAATGTAACAATTCTAGAGGTACCTGCAGTGCAGGCCCCTGCCAGAAAGACCACAATGACAGTCAAACAGTTGGCTTGCTATTTGTGAGTTCTTGCTATACGCATATTAGCTGCCAATTTTGCCTGTATAACAATAACTGTACTTTGAATAATTCATTAGCTGCAGAATACTTTGGGACATCTTGGGGACGTCATAAATATTTACAAGAACATACAAACATAAGAATTAGGTCAGGAGTATGCCATGCGGCCCTTCGAGCCTGCTCCACCATTTAATAAGATCATGGCTGAGCTTCGACTTCAACTCCACTTGCCCGCCTATCCCCATATCCCTTGATTCCCCTAGAGTCCAAAAATCTATCTATCTATCTTAGCCTTGAATATACCCAATGACTGAGCATCCACACCCTTTTGGGGTCGATAATTCCAAAGATTCACAAACATCCGAGTGAAGAAATTCCTCCTCATCTCAATCTTAAATGACCAACCCCTTATCCTGAGTCCATGCCCCCTAGTTCTAGACTCTCCAACCAGGGTATACAACTTCTCAGCATCTATCCTGTCAATCCCACTCAGAAGCTTACATGTTTCAATGTGATCACCACTTCTTCTAAACTCCAGAGAGCATAGGCCCAATCTACTCAATCTCTCCTCTTAGGAAAACCTTCTCATCCCACAGATCAACCTAGTGAACCTTCATTGCACCGCCTCTAAGGTAAGCATGTCCTTCCTCAGATAAGGAGAACAAAACTGTTATGTCTGTAAACATAGAAACATAAAAAATAGGTGCAGAAGTAGGCCATTCGGCCGCAACCGAGACTCCAGCATGGTATGTTGCCTCGCTGGTGCAAGGGTCAAGGATGTTCCCGATGAGTGCAGGACATTCTAAAAAGGGAGGGAGAACAGCCAGTTGTCGTTGTGCACATTGGTACCAACGACATAGGTAAAAAAAAAGGGATGAGGTCCTACGAGACGAATCTAAGGAGCTAGGAGCTAAATTAAAAAGTAGGACCTCAAAAGTAGTAATCTCGCGATTGCTACCAGTGCCACGTGCTAGTCAGAGTAGGAATCGCAGGATAGCTCAGATGAATACGTGGCTTGAGCAGTGGTGCAGCAGGGAGGGATTCAAATTCGTGGGGCATTGGAACAGGTTCTGGGGGAAGTGGGACCAGTACAAACCGGACGGTCTGCACTTGGGCAGGACCGGAACCAATGTCCTAGGGGGAGTATTTGCTAGTGTTGTTGGTGAGGAGTTAAACTAATATGGCAGGGGGATGGGAACCAATACAGGGAGACAGAGGGAAACAAAAAGGAGACAAAAACAAAAGACAGAAAAGAGATGAGTAAAAGTGGAGGGCAGAGAAACCAAAGGCAAGAAACAAAAAGGGTCACTGAATATAAAAGGGCTGCAGGAGGGGTGAAAACTAAAAATCATGGTTTAAAAACAAGGATGAAAACACTACCTAAATGCACGCAGCATTCGAAATAAAGTAAAGGAGTTGACGGCACAAATCATTACAAATGGGTATGATTTGGTGGCAATTACAGAAACATGGTTGCAAGGTGGCCAAGACTGGGAATTAAACATACAGGGGTATCTGACGATTCAGAAAGATAGGCAAGAAGGGAAAGGAGGTGGGGTAGCTCTGTTAATAAAAGATGATATCAGGGCAGTTGTGAGGGATGATATTGGCTCTAATTAACAAAATGTTGAATCATTGTGGGTGGAGATTAGAGATAGTAAGGGGAAAAAGTCACTGGTGGGCGTAGTTTATAGGCCCCCAAATAATAACTTCACGGTGGGGCGGGCAATAATCAAGGGAATAATGGAGGCATGTGAAAAAGGAACGGCAGTGGTCATGGGGGATTTTAACCTACATATCGATTGGTCAAATCAAATCACACGGGGTAGCCTGGAGGAGGAATTCATAGAATGCATACGAGATTGTTTCTTAGAACAGTATGTAACAGAACCTACAAGGAAGCAAGCCATCTTAGATCTGGTCCTGTGTAATGAGACAGGAAAAATAAACGATCTCCTAGTAAAAGATCCTCTCGGAATGAGTGATCACAATATGGTTGAATTTGTAATACAGATTGAGAATGAGGAATTGTGTCAGAAACGAGCGTACTATGCTTAAACAAAGGGGACTACAGTGGGATGAGGGCAGAGTTGGCTAAAGTAGACTGGAAACAAAGACTAAACGGTGGCACAATTGAGGAACAGTGGAGGACTTTTAAGGAGTTCTTTCATAGTGCGCAACAAAAATATATTCCAGTGAAAAAGAAGGGCGGCAAGAGAAGGGATAACCAGCCGTGGATAACCAAGGAAATAAAGGAAAGTATCAAATCAAAGACCAATGCGTATAAGGTGGGCAAGATTAGTGGGAAACTAGAGGATTGGGAACATTTTAAGCAACAGCAAAGAATGACTAAAAAAGCAATAAAGAAAGGGAAGATAGATTACGAAGATAAACTTGCGCAAAACATAAAAACAGATAGTAAAAGCTTTTACAGATATATAAAATGGAAAAGAGTGACTAAAGTAAATGTTGGTCCTTAGAAGATGAAAAGGGGGATTTAATAATGGCAAATGTGGAAATGGTTGAGACTTTAAACAATTATTTTGCTTCCGTCTTCACAGTGGAAGACACAAAAACCATGCCAAAATTTGCAGGCCGCAGGAATGTGGGAAGGGAGGACCTGGAGACAATCACTATCACTAGCGGGGTAGTGCTGGACAGGCTAATGGGACTCAAGGTAGACAAGTCCCCTGGTCCTGATGAAATGCATCCCAAGGTATTAAAAGAGATGGCGGAAGTTATAGCAGATGCATTCGTTATAATCTACCAAAATTCTCTGGACTCTGGGAAGGTACCAGCGGATTGGAAAGCAGCTAATGTAACGCCTCTGTTTAAAAAAGGGGGCAGGCAAAAGGCAGGTAACTATAGGCCGGTTAGTTTAACATCTGTAGTGGGGAAAATGCTTGAAACTATCATTAAGGAAGAAATAGCAGGACATCTAGATAGGAATAGTGCAATCAAGCAGACGCAGCATGGATTCATGAAGGGGAAATCATGTTTAACTAATTTACTGGAATTCTTTGAGGATATAACGAGCATGGTGGATAGAGGTGTACCGATGGATGTGGTGTATTTAGATTTCCAAAAGGCATTCGATAAGGTGCCACACAAAAGGTTACTGCAGAAGATAAAGGTACGCGGAGTCAGAGGAAATGTATTAGCATGGATAGAGAATTGGTTGGCGAACAGAAAGCAGAGAGTCGGGATAAATGGGTCCTTTTCCGGTTGGAAATCAGTGGTTAGTGGTGTGCCACAGGGATCGGTGCTGGGACCACAACTGTTTACAATATAGATAGATGACCTAAAAGAGGGAACAGAGTGTAGTGCAACAAAATTTGCAGATGACACAAAGATTAGTGGGAAAGCGGGTTGTGTAGAGGACTCAAAGAGGCTGCAAGGAGATTTGGATAGGTTAAGCGAATGGGCTAAGGTTTGGCAGATGGAATGCAATGTCGGAAAGTGTGAGGTCATCCACCTTGGGAAAAAAAACAGTAAAAGGGAATATTATTTGAATGGGGAGAAATTACAACATGCTGTGGTGCAGAGGGACCTGGGGGTCCTTGTGCATGAATCCCAAAAGGTTAGTTTGCAGGTGCAGCAGGTAATCAGGAAGGCAAATGGAATGTTGGCCTTCATTGCGAGAGGGATGGAGTACAAAAGCAGGGAGGTCTTGCTACAACTGTATAAGGTATTGGTAAGGCCGCACCTGGAGTACTGCGTGCAGTTTTGGTCACCTTACTTAAGGAAGGATATACTAGCTTTGGAAGGGGTACAGTGACGTTTCACTAGGCTGATTCGAGAAATGAGGGGGTTACCTTATGATGATAGATTGAGTAGACTGGGTCTTTACTCCTTGGAGTTCAGAAGGATGAGGGGTGATCTTATAGAAACATTTAAAATCATGAAAGGGATAGACAAGATAGAGGCAGAGAGGTTGTTTCCATTGGTAGGGGAGACTAGAACTAGGGGGCACAGCCTCAAAATACGGAGGAGTCAATTCAAAACCGAGTTGAGAAAGAATTTCTTCTCCCAGAGGGTTGTGAATCTGTGGAATTCTCTGCCCAAGGAAGCAGTTGAGGCTAGCTCATTGAATGTTTTCAAGTCAAAGATAGATAGATTTTTAACCAATAAGGGAATTAAGGGTTACGGGGAGAGGGCGGGTAAGTGGAGCTGAGTCCACGACCAGATCAGCCATGATCTTATTGAATGGCGGAGCAGGCTCGAGGGGCTAGATGGCCTACTCCTGTTCCTAATTCTTATGTTCTTATGTTCGAATATGATCATGGCTGAGCATGCAACTTCAGTATCACATTCCTGCTTTCTCTCCATACCCCTTGATCCCTTAGCCGTAAGGGCCACATCTAACTCCCTTTTGAATATATCTAACGAACTGGCCTCAACAACTTTCTGTGGTAGAGAATTCCACAGGTTCACAATTCTCTGAGTGAAGAAGTTTCTCCTCATCTCGGTCCTAAATGGCTTACCCCTATCCTTAGACTGTGACCCCTTGTTCTGGACTTCCCCAACATCGTGAATAGTCTTTCTGCATCTAACCTGTCCAAAGCCGTCAGAATTTTATATGTTTCTATGAGATCTCCTCTTATTCTCCTAAATTCCAGTGAATATAAGCCTAGTCAATCCAGTCGTTCATCATATGTCAGTCCTGCCATCCCGGAAATCAGTCTGATGAACCTTCGCTGCACTCCCTCAATAGCAAGAATGTCCTTCCTCAGATTAGGAGACAAAAACTATACACAATATTCAAGGTGTGACCTCACCAAGGCTCTGTACAACTGCAGTAAGACCTCCCTGCTCCTATACTCAAATCCTCTCGCTATGAAGGCCAACATGCCATTTGCCTTTTTCACCACCTGTTGTACCTGCATGCATACTTTCAATGACTGATGTACCATGACACCCAGGTCTCATTGCACTTCCCCTTTTCCTAATCTGTCATCATTCAGATAATATTCTGCCTTCCTGTTTTTTCCACCAAAGTGGATAACCTCACATTTATCTATATTATACTGCATCTGCCATGCATTTGCCCACTCACCTAACTTGTCCAAGTCACCCTGCAGCCTCTTAGCATCCTCCTCACAGCTCACACTGCCACCCAGTTTAGTGTCATCTGCAAACTTGGAGATATTACATTCAATTCCTTCGTCTAAATCATTAATGTATATTGTAAATAGCTGGGGTCCCAGCACTGAACCTTGCGGTACCCCACTAGTCACTGCCTGCCATTCTGAAAAGGACCCGTTTATTCCTACTCTTTGCTTCCTGTCTGCCAACCCGTTCTCTATCCACATTAATACATTACCCTCAATACCATGTGCCTTAATTTTGCACACTAATCTCTTGTGTGGGACCTTGTCAAAAGCCTTTTGAAAGTCCAAATACACCACATTCACTGGTTCTCCCTTGTCCACTCTACTGGTTACATCCTCAAAAAATTCTAGAAGATTTATCAAGCATGATTTCGCTTTCATAAGTCCATGTTGACTTGGACCGATCCTGTCACTGCTTTCCAAATGCGCTGTTATTACATCTTTAATAATTGATTCCAACATTTTCCCCACTACCGATGTCAGGCGAACCGATCTGTAATTCCCTGTTTTCTCTCTCCCTCCTTTTTTAAAAAGTGGGGTTGCATTAGCTACCTTCCAATCCATAGGAACTGATCCAGACTCTATAGAATGTTGGAAAATGACCATCAATGCATCCACTATTTCTAGGGCCACTTCCTGAAGTACTCTGGGATTCAGACTATCAGGCCCTGGAGATTTATTGGCCTTCAATCCCATCAATTTCCCTAACACAATTTCCTGACTAATAAGGATTTCCTTCAGTTCCTCCTTCTCGCTAGATCCTCAGTCCCCTTGTATTTCTGGAAGGTTATTTGTGTCTTCCTTAGTGAAGACAGAACCAAAGTATTTGTTCAATTGGTCTGCCATTTCTTTGTTCCTCATTATAAATTGACCTGATTCTGCCTGCAAGGAACCTACATTTGTTTTCACTAATCTTTTTCTCTTCACATATCTATAGAAGTTTTTGGAGTCAGTTTTTATGTTCCCTGCAAGCTTACTCTCATGCTTTATTTTCACCCTCATAATTAAACCCTTTGTCCTCCTCTGCTGAATTCTAAATTTCTCCCAGTCCTCAGGTTTGCTGCTTTTTCTGGCCAATTTATATGCCTCTTCCTTGGATTTAACACTATCCCTAATTTCCCTTGTTATCCATGATTGAGCCACCTTCCCCTTTTTATTTTTACGCCAGACTGGGATGTACAATTGTTGAAGTTCATCCATGTGATCTTTACGATATTATACATTCATTATACCTCATTATACATTAATTGATGGCAATGGTGCTCACAATATGTCCGCTTGCTACTTACCTCCCCTTCATCTGTGATGCAAGCTTGCTACTGCTAGTGGCTCTGGGCTTTCATTCACAGCCTGCCCTGCTGTAACATATTAACTGAGCTGGGACTCAATGCTGTTCCCTCTCTTTTCCTGCTCCCCAGAAAAAAAAGCAAGAGAAGGAGATGGAGCAGACCAGCCAGCCCCTAGATAGATCCGATGGGAGGTCTGATTTATTTTGAAGGCTGGGCATCATTATCGTAAAGTTGGCAGGCAGCAGGCGGAAAATAAGTGCCCTGGGGCGACCTGCTGATTAGTGGCCACTATAATATCAGGTGGCCCAGCCTACTGACTGACCTCTGGTCTGGAAGAAGGTATATCCAGGTGGGCTCCATTCTCAGGAGTGGAGTGGGGGTGGGAGGGATGTTCGGGAACCAGAGACCCAAGTTGCTTTTTGTGGAGCCCAGAGCAGCACTTCTGCTCCTCCCAACCCCAATAAATGAAATCTTACTTTTTGGACTCCTCTTCAGCTGGATCACTGAAGTGGTCATGGATTGGGGGTTGGTGAGAGGACAAGAAACACACAAAGTGGTCTGAGGCTGAGAGAAAGGGCAATAAATTGGGCTCGGTAGTGCCCGTTTCTTGGGTGCAGAGGTTCAAGAAGGCAGTTCACCACCACCTTCTCCAGGGAAATATGGGATGGGCAATGAATGCTGGCCTTGTCAATGATGCCTACATCCCATGAATAAATAAAAAAAACAATGCACCTTCCCTAAAGAGGTGCAGACTAGTTTTCAGCAGTACAGGCTAGCTTTAAGTAGTGCTAGCAACTATCGATTTTAGGCCCCTTGCTGATGCGTGCAGCTGATCAACAGTGCGGGTAGTGCTGGCTGCATGCAGGAATCATGTAAATGGGCAGGCAGCACAAAGATGCCATGCTGCTTGCATTACATTGAATGGGCATGGGTTAATCACGCATCGTGATCCCCACACCCATTTTCGGGGGCAATCCAATTTAGCCCCCAGTGTCTCACAAAAATGGTCAGGTTTATCTAATTCATAGGATTTTTTTCCCATTAAATCCTCTAGATTATACAATTACAGACTTTGTGGTGTCAGGATCTTCAATTTACAATGTGCTTTGGTCTGACAACTCCACTTCATCAACAATTTGTAAAATCATAACACGTAACGTCACATGCTTCTACTGTCATAAGTAACTAGCCTAACAGTTTAATTTAACACTGGAAAAAGTATAGGAGTGGAAACAGCTTTTTTCTCTACACTACACATTACCAGCACTTCAACTCATTTGGAAATAGAGACCCTCAGCCATAAAGGAGAGTCGAAAAAGACGCAGTGACCCAGACAGACAAAGAGAAACCTTTGCCCTGTCTCCAGCATGATTCCAATCCAGGATCCAGAGAAGAGAACAGAGATGTAAACCAGCGTCAATTAGTCTCTCAGTCACTTCTCTATATTTAACAGAGTCCATTAGCTAATATTGAGATTGAGGTTGATGAATACTCCTCAAGTCTTTTAGTACAATAAACCTTGACGTGAATGCTGAAGTACAATCATAGCACATTGCAACAATTATAGAATTGCTTTCCATCCCAACAGTCTGATCTGAGCTTTCAGCAAGTGACAGCATGCCGGATAGTCAATTGGGCAGCTGAAGTCGGCAAGGATTGTGTAATGTATGCACCTGTGAGTATGTTCACAGGTTTGTAGAGCTGTTGAAGTCCTCCTTTATCTGTTGGGGACTTGGTCTGGAGGGTGTTGCACAAGGCAGACCAGGACGTGGCGAGCTATGTCGCCGACCTAAGACACCTTGCAGGACCGTACATATTTGCTGGATTTTTGGGGGACGTGTTGCAGGACATTTTCATGCTTGGAATCAGCCACGAGGTCATTCTTCGCAAACTGCTGTCTGCCAAATCCCTAGATCTGAGCAAGGCCATCACAATAGCCCAGGCTTTTATGTACATGAACGATAACACTAAACAGATATCATTGCAGCATCAGAACTCATCAGCAAGTACTGTGCATAAAATAATGTCTTCAGCAGGCAGAACTGTATATGTCAGGGCCTACACGCCCACAGAGGCCAGACCTAGGATGACTCAAAGTGCGCTGTGGGGCGTGAATGCGAATCCATTAGCACCGTGTTGGCGCTGCGGGAGTAATCATAGAGTCCATCAATGTCGATTCAAGCACTACGTGTGCAAGGGCTGTGAAACAATGGGGCACCTCCAGTGAATGTGCAAACGTACTGCGACTCACCATGTGGCAGAGTCGGCAGAAAATGACCGAACTGGCGTGGATCACGCTGAACGAGTAAGAGAGGCAAATTAACCCGAAGTATGGGGTACACACCTTCACCACCAAAAGCCCTCCGATAATGTTAAAAGTCAAATTAAACGGCATTCCAGTATCCATGGAATTGGACACAGGGGCGAGTCAGTCAATTATGAACCAGAAGGTTTGTGTGAAATTGTGGGGCAACAAGGCACAAAGGTCAAAACTAAGCCTGATCCACATCAAGCTGCGCACTTACACCAAAGAGCTCATACCAGTCATTGGCAGTGCGGCAGTGAAGGTATCGTACGATGGAGGTGTGCATGATTTACCACTATGGATTGTACCAGGCGATGGCCCAACGCTGTTCGGCAGAAGCTGGCTAGGAAAGATCCAATGGAACTGAGACGACATCAAAGCACTGTCTTCGGAAGATGGCGACTCGTGCGCCCAAGTGCTAAACAAATTCCCATCGTTATTCGAGCCAGGCATCGGCAACTTCACAGGCGCCAAAGTGCAGATCCATCTAGTCCCTGATGCACGAGCTGTTCATCACAAGGCCCGAGCGGTTCCATACATGATGCGAGAGAATGTCGAGATTGAGCTGAACAGACTTCAACGAGAGGGGATCATATCGCCAGTCGAGTTCAACAAGTGGGCCAGTCCAATTGTTACGGTGTTGAAAAGCGACGTGACGGTCAGAATCTGTGGGGACTACAAGGTAACGATCAACCGAGTCTCATTACAGGACCAGTACCCACTACCCAAAGCGGATGACCTGTTTGCAACGCTAGCAGGGGGGAAATCGTTCACCAAGCTAGATCTAACCTCTGCTTACATGACACAGGAGCTGGCTGAACCTTCGAAAAAATTGATGCGCATCAACACGCAAAGAGGATTGTTCATATACCACAGATGCCCCTTTGGGATTTGCTTGGCTGCTGCCATCTTCCAGAGGAACATGGCGAGTCTGCTGAAATCAGTTCCGTGCACTGTGGTGTTTCAAGACGACACCTTGATCACTGGCTGCAACAGGCTGCAACAGGCTGCAACCTGCAACCTGGAAGAGGTTCTCAAGCTATTGGACAGAGTGGGACTCAGGCTGAAACGTTCCAAGTGTGTTTTCCTGGCACCAGAGGTCGAATTTCTGGGGAGAAAGATTGCGGCGGACGGCATCAGATCCACGGACTCCAAGACGGAGGCCATCAAGAATGCACCTAAACCATAGAATGTGACGGAGTTGGTTCATTCCTGGGACTCCAACTATTTTGGTAACTTTCTACCGAGGTTGAGCACTTTGCTGGAACCATTGCATTTATTGCTATGCAAGGGTGATGACTGGGTTTGGGGTAAATCTCAAGAGACAGCCTTTAACAAGGCCATAAACCTGCTATGTTCCAACAAGTTACTTGTATTGTACGACCCGTGTAAACGTTTAGTACTAGCTTGTGATGCACCTTCGTACGGGGTCGGTTGTGTGTTACAGCAAGCCAATGGGTTAGGCAAACTGCAACCGGTTGCATATGTGTCCAGAAGCTTATCCAAGGCTGAGAGAGTCTACAGTATGGTTGAGAAAGAAGCATTAGCATGTGTATACGGGGTTAAGACAATGCACCAATATCTATTCGGACTCCGTTTCGAGCTTGAAACCAACCACAAGTCGCTAATTTTGTTGTTCTCAGAAAGCAAAGGCATTAACATCAATGCTTCATCCCACATCCAAAGATGGGCACATTATCTGCGTATGATTATGTAATCCGCCACAGACCAGGCACTGAGAACTGTGCTGATGCCCTCAGTTGGCTACCATTGCCCACCACCGGAGTGGAAATGGCGCAAACCCACAGACTTGCTTCTTGGCTGCTTTTAAGAGCGAGGGGTCACTCATCATGGCTCGCCAGATCAGGACCTGGACTAGCCAGGACCTGGTGCTATCACTAGTAAAAAGCTGCATCCTCAATGGGAGCTGGTCAGTGGTTCCAGGGAAATGCAAGACGAAATTAAGCCGTACCACCGATGCAAGGATGAAATGTCCATCCATTCGGACTGTCTACTATGGGAGAATCATGTAATTTTGCCAAAAAAAGGCAGGGAAATATTTATACGCGACCTTCACAGTACTCACCCAGGCATAGTCATGGTGAAGGCTATCGCCAAGTCGCATGTTTGACGGCCCGGCATTGACTCGGAATTGGAGTCATGCGCACACCAATGTAACACTTGCTCACAGTTGAGCAATGCACCAAGGGAGGCCCCATTGAGTCTGTGGTCATGGCCCTCCAAACCGTGGTCAAGAATCCACGTAGATTTCGCTGGCCCCTTTCTAGGAAAGATGTTTCTAGTAGCAGTGGACGCTTACTCTAAATGAATTGAATGTATAATAATGTCATCATGTACGTCCACTGCCACCATTGAAAGCCTCCGGGCCATGTTCACCACCCATGGTTTGCCTGAAGTCCTTGTTATTGACAATGGACCGTGCTTCACCAGCTCGGAATTCAACAAGTTCATGACCCGCAATGGCATCAAGCATGTCAGGTCTGCCCCATTTAAGCCCGTATCCAATGGTCAAGTGGAACGGGCAGTCTAAACCATCAAGCAGAGCTTGAAACGCGTGACGGACAGTTCCCTGCAGACCCGGTTATCTCGGATTCTTCTCAGCTACCGCACGTGACCCCACTCGCTTACCAGGGTTCCTCCTGCAGAATTGCTAATGAAGAGAGCACTCAAAACCAGGCTCTCCTTAGTCTCAATGATCATGTAGAAACCCGGCTTCACCGGCATAACGTGTACCATGATCGCGCGGCTGTATCACGTGACATTGAGGTTAATGACCCTGTGTTTGTTCTTAATTATGGTCATGGTCCCAAATGGGTTGCTGGCACTGTGTTAGCCAAGGAGGGGAATAGATTGTTTGTTGTCAAACTTTTGAATGGGCAAACATGCAGAAAACACTTGGATCAGACCAAACTGCAGTTCACTGACAACCAAGAACAGTTTGAAGAGGACATTACCATCATTGAACCACCAACACATACCCAACCAGCAATCGATCTCGCGGTCAACCACGAGGCTGAACCCACCATGCCTGACAGTCCGATCAGACCAGCCACACTGCAGTGCAGCAATGATCCGACCAACTCACCCATGCCAGGACTTCAACTCAGGTGATCAACCCGGGAATGTAGAGCCCCGGATCGCCTGAACTTGTAAATAACTTGTACATAAGACTTTGGGGGTGGGGGGGGGGGAATGATGTTATGTATGGAAACATTACCAATGTGTAAGACTTGCCACCAGGGGGCGCACCTGTGAGAGACCCAAGGGTCACCTGCACACCCTGGGCAAGCAGGTAGAAAAGGCAGTCTATCAGGCTGCTTCCTCACTCTGGAGTTACAATAAAGAGACCAAGGTCACAACAGTTTGAGCTTAAGTCTTGTGGAGTTATTCTAAACATAACAAAAACTGTGCACAGTACTCCAGGTGTGGTCTCACCAAAGCCCTGTACAATTGTAGCAAAAACTTCCTTACTCTTGTACTCCAACCCCCTTGCAATAAAGATCAACATGCCATTTGCCTTCCTAATTGCTTGCTATATCTGCATGCTAATTTTGTGTTTCCTGTACGAGGATACCTAAATCTCTCTGAACACCAACATTTAATAGTTTCTCACCATTTAAAAAAATATTCTGTTTTTCTATTCTTCCTACCAATGTGAATAACTTCACATTTCCCCACATTATATTCCATCTGCCACCTTATTGCCCACTCACTTAACCTGTCTATATCTTTTCAAGCTCTTTGAGTCCTCTTCACAGCTTATTTTCCCATCTAGCTTTGTATCATCAGCAAACTTGGATACATTGCACACTGTCTCTTCATCTAAGTCATTACTAGAGATCGGTAATAGCTGAGACCCAACCACCCCACTAGTTACAGCCTGCTAACTGGAAAATGACCAGTTATCCCTATTCTCTGTTTTCTTTTTGTGAAACAATCCTCTAACTATGCTAATATTACCCCCAATCCCATGAGTCCTTATCTTGTGTAGTAACCTTTTGTATGGCACATTATCAAATGCCTTTTGTAAATTCAAATATACCACATTCACTGGCTCCCCTTTATCTACCCTGCTGGTTATAACCTCAAAAAACACAATTTACCTTTCATAAAATCATACTGACTTTGCCTAATCATATTATGATGTTATAAGTGCTCTGTTACCACTTCCTTAATAATGGAACATTTTCCCAACTATAAAAATGCAAGTTATTTTGTCTCTGATTCCTTACAAGAGAGCATGCAGCATACAAGGATGACAAACTGACTTTTCCCACTCAATAACACCCAAATTTACAGAAATCTCATAACCAATCACATAGCTTTGATCTCCCAGTGTTATTTCAGGTGCTAAACTGGTCAATACATTGTAGTTCAATGCTTATTTAGAGGATTAATGCCTTTTTTCATTGATTGGACCACCTTGACTGTACATGTTTAGGAATGATACAAAAGCAATGGAAAAGGTGTAGATAGCCTAGGATGTTAGCTACACAGGGATGAGGGGTTATATCTATAAAGAGCAACTTGAAATGGTGAAGCTGAAAAGGTTAAGTGGTGACCTGGGAGATATTAAATTTATGAAGGGTTATGATAAGGTAATTGTTTTCACTGGTCGGTGAGTCAGTAACGAGATGGCACAAATTTAAGATAATTCCAAGAGGAATTAAAGGGGAGGGTGGAAAAATAAATATTTACACAGAGGGTTGTTAGAATGTGGTGTTGTTTACCATAATATACTGTTGAAGCAGAATCCATAATTTATTTTCAAAGGCAATTAATTACTTGAAAACAAGGAATATTAAAGAATGTGGTGGAACAAGGATGAGAGTCGGGTTAGACTGGTTGACCTGTATGGAGAAATACATTCAATGGTTCTTAAATCTGCACCAGTGTATTTCTCCACGAGCCACCTAGTCTAATCACACTCATGATTGCTCTCCAAAGCTCTGATTCTCAGATTTAAACAACAGTATCCTATGTAAACTAGCAGCAGTAAGTTCGGCCAAAATAATCCAGTAACCTAGTTTCCCCATGGATAGTTCATCAACAGCAATTTTTAGGCTCATGTCTTTGTAAGTTAGGAAATAAAACATATTGGGACTATGCTGCCTTCTACTGCCCAGATTTCTGTACTGCAAAAAGTTCACCAATCAAAATGGTCCAAGCTTTGCTGTCAAAATAACAGTGCGATGAATAGTTATCATGACTATTTAAGTGCTAATGCCACAGAACATAAGAACATAAGAACATAAGAATTAGGAACAGGAGTAGGCCATCTAGCCCCTCGAGCCTGCTCCGCCATTCAATAAGATCATGGCTGATCTGGCCGAGGACTCAGCTCCACTTACCCGCCCGCTCCCCGTAACCCTTAATTCCCTTATTGGTTAAAAATCTATCTGTCTGTGACTTGACTACATTCAATGAGCTAGCCTCAACTGCTTCCTTGGGCAGAGAATTCCACAGATTCACAAACCACTGGGCGAAGAAATTCCTTCTCAACTCGGTTTTAAATTGGCTCCCCCGTATTTTGAGGCTGTGCCCCCTAGTTCTAGTCTCCCCGACCAGTGGAAACAATCTCTCCGCCTCTATCTTGTCTATCCTTTTCATTATTTTAAATGTTTCTATAAGATCACCCCTCATCCTTCTGAACTCCAACGAGTAAAGACCCAGTCTACTCAATCTATCATCATAAGGTAACCCCCTCATCTCCGGAATCAGCCTAGTGAATCGTCTCTGTACCCCCTCCAAAGCCAGTATATCCTTCCTTAAGTAAGGTGACCAAAACTGCATGCAGTACTCCAGGTGCGGCCTTACCAATACTCTATACAGTTGCAGCAGGACCTCCCTGCTTTTGTACTCCATCCCTCTCGCAATGAAGGCCAACATTCCATTTGCCTTCCTGATTACCTGCTGCACTTGCAAACTAACTTTTGGGGATTTATGCACAAAGACCCCCAGGTCCCTCTGCACCTCAGCATGTTGTAATTTCTCCCCATTCAAATAATATTCCCTTTTACTGTTTTTTTTTCCAAGGTGGATGACCTCACACTTTCCGACATTGTATTCCATCTGCCAAACCTTAGCCCATTCGCTTAACCTATCTAGATCTCTTTGCAGCCTCTCTGTGTCCTCTACACAACCCGCTTTCCCACTAATCTTTGTGTCATCTGCAAATTTTATTACACTACGCTCTGTCCCCTCTTCCAGGTCGTCTATGTATATTGTAAACAGTTGTGGTCCCAGCACCGATCCCTGTGGCACACCACTAACCACCGATTTCCAACCCAAAAAGGACCCATTTATCCCGACTCTCTGCTTTCTGTTCACCAGCCAATTCTCTATCCATGCTAATACATTTCCTCTGACTCCGCGTACCTTTATCTTCTGCAGTAACCTTTTGTGTGGCACCTTATCGAATGCCTTTTGGAAATCTAAATACACCACATCCATCGGTACACCTCTATCCACCATGCTCGTTATATCCTCAAAGAATTCCAGTAAATTAGTTCAACATGATTTCATCTTCATGAATCCATGCTGCATCTGCTTGATTGCACTATTCCTATCGAGATGTCCTGCTATTTCTTCCTTAATGATAGTTTCAAGCATTTTCCCCACTACAGATGTTAAACTAACCGGCCTATAGTTACCTGCCTTTTGTCTGCCCCCTTTTTTAAACAGAGGCATTACATTAGCTGCTTTCCAATCCGCTGGTACCTCCCCAGAGTCCAGAGAATTTTGGTAGATTATAACGAATGCATCTGCTATAACTTCCACCATCTCTTTTAATACCCTGGGATGAATTTCATCAGGACCAGGGGTCTTGTCTACCTTGAGTCCCATTAGCCTGTCCAGCACTACCCCCCCAGTGATAGTGATTGTCTCAAGGTCCTCCCTTCCCACATTCCTGTGACCAGCACTTTTTGGCATGGTTTTTGTGTCTTCCACTATGAAGACCGAAGCAAAATAATTGTTTAAAGTCTCAGCCATTTCCACATTTCCCATTATTAAATCCCCCTTCTCATCGTCTAAGGGACTAACATTTACTTTAGTCACTCTTTTCCGTTTTATATATCTGTAAAAGCTTTCACTATCTGTTTTTATGTTTTGCGCAAGTTTACCTTCGTAATCTATCTTTCCTTTCTTTATTGCTTTTTTAGTCATTCTTTGCTGTTGTTTAAAATTTTCCCAATCTTCTAGTTTCCCACTAACCTTGGCCACCTTATACGCATTGGTCTCTGATTTGATACTCTCCTTTATTTCCTTGGCTATCCACAGCTGGTTCTCCCTTCTCTTACCACCCTTCTTTTTCACTGGAATATATTTTTGTTGCGCACTATGAAAGAGCTCCTTAAAAGTCCTCCACTGTTCCTCAATTGTGCCACCGTTTAGTCTGTGTTTCCAGTCTACTTTAGCCAATTCTGCCCTCATCCCACTGTAGTCCCCTTTGTTTAAGCATAGTACGCTCGCTTCTGACACAACTTCCTCACCCTCAATCTGTATTACAAATTCAACCATACTGTGATCACTCATTTCGAGAGGATCTTTTACTAGGAGATCGTTTATTTTTCCTGTCTCATTACACAGGACCAGATCTAAGATAGCTTGCTCCCTTGTAGGTTCTGTAACATACTAAGAAACAATCCCGTATGCATTCTATGAATTCCTCCTCCGGGCTACCCCGTGCGATTTGAGTTGACCAATCGATATGTAGGTTAAAATCCCCCATGACTACTGCCGTTCCTTTTTCACATGCCTCCATTATTCCCTTGATTATTGCCCGCCCCACCGTGAAGTTATTATTTGGGGGCCTATAAACTATGCCCACCAGTGACTTTTTCCCCTTACTATCTCTAATCTCCACCCACAGTGATTCAACATTTTGTTCATTAGAGCCAATATCGTCTCTCACAACTGCCCTGATATCATCCTTTATTAACAGAGCTACCCCACCTCCTTTCCCTTCTTGTCTATCTTTCTGAATCTTCAGGTACCCATGTATGTTATAATTCCCAGTCTTGGCCACCCTGCAACCATGTTTCTGTAATGGCCACCAAATCATACCCTTTTGTAATGATTTGTGCCGTCAACTCATTTACTTTATTTCGAATGCTGCGTGCGTTTAGGTAGAGTGTTTTAATCCTAGTTTTTAAACCATGATTTCTAGTTTTGACCCCTCCTGCAGCTCCTTTATATTCAGTGGCCCTTTTTGTTTTTTGCCTTGGGTTTCTCTGCCCTCCACTTTTACTCATCTCCTTTCTGTGTTTTGCTTTTGTCTCCTTTTTGTTTCCCTCTGTCTCCCTGTATTGGTTCCCATCCCCCTGCCATATTAGTTTAACTCCTCCCCAACAGCACTAGCAAACACTCCCCCTGGGACATTGGTTCCGGTCCTGCCCAGGTGCAGACCGTCCGGTTTGTACTGGTCCCACCTCCCCCAGAACCGGTTCCAATGCCCCAGGAATTTGAATCCCTCCCTGCTGCACCACTGCTCAAGCCACGTATCCATCTGAGCTATCCTGCGATTCCTACTCTGACTAGCACGTGGCACTGGTAGCAATCCTGAGATTACTACTTTTGAGGTCCTACTTTTTAATTTAGCTCCTAGCTCCTTAGATTCGTCTCGTAGGACCTCAGCCCTTTTTTTACCTATGTCGTTGGTACCAATGTGCACCACGACAACTGGCTGTTTTCCCTCCCTTTTTAGAATGTCCTGCACCCGCTCCGAGACATCCTTGACCCTTGCACCAGGGAGGCAACACACCATCCTGGAGTCTCGGTTGCGGCCGCAGAAACGCCTATCTATTCCCCTTACAATCGAATCCCCTATCACTATTGCTCTCCCACTCTTTTTCCTGCCCTCCTGTGCAGCAGAGCCAGCCACGGTGCCATGAACTTGGCTGCTTCTGCCCTCCCCTGATGAGTCATCCCCCTCAACAGTACTCAAAACGGTGTATCTGTTTTGCAGGGGAATGACCGCAGGGGACCCCTGCACTACCTTCCTTGCACTGCTCTTCCTGCTGGTCTTCCATTCCCTAGCTGGCTGTGGACCCTTCACCTGTGGTAAGACCAGTTTGCTACACGTGCTACTCACGTCATTCTCAGCATCGTGGATGCTCCAGAGTGAATCCACCCTCAGCTCCAATTCGGCAACGCGGACCGTCAGGAGCTGGAGGCGGATACACTTCCCACACACGTAGTTGTCAGGGACACTGGAAGTGTCCCTGAGTTCCCACATGGTACAGGAGGAGCATATCACATGACCGAGCTCTCCTGCCATGACTTAACCCTTAGATACACTTAAATTGGCAACAACAATGTTAACAAGTTACTTACTGTTATAGAAGAGAAAAAAGAAACTTCAAGTGAGGGCAGTTACGCAATTAAATGCGGAAATCAAGATGTTGCGGTCGGAAATGCACCGCTCTTCCATTAGCTATGTGAAAACGACATCTCGCTGTCTGGTTCCCCATTCAAATGCCTTGAACAGTGTGAAGTTCTGCTACTTGTGTGGTAGATACGAAGTAAACTCGCTACAGAAAACTAAGTCAAGTCATTTCAAGTCCTCCACCAACCTGTCCCCGCCGCATAGCACTGCCCCTCAGTCATCAAGATCCACGACCCGGCCCTGGACAACGTGGACCATTTCCCATACCTCGGGAGCCTCTTAACAAGAGCAGACATTGATGACGAGATTCAACACCGCCTCCAGTGTGCCAGTGCAGCCTTCAGCCGTCTGAGTAAAAGAGTGTTTGAAGACCAGACCCTCAAATCTGCCACCAAGCTCATGGTCTACAGGACTGTAGTAATACCCGCCCTCCTGTATGGCTCAGAGACATGGACCATGTGCAGTAGACACCTCAAGTCGCTGGAGAAATACCACCAACAATGTCTCCGCAAGATCCTGCAAATCCCCTGGGAGGACAGACGCACCATCGTTAGCGTCCTCGACCAGTCCAACATCTCCAGCATTGAAGCACTGACCACACTTGATCAACTCCGCTGGGCAGGCCACAATGTTCGCATGCCAGACACAAGACTCCCAAAGCAAGCGCTCTACTCGGAACTCCTACACGGCAAACGAGCCAAAGGTGAGTAGAGGAAACGTTACAAGGACACCCTCAAAGCCTCCCTGATAAAGTGCAACATCCCTATTGATACCTGGGAGTCCCTGGCCAAAGATCGCCCTAAGTGGAGGAAATGCATCCGGGAGGGCGCTGAGCACTTCAAGTCTCATCGCCGAGAGCATGCTGAAATCAAGCGCGGGCAGCGGAAAGAGTGTGCGGCAAACCAGTCTCACCCACCCTTTCCCACAACGACTATCTGTCCCACCTGTGACAAGGACTGTGGCTCTCATATTGGACTATTTAGCCACCTAAGGACTCATTTTTAAAGTGGAAGCAAGTCTTCCTCGATTCCCAGGGACTGCCTTTGATGATAATGATGACCCATTTAATGATGTAATAAGTGTTAATTACTGCCAGTCAATTTATTTGGCACTGAATTTAATTATTACAATTATGGGTTCACATTCCTTCGGGTTTTAAATATTGTTGGAGATTTTTTTTTTAAATACATTTTTTTTACTTTTTCTTTCTATCTCTTTTTTTTCTCTCTTAATCCAACCTTTCTTTTCCTCTCTTTATTTCTCTTCCTGTACCTGATTTGACATTAAATTCACTATTCTAAATTACATTTCCTTCTCAGTCTTTGCCCTGTTAATTTCACGATTCTTCAATCTGATTAGTTAAGGAGATACACAGTTGTTGCTCTGTTCGCTCAGGTCCCAGATGCCCTGTAGAATTTGCTGTGCTATTTCCATCTCACACTTCCAGCCACTTGCAGGGCAAAATATTAAAAACCCTGTCCATTAAGGTAAGTTTATTTTTAACTCTATTAAAAAAAATGTTTTAAATAAAAACATTTCTAAAACATTTAATTACATTCAATTTCAATTAGTTTTAAGTATGTGAGATTTTTTTTAAAATTTATTGTGGTGTGTTTCTTGTTTTAGGGAGGTATTCTCATTGATACTAATGGGATCTCATACAAACAGAGCTTCCATTATCATCAATGAGAATACTACCTAGTGATTGGTGGTCCAGGCCCACGTGATTCCAGGATATGAATACGTACCCGGAAGACGTGTTCCCGTACACTGCACAGCGAATGGAGGCCTCCGAACGGAATCCTACGTTCCTCCAGGAGCACGAGGTATTTTCGTAATTTTTTTTCAGGTTGGAGGAATTCATCCAAAGAAAGCCTCTGATCACAATTTTCCCCCATTGTTGACATTAAGCAGACAAGGGAAAGTCTAACTAACAGCAGGTGCCGTCTGTTCACCTGCCACAACAATTTTTGGGTCCTAGTTAGGGAAATGAAATGTAATGCATATCTACTTATAATGAAATAAAATCCTGAAGCTTTAGAAAATAAATCATATTTTTCATTTTTTTCAAGTCCGCCATTGCTCATTCATAAGAACATAAGAACATAAGAATTAGGAACAGGAATAGGCCATCCAGCCCCTCGAGCCTGCTCCGCCACTCAACAAGATCATGGCTGATCTGGCCGTGTACTTAGCTCCACTTACCTGCCCGCTCCCCATAACCCTTAATTCCCTTATTGGTTAAAAATCTATCTAGCTGTGATTTGAATACATTCAATGAGCTAGCCTCAACTGCTTCCCTGGGCAGAGAATTCCACAGATTCACAACCCTTCGGGAGAAGAATTTCCTTCTCAACTCGGTTTTAAATTGGCTCCCCCGTATTTTGAAGCTGTGCCCCCTAGTTCTAGTCTCCCCGACCAGTGGAAACAATCTCTCTGCCTCTATCTTGTCTATCCCTTTCATTATTTTAAATGTTTCTATAAGATCACCCCTCATCCTTCTGAACTTCAACGAGTAAAGATCCAGTTTACTCAATCTATCATCATAAGGTAACCCCCTCATCTCCGGAATCAGCCTAGTGAATCGTCTCTGTACCCCCTGCAAGGTTAGTATATCCTTCCTTAAGTAAGGTGACCAAAACTGCACGAAGTACTCCAGGTGCGGCCTCACCAATACCCTGTATAGTTGCAGCAGGACCTCCCTGCTTTTGTACTCCATCCCTCTCGCAATGAAGGCCAACATTCCATTCACCTATCTGATTACCTGCTGCACTTGCAAACTAACTTTTTGGGATTCATGCACAAGGACCCCCAGGTCCCTCTGCACCTCAGCATGTTGTAATTTCTCTCCATTCAAATAATATTCCCTTTTACTGTTTTTTTTTCCAAGGTGGATGACCTCACACTTTCCGACATTGTGTTCCATCTGCCAAACCTTAGCCCATTCGCTTAACTTATCTAAATTTCAGCCTCTCTGTGTCCTCTACACAACCCGCATTCCCACTAATCTTTGTGTCATCTGCAAATTTTGTTACACTACACTCTGTCCCCTCTTCCAGGTCATCTATGTATATTGTAAACAGTTGTGGTCCCAGCACCGATCCCTGTGGCACTCCACTAACCACCGATTTCCAACCCGAAAAGGACCCATTTATCCCGACTCTCTGCTTTCTGTTAGCCAGCCAATTCTCTATCCATGCTAATACATTTCCTCTGACTCCGCGTACCTTTATCTTCTGCAGTAACCTTTTGTGTGGCACCTTATCGAATGCCTTTTGGAAATCTAAATACACCACATCCATCGGTACACCTCTATCCACCATGCTCGTTATATCCTCAAAGAATTCCAGTAAATTAGTTAAACATGATTTCCCCTTCCTAATTCCATGTTACATCTGCTTGATTGCACTATTCCTATCGAGATGTCCTGCTATTTCTTCCTCAATGATAGCTTCAAGCATTTTCCCCATTACAGATGTTAAACTAACCGGCCTATAGTTATCTGCCTTTTGTCTGCCCCCTTTTTTAAACAGAGGCGTTACATTAGCTGCTTTCCAATCCGCTGGTACCTCCCCAGAGTCCAGAGAATTTTGGTAGATTATAACGAATGCATCTGCTATAACTTCCGCCATCTCTTTTAATACCCTGGGATGCATTTCATCAGGACCAGGGGACTTGTCTATTTTGAGCCCCATTAACCTGTCCAGCACTACCCCCCTAGTGATAGTGATTATCTCAAGGTCCTCCCTTCCCACATTCCCGTGACCAGCAATTTCTGGCATGGTTTTTGTGTCTTCCATTGTGATGACCAAAGCAAAATAATTGTTTAAGGTCTCAGCCATTTCCACATTTCCCATTATTAAATCCCCCTTCTCATCTTCTAAGGGACCAACATTTACTTTAGTCACTCTTTTCCGTTTTATATGTCAGTAAAAGCTTTTACTATCTGTTTTCATGTTTTGCGCAAGTTTACTTTCGTAATCTATCTTTCCTTTCTTTATTGCTTTCTTAGTCATTCTTTGCTGTCGTTTAAAATTTTCCCAATCTTCTAGTTTCCCACTAACCTTGGCCACCTTATACGCATTGGTTTTTAATTTGATACTCTCCTTTATTATTTGGTTATCCACGGCTGGTTATCCCTTCTCTTACCGCCCTTCTTTTTCACTGGAATATATTTTTGTTGAGCACTATGAAAGAGATCCTTAAAAGTCCTCCACTGTTCCTCAATATTGCCACCCTTTAGTCTGTGTTCCCAGTCTACTTTTGCCAACTCTACCCTCATCCCACTATAGTCCCCTTTGTTTAAGCATAGTACGCTCGTTTGAGACACTACTTCCTCATCCTCAATCTGTATTACAAATTCAACCATACTGTGATCACTCATTCCGAGAGGATCTTTTACAAGGAGATCGTTTATTATTCCTGTCTCATTACACAGGACCAGATCTAAGATAGCTTGCTCCCTTATAGGTTCTGTAACATACCGTTCTAAGGAACAATCCTATATGCATTCTATGAATTCCTCCTCAAGGTTACCCCGTGCGATTTGATTTGACCAATCGATATGTAGGTTAAAATCCCCCATGATTACTGCTGATCCTTTTTCACATGCCTTCATTATTCCCTTGATTATTGTCCGCCCCACCGTGAAGTTATCATGTGACATTATCATCGTTGATGATAAATATATTGAAGAACTATCTAATTGACTGGTCCAATAACATATGTGTAGCCTCCCCTTATTACCATGTGCTACTTACTTGTCTCCTGTCTCTTTTGTGTTTGTCATTTTTGAACATTTTTCAAACAATGCATTAAAATTTGACTCTAGGATTAGTGCAACAGTGTTGGGGTAACAGTACCCATTCTGCTAGAAAGCCCATGATGAAGATGTAACTGTCCTTCAGAACGAACTAATTTTCACAGTAGGGTCAAGCACCTGGTCCATCTTATTGGAACAATGTACAAGCACTTCAGCTCTTGTTTCTGTCTCTGTCAACTACTATGTGACAAGTGTCAGCTTGGATCAATTCGTAGTATCCTCACATCTGGGTTAGATGGTTATGGAATCAATTCCACTGTAGACTTGGGGCCGGATTTTTAGCTTTTGGGTTCTTTCGGCGAAAATGGTAGCGATACCTGAAACTTACCGTTTGCTGTGCTACCGTTTTTAGACCGAACTTTCGGGTTTTATGTTTCACCAAGGGGGGCTTTGCACAAAGATTCGCGGCACAACAACATGAGTTTCGCCAAATTTAGTCCGGGGCCGGAAGAGCGGTGAGAGAGGCCTTGGGAGGGACGGGAGAAAACATTCCGAAAAACATTTATAAGACACTTATCTATCGAATCACTGAAAAAAAAATTTAAAATAAAAACTTTAACTTACCTTTTTGGTAGCTTTTCATACTTAGCGCTGCTGGCAGGGCTGCACCGAAATGTTTGACCTGTCAGTATTCTGAGTGTGGCGTATTGGTCGGGAGAGAGCCGAAAGTTCGATAGTAACGCAATCTGCAGTGTTGCACGTTGGCGCATCTCTCCCCAGCAGTACGTCCCATCGCCGCCGCAATCAATGAGCCGAGGATCCCGCTCGGGCTTTGCGACCAGGTTTTTGCCGCGGAGGTCAAATTGCGGCAAAAACCCGGTTGCAAACTTCTAAAAAATCTGGCCCTTAGATTGTTGTTTCAGTGCAGTTCTGAGGGAATACTACATTGTTGGAACAGCTGTCTATCGGTTAAGTGGAGTGATTCTCTTGGGGTTAGTGCCCAAATAGTGCCTGGAAAATGGGTGCTTTACACCGGACGAATGGACATTAATTATTTGTCTCCATTCTGTGCCTGAAGAGGGCATAACAATAAAAATGAATGTCCGAGACCTGTGCACTCAGATTTCGTGTTCTAGCAATGTGTGCAGTTCCCAGAAAAACCTGTGCTACAGCTTCCAGAATTGCTGTTTAAGCATTACCTGTTTTAAAGTGACAGGCTGATCATTTCAAGAAATATTTTTATTTATGGCCTTTTAAATAAAAAATGGTGTTTCAGCTTCAAAAATTGTTTCAGAATACAGTTACTTTTTCACTCACTCGTAGATACCATGCTTGATACAGTGGTTCCATTTGTGAGATGGCTTGTTTAGAGAAAATGAGAAGCAACAACCACAAGCTCCTTTGACAGCTGCTGAAGATGTTTGCCTACCCCTGTCCAGCGAAACCATCAACTGGCTCATTAGCAAAGGACTGGAATCCCTCTTCCATACTAAATCTCCAACCCAGAATCCAGAAGATGATAATTCTCACTGTCAATCCTGCACTTTCGTCCTATCCACATCACAGTTGTTTACCCTGTCCATCTACAATAAACATATAAGAACATAACAATTAGGAACAGGAGTAGGCCATCTAGACCCTCGAGCCTGCTCCGCCATTCAAAAAGATCATGGCTGATCTGGCCGTGGACTCAGCTCCACTTACTCGCCCGCTCCCCATAACCCTTAATTCCCTTATTGGTTAAAAATCTATCTATCTGTGATTTGAATACATTCAATGAGCTAGCCTCAACTGCTTTCTTGGGCAGAGAATTCCACAGATTCACAACCCTTTGGGAGAAGAAATTCCTTCTTAACTCGCTTTTAAATTGTCTCCCCCATATTTTGAGGCTGTGCCCCCTAGTTCTAATCTCCCCGACCAGTGGAAACAATCTCTCTGCCTTTATATTGTCTATCCCTTTCATTATTTTAAATGTTTCTATAAGATCACCCCTCATCCTTCTGAACTCCAACAAGTAAAGACCCAGTCTACTCAATCTATCATCATAAGGTAACCCCCTCATCTCCGGAATCAGCCGAATGAATCGTCTCTGTACCCCCTCCAAGGTTAGTATATCCTTCCTTAAGTAAGGTGACCAAAACTGCACGAAGTACTCCAGGTGCAGCCTCACCAATACCCTGTACAGTTGCAGCAGGACCTCCCTGCTTTTGTACTCCATCCCTCTCGCAATGAAGGCCAACAGTCCATTCGCCTTCCTGATTACCTGCTGCACCTGCAAACTAACTTTTTGGGATTCATGCACAAGGACCCCCAGGTCCCTCTGCACCGCAGCATGTTGTAATTTCTCCCCATTCAAATAGTATTCACTTTTACTGTTTTTTTTTCCAAGATGGATGACCTCACATTTTCCGACATTGTATTCCATCTGCCAAACCTTAGCCCATTTGCTTAACCTATCTAAATCTCTTTGCAGCCTCTCTGTGTCCTCTACACAACCCGCTTTCCCACTAATCTTTGTGTCATCTGCAAATTTTGTTACACTACACTCTGTCCCCTCTTCCGGGTCATCTATGTATATTGTAAACAGTTGTGGTCCCAGCACCGATCCCTGTGGCACACCACTAATCACCGATTTCCAAACCGAAATGGACCCATTTATCCCGACTCTCTGCTTTCTGTTAGCCAGCCAATTCTCTAGCCATGCTAATACACTTCCTCTGACTCCGCGTACCTTTATCTTCTGCAGTAACCTTTTGTGTGGCACCTTATCGAATGCCTTTTGGAAATCTAAATACGCCACATCCATCGGTACACCTCTATCCACCATGCTTGTTACATCCTCAAAGAATTCCAGTAAATTAGTTAAACATGATTTCCCCTTCATGAATCCATGTTGCGTCTGCTTGATTGCACTATTCCTATCGAGATGTCCCGCTATTTCTTCCTTAATGATAGCTTCAAGCATTTTCCCCATTACAGATGTTAAACTAACCGGCTATAGTTACCTGCCTTTTGTCTGCCCCCTTTTTTAAACAGAGACGTTACATTAGCTGCTTTCCAATCCGCTGGTACCTCCCCAGAGTCCAGAGAATTTTGGTAGATTATAACAAATGCATCTGCTATAACTTCCGCCATCTCTTTTAATACCCTGGGATGCATTTCATCAGGACCAGGGGACTTGTCTACCTTGAGCCCCATTAGCCTGTCCAGCACTACCCCCCCAGTGATAGTGATTGTCTCAAGGTCCTCCATTCCCACATTCCTGTGACCAGCAATTTTTGGCATGGTTTTTGTGTCTTCTACTGTGAAGACCGAAGCAAAATAATTGTTTAAGGTCTCAGCCATTTCCACATTTCCCATTATTAAATCCCCCTTCTCATCTTCTAAGGGACCAACATTTACTTTGGTCACTCTTTTCCGTTTTATATATCTGTAAAAGCTTTTACTATCTGTTTTTATGTTTTGCGCAAGTTTACTTTTGTAATCTATCTTTCCTTTCTTTATTGCTTTCTTAGTCATTCATAGGAACATGAATAGGCCATTTAGCCCCTCAAGTTTGTTCCGTCCCTTTCTTTAAAATAGGAAGCCTGGCACAGGAGCAACACAGGTGCAAAAGTACAAATAAAATATAAATCAGGTTCCAACAGTGATTTATTACAATTCAATGTTTATGTGACTGTCTATTCTTTATCATCACAGTGCTTCACTCTTATCCACTTTCTCCATGGTGTTTTTTAATTGCGTGGCTGCCTATTCTGGTATGCCTCCTAAGTGAATTGTCAGTGACAGGAGACTAGGAGAAGGGGCTAAGCTGTGACTCTGGTATGTGTTGATAGGAATGAGGTAGCCCTTGATCTCTGTAATGTGGTCATGGGGTCTTTGCTTAAGAATTCATAGTAACACATTGCTATTAAAAACTAGTTGGTTTATTAGCAAAGGTTTAATAATTACCAGTTCATCCACCAGGCTCAAAACCACCTGCCTCATTGTGGATCCCCTGAACTCAACTGGCTGGAGTTTTATTGAGTTTTGTGAACATCACGTGACTGGCTAAGCCACTCACAACTCAACAGCTCTACAAACTTGAGCATACTCACAGTTGCCTACATTACACTGCCTCCTCTTTTTTTAAGAAGCAAGGCATTTGTACAATATTTCAAAAGATTACTTATCATGATTACAATTTTGTAACACTAGGTCAGATGTATGGGTTCCAAGGGAACTCAAGAGGATACAGGAAGATAGAGGTCAGGAATTCAAGGCTACACCCTGAAAACAGAAATTCCCCAAGACAGTCTCTGGAGTCAAATAAGACAATAGAAATTGGGCATCGACTGCTGAGCCGGAGTATCTTGTTGTAAATTTTAGATTCCTCCTGCTCCGACCTCCATTTCTTTGCAGTTGGCTGGCTATGCCCATTTTCTATATTCTTATTTGACTCCAGAGACCGTATTGGGGAATTTCTGTTTTCAGGGTGTGTAGCCCAGAATCCCTGACCTCTATCTTCCTGTGTCCTCTTGAGTGGCCTTGGAACCTTTACATCCGTCCTAGTGTTAGCTTTCTTCCTAAGATCTTGATATTTCTAGTTATCAATATCCTGTCTAGTAGGTTTGCGTTTCCTCGCTGATCTTCTCAACTGAATCCCAACTCCACCTCCCCCCCGCCCCGCCCCCCCAGAAGATACAGAGACTCCACGAGATTGTCCCATCCCTGCAGAACCACCTTCAGGCGGTTGCATCTGAGTTGGTGGGGATATGGACGTTGTGATTGTTGTGTCCGTTGAAGTACTTGGATCTGCCAATTCACTCTGATCATCGTCCAAGTCTGGCTCATAATTATCTACTCGTGGTACCGAAGGTGCATCACTCGCTAGAAACATTTGGCCCACATGAACCTTACTGATGTATTCATTAATTTTGGACAAGTACTGCTTGGTGCCGCATACCCGAATAATTGTACTAATGTCCCATTTGTGTGGACTTGCCCTTCGACGGACCTGATCACCCCCTGAAAGCACAGTTCTTTATTGATAATGATGTTTCTGCACTGATTGTGCCTTTTCTACCTTATCAGACAAGTTCAGTTGTAATAAACTGAGACATGTCTTCAGCCTATGTTTCATCAGTAATTCAGCAGGTGTGTACCCTGTTGTAGAATGAGACGTAGTTCTGTAATTGAAAATAAAATTTGCTAACCTGTGCTTCATGTTCATCGATGACGCAGTCTGTAGAACTTGTTTCCGCAAAGCCTCCTTGACAATCCTGACTGACCTTTCAACTGCACCATTTGAAGCAGTATGATATGGTGCTATCAACGTGTGTTTGATACCGTTGTTTCTGGCAAAATTGCAAATTGCATAGACCGAAATTGCAACCCATTATCTGACACCATTTCTTCAGGCCGGCCATGGCATGCAAAAATGTCCCACAATTCATCCAATATATGCTCTGTAATCGTAGATGACCCCATATGCCGTACCTCCAGCCATTTTGAATGTCTATTCATTAGACCCAGAAAATTATCATTGCCCCTCTCGCAAAAATAAATGATGTATTCTTTGGAATGGTCTCATTGGCCAATTCCATGTTTGCAGTGGCGTTTTAGCTGGCATGGTCCTGCAGTCTTAACAGATAGTACACTTACTTACTAATATTTCTAAGTCTTTATCCAACCCAGGCCAATAAACAAAACTTTGGACCACTGCTTTCATGCCTACGATGCCAATATGCTCACCGTGAAGTTCATGCCGACGATGATAATAGGGCTTTATCCCCTCATCTAAAATGTGTCTGATCTTCTGACCACCCTCGCAGGATGTGCTCATATACCCGCTGTAACATGGCATCTTTTTGTGTATGCTCTGCAATAACAGATGTGGTGACCGCAAAGTCCTCATCAATGATATCTAGAGTGAAGATTGACCGTTCACGCCCAATTTCAGAATCTTCACGAAGCAACCTTGAAAGGGCATCCACCACTGCATTCTGCTTCGATGTGAGATACTCAATTTTTTAATCATACTGAGACAATATAATAGCCCATCTTTGCATCTTGGAAGCCGCCATAGATGGAATTGCCGCCTTTGGGCCTAGGATAGCTAGTAACAATTAGTGCCGGTGGCTAACAACACATCATCTTGATTGCACAAACAATGAGTAATTCCCTGTAAGATCTGATCCATGGTAGCCTGAAATATCTTGGTGAGGACTTGATACCATAGGATAACTTGGTGTATGAATATAAACCTTTGTGTGTGTTGATTGTCAGATACTGCTGGCTATGTGATCAATTACTTGCGTGAATTGGCATCCCAAAAGAAACTGGTGAAACTTTTTAATACCAAATTTAATTGGCAAAGCCTCTTTCTCAATTTGGGCATAATTTTGTTCACTTTTGTTGAGCGTACGCGATGCAATGGCAATCGGTTTTTCCTGTCCATCATTCATAACATGGCTGATCACTGCTCCCACACCACACCCAGAGGCATCACATGCTAATCTTAGTTCATGAGTCAGATTATAATGGACGAGAAGAGCACTATTGCTCAAGCGTCACTTGCATGTGTCGCATGCATTCTGTTGCTCTTTGTCCCATCTCCAATGCACCCCTTTCTTTAATAAATAATGGAGTGGTACGAGCATTGTTGCTAGTCCAGGAAGAAAGTGAGCATAATATTGGATCATGCCTAAAAAGGATCGTAATTCAGTAACGTTTTTCGGTTCTAGACCCATCATGATGGCTTGCACTTTATCCTTGACTGGTTGGAGACCATCTTCATCAACCCACAATCCTAAATAAACCACCTCACGCTGTATGAATGCACTTTTACTCCTCTTCAGCTTCAGATTATATTCATTGGACCATGTGAATATTTCTTCTAAGATTTCCAGGTTTTCCCTCTCTGTGCCGGTAGCTATCAACACATCATCTTGATTGCACAAACAGTGATTAATTCCCTGGAAGATCTGATCTATGGTAGCTTGAAATATCTTGGTGAGGACTTGATACCATAGGGCAATTTAGTGTATGAATATAAACCTTCTGTCAGATACTGCTGGCTATCCTTGTTAATGTTGAGTTGAGCATAGGCATGGGAGAGATCCAGTTTTGCGAAGACTTTGGCTCCTACCAGTTCTGCATACATCTGTGATGTTGGTAAAGGGTACTGTTCAATGCAGGGTAATTTTATCATCCCCACAGAGCCGCACTGTTTTATCTGCCTTTCGAACTACAACTAACGTGGTGGCCCAGTCACTCTCATCAGTCTTCACTAAAACTCAATTTTTTTCCAACTTATCAGGCTCTCACTCAACCTGTGATTTTAATGCATATGGTACCGGCCTTGGTCTATAAAAAACAGGTTTGACATCTCACCTAATCTGAATATGTGCATTGTATCCCTTGATGCCCTCGTATGAGTCAAACATATTAATATATTTCTCCAGCAGAGTATCTAGCCAAGACTTAACCATTTCTGTACTACAGACAATGTACCAATCCAAATGAAGCACTCTTAGCCAATCTTTGCCCATAAGTGTCGGCTGATTGACGTATTTCGCTATAATAATAGGTAATCTTGCTTGTTGCCCCTGGTATTGTACTATACACTCAATTTGTCCAAGCATCTGCAATTTTTCCTCTGAGTGTGTTTTCAGCTCTGCTAAGCTCGCCTTTAGTGGTATGCCCCTGAAATTCTTGTATTACACAACCTGACTCATTTTTGAGCAACCAGCCGCTGTATCTATTGTCATATTAATCCATCAATTATTAATCAGTACTAATGTTCTGAAATCCTTACATAAGGAATGTATTGCCTTGCCCTTCACTGCAAATATACCAAAACATACACTGTTCTGATCGGTTTCCACCCAATGAAGTCTTCGATTATCATTGGACCTGTCTTTCAATTTACATGCGGCTGCAATGTGTCCCCTTACTTGGCACCGGTAGCATCTTGCCCACTTGAACCAACACTGTTGTGTGGTATGGTTGCCTTTGCACCTATGACATCTATTCTCCTTGGTTTCATAACTCTCCCTTCGACTAGGGCTCACCTTCTTCTGCATTTCGGCAGCCCAGTGACTGTGAACTGCTACTACTCCTGGTAATGGGTGAAATTCCTTAACATTTTTGTCTGCCATCTCCATGGAGGTGGCTATCTTGCAAGCTTTCTCAAAAGAGAGATCATCCATACCTAACAATTTTGATTGGATGCGTTCATCCGTTAGTCTACATACAAATTTATCTCAAAGAGCTCTATCTAGGAATCCTCCAAAATTGCAGTGTAGAGATAATTTTCTATGGCAACAATGTATTCACTGATGGTTTCATCAGGTCTGTGACTTAGCAATCAAAATTGTTCTAAGAGCTGTGGATCAAAATGATTCTCCAATATCTGTAGTATGTCTGAGAATGAAGCATCCTTAATCTTTCTCAGGGTTAACAAATTCATGAAGATACCATAATTCTCTGTACCAATCATGACTGACAGAATAGCTTTCATCTTCTCATGCACTGCTTCATTCCTTATTTGTGAATTTGCCATACCTGCTGGGACTTCATTGACATCATTAGCTCTAAAAAAAAATTGCAATCTTTCACTGTAGAATCTAAATGATTCCTTATTCTTATCAAAGGCTCCCAAATTACTGACATAACTCATTGTCACATCCATATTGCCTTCTTAGCTAAATAGCCATTAATCACTCTCAATAATCTTGAATTGCTTGTCAATGACTTTCCACAAGCTCTTTTTATCAGGTCAACACTGTTCAGTACTCACAAAAAAAAATTACTAGTCTCTCATTTGGGAATCATGCTGCCAGTGTTCTACTTGCATTTGCCTTCTCATAAAAGGAAATTCCACTAAAAATGTCTTCATAAAGAAATTCCCATCCTCGTCACCATTTTGTAACATATTTGCTTCATGGGTTCTTTGCTTAAGAATTCATAGCAACACATTGCCATTAAGAACTAGTTGTTTTATTAGCAGAGGTTTAACAACCACACTACACATTACCAGTTTATCCACCAGGCTCATAACCACCTGCCTCATCGTGGATCCCCTGAACCTAACTGGCATTGAGTCTTGTGCATATAATGTGACTGGCTAAGCCATTCACAACTCAACAGCTCTACAACTATTTTAATTAAACTATAAATCAAATGCCCCCTTAAAAGGGGCACTGGAACCAACAAATTAAATAGCTAGGTGCATACATTACAATCTCTTTGAGCATAGATTCTGGATGATCCTCCTACAGACTGTGTCAAGATTTTAGCAATAGGCATGTTTCTACAGTGAAAATGTATAGTGGTTAAAGTGAAGAGTGAAAACAGAAAGCTTTCAGAACCTGTGTAAATCAACAGAGATTGTGAAGGACCAATGCGTTGAAGTGTATAGAAGAATCACCTTTTCATGTATGGAAAGCTAGCCCCTTCTTGCCCCTTTTAATGATGAACTTCTTTTGTCACTTTATCCATTAGCAGGTGTTCAGTTCCTCCGTTATTTGTTGTCACATTGCCTCACCATAGCCTGCAGCAGCACCTCACTGTTCGCATCGTCAAACTGTGCCGCCCTTTGTCTGCCTCTTCATGCTGCTCTCATCCTATCGTGCCAGAAAAGCAGAAAAACATTACTAAAGGGTGGAGCTTGAAAAACAGCATGAGTGCATTCTTTCCAGGGCAGACTTCAGTCACAAATACATTGAAAATTTTTAAACAAAACCTTCAGCTAGCTTTAAATTTTAACAATGTTGAAATATCAGTTACAGCAAAAACAGCCACTTACTTTCTTGCAAAAACCGTCAATAACGATTATTCTGCAGCAGGTCCTTGGAATTGCCTCCTCTCGCTCCATGAACCTTTGATCAGCCTCATGCCTTTAAAGCATGAGGTACACCTAAACCTCCCACCACCTGGGTAGATTGCTCCATTTGTGCACCTCCGCGTGCCACAAAGTCTGCACTCTACATGTTAATGAAGGCCATCAGGAAATCCAGATACTCCACTGCTTCCCGGCTTGTAGTGCCTCCCCAGGTAATGCAGCTCCAAGATGTTAAACCTAGGCCAGGGTTACTGGGCCTACTCAGTCCCATGGAATTATTTGAAAAGCAGCAGGACATTCTCCTGATATCCTGGCCAACATTCAGATTATCTGGGTATGCATTCATTTGCTGTTTGTAGGACCTTGCTGTATGCAAACTGGCTGCCAATTTGTTTGCATGTTAACAGTGATTGTATATTTTCCAAAAAAAGTAATCTATTGGTTGTAAAGTGCTTTGAGATGTTCTGAGAACATGAAAGGTGCCATTTAAATGCAAGTTCATTCTTTATTTTACACCAACACTTCAACTCTTACAAAGAATCAGGTCATCAGGTCATGTTACAGCAGAGAAACACACCCTTCGGCCCATCAGGTTTGCACCAGTTAGCCACTCAGTCTAATCCCGCTCTCCTGCTCGCTTCCCATACTTAATATTTCTCTTTGCAAGCAACTATCTAATTCCCTTTTAAAATAATTTATGGACTATGCATCAACAATAGATTAAGGCAGAAAATTCCACAGTCTAATAGTACTTTGTGGAAATAATTTTTTCTGATTCTTTGTTATTATTTTAAATTTGTACCATCTAATTATCATCAAAACAACCAATGGACAGAATCTACAACTGCTTTTTATCATAGCCCTTCATGTCTTAGGTCATTCCTTCTTTAGCAAAAAATAATTTTCCAACTCATTTTTGATGCTATTGAGTTTTTAAAAAGTTCTTTTTATATACCTATAAAAAAGAAAATGGTGGCTTAGAGGACGAGACCAGGGAATTAGTAATGGGGAACATGGAGATGACAGAAACTCTGAACAAATATTTTGTATCAGTCTTTACGGTAGAGGACAGTAAAAATATTCCGACAGTGGATAGTCAAGGGCTATAGCGGGGGAGGGACTTAACACAATCACAATCACTAAGGAGGTGGTACTCAGTAAGATAATGGGACTAAAGGCAGATAAATCCCCTGGACCTGATGGCTTGCAAGAGAAGTAGTGTCGGGAATTTGGATGCATTGGTTGTAATTTACCAAAATTCCCTGGATTCTGGGGAGGTCCCAGCAGATTGGAAAACTGCAAATGTAACGCCCCTATTTAAAAAAGGAGGCAGACAAAAAGCAGAAACTATAGACCAGTTAGCCTAACATCTGTGGTTGGAAAAATGTTGGAATCCATTATTAAAGGAGCAGTAGCAGGACATTTGGAAAAGCAAAATTCGGTCAGGCAGAGTCAGCATGGATTTATGAAGGGGAAGTCATGTTTGACAAATTTGCTGCAGTTCTTTCAGGATGTGGATAAAGGGGAACCAGTGGATGTGGTGTATTTGGACTTCCAGAAGGTCTTTGACAAGATGCCACATAAAAGGTTACTGCACAAGATAAAAGTTCATAGGGTTGGGGGTAGTATATTAGCATAGATAGAGGATTGGCTAACTAACAGAGAACAGAGAATCGGGATAAATGGTTCATTCTCTGGTTAGCAACCAGTAACTAGTGGGGTGCCGCAGGGATCAGTGCTGGGACCCCAACTATTTACAATCTATATTAACGACTTGGAAGAAGGGACTGAGTGTAACACAGCCAAGTTTGCTGACGATACAAAGATGGGAGGAAAAGCAATGGGTGAGGAGGACACAACAAATCTGCAAAAGGACATAGACAGGCTAAGTGAGTGGGCAAAAATTTGGCAAAAAAAATGGAATATAATGTTGGAAAGTGTGAGGTCATGCACTTTGGTAGAAAAAAAATCAAAGAGCAAGTTATTATTTAAATGGAGAAAGATTGCAAAGTGCTGCAGTACAGCGGGACCTGGGGGTATTTGTGCATGAAACACAAAAGGATAGTGTGCAGGTACAGCAAGTGATCAGGAAGGCCAATGGTATATTGGCCTTTATTGCAAAGGGAATGGAGTATAAAAGCAGGGAAGTCTTACTACAGCTATATAAGGTATTGGTGAGGCAACACCTGGAATACTGCATGTAGTTTTGGTTTCCATATTTACGAAAGGATATACTTGCTTTGGAGCCAGTTCAGAGAAGGTTCACAAGGTTGATTCCGGGGATCAGGGGATTGACTTTGTGAGGAAAGGTTGAGTAGGTTGAGCCCCTACTCATTGGAATTCAGAAGAATGAGAGGTGATCTTATCGAAACGTATAAGATTATGAGGGGGCTTGAGAAGGTAGTTGCAGAGATGATGTTCCCACAAAAGAGATTAGTGTGCAAAACTAAAGCACATGGTATTGGGGGTAATGTATTGACATGGATAGAGAACTGGTTGGCAGACAGGAAGCAAAGAGTAGGAATAAATGGGTCCTTTTCAAAATGGCAGGCAATGACTGATGGGGTACCGCAAGGTTCAGTGCTGGGACCCCAGCTATTTACAATATACATTAATGATTTATACAAAGGAATTGAATGTAATATCTCCAAGTTTGCAGATGACACTAAGCTGGGTGGCAGTTTGAGCTGTGAGGAGGATGCTAAGAGGCTACAGGGTGACTTAGACAGGTTCGGTGAGTGGGCAAATGCATGGCAGATGCAGTATAATGTGGGTAAATGTGAGGTTATCCACTTTGGTGGCAAAAACAGGAAGGCAGAATATTATCTGAATGGTGACAGATTAGGAAAAGGGGAAGTGCAATGAAACCTGGGTGTCATGGTACATCAGTCATTGAAAGTTGGCATGCAGATACAGCAGGTGGTAAAGACGGCAAATGGCATGTTGGCCTTCATAGCGAGAGGATTTGAGCATAGGAGCAGAGATGTCTTACTGCAGTTGTAAAGGGCCTTGGTGAGGCCATACCTTGAATATTGTGTACAGTTTTGGTCTCCTAATCTGAGGAAGGACATTCTTGCTATTGAAGGAGTGCAGCGAAGGTTCACCAGACTGAACCCCAGGATGGCAAGACTGACATATGAAGAAAGACTGGATCGACTGGGCTTATATTCACTGGAAGTTAGAAGAATGAGAGGGGATCTCATAGAAACATATAAAATTGGACAGGTTAGATGCAGGAAGAATGTTCCCGATGTTGGGGAAGTCCAGAACCAGGGGTCTAAGGATAAGGGGTAAGCCATTTAGATGAGGAGAAACTTCTTCACTCAGAGAATTGTGAACCTGTGGAATTCTCTACCACAGAAAGTTGTTGAGGCCAGTTCGTTAGATATATTCAAAAGGGAGTTAGATGGGGCCCTTACGGCTAAAGGGATCAAGCGGTATGGAGAGAAAGCAGGAATGGGGTACTTAAGTTGCATGATCAGCCATGATCATATTGAATGGTTGTGCAGGCTCGAAGGGCCGAAAGGCCTACTCCTGCACCTATTTTCTATGTTTCTATGTTTCTATTTTTCCACTGATGGGAGAAACTAGAATTAGAGGGCACAATCTTAGAATAAAGGGCCGCCCCATTTAAAATAGAGACGAGGAAAAATTTCTTCTCTCAGAGGTTTGTAAATCTGTGGAATTCATTGCCTCAGAGAGCTGTGGAAGCTGGGACATTGAATTAATTTAAGACAGAAATAGACAGTTTCTTAAACTATAAGGGGATAAGGGGTTATGGGGAGCGGGCGGCGAAGTGGAGCTGAGTCTATGATCAGATCAGCCATGATCTTATTGAATGGCGGAGCAGGCTCGAGGGGCCGAATTGCCTACTCCTGCTCCTAATTCTAATTATATTCTTATATTCTTATATTCTTAATCCTGCCATAAATCTGGTAGAAGTATGGCAAAAGGCCCATGAATTAGTTCAGAACCCGGAGAGGCAAGATTCTAACCTGTGTTAATACTTTCCACAGGATCCTGTTTGGGTCGGAACCGCTATCTGCCCCAAATATTGTTCTCTGTATCAGAGGGAGAATGGCAGGGAGAGGGAGAATGGCAGGGAGAGGGAAGTTTTCATGGTCCTGGCATGAGATGTGCCATGTAGCCAGTCTACTGGAGGTAAGGAGATGTACTGGCCTTCCAGGCAGGGAAAATCAGACTCACCTGGGGGATCCAGGTCTGGCCCCCAAAGACAGAAGCAAAATTTTAGGAATCAGACCTCTTAGGCCTGGGTATGTCAGAATAATTTCAAGTATTTTCTGCTGCAATACCCGCTTCCCCATTCCCAGCTATGTCGGGAACCAGAAATATGCCTATAGTGGTGCATACACCTGCCAAGAATGTTTTAATTAGGGAACCTCTCACTGACCCTGCATACTCCAGCAGGGTCAGTGATAGAGGTCCCCAGTGGGCAGATTTCCACACTTACGTCAGGATCAACAGCCCATGGTTGTTCAGGCCCACTGGGTTTTGGATGACACTGTGTTAGGGAGATCAAAAGACCCTAACTCTAACTAGACTCAAAACCAGCATCATTTGTATGTGCTAAGTCCAGGCAGTGGTACTTAACAAAAGTTCAAGAATTTCCAAAAAGCAGATAAGCAAAGTTTAGAATAATATCTTTTGAGTTTCCTGTCAGAGAGGTGGTAGTGATATAAAATGTACTCCACCCTCTTTGCTTTGAAACTTTGGGGATTGTGGGGTGGGAGTGTGAAACTAGACTACGACAGTAACGCAAAACAGGCTCATAGTGAACTGGCTTCATTGGAAAAGAAAATCAGGTGGTGTAAAATGGGCTGCCGATTCGCTATGAGCCCATAAGACCTAAGATCTTGGGACCATAAGTAATGAACAGTTGTGCTTGTCGGAAGAACATATTACAGTGAACTTAAAATGCCAAAGCCCAACAACTATCCATGTAGTGGATGCAATCTTCTAATTCTAATTTATGAGGAGGTAGATAGACAAAGAGATGAGCAACTATCATTGCTAAGAAATTGCTCAAAGTGCTGAGTAGGACAAGTCACAAACTAAACATGTTGAAACCACAGCCACCAAGATTACAGGATTTTGACTCTGCCGAAGAAGCTTTGGCGAGTTGCTGCAGTGGGGACCGATTAAGGGTGCCTCGGGCCCTGGGCAGTCCCCAGGCCATGGGCCCTCTGCTCCCATTCACATCCTGCAGTAAATGACATTAGTGAGCTAAGTCGCAGGGCACTGCATCAGGTCAAGGTCAGGTCAGGTCTGCATCTCAGGTTATGTTCTCATTGATACTATGACGACACTCATTTCATATTTTATTATGTTTCCAAACAATCAAACCGCTACCTTGATGAAACCCTGTATAAACAGTAAACAACAACGCTTTAATTTTTTTAAATCCTTACATTTTGAAACTAAATTGACAAAGACAATAATTTAGAACAAGACAGCGCAATTATTTTGGAAGACCATCATTTGTCATTTGCATTCCATTTTCTCCACAGAGGCAACCACAAGTATAACATTGCATTGGTCTTTTCCTAGATTTTTGGCGGCTAAACTCATCAATGATTTTTGAGGTCAAGTCCTCTCAGTACTTCGCTCTCGATGCTCATGGTTCAAAGACTATTAAGTCAATCTTGTCCCATTTGGTTCCTGACCTCATCCTTGATGCGTTTTAGTTTTGAGAAAGACCGCTCACCATTGCAATTTGATACCATCATCGGCAGATATATCTGAAGAGCTATTTCAATGTTAGAAAAGGTTTGGGTGGGGGCATATGTATGGAGGAATTGGTACATTCTCAGCTCTGCTGACTTAAGTTTGTTTGACACAAATTGAGGTTTGAAGCTCTGTTGAGGATGCCACCAAGCTAGAAAATTGGATGAATTCACATTCAATCATAGTTCCTGATCTTTGGGATAAGAGCTGGCAATATTTGTTGCAGTTTGCTTGATCTCATGAGTCACGAAAGTGGCAAGCTTGGACAGGAATCCAAACTTATAGTTGATTACCTTGTATGCTTCAAGGCGGTGTTTCAAGGTACTGATTAGTTGATCAATGATGACAAGAAACACTTCAGTTTTGAATTTCTCCTTGGGTGACAGCACAGTGCTTTCAGCATCTCCGTTGTCATAGCGGCGATTGCTTACCTGGACACGCCTCTGAGCTGAATTGTACACATTGTGGCCACACAGTTTAATCCCTAGGTATTTGATGTCCTCAAACACTGTCCACTGGGATTTGAGTAAGGACACTATGATATTCAAATTCAAGCCGGTCTCTTGAAGCGAGAGATTGGTCAGGTGAAAGTGCTTTACGACTGTGTTCCAAATAACTATGAAAATAGCTGAATCCAGTTCGCCCAGTTAGTCAAGGATCAACTAAGCTTCATTTCGGCATTCAACTTTTTGTTCCATGTCAGTTTCCAGGGATTCCAACACTTCGCAGATGGGAGTGTAACCTTTGAGCAGGGTTGACACTGCTTCATACCTTGCTGACCATCGAGTAACAGAAAGCCATTTGACGACAGACAGCACTAAAGACTTTGGTTTTTCATAAAACAGTCGCCAGCAATATATCGATGCAGCGAGAAAAGTGTACAACTTTTATACAATGTCAAAAAATCTGATGATCACTGGGCTGCATTCGGCACTATTTTCCCCCACAAGGTTGAGTGAGTGCGCTGCGCATGGTATAAACGTCACATATGGGCATTGCTCTTTAATGATAGTTTGGACACCAATGTATTTCCCACTCATATTTGAAGCATTATCATAAGATTGTCTGCGACAATTTTGTATGTTGATCCCTTTCTCATCCAGAAAGACCAGTATTATTTCTGTTATTTCTTGTCCAGTATGACGGATTATCGGCAAGAACTTTAGGAACCTTTCCTCACGACCAGTCGGTAGAACATAGCGGATGACAAATGACAGCGATCTGAATGTGTGACATCTGGCATTGAATTAACAGATATTCAATAGAACTTCACTGATTTCAATTCTTGGATAATTGTCTCAAGTACTTTGCTACCCATCAGACTAATCAGTTCTTCACAAGTGGTGGAAGACAAGTATGAAGTATGCCCCTTGCCTTTGTTGGTGAACCGCTTGATGAGTTCAGCAAGAAATGCATCGTCGTTTGTGAGAACCTCCAAGACACCCAGATAATTACCATTACTTGGAGACGCAACGATTTTGTCTCTGCCTCGCAATGAAAGACCTCGTTCACAGAGAAATGTTATCACACAGACAGCCCGCTCTAGCACCTTGCACCAGTACTGCCGTTCATTTTCAAACTGGAAGACAATGGGGTCGACTTTGATGGCCGCCCATTTCTCGGCGGCTACCGGGCGGGATGTCTTTTTATGGTGCCCGCTGCCACTGGGTCCCGACGGGAGCTGATTTCATCGCCTTTGTGTGGTTGGCAATGGGAGCGGCAGATGGCGTCAGTCGGCGGGCGGGAGCGGGACTCGGCGGCAAACGTCATTCGAGTGCGTCAGGTAGAGGCCTCTCCACTCAGGTATTTTCGGAGGGCCTCCACTGCACATGCGCATCCAGGAGAGTTCGACGGGAGGCCAGGAAAAAGTATCAAAATGGCCAGTTACAGACATCCGGCATGGGCAGGCGGGATGATGTGAAGTGGGCGGAACCATTCCACACCATGTTCCCGCCGGGCGGAACCTCGATGGCAAATAGGCGGTTCCAGAGAAATTGCCCAGAAAACACTTATTTCTGTTGGGACCTCAGCGGCTGCAGGCGAGACAGCGACGAAAGTCGGCCCCAATATAACCATCCACATAACGAGTGCCTGCTTGTCTAGTGCACATTACTACCATGGCTTCTCTATGCTGATGGCTGCTTTCAAGAGATGAAATCCTCTTATCTCCATGCTTCCAGTCATTAAACCCATGAGTAAAATGGCTACTTGTTTGTGCTTTGATCTTGCAAGCAAAGCAGTATACTCTGCCGTTTGAATAACAGAGCCACGTTCGCTCCACACGTTCCCCTGTCAGTGGGTGCACACATGTGAAGAAGAACTTCGAGCAGTATTGACGACATCCTTCCTCGACATGAATCATGCTGGAGTTTTAGAAGTCTCAAGTTAGGAGACCAAAACTGTACACAATACTCCAGGTGTGGCTTCACCAAGGCCCTGTACAACTGTAGCAACACCTCCCTACTCCTATACTCAAATCCCCTCGCTATGAAGGCCAACATGCCATTTGCTTTCTTAACCACCTGCTGTACCTGCATGTCAACCTTCAATGACTGATGTACCATGACACCCAGGTCTCGTTGCACCTCCCCTTTTCCTAATCTGTCACCATTCAGATAATAGTCTGTCTCTCTGTTTTTACCACCAAAGTGGATAACCTCACATTTATCCACATTATACTTCATCTGCCATGCATTTGCCCAGTCACCTAACCTATCCAAGTCACTCTGCAGCCTCATAGCATCCTCCTCGCAGCTCACACTGCCACCCAACTTAGTGTCATCCGCAAATTTGGAGATACTACATTTATCCCCTCATCTAAATCATTAATGTACAATGTAAACAGCTGGGGCCCCAGCACAGAACCTTGCGGTACCCCACGAGTCACTGCCTGCCATTCTGAAAAGTACCCATTTACTCCTACTCTTTGCTTCCTGTCTGCCAACCAGTTCTCAATCCACAAATGCACACTACCCCCAATCCCATGTGCTTTAACTTTGCACAGAGAGCTGTGGATGCTGGGACATTGAATAAATTTAAGACAGAAATAGACAGTTTCTTAAACGATAAGGGGATAAGGGGTTATGGGAAGCGGGCAGGGAAGTGGAGCTGAGTCCATGATCAGATCATGATATTGAATGGCAGAGCAGGCTCGAGGGGCCGTATGGCCTACTCCTGTTCGTATTTCTTATGTTGTTATGTGCCTGAGCCCTCGCGGCTTCGCTTCGCTCTTGCTACGTCACTTATGTCAATACTGTTTACCCTTACCCTTAATCCGACCCTGTATGTGCCCCACTCTAGGCTTGGGCCCTGGGCAACTGCTCCATCTGCCCCCCCTTAATCTGTCCCTGTGTAAATGGTACATACTGTAGTCACAGTACGTCGGTGGGGGTGAATGGGATGCCAATCAAGCGTGCTGCTTTGTCCTGGATGATGTTGACTTCTTGAGTGTTATTGGAGCTGCACTTAGCTAAGTAAGTGAAGAGTATTTCATCACACTCCTGACGTGCCTTGTAGATGGTGGGCAGGCTTTGGGGTGTCAGGAGGTGAGTCGCTTGCTGCAGAATATCCAGCCTCTGGCCTGCTCTTGTTGCCACAGTATGTTTCTGGTCAATGGTGATCACCAGGATGTTGATAGTGGAATAGTGGGGGATTCGGGGATGGTAATGCCGTTGAATGTCAAGGGGCGGTGCTTGGATTCTCTCTTGTTGCACATAGTCATTACATGGCACTTGTGTGGCGCAAATGTTACTTGCCACTTACCTGAATGTCATCCAAATCTTGCTGCAAGCGAGCATGGACTACTTCATTATGAGGAGTTACGAATGGAACTGAACACTGCAATCATCAGCAAACATCCCCACTTCTGACCTTATGATTGAGGGAGGTTATTGATGAAGCAGCTGAAGATAGTTGAGCCTAGGACACTGCCCTGAGGAACTCCAGCAGTGATGTCCTGGGATGATTGACCTCCAACAACCACAACCATCCCCTTTTGTGCTAGGAATGACGCCAGCCAGTGGAGAGTTTTCTCCTGATTCCCATTGACTTCAATTTTACTAGGGCTCATTAATTGCTCACTCGGTCAAATGCTGCCTTGATCAAGGGCTGTCACACTCGCCTCACCTCTGGAATTCAGCTCTGTTGTCCATGTTTGGACCAAGGTTGTAATGAGGTCTGGAGCTGAGCGGTGCTGGTGGATCCCAAACTGAGCATCGGTGAGCAGGTTATTGGTGAGTAAGAGCTGTTTAATAGCACTGTCAATGACACCTTCCATCACTTTGCTGATGATTGAGAGTAGACTGATGGGGCGGTAATTGGCCGGATTGAAGTTGTGCTGCTTTTTGTGGAAAGGGCATACCTGGGCAATTTTCCACATTGTCGGGTAGATGCCAGCATTGTAGCTGTACTGGAACAGTTTGGAACAGAGGCACGTCTAGTTCTGGAGCACAAGTCTTCCGCACGACAGCCGGGATGTTGTTGGGGCCCATAGCTTTTGCTGTATCCAGTGCGCTCAGCCATTTCTTGATATCATATGGAATAAAATGAATTGGCTGATGATTGTCTTCTGTGATGGTGGGGACCTCAGGAGGAGGCCGATATGGAAAAATAAAAATGGAAGGTGGCTCAACCGTGGCTATCAAGGGAAATCAGGGATAGTATTAAAGCCAAGGAAGTGGCATACAAATTGGCCAGAAATAGCAGTGAGCCCGGGGACTGGGAGAAATTTAGAAATCAGCAGAGGACAAAGGGTTTGATTAGGGCAGGGAAAATAGAGTACGAGAGGAAGCTTGCAGGGAACATTAAGACAGACTGCAAAAGCTTCTATAGATATGTAAAGAGAAAAAGGTTAGTAAAGTCAAACATAGGTCAGAATCAGGGGAAGTCATAACGGGGAACAAAGAAATGGCAGACCAATTGAACAAGTACTTTGGTTCGGTATTCACTAAGGAGGACACAAACAATCTTCCGGATATAAAAGGGGTCAGAGGGTCTAGTAAGAAGGAGGAACTGAGGGAAATCCTTATTAGTTGGGAAATTGCGTTGGGGAAATTGATGGGATTGGAGGTCGATAAATCCCCAGGGCTTGATGGACAGCATCCCAAAGTACTGAAGGAGGTGGCCTTGGAAATAGCAGATGCACTGACATTTTCCAACAGTCCATAGACTCTGGATCAGTTCCTATGGAGTGGAGGGTAGCCAATGTAACCTCACTTTTTAAAAAAGGAGGGAAAGAGAAAACAGGGAATTATAGACCGGTCAGCCTGACATCGGTAGTGGGTAAAATGATGTAATCAATTATTAAGGATGTCAAAGCAGCGCATTTGGAAAGAGGTGACATGATAGGTCCAAGTCAGCATGGATTTGTGAAAGGGAAATCATGCTTGACAAATCTTCTGGAATTTTTTGAGGATGTTTCCAGTAGAGTGGACAAGGGAGAACCAGTTGATGTGGTGTATTTGGACTTTCAGAAGGCCTTCGACAAGGTCCCACACAAAAAATTAATGTGCAAAGTTAAAACACATGGGATTGGGGGTACTGTGCTGACGTGGATTGAGAACTGGTTGGCAGGCAGGAAGCAAAGAGTAGGAGTAAATGGGTACTTTTCAGAATGGCAGGCAGTGACTAGTGGGGTACCGCAAGGTTCTGTGCTGGGGCCCCAGCTGTTTACATTGTACATTAATGATTTAGACAAGGGGATTAAATGTAGTATCTCCAAATTTACGGATGACACAAAGTTGGGTGGCAGTGTGAGCTGCGAGAAGGATGCTAAGAGGCTGCAGAGTGACTTGGATAGGTTAGGTGAGTAGGCAAATGCATGGCAGATGAAGTATAATGTGGATAAATGTGAGGTTATCCACTTTGGTGGTAAAAACAGAGAGACAGACTATTATCTGAATGGTGACAGATTAGGAAAAGGGAAGGTGCAATGAGACCTGGGTGTCATGGTACATCAGTCATTGAAGGTTGGCATGCAGGTACAGCAGGCGGTTAAGAAAGCAAATGGCATGTTGGCCTTCATAATGTGGGGATTTGAGTACAGGGGCAGGGAGGTGTTACTACAGTTGTAAAGGCCTTGGTGAGGCCACACCTGGAGTATTGTGTACAGTTTTGGTCTTCTAACTTGAGGAAGGACATTCTTGCTATTGAGGGAGTGCAGCGAAGGTTCACCAGACTTATTCCCGGGATGGCGGGACTGACATATCAAGAAAGACTAGATCAACTGGACTTGAATTCACTGGAGTTCAGAAGAATGAGAGGGGATCTCATAGAAACGTTTAAAATTCTGATGGGTTTAGACAGGTTAGATGCAGGAAGAATGTTCCCAATGTTGGGGAAGTCCAAAACCAGGGGTCACAGTCTAAGGATAAGGGGTAAGCCATTTAGGACCGAGATGAGAAGAAACTTCTTCACCCAGAGAGTGGTGAACCTGTGGAATTCTCTACCACAGGAAGTTGTTGATTCACTAAATATATTCAAAAAGGAGTTAGATGTAGTCCTTACTACTAGGGGGATCAAGGGGTATGGCGAGAAAGCAGGAATGGGGTACTGAAGTTGCATGTTCAGCCATGAACTCATTGAATGGCGGTGCAGGCTCGAAGGGCCGAATGGCCTACTCCTACACCTATTTTCTATGTTTCTATGTCCACTCGGCACTTCTGGCAAAAGATGATTGCAAACACTTCAGCCTTGTCTTTTGCACTTGCATGCTGGGCTCCACGATCATTGAGGATGGGAATATTCATGGAGCCTCCTCATCTCGTTAGTTATTTAATTGTCCACCACCATTACAATTGGATGTGGCAGGACTACAGAGCTTTGATCTGATCTGTTGATTGTGAGATCGCTTAGCTCTGTCTATAACATGTTGCTTTCGCTGTTAAACATGCATGCCCTGTGTTGCAGCTTCCCCAGGTTGAAACCTCATTTTTAGGTACACCTGGTGCTGCTTCTGGCATGCTCCTGCACTCCTGATTGAACCAGGGTTGGTTCCCTGAGTTGATGGTAATGGTAGAGTGAGGGATCTGCCAGGTAATGAGGTTACAGATTGTGGAATACAATTCTGCTGCTGCTGATGGCCCACTACGCCTCATGGATGCCCAGTTTTGAGCTGCTAGATCTGTTCTGAATCTATCCCATTTAACAGGGTGGTAGTGCCACACAACACGATGGAGGGTGTCCTCAGTGTGAAGACGGGACTTCATCTCCACAAGGATTGTGCAGTGATCTCTGCTCCCAATGCTGTCATGGACAGATGCATCTGCGTCAGGTAGATTGGTGAGGACAAGGTCAGGTAGGTTTTTCCCTTATGTTGGTTCTCTTACCACCTGCCGAGGCCCAGTCTGGTAGCTATGTCCTTCAGGACTCGACCAACTCGGTCAGTAATGATGCTACCAAGCCACTCTTAATGATAGACATCGAAGTCCTCCACCTGGAGTACAGGCTGTGCCCTTGCTACCATCAGTACTCCTTCCAATTGGTGTTCAACATGGAGGAGTACTGATTCATCAGCTGAGTGAGGGCAGTAGGTGGTAATCAGCAGGAGATTTCCTTGACCATGCTTGACCTGAAGCCATGAGACTTCATGGGGACCTGAGTCAATGTTGAGGGACCCCAGGACTCCTCCCATCGACTGTATATCACTGTGCTGCAACCTCTGGGGGGTCTGTCCTGCTGGTGCCTGCAGGGATGGTGATGGACGAATCTGGGACATTGGCTGAAAAGTGTGATTCTGTGAGTATAATATATTGCTTGACTGGTCTATGGGACAGTTCTCCCAATTTTGGCACAAGTCCCCAGATTTTAGTGAGGAGGACTTTGCAGGGTCAACTGGGCTGGGTGTGCCATCGTCATGTCCGAAGCCAATGCTTAAGTTGATCGGGTGGTCCATCCAGTTTTATTCTTATTATTTATTTTCATTGTGGTTTGTTACAACTAAGTGAATAGGTCATTTCAGTGGGCAGTTATGAGTCAACCACACTGCTGTGGGTCTGGAGTCATATATAGGCCAGACCAGGTAAGGATGTCAGATTTCTTTCCCTAAAGATCATTAATCATAGAATCTTGGAATCATAGGACTCAATTTTCCCCAGTTATCTGTGCCGTTTTTTGGTACGCGCTGCTTTTTTTGGCGTCAATTAAAATATCCAAGTTTCCCCAGCGAAACTCAGTTAGTTACGACTTTTTTAGGTTAGTATTTCTTTGCGTCATAAACTGGCGCAGACATCAGGTTACACCCCCTTTCACATTTAGGAGGAGGAGGAGGAGGGAGAGGGAGAGGGAGGGCCATCATGCCCCTTTAACGATTGCTCGAGCCTTGCGCCAGCAGTTCATCCGTGAACGCTTTACTGCCTGAAGGCTCAGCGGCAACTATTTCAAATGGGCCATGTTTACTGTTTAGACCTGTTCTGTAATGTTGTGTTGTGTTAATGGAACAAATAATGGAAATGATTCTTCTTTAGTTCAAAAAGTTGTGTTAATAATGGAACAAATAATGGAAATGATTCAATTATAATTTAAAATACATTTTATTCAAAAGCTTAACACTTGTTTCTACGTAATTTAACTTTAATAAAAATATTCTTGTACCAAACTTTAAAGTTTTCAGTTAAGAGCACTTACAAACATTTAGATCACTTACAAACTTTAAGATCACTTAAAAACTTTGTTATCACTTACAAACTTTTAAACTTGTAAATTTACATCTCTTACAAAAAACTTTTTAATATGAGAACAGTTACAACAGTAACAACAATAATAACAACAGCAGCAAAGAAAGGCTGCACCCATCTCTCCTCCACCTTATTCTAAGACCACCCGCTGCACTTGGTCTTGGTGACTTCACACCTGCCCGCAGGCAGTGGCGCAGCGTTTCTCAGGTTGGTACCAAGCTTATTCTTTCGAGCATCTCGGGTAATGCGCACTTCTTGATGAGGAGCGTGGGCAGGCGGGAATGTGGAAGGCCCGGCTTGGGCCTCTTCAGAGGCTGGTCTGTGGATTGGAGTAGGAGTGGCAGTTGATTCTGTCAATGGCCACGGGGTCTAGGCGTGTTCCCTTATTGCAGCAGCTAAATCCGACATTCCCTCCCTCATGTGCCCTGGCAGTGTCTCAACTACCTGCAACATTCCCTCCCTCATGTTCACCGACAGTGTATCAACTATCTGCAACAATCCCTCGCTCATGTGCACTGACAGTGTATCAGCTATTTGCGACATTCCCTCCCTCATGTGCACCAACAGTGTATCAGCTACCTGCGACATTCCCTCCCTCATGTGCCGGAGAGTGTTCCCATTTCTCGTGAGAATGTTGTTATTTCTCTCGACAGTCCCAATACCTCATCGCCCACTCCACTGATGGTGTCCAGGAGTGATCGCGTAAGGTCAATGCTCTCCGCACTCATTGCCATCATCTGAACCACATCTGTTAGATCCTGCACCTCAGGAGAGTGCTGTCAAGCTCTGCTTCCCCTCCTCACCCTGGCTGTAGCTCGCTGCATCCCAGTGGGACCCGCAGCCTCGGACGGTGGGGCCCTGGGTGTGGCTTGCTGCATCCCACTTGGACCCACAGCCTCGGACGGTGAGGCCCTGGGTGTGCCTCGCTTCATCACACTGGGACCCGTAGCCTCGGATAATGGAGCCCCGGGTGTGGCTCATTGCATCCCACTGGGACCCGCAGCCTCGGACGGTGGGGCCCTGGATGTGGCTCACTGTATCCCACTGGGATCCGTGGCCTTGGACGGTGGGGCCCTGGGTGTGCCTTTCTGCATCCCACTGGAACCCCCAGCCTCGGACTGTGAGAAATCATGGAATGTCCCAACACTCGTACCACTCAGGAAAGGGGCTGGCACCTCAATGGGCAGCACCTGCACCTCCTCCAGAGTGAGTACAAGAGTCGGGGCTTCATCCTCCGCCTCCCCTGCCCTTCCCCTTCCCCTCTCCATCACCCTATGCTCTTAGTCTGAAAGGTGGGATTGGAAGATGTTCTCCTCTTCAGATTCGTTCTTCTGTATCAGCTTCAGCCTCATCAGGGTTGGTCTCAAGTTCTGCAAAATATAATAGAACAGACAAATGATTAACAGCAGAGGAGGTGGGGGGCAGGGTGGTATGAGTAGGCTCACACAGCGCAGGCAGCAGGCTCATTTGAAGGACTACGATGAATGACAGCATATTGTATCAACCGAAGCGTAGCTGATGGAGACATCCCCATGAACCGAAGCATGGCTAGCCCGCGCAGTACTTAACTTTTAGCAAAGCTAGATTGTGGAATTTGCAGGACTTACCCTCTCCCTCGAATGTGGGCCCAACTTGTGCAGTGGTGGTTGCTTTTCTCCAGGCAGGACCCATCAAAGCAGCGACCCTGTCTTCCAAGTGTGTCAGTGGGTGCAGATTTGCCAGGCCGTCTCCTGTTCGAGTTCTTTCCCTTTTGTTGTGTGTCACCTTCCTCTGCAAAGATGAAAATATAACTTTTTAGAGAGGGTGTCTTTCTGCTGGGTGGGACATACAGATGGTCACATTTAAAATTGCAATTCCAGTGAATAAATGAAAATATTACTTACACTAACTACTTGACCAAGGACCTGCCACTTCTTTTTGTACTGGCTTCCAGACCTTAGGGTGGTCACCATTGCACAGTGATCTTCTGCAGGTTGGCTCCAGCGTTTCTTCATTTCTTTTGGTGAAACTTTTATGTGACCTCTGCTGGTGTCCAGCTCATGCCATCTGGCCTCAATTACAGTAACTAGTGCCTCCTCTTCGTCCTGTGAGAAATTCTTGGTCCTTGAGCTGCGTTGCGTATTGCAGCTCCGATTTTTCTAATGAGAATTAAAGTTCTCACACACAACTGGCTCTTTAAAAATGGCCGAATGTAGACTGGGAGATGTACTGGGCATGCGCGCCCATAGCACGCATTTTTTTTCCGCGCATGCGCAGCAGGTGGGGGGGGCATCATTTTTTCAGCGCAAGCATTAGGCTCCATCCCCCCAAAGCTAAAGGACAGGTTGCACGATGCCAATTTTAAAAATTAGATCGGGGAAACTTGCCAGTTATTTTTTTGGAGTGGTCGGGGCCAAAAAAAAACAGGCATAACTCTTGTAATACACAAAAAAACGGCATTAGGGAAAATTGAGTCGATAGAAATTTACAGTCCAGAAGATGGTCATTCGTCCCATTGTGTCTGCGCCAGTTGAAAATACCCTATGTGAACCAAATGTGTTTTTATGACAATTCAATAGTTTCATGGTTACTATTACTCACATTAGCTTGTTATTCCAGGTTTATTTAATTAACTGAATTTAAATTCCCCAGCTGCTGTGGTGAGATTTGAGCTCATGTCTCTGGATCATTAGTCCATGCCTCGGGATTACTAGTCGAGTAATAGAACCACTGTGCTACCGTTCCCATCTAATAAATGCCCTCTCAAAGTTAACCGAGTCCAGATGTAGTTCCGGTCCAATAGTTGAGGGAGAAGTATCTCGGCAGGGTCTCGTCAACACAAGAATGCCCAGGAATGACAGAAATTTCAGCATACAGCCCTTGTGTTTGCCAGTGGCAGCTCTGTATTGGAGCTGTCTACTAAAATCCCATGTCCCTGCTCTTTCCCTGTATCCTTAAATATTTCAGTCTATAAGTGTTTATCTAATCGCCCCTTAAATGTTGTGATTCACTCAGCCACATGTAATACATTCCACATTCAATAACCCTTTGTACAAATAATATTCTTCTAAGCTGCCCCATTAAGCTTCCAGTACTCATTCCAAGTTTAAACATTCTTATTATGTATTCATTGAATAGTAGAAATAGCCTTTCACTATTTATGTTTTCAGCTCCTTTCATAATACTAAACACAGCTTGTGAGGCAAATCTACATTCCCTCTGCTCACATTTTCTGTAATACCGAGAATTAGGGGAAAGAGAGGAAACAAATACAGCAATATTCATTTCCAGAAGATGAAAAACACTTTCCAGCCTCCAAGCTGACTCTTCCAATCTAATTGAGCAGAAAAAAGGCAGCTAATGATTGTCTGGTGAACAGGATCATCATCAGGTAACACCCTGGCCTCGATTCTAAACCCTGCCCCTCCGACTGCCTCACCAGTGAGGAAAGGGTCAGGCAAAGTGTTAAAATCTTAAAAATTTATATCCCGCTTCCAACCTAACATGTTCCCCGCTGCCATAATATTAAAGGTTACAATTCAGGCCCTGGATGAGGCTCCTGCAAAAAGCAGGCAGGGGCCTACTTAAGATTCAAAAGTCATGGCCTGATGATGTCATATGCATCACATTGCCATTTTAAGATCCACACAGGGGGTGTCTAGTGCTCGGCAGCAGAGCATGGTGGAAGAGGCCCAGGTAAGTTTTAAGATAGTCCCACTCTTTGATCTCCTTGTGGGCCAGGGGGAGTTGGTATGCTCCCCCCAGGCCCCTCAAGGAGTCCCTGGGCATCCCTAGCCCTGGAATCCCCTGATCTTCAGAAATCCTTTGACCCAGCATCCCTCAATTCTCGGGAAATAATGACATCCCCCAATCTTCGCAGAATATTGTGACACAGAATCTTCAGCCTTCCCAACCCACTGCGATGCAAGCGAATCCCCTCCTGCCGGGAGTAGGCTATTAAGCCCCGTCAGCTTGTTCATTCTATTAAATCATGGTTGACCTGTACTTTAACTCCATTTACCCGCCTTTGCTCCATATCCCTTCATTCCCTTGCCTAACAAAAGGTTGCCGATCTCAAAATTTCAATTAACCCAGCACCCACATCTTTTTGGGTGAGAGTTGCAGATATCCACAACCCTTTTTGTGAAAAACTGTTTCCTGATTTAACTTCTGAAAGTCTTAGCTCTAATTTTAAGATTAATCCCCCTTGTTCTGGATTTCCCTCCAGAAGAAATGTTTTCTCTGGATGTACTCTATTGAATATCTTTCCATTTGAAAGGCCTCAATTAGATCACCCCTCAACTCAAGGGAATACTTTGAAAAAACTGTGAGCGATTATGGTACTTAATGATAAATTTCCTAAACTGGTCAGATGAAAACACCAACAACACAATCCTGCATGAGCTTGTGCAAATGCAATTTGAAAACTTATTTTTCTACAGTGGAATCAGGATTTTCGCAATATCCAATAGTAACAAAAATTATGTACAACACACAAACCTATAGGCAATATGTACAAAGAAAACTGAAGAGAATTATTAGAATGTTTAAACTCCAAATTACCTTTATTTCCACCAAGTGCCACACCATTTTTCTTGCTCCATTCAATTGGAAATTGACCTTTTGACAGCTCTTCAAATAATTTTGGATGAAGAGACTTGTGCTTAAGGCTTCGCTTTGTGCATTCCTGCTTTTCTTTTGAACTGAAAAAGAGGAAAGTTTATCCTAACAGAAATGTTAAACAATTTATTGTAAATTCTCTTCACTCTATGGTATATGGTGATAGCAATTATAAAGTGCTCGGTTGCTGTCGGGGTGCACAGTGGGCGGAAACATTTAAGAAAATCTTGGCGTTCTTTAGCAAAGTGAGGGGTGGGGGTTACCATTTTGGCATATTTTTATACAGGAGGAGAACAAAGAAGTACATTTAGATGACCGGGAATGGGGCATCAAACGAGTAGGGTACCTACCAATGGTAATCTTGCTACCCGTAGTCAAGGTGACCACTACTATGAACATTTTTGAATGTTCTTTCCAGAGGGTATGGGGGGAGGGGGAGGGGGGGAGCATAAGCAACTTGAGTCAGGCTGTAGTGCATAAAACAGGTGACTGCTGCCTTTTCAAGAGCAAACAATTACATCACATTCCTCATGAACACCAGGACACAACAGAACCCCCTCGGTTCCTTTAAATGGCAGGATTCTGAAAAGGCCAGGAGGGAAGGCATAGCTCTTTATGCTCCTGCCACCAGGAGTGCCTTTACGTGAACCACAAGGATTCTACTTCTCTATAACTGTTCACCTTGGATGTTACCATGTTAAATGGATAATAAGGCCAATGCCAAATGATCAGGCCACATTCATGATGGCTTTATTTTACACTATATATCATTATCTGCAGATAACCAAGGATACACACTGATGTCTTGGCTTATGACCCCTCTGCAAAATCACTGCATTCAGTTGGAGGAGATGACCGAGGAGCCGGAGGACCAGAGAAGCCTACAACCGATGTCTCTTTGGTAGCTGCAAACCATGTACTGAACCTTACTTCAGGACATTGCTCACAATCTTCCGTACCCCCTGCAATAAATCACAATCACCTATATTTGCACACCTATCCTACTTTTTCATGGCCTAGAAGTTGGTTTGCCATCAAAAACAGGCATGGGGATCATAATGCGCCAGCACCCCGCATCCGTTCGGAGGACTGCAGACACGTGAACTTCATGCGAACGCCGATTAGCATTATTGCAGTGTTCAGCCCAGCGCTGAATGAGCTGCTAAGTGGATGAACGCTCAACAGGGGGCTAATGTTAATGCAAGGCTAGCACCAATTAAAGCTAGCCAGCACTACTTAAAGCTAGCAAGCACCTCTTAAAGGGGAGATGCATTCTGCCTGCAGCAGCTCATTGAACTAGCTGGGGAAAGTCTATTAATGACAGCACAACAGGGGAGAGAGTGGGCAGGGGTTAATTTGAGGAGAGTGATCCTCTTTCCACAGGGCCAGGAGACCCTCCAGGCAACAGATAAAAGTGCAATGGGAGAGATAGACAATGTGGTGAATGCCAGCAATGCTCCCCTGAGGATGCGGACGCAGTGCAGGAAGAAGTTTAATGACCTCACACGCGTGGTCAAGGTCAGGAACAAATAAGAACATAAGAAATAGGAGCAGGAGTAGGCCATTTGGCCCCTCGAGCCTTCTCTGCCATTCAAAAAGATCATGGCTGATCTGATCCTGGCCTCAACTTCACTTCCCTGCCCGTTCCCCATTACCCTTGACTCCCTTATCGTTCAAAAATCTGTATCTCCAACTTAAATATATTCAATGACCAAGCCTCCACAGCTCTCTGAAGCAGAGAATTCCACAGATTCACGACCCTATGGACCTAAATTTCCCCATGAGTTGCACTGTTTTTTTTGGTGTAACTTGATTTTTATGGTGTATCATTTTAGTTGCAAATATGGCCATTTAATTTGCGCCAGTGTAAGTGAATTAGTTCGGTTTTTTGTTAGGTCCATTTTTTTTTTCAAAAGGGGGCGTTCCCAACCATTTACACCATTTATGCCAATTTGGCCAGAAAAAAGTTGTACTAAACTAACTTAGGGCAGCTTATATGTCCACTTTTGTCCGCACAGAAAGATCTTACTTACAGTTAAGGAATCGGTGCAAGTAACTTCTTTTAAAGCACCACCAAGCACCAAACAAAGCACAAAAAGTAATAAGCAATTAATTAACAAATAAAATAGAAGGAATCCTGCACAAAAAGCACCAAGACCAAAGTAATAAGCAATCAATAAATAACAAATAAAAAAATAGAAGGAACCCTGCACCTAAAGTACTAAAATCAATCAGTAAATAACAAATAAAAAACAGAACTCCTACCTTAGGGAACGCAGCGGGCCGCCGATGAGGAAGGCTTCACAGACAATTTTTTCCTCGTCCAACATCCCCAAATGTGAACACTTTTCCAGCAGGGGCGGAGGTCGGGACTCAGGAGCTGGAGAATTGTCAGGGGCTGAAGGAGCATTGGGGGAGGGGTGGTTGGGACTCAGGACTCGGGAGCTAGAGAAGCGTCGGAGGCTGAAGGAGCATTGGGGGAGGGGTGGTTGGGACTCGGTACTCGGGAGCCAGAGGAGCATCGAGGGCCGGAGGAGCATCGGGGGTGAGGGGCAGGGGTTGGGACCCAGGAGCCAGAGGAGCATTGGGACTGGAGGGGGGAGACCGGGAAGGCAATTGTTGGCTAGAGGGGAGGATCAGAGGCCTCGGGGAGGGGGAACAGAGGTCTCGTGGGTGGAATCGGATGTCTCGGGGTTGGAGGTCAGGGGGAGATTGGACACCTCAGGGTGTCCGATCGTGGAGCATGGTAGAGGTAGGAAAGGCAGCGGCCAGGGATAGGGGCGACGAGCATCTGGACGTGTTGGGAGGGCGAGGAGCTACTGCGAATGCGCACAGACTCCACTGCGCATGCGCACAGCTGCTGGCACTGTTTTCGGCGAAGGGCTGTAGCTTCGCCCCCCCACTGTGATTGCCACACCGCGCCAAACCCTAAGGCGGTCCACGGAGCGGGGAGAATAAGGAGCTACATTTTTGGCGCCATTTTAGGAGCAAAAAGTCGGCGCACCTTGGATAAGTGCGCCGGAAAAAGGGGTTGGGGAAATTTGGACCCAGGGAGAGAAGAAATTCCTCCTCATTTCCGTTTTAAATGGGTGACCACTTATTCTAAAACTATGCCCCCTAGTTCTAGATTCCCCCACGAGGGGAAACATCCTCTCTGCATCTACTCTGTCAAACCCTCTCAGAATCTTATATGTTTCAATAAGACCACCTCTCATTCTGCTAAACTCCAATGACTATAGGCCCAACCTGCTCAACCTTTCTTCATAAGACAACCCCTTCATCTCAAGAATCAACCTCGTGCACCTTCTCTGAACTGCCTTCAATGCCAGTATATCCCTCCTTAAATAAGGAAACCAAAACTGTATGCAAAACTCCAGGAGTGGTCTTACCAACGCCTTGTACAGTTATAGTAGGACTTCACTACATTTATATTCCATCCCCCTTGCAATAAAGGCCAACATTACATTTGCCTTCCTAATTACTTGCTATACCTGCATGCTTACATTTTGTGTTTCATGTACGAGGACTCTCAGATGTCTCTGTACTGCAGCATTTTGTAATCTATGCCCATTTAAATAATAATTTGCTTTTTATTTTTCCTACCAAAGTGGATAACCTCACATTTTCCCACGTTATACTCCATCTGCCAAATTTTTGTCCACTCACTTAGCCTATCTATATCACTTTTCAGAATCTTTGTGTCCTCACAACTTGCTTTCCCACCTATCTTTGTATCATCAGCAAATTTGGCTACATTACTCTCGGTCCCTTCATCCAAGTCATTAATATAGATTGTAAATAGTTGAGGCCCCAGCATTGATCCCTGTGGCACCCCACTAGTTACAGTTTGCCAACTTGAAAATGATCCATTTATCCCGATTCTCTATTTTCTATTAGTTAGCCAATCCTCTATCCAAGCTAATATATTATCCCCAACCCCTGAGCTCTTATCTTGTGCAGTAACCTTTTATGTGGCACCTTATCGAATGCCTTCTGAAAATCCAAATACATGACATCTATTGGTTCCCCTTTATCCACCCTGCTCATTACATCCTCAAAGAACTCCAGCAAATTTGTCAAACATGATTTCCCTTTCATAAAACCATGCTGACTCTGCTTGACTGTATTATGATTTTCTAAAGGTCCTTCTACTACTTCTTTAATAATGGACTCTAGCATTTTCCCAATGACAGATGTTAGGCTAACTGGTCTATAGTTTCCTGCTTTCTGTCTCCCTCCTTTCTTAAATAGGGGTGTGACATTTGCAGTTTTCCATTCGTTTGGGACCACTCCAAAATCCAGGGAATTTTGCTAGATTACAACCGATTCATCCACTATCTCTGCAGCCACTTCCTTTAAGACCCCAGGATGCAGGCCATCCAGTCCAGGAGTCATGTCCACCTTTAATCCCATTAGTTTGCCTAGTACTTTTTCTCTCGTGACAGTGATTGTTTAAAGTTCCCCCCTCCCAATAGCCCCTTGATTATCAATTGTTGGGATGCTTTTAGTGACTTCTACAGTGAAGACCGATGCAAAATATTTGTTCAAAGTTTCTGTTATTTCCCAGTTTCCCATTATTAATTCCCTAGTCTCATCCTCTAAGGGCCAATCAATTACTTTAGCTACTCTATTCCTTTTTATATACCAGTAGAAGCTTTTACTGTTTGTTTTTATATTTCTTGCTAGTTTACTCTCATCAGATCAGCCATGATCTTTTTGAATGGCGGAGCAGGCTCGAGGGGCTAGATGGCCTACTCCTGTTCCTAATTCTTATGTTCTTATAATCTATCTTCTCTCTATTATTTTTTCAGTCATCCTTTGCTAGCTTTTAAAAATGTCCCAATCCTCTGACCTTCAACTATTCTTCGCAACATTGTATGCCTTTATTTTCAATTTGATACCATCCTTTACTTCCTTAGTTAGCCACGGATGGTTCATCCTTCTCTTAGCATCTTTATTTCTCACTGGAATAAATCTTTGCTGAGAGTTATGAAATATCTCCTTAAATGTTTGTTACTGCTTATCGACCATCTTACCCTTTAATCTATTTTCCTAGTCGTCTTTAGCCAACTTTGCCTTCATATCTTTATAATTGCTTTTATTTAAGTTCAGAACACTAGTTAGAGACCTAGTACCTAGGCCACCAGGGGGGGAGGTCCATTTTTGCGCCCGCTGCTGCCGGGTTCTGTCGGGAGCCACTTTGTTCACCGTTGTGTGGGCGGCAGCGGGAGCGGCAGTGGGCAGCAGTCGGCGGGCTGGAGCGGGCGGGCGCGGGACTCGGCGGCAAACGTCATGAGAGTGCGTCAGGTGGAGACGTCTCCACTCGGGTATTTTCAGAGGGCCTTCACTGTGCAGGCGCGGGATTTCAGCGTTTTTTTTTGTAGTTTTGGAGATGGGACCGGTAGTCCTTTTGTGGTCCTTGCACACTAATTGAGGAAGTGCTCATAGCCATAAAAGGAGAACACTCAATTGCACCTGCGAGGGGAGAGGAGAGAGAGGAGACAGAGAAGAGAGGAGAGGATACAGAGAAGAGAGAGAGAGGAGAGGAGAGAGAGAAGAGAGAGAGAGGAGAGGAGAGAGAGGAGAGAGAGCGGATAAAAAGGAGAGAGGGTGCAGAGAAGAGAGGAGAGAGAGAGAAAGGAGAGAGAGGAGGGAGTTAGAGGTTAGAGAGCAGAGGTGGCATTGGAGTGGGGCCAGTCTGAGTTGCAGAGGGGGCACTGTGACAAATTTATACCCAGACTCTTGAGCAGCCATTCCTATCATCATAGAGGATGAGTGGGCAGTAACCGTCAATGAAGGCTGGCAGAACTCGGCCCAGAGCTCCGTGGTTCAATGAGCAGCAGTTGGAGGAGCTAGTGACAGAGGTGGAGCACAGGTACAGCGAACTCACCCGGGATGGGCGTGACAACCCTCCACCAGCCCAATACTGATAACGTTGGATGGGCATCGGTCAGATGGTCAGTGCAATGGGTGATATGGAGTGGGATGGGGACCAATGCCACAAATGGTGGAACGATTTGGTGGCAGCAGTTAAAGTGAGCACAAATGTATTCGCCCCCTCCTGTCCAAGGTGTGTGTGTGTGGGGGCCATGAGCAGAGGGGGTAAAGGCTACAATGTTTCTTTCTGCAGAGAAAACAAGTGGCCAAACAAGAAGACTGAGTGCAAACAGAGGGGGACCAGAAGATGTGGTCCAATTGACCAGGCTGGAGGAGCGTGCGTTCGCATTGGTGGGACGCCACAGATTCCAACCACAAATGTTTCTGCAGTTCCAGTGCTACAGCAGGGTATGGCTACACTCATCTCTGGTGTCAGCGGTGCTCATGGCATGAAAGTACATGCAATGTTAAGGCACTTGCAGTTGAACGCACACTTTGTCGGCCATTATTAGTGTGGACATGTGGAGATGGAACTGCTTGCTGGCATAATGTGAAATGGAACGGCTCACACCTCACTTTCACCACCACCCCCGCATCCACCGCCCCCGCACCCCCCGCCGCCCACCCTCCCCGCTACAGACTGAAATGTTGTCCTCTACTTGCAGAGGCTGACTCGGAAACCATGGATCTGGAGAGACCATCGACCTCTGACCTTCACAGATGCCATCACACTCCAGCATCTCCCACCTCTACTTTCTCCTTCCTGCACTTTCAGCCCAAATCACCCATATCCACCGTACCCACCTCCGCCACCCAGGGCCAGGTAGAACAGGAGAGAGAGAGAGGAGGGAGAAGGGCCCATATTTGTGCCACTTCACCTGGAGGATCCGGAAGCAGCTGACATGAGCACCCTGCCAAATCAGCCAAGTGTCTGCAGAACCTTGGCATCAGGTTCAGATTTCCTGGGGTTTCTAACAGACTCAACTTGTTATAGAAACATAGAAACATAGAAAATAGGTGCAGGAGTAGGCCATTCGGCCCTACGAGCCTGCACCGCCATTCAATGAGTTCATGGCTGAACATGCAACTTCAGTACCCCATTCCTGCTTTCTCACCATACCCCTTGATTCCCCCTAGTAGTAAGGACTACATCTAACTCCTTTTTGAATATATTTAGTGAATTGGCCTCAACAACTTTCTGTGGTAGAGAATTCCACAGGTTCACCACTCTCTGGGTGAAGAAGTTTCTCCTCATCTCGGTCCTAAATGGCTTACCCCTTATCCTTAGATTGTGACCCCTGGTTCTGGACTTCCCCAACATTGGGAACATTCTTCCTGCATCTAACCTGTCTGAACCCATCAGAATTTTAAACGTTTCTATGCGATCCCCTCGCATTCTTCTGAACTCCAGTGAATACAAGCCCAGTTGATCCAGTCTTTCTTGATAGGTCAGTTCCGCCATCCCGGAAATCAGTCTGGTGAACCTTCGCTGCACTCCCTCAATAGCAAGAATGTCTTTCCTCAAGATAGGAGACCAAAACTGTACACAATACTCCAGGTGTGGCCTCAACAAGGCCCTGTACAACTGCAGTAAGACCTCCCTACTCCTATACTCAAATCCCCTCGCTATGAAGGCCAACATGCCATTTGCTTTCTTAACCGCCTGCTGTACCTGCATGCCAACCTTCAATGACTGATGTACCATGACACCCAGGTCTCTTTGCACCTCCCCTTTTCCTAATCTGTCACCATTCAGATAATAGTCTGTCTCTCTGTTTTTACCACCAAAGTGGATAACCTCACATTTATCCACATTATACTTCATCTGCCATGCATTTGCTCACTCACCTAACCTATCCAAGTCGCTCTGCAGCCTCATAGCATCCTCCTCGCAGCTCACACTGCCACCCAACTTAGTGTCATCCGCAAATTTGGAGATACTACATTTAAATCATTAATGTACAATGTAAACAGCTGGGGCCCCAGCACAGAACCTTGCGCTACACCACTAGTCACTGCCTGCCATTCTGAAAAGTACCCATTTACTCCTACTCTTTGCTTCCTGTCTGACAACCAGTTCTCAATCCATGTCAGCACACTAACCCCAAGCCCATGTGCTATAACTTTGCACATTAATCTCTTGTGTGGGACCTTGTCAAAAGCCTTCTGAAAGTCCAAATATACCACATCAACTGGTTCTCCCTTGTCCACTTTACTGAAAACATCCTCAAAAAATTCCATAAGATTTGTCAAGCATGATTTCCCTTTCACAAATCGATGCTGACTTGAACCTATCATGTCACCTCTTTCCAAATGCGCTGCTATGACATCCTTAATAATTGATTCCATCATTTTACCCACTACTGAGGTCAGGCTGACCAGTCTATAATTCCCTGTTTCCTCCCTTCCTCCTTTTTTAAAAAGTGGGGTTACATTGGCTACCCTCCACTCGATAGGAACTGATCTAGAGTCAATGGAATGTTGGAAAATGACTATCAATGCACCCGCTATTTCCAAGGCTACCTCCTTAAGTACTCTGGGATGCATTCCATCAGGCAATGGGGATTTATCGGCCTTCAATCCCATCAATTTCCCCAACTCAATTTCCCAACTAATAAGGATTTCCCTCAGTTCCTCATCCTTACTAGACCCTCTGACCCCTTTTATATCCGGAAGGTTGTTTGTGTCCTCTTTAGTGAATACTGAACCAAAGTACCTGTTCAATTGGTCTGCCATTTCTTTGTTCCCCGTTATGACTTCCCCTGATTCTGACTGCAGGGGACCTACATTTGTCTTTACTAACCTTTTTCTCTTTACATATCTATAGAAAGTTTTGCAATCCGTCTTAATGTTCCCTGCAAGCTTCTTCTCATACTCCATTTTCCCTGCCCTAATCAAACCCTTTGTCCTCCTCTGCTGAGTTCTAAATTTCTCCCAGTCCCCGGGTTCGCTGCTATTTCTAGCCAATTTGTATGCCACTTCCTTGGCTTTAATACTATCCCTGATTTCCCTTGATAGCCACGGTTGAGCCACCTTCCCTTTTTTATTTTTACGCCAGACAGGAACGTACATTTGTTGTAGTTCATCCATGCGGTCTCTAAATGTCTGCCATTGCCCCTCCACAGTCAACCCCTTAAGTATCATTCGCCAATCTATCCTAGCCAATTCACGCCTCATACCTTCAAAGTTACCCTTATTTAAGTTCTGGACCATGGTCTCTGAATTAACTGTTTCATTCTCCATCCTAATGCAGAATTCCACCATATTATGGTCACTCTTCCCCAAGGGGCCTCGCACAACGAGATTGCTAATTAATCCTCTCTCATTACACAACACCCAGTCTGAGATGGCCTCCCCCCTCGTTGGTTCCTCGACATATTGGTCCAGAAAATTGGTCCATCCCTTATGCACTCCAGGAAATCCTCCTCCACCGTATTGCTTCCAGTTTGGTTAGCCCAATCTATGTGCATATTAAAGTCACCCATTATAACTGCAGCACCTTTATTGCATGCACCCCTAATTTCCTGTTTGATGCCCTCCCCAACATCACTACTACTGTTTGGAGGTCTGTACACAACTCCCACTAACGTTTTTTGTCCTTTGGTGTTCTGCAGCTCTACCCATATAGATTCCACATCATCCAAGCTAATGTTCTTCCTAACTATTGCATTAATCTCCTCTTTAACCAGCAATGCTACCCCACCTCCTTTTCCTTTTATTCTATCCTTCCTGAATGTTGAATACCCCTGGACGTTGAGTTCCCAGCCCTGATCATCCTGGAGCCACGTCTCTGTAATCCCAATCACATCATATTTGTTAGCATCTATTTGCACAGTTAATTCATCCACTTTATTACGGATACTACTTGCATTAAGACACAAAGCCTTCAGGCTTGTTTTTTTAACACCCTTTGTCCTTTTATAATTTTGCTGTACAGTGGCCCTTTTTGTTCTTTGCCTTGTGTTTCTCTGCCCTCCACTTTTCCTCATCTCCTTTCTGTCTTTTGCTTTTGTCTCCTTTTTGTTTCCCTCTGTCTCCCTGCATTGGTTCCCATCCCCCTGCAATATTAGTTTAACTCCTCCCCAACAGTGCTAGCAAACACTCCCCCTAGGACATTGGTTCCGGTCCTGCCTAGGTGCAGACCGTCCGGTTTGTACTGGTCCCACCTCCCCCAGAACCGGTTCCAATGCCCCAGGAATTTGAATCCCTCCCTGCTGCACCACTGCTCAAGCCACGTATTCATCTGCGCTATCCTGCGATTTCTACTCTGACTAGCACGTGGCACTGGTAGCAATCCCGAGATTACTACTTTTGAGGTCCTACTTTTTAATTTAGCTCCTAGCTCCTTAAATTAGTTTCGTAGGATCTCATCCCTTTTTTTACCTATGTCGTTGGTACCAATGTGCACCACGACAACTGGCTGTTCTCCCTCCCTTTTTAGAATGTCCTGCACCCGCTCCGAGACATCCTTGACCCTTGCACCAGGGAGGCAGCATTCCATCCTGGAGTCTCAGTTGCGGCCACAGAAACGCCTATCTATTCCCCTCACAATTGAATCCCCTATCACTATCGCTCTCCCACTCTTTTTCCTGCCCTCCTGTGTAACAGAGCCAGCCAAGGTGCCATGAACTTGGCTGCTGCTGCCCTCCCCTGATGAGTCATCCCCCTCAACAGTACCCAAAGCAGTGTATCTGTTTTGCAGGGGAATGACCACAGGGAACCCCTGCACTACCTTCCTTGCACTACTCTTCCTGCTGGTCTTCCATTCCCTAGCTGGCTGTGGACCCTTCTCCAGAGTGAATCCACCCTCAGCTCCAATTCCACAACGCGGTCCGTCAGGCGCTGGAGGCGGATACATTTCCCGCACACGTAGTCGTCAGGGACACCGGAAGTGTCCCTGAGTTCCCACATGGTACAGGAGGAGCATATCACATGACCGAGCTCTCCTGCCATGACTTACCCCTTAGATACACTTAAATTGGTGACAACACTGTTAACAGGTTACTTACTGTCTGCAGAAAGAGTCAAACTGAACACTGTGAGCTTAAAGTAAAGTGTGACCTTAGTCTTTTATTGCAGGCCTCCAGAGTGCCTCTCCAACCTGTGAGGCCTCCTTAAATACCTGTACTCCCAAGGGATTATGGGATCCCTTGGGACTCCAGGGGATGAGCCCTCTGGTGGCTGTACAGAGTAAATACAAGTTTACATATATAACAACACTCCCCTCCAAAGTCAACAGTGTAACTATTTACAAGGTGAGTCGATCTGGGGCCCTTCTTGCCCTGGTTGATCGTCTCGGTGTGAAAGCTGGTATTGGTGAATCATTTGTTGGGCCCTCGCTGGGCTGCTGTGCAGCTGGCCTTGCTGGGCTGCCTGGTGTGGTGGGTCCTGCTGGGCTGCTGTGGATGATGGGTTCTGCTTCATGGTCAACCGCAGTGCCGGTTGTCACTGGTGTGTGTGTTGGGGGGTCAAAGAAGGTAGGGTCCAAAGTGGGTTGCTCAGGATAGTCCGTGAATCTGAGTTTGATTTGGTCCAAGTGTTTCCAGTGAATGAGTCCATTTCAAAGTTTGACCCGAAACACCCTGCTCCCCTCTTTGGCCACGACAGTGCTGGGAAGCCACTTGGGACCTTGTCCATAATTCAGTACAAAGACAGGATCATTGATTTCAATCTCGCGTGACACATATGCGCTGCCATGGTATGCACTTTGTTGAAGCCGCCTGCTCTCTACCTGTTCATGTAGAGCAGGGTGAACTAACGAGAGCCTTGTCTTAAGTGCTCTTTTCATGAGCAGTTCGGCAGATGGGATCCCAGTGAGTGAGTGGGGTCTCGTGCGGTAGCTAAGCAGGACTCGGGATAGGCGAGTCTGCAGTGAGCCTTCCATTACCCTCTTCAAGCCTTGCTTGACGGTTTGCACTGCTCTCTCTGCCTGACCATTGCACGCTGGTTTAAACGGGGCAGATGTGACATGTTTGATCCCGTTGTGGGTCATGAATTCTTTGAACTCAGCACTGGTCAAACATGGCCCGTTGTCGCTCACCAGAACATCGGGTAGGCTGTGTGTGGCAAACATAGCCCGCAGGCTTTCAGTAGTGGCAGTGGACGTTCTAGCCGACATTATATCACATTCAATCCATTTGGAGTACGCATCTACAACCACAAGGAATATTTTACCCAAGAACGGGCCTGCAGAGTCGACATGTACCCTAGACCACGGTTTGGAGGACCAAGACCATAAACTTAGCGGCGCCTCCCTGGGTGCATTGCTTAACTGCGAGCATGTATTACATCTGTGCACACAGGACTCTAAGTCCGCATCGATACCGGGCCACCACACGTAGGATCTGGCTATTGTTTTCATCATTAAGATGCCTGGGTGGGTACAGTGGAGGTCACTAATGAAGATGTCTTTGCCCTTCTTGGGAACCACTACTGGATTGGCCCACAGAAGGCAGTCTGCTTGTATAAACATTTCATCTTTGCACCGCTGAAACAGCTTTATCTCTTCCTGCATTTCCACTGGGACACTGGACCAGCTCCCGTGAAGCACACAGTTTTTGACTAGAGATAATAAGGGGTCCTGGCTTGTCCAGGTTTTGATCTGCCGGGCAGTGACGGGTGATTGCTCACTCTCAAATGTTTCCATAACCATGGCTAGATCTGCGGGCTGCGCCATTTCCACCCCCGTGGTGGGCAATGGCAGCCTACTGAGAGCATCAGCGCAGTTTTCTGTGCCTGGCCTGTGGCGGATGGCGTAGTTGTATGCGGACAACATGAGCGCCCATCTATGGATGCGGGCCGATGGATTAGTATTTATCCGCTTACTCTTGGAAAACAGGGATATGAGTGGCTTATGGTCAGTTTCCAATTCGAATTTTAGCCCAAACAGATATTAATGCATTTTCTTTACCGCATAGTCACACGCTAATGCTTCTTTTTCAATCATGCTGTAGGCTCTCTCAGCCTTAGACAGACTCCTGGATGCATAAGCAACCAGTTGCAATTTCCCAAAATCATTAGCTTGTTGCAATACACACCCGACGCCATGTGATGATGCATCACATGCTAGTACCAAACGCTTACATGGATCATACAACACAAGCAATTTGTTTGAGCATAACAATTTTCTAGCTTACGGGAATCAGTTCCTTTGTGTAAGTTCTTAGTTTCATGCAAATTGGAGTTAAGACTGGCCTTGAGGCCTTGCTGCACCACAATTTCTCGAAAGTCTTTTTGCCCATGATGGACTGGCTGACGCCCGTGTCCAGCTCCATTGACAAAGGGAGTCCATTTCGTTCAACATTCAGCATTAGCGGGGGACACTTTGTGGTAAATGTGTGCACCCCATGTACCTCTGCCTCCTCGGTCTGAGACTCTGGTTCATCGTGATCCTCTGTAGATCTGTCCTCCTCTGCAAATGGTGGTTTGCAGGTTTAACCTGATTTGCAGTTCGCCTGCACATACGCTGGAGGTGTCCCATTGTTCCACAGCCCTTGCAAACGTACCCTTTGAAGCGCATGAATGGAAATGATGATCACACCCGCAGCGCCAACAAGGCGTTAATGGCCTTGCATTCATCAGCCTTGATGATGGACTCTGAGACATCTGCAGACGTGCAGCTGCAGGCATGTGTGACCTGCCCTGTATGTTGCGATTTGACAACAACATCACTTTGTTCACAGTACTTGTAGCAGCACTTGTGTGCTGAGAGATTTGCTTAGTATTGTCACTGGTGGTTATGAATGCCTGGGCTATTGCTATGGCCTTACTCAAGGTTGGGGTCTCTACAGTCAAAAGTTTACGAAGTATAGTTTCGTGGCCAATGCCAAGAACGAAAAAGTCTCTGAGCATGTGCTCCAAATGTCCTTCAAATTCGCAATGTCCTGCAAGGCGTCTTAGCTCGGCGACGTAACTCGCCACTTCCTGGCCTTCAGACCTTTTATAGGTGTAGAACCGGTACCTCGCCTTGAGAACGCTTTCCTTCGGGTTCAAATGCTCTCGGACCAGTGTGCACAAATCATCGTATGATTTTTTTCCATGGGTTTCACTGGAGTAAGCAGATTTTTCAAGAGGCTATACGTTGGTGCCCCACAGACGGTGAGGAGGATCGCCCTTCATTTGGCAGCATTCTCTTCTCCATCTAGCTCATTGGCTCTGAAGTATTGGTCGAGTCACTCCACAAAAGTTTCTCAATCATCTCCCTCCGAGAATTTCTCCAGGATGCCCACTGTTCTCTGCATCTTTGTGTTCGCTAACTGTATCTCGTCGTCAGTTATTACATATGGAGAAAGAGTCAGACTGAACACTGTGACCTCAAAGTAAAGTGTGACCATAGTATTTTATTGCAGGTCTCCAGAATGCCTCTCCAACCTGTGAGGCCTCCTTAAATACCTGTACTCCCAAGGGATTATGGGATCTTTTGGGACTCCAGGGGATGAGCCGTCTGGTGGCTGTACAGAGTAAATACAAGTTTACATATATAACACAACTCAAGCAAGCTCAAGCAAGTGCAGAGTCCGTGACTCAAAGGGAAGCAAGGCCCCACTACGCAGCGGCAACGAACAACCACCTGGACATGCAACATGCTCGCTCTAATGAGCCAGATGGTCCAGCTATCAACCACCAGCAGGAGGTAGGTTGTGAGATGCAACAGACCATGGCTGGGATAGCTGCCAGCATCGCCACATTCACCCAGCAGCATGATTGAAGGATGGAATGCCTCCTCACAGTGTTGGAGCGAACAGCAGAAAGCATTGAGGCCATATGGCAGGAGATGGCTTCTGCACGCGTGCTGAAAGCCGCCGGCCCCACACCCTCAAGGCAGACAGATGCGGAGGACCAGGAGATCCCGCGCCCTACGTTCTCACCAATACGCACATGTCTGCACACATCCCGCTGCTCTCCCGCACAACCTCCTGAACCAGAGGCAGTGAGGGGCAGGGGTGGGCCACTCCGTCGTGCAGGCGTAGGGAGGAAGAGGAAATTGGGCATTGCTGCAAGGCGGGGGAAGAGAGGTGGTGGTGCCGGGTAGAGAGATGGGTGTTGCTTTCTCGTCTAAATGTACGTATATGTCATAATGTTATGTAACGTTTGTCATTGCGCACTTTTAAATACACTCACATTGTTGACCCTCTGTTTGTGCGTGTGTCATTTTAACGTCATGTGTGGTGCATTGTGCCAACCACACATCTGTCCCTCAGGTCATCTGCTTTATCAGGAATATCTTCCCATCCAAATCTGACTGCAGTGTATAATGGGTCCTGTCATCAGACCATCGCAAGACAACAATGAATGCAGGAAGGCTGTCATTCAGTTACTCTAGTTTACCAAGTTGCAGGGCAGACCTTAAGGCTTGCACTTCAACCCTCTTTTTGCGAGGCCAAACATGAAAGAGTGCCACCCCTGAGATGACATGGTCATCAGTTACATTGCAGTACATTGTGTGAGACAATTAATGAATCAGCTTGGATGTACAAAATGTGAGATGCTGAACACTTTTCAGTCACTCATAATAATTTTCCCTTCGCCATTGGCCTTCTCAATGAAGGACTTTCAACAAGGTGCAACAAAAAAGCTTTCATTAGCTTAAGACACATTTCAGTCGGTTTTAAGACATCCAATTTAAACATCACCATCAGCAAGAAAGTAATGCAACATTGACTTCTTTCCAGCAGTCCCAGTGATATAGTGCAGAATCCGACTGGCTGCTGTGATGTGATGGCCACCAGCACTCCCTCCCAGCCGTTGTGGCAGAGCTGCTCCATTGCACTCCACCGCTGTCTCCCTCCCTCTCTCCCACCCAATGTGCGATTGCTGCCCGATTCCACTCCACCGCTGTCTCCCTCCCTCCCTCCCACCCAATGTGCGATTGCTGCCCGATTCCACTCCACCGCTGCATCCCTCCCTCCCTCCCATCCAATGTGCGATTGCTGCCTGATTCCACTCCACCGCTGCCTCCCTCCCACCCGATGTGCAATTGCTGGCTGACTGTCGCCCAGCTCAGGCCTGCTTTTCCAGAGCGGTCCTTCTGGCGGACGGTAGGTTGACGGGAATCCACGAAAAGTGATCAAAATAGACATTCACAGACATCCGGCCTGGGCGGGCGGGACGCTGTGAAGTGGGCAGAACCCTTCCACACCAGGTTCCCATCGGGCGGAACCTTGACGGCAGATGGGTGCTTCCAGAGGAATTGTCCAGAAAACGGCCATTTCTGGCAAAAACTCGGCAGCTGCGGGTGTGACATCGATGAAAATTGGCCCCCTAGCTTTCTCAACCTCAAACTGAATTTGAAATTCTACCATGTTATGGTCACTTTCCCCAAGAGGATCATTTACTATGAGATTAATAATTAATTAATCCAGTCTCATTACACATTCCCAGATCTAAAATAGTTTGCTCCCTGGTTGATTCCACAACGCCTTGTTCTAAGAAACCATCCCGAATACACTCTATGAACTCTTCCTCAAGGCTACCTTTGCTAATTTGATTTGTCCAATCAATATGAAGATTAAAATCGCCCATGATTATTGCTGTATTGAATTTCTAGGCCTATACACCTTTTCACAGCACATTTCTTAATGGTACAAATGAAATTGTAGCTGCAGGTCTACAGTGCCAAAATCATTTATTGAACAAAAGGACGTGTATCTGAACCTAGCGCCTACTAACACGGTTATTTCCATCCTTATTGGACTCTTCCCCCAAGTCACTTACAGCTGCACTTTCAAATTCCCAATTGTCTAGCCTTTGGCTCTACACACAACATTTCTACAAAAGATCATCGACCTGAAACGTTAAGTCTGTTTCTCTCTCCACAGCTGCTGCCTCACCTACTGAGTATTTTCAGCATTTTCTGCTTCTATTTCAGATTTCCAGCATCCGCAATATTTTGCTTTTGTACATTTCTACAGCTACCAAACTGCTCAATCATACTCTCACCTCCACCTTTGATCCCTTTGTCCCAATTAAAACCATTACTCTCTCTCACCCTGGTCATTCCCCCTGGCATGGCCCTCATCTCCGCGCCCTTAAATCCAAGAGACACATACTTGAACAGATATGGCAGATAATTCGTTTAGCCATTCATCACCAGATCTGGCTGGATAACATAAAGCACGATCAGGTTCTGCTTTCCTCTGCCAAAATTGATCACTATTCCAAATCATCCTGAAATGTAAAGATAACCTCCGGCTTCTTTTCTCTACTACAAACTGTCTTCTTAAACCCCTGTCCCCAACCTTATCATTAAGATTGGGACTATCCATTCAGCTGCATCTGCCGGTTCCCCCATTGCCTAGCCCTGGACTCGCATCTTTTTCTAGTTTCTCTCCTATCTCCCCTCATGCACTCTCTGAGTTCATTCTCTCCATGAGACCCACCTTCTGCTCCCTCAAATCTATTCCCACCAAACGGCTGACCACCCAACTTCAGAATGATATGTTGCCTCCCTGGTGCCATGGTTAAGGATGTCTATGAGCGGCTGCAGAACATTCTGAGTGGGGAGGGTGAACAGCCAGAATTCACGGTCCATATTGGTACCAACGACACAGGTAGAAAAATGGATGAGGTCCTGCAGGCAGATTTTAGGGAACTAGAAAAGAGATTAAAAAGCAGGACCGCAAAGGTAGTAATCTCCGGATTATTCCCAGTGCCATGCGCAAGTGAGTACAGAAATAGGAGGATAGAGCAGATGAATGCATGGCTGGAGAGATGGTGCAGGAGGGATAGCTTCAGATTCCTGGGGCGTTGGGTCCAGTTCTGGGGGAGGTGGGACCTGCACAGGCCGGATGGGTTGCACTCAACAGGGCCAGAACAAAAATCCTCGCGGGGAGGTTTGCTAGTGCTTTTGGGGAGGGTTTAAACTAATTTGGCAGGAGGGTGAGTACCAGGATATAACATTAAAAAGGGGAATTAAAGTGCTTAAAGGAGTGGGAGAGGCAGAGAGCACTAAAGTAAGAAATAGTAAGGTATTAGGTGTTATGTATGTAACTATGTAATACTTGCCACCAAAGGGCGCGACTGTTGGAGTCCTAATGGTCACCTGCACACACGTGCAGGGACAGTATAAAAGTTTGGCTGCCATGTTGTTTAGGCATTCTGGAGTTGTAATAAAGAAGGCTAAGGTCACACTAAGTTTAGCTCACAGTACTCAGCCTCGTGGAGTTCTTCTACACACAATTGGCGACGAGTAACAGAATAAGAACCTTCATGCAACCATGACTGACATTGGAATATTAGAGAGATTCGTAGAGGGTAATGATTAGGAAGCCTTCGTCGAGCGTCTTGATCAGTACTTCATGGCCAAAGAGCTGGAGGGAGACACTAATGCGGCCAAGCGCAGGTCGGTTCTTCTCACTGTCTGTGGGCCTAAACTAAATGGCCTCATCAAAAATCTGCTCGCACCGACAAAACCAATGAAGAAGGAATATACAGAGTTGTGCACACTGGTTCGGGACCATCTCAAGCCGAAGAAGAGTATCCTCATGGCCAGATATTGTTTTTACACGCACTATCACTCCGGGGGCCAGGACGCGGTGGATTATGTCGCCGACCTGAGACGCCTCGTGGGACCTTGTGATTTTGGAGCTGCATTGGGCAAATGCTGCGGGATTTTTTTGTGCTGGGCATCAGCCACGAGGTGATTCTTCGAAAGCTGCTGGCTGCCAAAACCCCATCGCGATCGCCCAGGCATGCATGACCACGGACGATAACACCAAACAGATATCTTCTCAACATCGAAGCTCACCGGCAAGTACTGTGCATAAAATAATGCGCTAGCAGACCAAACTGCATATGGCAGGGCCAATTCGTCTGCGGCTGCAAGATCTGTGATGACTCAGAGTCCGCCATCAGGGGTGAATGTGAATCCATGAGCACCATGTTGGTGCTGTAGGGGTAATCATCGGGCCCATCAATGTCGACTCAAGCACTACGTGTGCAAAGGCTGCGCAACAATGGGGCACCTCCAGCAAATGTGCAAATGTGCTGCGACATACCATGTGGCAGAGGATGATTGATCCAGCGTGGATCATGCAGCACAGGCAACTCAACCCGAGGAAGAAGTGTATGGGGTACATAACTTCACTACCAAGAGCCCTCCTATAATGCTGAAAGTCAAATTAAATGGAGTTCCAGTATCCATGGAGTTGGACACGGGAGTGAGACAGTCAATAATGAGCCAGAAGGCTTTCGAGAAACTGTGGGACAATAAAGTACAAAGGCCCAAACTGAGCCCGATTAATGCAAAGCTGCGTACCTACATCAAAGAGCTCATACCAGTCATTGGAAGTGCGGCAGTGAAGGTATCATAGGTCATGCACAACTCCATCATATCATTGTGGATTGTTCCAGGCAATGGCCCAACGCTGTTCGGCAGAAGTTGGCAAGAAAAGATTAGATGGAATTGGAACGACATCAAAGCACTATCTTCAGTGAATGACACCTCGTGTGCTCAAGTGCTGAGCAAGTTTCCCTCTCTATTCGAACCAGGCATCGGCAACTTCACAGGTGCCAAGGTACAGATCCATCTAGGCCCCGATACACGGCCCATCCATCATCCATCACAAGGCTCGGGCAGTTCCGTACATGATGAGGGAGAAAGTTGAGATTGAACTGGACAGACTCTACCGCGAAGGAATCATATCGCCAGTCGAGTTCAACGAGTGGGCCAGTCCAATTGTTCCGAAGTTGAAAAGCGATGGCACGGTCAGAATTTGCGGAGACTACAAGGTAATGATTAACCGAGTCTCACTACAAGACCAGTACCCACTGCCCAAGGCGGATGACCTGTTCGCAACGTTAGCAGGGTGGAAGTCGTTCACCAAGTTGGACCTAACCTCCACCTACATGAGACAGGAACTGGCTGACTCTTCGAAAACACTGATGTGCATCAACACACACAAAGGGCTGTTTATATACCACAGGTGCCCTTTCGGGATTCGCTCGGCTGCAGCCATTTTCCAGAGAAACATGGAGAGTTTGCTGAAATCTGTTCCGCGCACCGTTGTTTCAAGACGACATCATGATCACTGGTCGTGACACCATCAAACATCTACACAACATGGAAGAGGTTCTAAGTCTCCTAGACAGAGTGGAACTCAGGCTGAAACGCTCCAAGTGTGTTTTCCTGGCGCCAGAAGTCGAATATTTGGGGAGAAAGATTGCAGCAGATGGCATCAGACCCATGGACTCAAAGACAGAGGCCATCAAGAATGCACCCAGACCACAGAATGTGACGGAGCTGCGTTCATTCCTGGGACTCCTCAACTATTTCGGTAACTTTCTACCCGGGTTGAGCACATTGTTAGAGCCTTTGCACATGTTGCTACGTAAGGGTGACGACTGGGTTTGGGGAAAATCTCAAGGCACAGCCTTTGAGAAGGCCAGGAATCTGCTATGTTCAAATAAGTTACTTGTACACTATGACCCATGTAAACATTTAGTGCTAGCTTGTAAAGCCTCATCATACGGGGTCGGCTGTGTGTTACAACAAGCCAATGTATCGGGCAACCTCCAACCGGTTGCATACGCATCTAGAAGTCTGTCTAACGCTGAGAGAGCCTATAGTATGGTCGAGAAAGAGGCCTTAGCATGTGTATATGTGGTTAAGAAAATGTACCAATACCTATTTGGACTTCGTTTTGAGCTTGAAACTGACCACAAGCTGCTCATTTCGCTGTTTTCAGAGAGCAAAGGTATAAATACTACGGCTTCATCCCGCATCCAAATACGGACACTAACAGTATTCGCTTATGACTATGTTATCCGCCACAGACTAGGCACTGAAAACTGTGCCGATGCTCTCAGCCAGCTACCATTACCCACCACTTTGGTTGAAATGGCGCAGCCCGCAGACTTGCTAATGGTCATGGATGCTTTCGAGAGCGAGGGGCCACCCATCACAGTTCGCCAGATCAGGACCTGGACCAGCCAGGATCCTGTGCTATCATTAGTAAAGAGTTGCGTCCTAAATGGGAGCTGGTCGGCCGGTCCTGGGGAAATGCAAGATGAAATTAAGGCGTTTCACCGACGCAAAGGTGAAATGTCCATCCAGTCGGATTGTCTCTTATGAGGTAATCGTATGGTTTTGCCAAAAAAGGCAGGGAAATGTTTATATGTGACCTACACAGTGCCACCCAGGCATTGTCATGATGAAGGCAATTACAAGGTCGCATGTTTGGTGGCTTGGCATTGACTCGGACTTGGAGTCATGTGTACATCAGTGCAATACTTGCTCGCAACTGAGCAATGCACCAAGGGAGGCTCCATTGAGTCTGTGGTCATGGCCCTCCAAACCATGGTCCAGGATCCACGTAGATTTTGCCGGCCCCTTTCTTGGAAAAATGTTTTTAGTAGTTGTGGATGCTTACTCCAAATGGATTGAATGCGTAATCATGTCATCCAGCATGTCCACAGCCACCATTGAAATCCTCCGGGCCATAATCGCCACCCATGGCTTGCCCGACGTCCTTGTCAGTGACAATGGACCGTGTTTCACCAGCTCGGAATTCAACGAGTTTATGACCCGCAAAGGCATCAAGCATGTCAGATCTGCTCCGTTTAAGCCTGCGTCTAACGGTCAAGCGGAGGGGGCAGTCCAAACAATCAAGCAGAGCATGAAACGCGTGACCGACAGCTCCCTGCAAACCCGCTTGTCTCGCATTCTGCTCAGTTACCGGACGCGATCCCACTCGCTCACCGGGGATCCCCCGGCAGAATTGTTAAGAAGAGAGCCCTCAAAACCAGGCCCTCCCTAGTCCACCTAGCTCTTAATGATCATGTGGAAACCCGGCGACACCGGCAGAACATGTACCACGATTGCGCAGCTGTTTCACATTACTGTGATGTTAACAGCCCTGTGTTTGTCCTGAATTACTGTCGTGGTCCCAAGTGGGTTGCTGGCACTGTTTTGGCCAAGGAAGGGAATAGGGTTTTTATAATCAAACTGTTAAATGGCCAAACTTGCAAAAAGCATTTAGAGCAGAACAAATTGTGATTTACTGACAACCAGGAACGACTTGAAGAGGACATCACCATCGACGATCCACCAACACACACCCAACCAGCAATCAATTTTGCTGTCAATCACGAGGATGAACCCACCATTCCTGACAGTCCGGTCAGAACAGCCGCGGTACAGTGCAGCAATGGTCCGGCCAACTCACACATACCAGGGTTTGAACTTAGACGATCAACCAGGGAGCGAAGGTCTCCGGATCGCCTCAACTTGTAAATAACTTGTACCAAAGACTTTGGGGAGAGTGATGTTATGTATGTAACTATGTAATACTTGCCACCAGAGGGCGCAACTATTAGAGTAATAATGGTCACCTGCACACACGTGCAGGGCCAATATAAAAGGTTGAATGCCATGTTGTTTAGGCACGCTGGAGTTGTAATAAAGAAGACTAAAGTCACACTAAGTTTAGCTCACAATACTCAGCCTCATGGAGTTCTTCTACACACAGCATTAGGTGAGGTGCAACTAGGAGAAATACAGGATGATCGAAGATAGGTTTACAGTGTATGTATGTCAACACACAAAGCGTAGTAAACAAAATAAGTAAGCTGCAGGCACAAATAGCCACATAGAACATAAGAACATAAGAAATAGGAGCAGGAGTAGGCCATTTGACCCCTCTAGCCTGCTCCACCATTTAATAAGATAATGGTTGATCTGATCATGGACTCAGCTCCACTTCCCTTCCCTCTCCCCATAACCCTTTATTCCCTTATCACTCAAAAATCTGTTTATCTCTGCATTAAATATATTCAATGACCCAGCTTGCACAGCTCTCTGGGGCAGAGAATTCCACAGATTTGCAGCCCTTTGAGAGAAGAAATTCCTCCTCATCTCAGTTTTAAATGGCTGGACCCTTATTCTGAGACTATGTCCCCTAGTTTTAGTTTCCCCTATGAGTGCAAATATCCTCTCTGCATCCACCTTGTCGAGCACCCTCATTATCTTATATGTTTCGATAAGATCACCTCTCATTCTTCTGAACTCCAATGAGTATAGGCTCAACCTACTCAACCCATCTTCAATAAATCAACCCCCTCATCTCTGGAATCAACCTAGTGAACCTTCTCTGAACAGCCTCCAATGCAAGTATATCCTTCCTTAAATACGGAGACTAAAACTGTACGCAATACTCTAGGTGTGGCCTTACCAATACCTGTAGTTATAATAGGACTTCTCTGCTTTTATACTCTATCCCCCTTGCAATAAAGGCCAACAGTCCATTTGCCTTCCTGATTACTTGCTGTACCTGAATTCTAACTTTTTGTGTTTCATGCACAAGGACCTCCAGGTCCCTCTGTACTGCAGCATTCTTCAATTCTTCTCCATTTAAATTATAATTTGCTTTTCTATTTTTCCTGCCAAACTGGATAACCTCACATTTTCCTACATTGTACTCCAGATGCCAAATTTTTGCCCACTCACTTAAACGGTCTATATCCCTTTGCAGATTTTTTGTGTGCTCCTCACAATTTGCTTTCCCACCCATCTTTGTATCATCAGCAAATTTGGCTACATTACAGTACCTGCTACCCAAGGCAGACGACCTATTTGCGATGCTGGCAGGAGGAAAGACATTCACCAAGTTGGATCTGACCTCGGCCTACATGGCGCATGAGCTGGCGGAATCTTCGAAAGGCCTCACCTGCATCAACACGCACAAAGGTCTGTTCATCTACAATAGATGCCCCTTTGAGATTCGATCGGCCGCGGCTATTTTTCAAAGGAACATGGAGAGTCTGTTAAAGTCAGTTCCGCGCACCGTGGTTTTCCAGGACAACATATTATTCACAGGATGGGACACCATCACACACTTGCAGAACCTGGAAGAGGTTCTAAGTCGGCTAGATCGTGTGGAACTCAGGTTGAAACGCTCAAAGTGTGTTTTCCTGGCGCCAGGGGTTGAGTTCTTAGGGAGAAGAATCGCGGCAGACGGCATCAGACACACCGACGCCAAGACGGAGGCCATCAAGAATGCGCCGAGACCACAGAACGTGACGGAGCTGCAGTCGTTCCTGGGACTCCTCAATTATTTTGATAATTTCCTACCCGGGTTAAGCACCTTGCTAGAACCTCTACATGTGTTGCTAAGCAAGGGAGATGACTGGGTATGGGGGAAATCACGAGAGACTGCTTTTGAGAAAGCCAGAAATCTGTTAGGTTCCAACAAACTGCTTGTTCTGTATGACCCATGTAAAGTTTAGTGCTAGCTTGCGATGCGTCTTCGTACGGGGTCGGGTGTGTGTTACAACAAGCAAACGAATCGGGAACATTGCAACCGGTCGCTTCTGCATCCAGGAGTTTGTCCAAAGCCGAAAGGGCCTACAGCATGATTGAAAAAGAAGCTCTGGCATGCATTTACGGGGTGAAAAAAATGCACCAATATCTGTTTGGGCTTAAGTTCAAGTTAGAAACTGACCATAAGCCGTTCATATCGCTATTCTCAGCATCCAAAGATGGGCTCATGCTGTCTGCATACAACTATGTAATTCGCCACAGGCCAGGCACAGATAACTGCGCTGATGCTCTCAGTCGGCTACTATTGCCCACCACCAGGATGGAAATGGCACAGCCTGCTGTAATGTCCTTACACGCTACTATAAATTCACACGAGGCACATTCTGCAGACAAGGTCACTCTGTGACCTGAACCTTCATTCACAGGAAATGATGACCCTGCGTGGGACCTCCCTTTATATACCTCGATGACCAGGTGAGGAGTGTCTCCCACAAGTTCACCCATCTGTGGTCAAGGTGTGCATTTCTTAGGTGTATACAGTATGCAGTGTTGTTATGAAGGTTACAGTTACATGAAGGTTACATACATGACACCTGCAGACTTGCTCTTGGTGATGGATGCATTTGAAAATGAAAAGTCACCTGTTACGGCCCACCAGATCAAGACCTGGATGAGCCAGGATACTGTACTGTCCATTGTAAAAGACTGTGTCCTCTATGGGAGCTGGTCCAGCGTCCCAGCGGAGATGCATGAAGAGATCAAGCCATTCCAGCAACGCAAAGACAAAATGTCCATACAGGCGGACTGTCTTTTGTGGAGTAAGTGCGTGGTTTTGTCTAGGAAAGGCAGGGAAACGTTCATACGCGACCTACACAGTACCCACCAAGGCATAGTAATGATGAAAGCTGGCATAGTAATGATGAAAGCTATAGCCAGATCCCATGTGTGGTGGCCCGGCATCGACTCAGATTGCGTGTGCCGATGCAACACTTGCTCTCAACTGAGCAATGCATTCAGGGAGGCATCGCTAAGTTTGTGGTCATGGCCCTCCAAACCGTGATCTAGGATCCACGTTGACTTTGCTAGTCCGTTTCTAGGCAAAATGTTTTTGGTTGTTGTGGATGATTATTCAAAATGGATTGAGTGTGTAATAATGTCTGTAAGCACGTCCACTGCCACCATCAAAAGCCTACGAGCCATGTTTGCCACGCAAGGCCTGCCTGCTGTCCTTGTCAGTGACAATGGGCCTTGCTTCACCAGTGTTGAATTCTAGGAATTGATGACCCGCAATGGGATCAAGCACGTCACATCAGCTCCATTCAATCCCGCATCCAATGGCCAGGCAGAACGGGCAGTCCAAACCATCAAGCAAAGCTTGAAACGTGTGTCGGAATGTTCCCTGCAGACCCAGCTGCCCCGATTCCTGCTCAGCTACCGCACCAGACCCCACTCGCTCACCGGGGTTCCCCCTGCCAAACTGCTCATGAAAAGGGCACTCAAAACAAGGCTCTCTCTAGTCCACCCTGATCTCCATGATCATGTCAAGGGCAGGCGGCATCAACAAAGCATAAACCATGATCGCGCAAATTTGTCACACGATATTGAAGTCAATGACCCTGTATTTGTACTCAACTATGGACATGATCCCAAATAGCTTGCTGGCACTGTCACAGCCAAAGAAGGGAGTAGGGTGTTTGAGGTCAATCTTGCAAATGGACTAAATTGCAGAAAGCATTTGGACCAAACCTGTTGTGTAGGCATGCCTATTCACTGTGTGATGTCTGTAACACTGTTATGCAACATTGAATGTACCCTTGTACTGTACACACCTTACAGGTACACTAGAGGGTGCTGTTGCTGGAGACCCAGGGGCTGCCTGCACACGGCAGGTAACCTAGTATAAAAAGGAACACACAGCTTGTTGTGGTCACTCAGGATCTGCTAATAAAGGACTGCAGGGCTGCACAGTTTAAGTACCATACCCTGCCTCGTGGAGTCATTACTAAAGGTACCTACATACACTACAACTGGCGACGGGAATACGGGATCACGAACTACACACTCAACATGTCTAACCTCAGCAACTTTCAACAATTTACAGAGAGGGAAGATTGGGATGCTTTTGTGGAAAGATTGGAACACCTCTTTATAGCCAACGACCTGGACGGGGACACACCGGCCATACTACCAAACAAACACAGGGCCATCCTGCTTAGCAGTTGTGGGCCCACCATCTACAGTCTCATCAGGGACTTACTAGCCCTGGAGAAGACAACCACCAAGAGCTATGAGGAACTTGTAACAATCATACAGGAACAACTAAAACCGAATGAAAGCTTCCTCACAGCCAGCCACTTACCGGCGACCTGAGGGCCAAGAAATTGCCAAGTATGCTGCACACTTAAGAAGACTAGCTGCACCATGTGAGTTTGGCGACCACCTTAATGAAGCACTAAGGGACATATTTGTCATCGGAATCGGCCACGAAGGCCTCCTACACAAATTGCTCTCGGTTGACATCACGGTTACCCTGCAGAAAGCAATTCAAGTGAGCCAGGCCTACATGGTTTCGGCCAGCGACTCCAGGCGAATACTGACCCAGGCGAGCGCAGTGCACCGCATGGACACTTCTAAAGGCAGAAATGCTGCCCCGAGTTCCGCAACCCTGAGTCCGCCACATGGGGCTAACCGGATGGCCCCGTGCTGGCACTATGGAGGAAATCATAGGGCCCACCAGTGCCGCTACAAAGACTATGCGTGCAAAGGCTGCAAAGAAAAAGTGCAGAAAAGGCTGTACTCACTGTGTCTCTGATGAGTTGGCTAATCACCGGGGCTCCGACATGGCTGAAGATGAAGCTGCTCAAACCCTGGAAGAAGAGTATGGAATCTTTACCTGCTCTACCGGAAGTTCTCCGTGGATGATGGAAGTGGACATCGACGGGGTCCCAGTCTCCATGGAGATCGACACAGGTGCGAGCCAGTCTGTGATGAGCCAAAAGACCATGAAAAAAATTTGGAGGAATCCTGCCACTCGACCAAAACTGTCTCCTGTCCAGGCAAAGCTGCTCACCTACACCAAAGGTAAAATCCAAATCATTGGCAGTGTGGACGTCCAGGTCTCGCAGTGCGGCGTGTTGCACAAACTCTCCCTGTGGATTGTAGCCGGCGACAGTCTCACGCTGCTGGGCAGGAATTGGATGAACCGAGTCCACATCAGGCGAAGTGGTGCTGTGGAAAAAAAGAGCACCACAGTCTGCCTGCAGCAAGACCACAAAATGACTGCAGCACCACAAGCACGTGGAAGAAAAGAGCACCACAAAATGGCTGCAGCACCACAAGCATCAGACCTGCATTCAAAATGGCCTCCTCCATGCCACGAGTCAACATGGAGGGGCATCATGTGACATCGAGCGGCCAATCGGATTTGAAGGCTCCCTTAAAGGAGACCGGTAACCAAAAAAATGTAAGCGGGAAGTTCCAACTATTTGAGTATATGGACCTTAAAGCTAAAGATGCAATTAAAGGGTGCAAGTATGAAAATGTATGCAATGTAACCATGAATGCTGGTTTAACTAATGTGACTAATGAGATGAATGCAGGTGTCAGTAAGGTTAAGAACAAGTTTATTATGTTTAACAATAATGATAGAGATTGTGAAATGCCTAATGTAACCATGTCTGTTGAAACCAGGACACCCAAAAGTGATGCAAATGCTAGAATGTATAATGCAGGTTTGACTATGTGTGATCAGAGCCAAGGTGACATGTATACCGGTAGGACACTGCCAAAGGACATTGGGTCCTACAGGGACCATGCTGATGCCAATGGAATCCCCCTGTGGGAGACCCCCATGTCCAGCAGGCTACCTGACCATGTAGCCTGGACGTTTGGAACGAATGTGATGCCCCTTGCAGGACACACACACAGGCAGTGGGAGCAGACCCACTACAGGGACAGTGGTCAATGGGCAGCCCAGCCACCACCAATGGCAACCTGCACCACACCAGCCCTACAGCCCCTGGCCACCAGGGCCAACACCAGAAGCTTGAGACCAATACCCTCCAGCTTCCCTGGCAAACCCTGGGATGACCTGACCCTCATCCCCATTGGTGGACAAGGAGCCCACCCAGTCTTGTGGCCCTGCCCACCACCCCACAACTACCCACATCACAGTGTATACACACCACCCACTGCTGCCGTGGCTACCTCCCTGAGTGAACCCACAACAGTGACACCCACTTGGTTTGTGTGTGAGGGAGGGGAAACCTACGAGGCCAGCCTCAAGCACAGGGGTCACACCTGGCAACCACACAACCCTCACCACAACCTCCCATAGCCCACCACTGATCACCTCCCCTGGTCATGACAACTAGGATATGAAAAATGCCCAGGGGGGAGTATTGTTGTGCAGGCATGCCTGTTTACTATGTGATGTCTGTAACACTGTTATGCAACATTGACTGTACCCTTGTACTGAACACACCTTACCGGTACACTAGAGAGTGCTGTTGCTGGAGACCCAGTGGTTGCCTGCACACGGTAGGTAACCCAATATAAAAAGGAACACACAGCTTGTTGTGGTCACTCAGGAGCTGCTAATAAAAGACTGCAGGTCTGCACAGTTTAAGTACCATACCCTGCCTCGAGGAGTCATTACTAAAGGTGCCTACATACACTACAAAACCAAACTGTGATTCACAGACAGCCACGAGCAACCTGAAGAGGACACCACCAACTTCAACCCTCCGATACACAGACAAGTGGCAACCGACATCACGATTGACCACAAAGCTGAACTCATCATCCCCAGCAGCCCAGCAAGGCCAGCTGTGCAGCAGCCCAGCGAAGGCCCAACCAACTCACCTGCACCTATGTTTGTACCGAGACGATCGACTAGGGAACGGAAAGCCCCAGATCGTCTCACCCTGTAAATAAGTGTACTATTGACTTTGGGAGAGAGTGATTTTATGTATGCAACACCTTGTAACCAACATTCTACCACCACCAGAGGGTGCATCTGTTGGAGTCCCAGCATCCCTTGGGAGCACTGCATATAAGCAGGCCTCCCATGCTGTGTCAGCACTCTGGAGTCAGAATAAAGAGGCTAAGGTCACACTTACTCAAGTCTACAGTATTCAGTCACATTGCTTTATTTGAGACATAACAGTTAATGTAGATTGTAAATAGTTGAGGCCCCAGCACCGATCCTTGCGGTCAGGGACAGGAGGATGTAACTTTGAGTGAGGAAGGTATGGGGAGTCAGAATGGAGTGATGGAGGAGCCTCAGCCCTTGCACTTATCCAAAAGTTTCGAGGCCTGTGTGAACGAGAGCAGGGACTGCAGGGAGTATAAGCAAACTAACCACAGCAGTGTGGTACAGGGGGCCAGTCAAGTGGGGGAGTAAAAAGGAAAGTTGCAGTGGTAGGAGACAGTATTATTAGGGGGATAGATAAGGTTCTCTGCAGCCAAGAGCGTGAGTCCAGAAGGCTGTGTTGCCTGCCCGGTGTTAGGGTTAAGGACATCTCCTCAGGGCTGGAGAGGAACTTGGAATGAGAGGGGGAAGATCCAGTTGTCGTGGTCCACGTGGGTATCAATGACATAGATAGGACAAAGAAGGAGGTTCTGCTGAGGGAGTATGAGCAGCTAGGGGCCAAATTAAAAAGCAGAACCACAAAGGTAATAATCTCTGGTGTGGGAGCAATGGGTTTTGTTCGTGGGACATTGGCATCAGTAAGGGGGAGTTGTTCCGTTTGGACAGGCTCCACTTAGACCAGGCTGGGACTAGGGTCCTGGCGAATCAAATAACTAGGATTGTAGAGAGGGCTTTAAACTAATTAGTGGAAGGGGGGAGGATTCAGGTGAGCGAAAATTTTTAAAGTCAAAGAATAAGGAGAACGCAACAGAACAGGATCGCACAGGGAAATGAAAACCAGAGCGTGCCAGGAAGGGACAGAATTTATAAACATAGAAACATAGAAAATAGGTGCAGGAGTAGGCCATTCGGCCATACGAGCCTGCACCACCATTCAATAAGATCATGGCTGATCATTCACCTCAGCACCCCTTTCCTCCTTTCTCTCCATACCCCTTGATCGCCTTAGCCGTAAGGGCAATATCTAACTCCGTCTTGAATATATCCAATGAACCGGCATCAACAACTCTCTGCGGCAGGGAATTCCACAGGTTAACAACTCTCTGAATGAAGAGGTTTCTCCTCATCTCAGTCCTAAATGGCCTACCCCTTATGCTAAGATTGTGTCCTCTGGTTCTGGACTTCCCCAACATCGGGAACAATCTACCCGCATCTAACCTATCCCGTCCTGTCAGAATCTTGTATGTTTCTATGAGATCCCCTCATATCCTTTAAACTCTAGTGTATAAAGGCCGAGTTGATCCAGTCTCTCCTCATATGTCAGTCCAGCCATCCCGGGAATCAGTCTGGTGAACCTTCGCTGCACTTCCTCAATAGCAAGAACGTCCTTCCTCAGATTAGGAGACCAAAACTGTACACAATACTCCAGGTGAGGTCTCACCAAGGCCCTGTACAACTGCAGTAAGACCTCCCTGCTCCTATACTTAAATCCCCTAGCTATGAAGGCCAACATACCATTTGCCTTTTTTACCGCCTGCTGTACCTGCATGCCAACTTTCAATGACTGGTGAACCATGACACCCAGGTCTCGTTGCACCTCCCCTTTTCCTAATCTGCCGCCATTCAGATAATATTCTGTCTTCGCGTTTTTGCCCACAAAGTGGATAACCTCACATTTATCCACATTATACTGCATCTGCCATGCATTTGCCCACTCACCTAACCTATCCAAGTCACCCTGCAGCCTCTTAGCGTCCCCCTCACAGCTCACACCACCACCCAGTTTAGTGTCATCTGCAAACTTGGAGATATTATACTCTATTCCTTCATCTAAAACATTGATGTATATTGTGAAGAGCTGGGGTCCCAGCACTGAGTCCTGCGGCACTCCACTAGTCACTGTCTGCCATTTTGAAAAGGACCCATTTATCCCGACTCTCTGCTTCCTGTCTGCCAAACAGTTCTCTATCCATGTCAGTATATTACCCCCAATACCATGTGCTTTGATTTTGCACACCAATCTCTTATGTGGGACCTTGTCAAAAGCCTTTTCAAAGTCCATATACAGCACATCCACTGGTTCTCCCTTGTCCACTCTGCTAGTTACATCCTCAAAAAATTCCAGAAGATTTGGCAAGCATGATTTCCCCTTCATAAATCCATGCTGACTTGTCACTGCTTTCCAAATGCGCTGTTATTTCATCCTTAATAATTGATTCCAACATTTTCCCCACCGCCGATGTCAGGCTAACCGGTCTATAATTACCCGCTTTCTCTCTCCCTCCCTTTTTAAAAAGTAGTGTTACATTAGCTACCCTCCAGTCCATAGGAACTGATCCAGAATCGATACACTGTTGGAAAATGATCACCAATGCATCCACTATTTCTCGGGCCACTTCCTTAAGTACTCTGGGATGCAGACAATTAGGCCCTGGGGATTTATGGCCTTCAATCCCATCAATTTCACATACACAATTTCCTGCCTAATAAGGATTTCCTTCAGTTCCTCCTTCTCACTAGACCCTTGGTCCCCTAGTACTTCCGGAAGATTATTTGTGTCTTCCTTCGTGAAGACAGAACTAAAGTATTTGTTCATTTGGTCTGCCATTTCTTTTTTCCCCATTATAAATTCATCTGAATCCGACTGCAACAGACCTACATTTGTCTTCACTAATCTTTTTCTCTTCATATATCTATAGAAGCTTTTGCAGTCAGTTTTTATGTTCCCAGCAAGCTTCTTCTCGTACTCTATTTTCACCCTCTTAATTAAACCCAATGTCCTCCTCTGCTGAATTCTAAATTTCTCCCAGTCTCAGGTTTGCTGCTTTTTCTGACCTATTTATATGCCTCTTCCTTGGATTTAACACTATCCTTAATTTCCCTTGTTAGCCACGTTTGAGCCACCTTCCCCGTTTTATTTTTACTCGAGACAGGGATGTACAATTGCTGAAGTTCATCCATGTTATCTTTAAATGTTTGCCATTGTCTATCCACCGTCAACACTTTAAGTATCATTCTCCAGTCTATTCTAGCCAATTCTCGCCTCAAACCATCGAAGTTACCTTTCCTTAAGTTCAGGACCCTAGTTTCTGAATTAACTGTGTCACTCTCCATCCTAATAAAAAATTCTACCATATTATGGTCACTCTTCCCCAAGGAGCTTCGCACAACAAGATTGCTAATTAGTCGTTTCTCATTACACATCACCCAGTCTAGAATGGCCTGCTCCCTGGTTGGTTCCTCAACATATTGGTCTAGAAAACCATCCCTAATACACTCCAGGAAACCCTCCTCCACCACATTGCTATCAGTTTGGTTAGCCCAATCAATATGTAGATTAAAGTCATCCATGATAACTTCTGTAACTTTATTGCATGCATCCCTAATTTGTTGTTTGATGCTGTCCCCAACCTTGCTACTACTGTTTGGTGGTCTGTACACAACTCCCACTAGCGTTTTCTGCCCCTTGGTATTCCGCAGCTCCAGCCATACTGATTCGCGTCGGCGGCAGTCGGGAGCAGCGTCGAGGAAGTCCGTTGGTGAGGCCTATAAAAGGCACAGCAGGGAGTCCGGGGCCCAGCGTCGGCGGCAGTCGGGAGCAGCGTCGAGGAGGTCCGTTGGTGAGGCCTATAAAAGGCACAGCAGGGAGTCCGGGGCCCAGCGTCGGCAGCAGTCGGGAGCAGCGTCGAGGAGGTCCGTTGGTGAGGCCTATAAAAGGCACAGCAGGGAGTCCGGGGCCCAGCGTCGGCGGTAGTCGGGAGCAGCAGCGAGGTGGTCCGTTGGTGAGGCCTATAAAAGGCGTACTTGTGCAGCTACAGGGAGAAGGCAAAAAAGAAGTAGAAAGAAGCAGAAAGGTGATGTCACAGCCAAGGGGGTAAGTGATTGGCTGGTGATTGGTGAGTAGTTTTTCTTTTTTCTCTTCTATAACAATGAGTAAACTTTAGCATTGTTGTTGCCTATCTAAGGGTTAAGTCATGGCAGGAGAGCTCGGTCACGTGTTATTCTCCTCCTGTACCATGTGGGAACTCAGGGACGACTCCAGTGTCCCTGACAACTACGTGTGCGGGAAGTGTATCCGCCTCCAGCTCCTGACAGAGAGCGTTGCGGAGTTGGAGCTGAGGGTGGATTCACTCTGGAGCATCCACGATGCTGAGAATGACGTGAATAGCACGTTTAGTGAGTTGGTCACACCGCAGGTGAAGGGTCCAAAGCCAGCTAGGGAATGGAAGACCAGCAGGAAGAGCAGTGCAAGGAAGGTAGTGCAGGGGTCCCCTGCGGTCATCCTCCTGCAAAACAGATACACCGTTTTGAGTACTGTTGAGGGGGATGACTCATCAGGGGAGGGCAGCAGTAGCCAAGTTCATGGCACCGTGGCTGGCTCTGCTGAACAGGAGGGCAGGAAAAAGAGTGGGAGAGCGATAGTGATAGGGGATTCGATTGTAAGGGGAATAGATAGGCGTTTCTGCGGTCGCAACCGAGACTCCAGGATGATATGTTGCCTCCCTGGTGCAAGGGTCAAGGATGTCTCAGAGTGGGTGCAGGTCATTCTGAAAAGGGAGAGTGAACAGCCAGTTGTCGTGGTGCACATTGGTACCAACGATATAGGTAAAAAAAGGGACAAGGTCCTACGAGACGAATTTAAGGAGCGAGGAGCTAAATTAAAACGTAGGACCTCAAAAGTAGTAATCTTGGGATTGCTACCAGTGCCACGTGCTAGTCAGAATAGGAATCGCAGGATAGCTCAGATGAATACGTGGCTTGAGCAGTGGTGCAGCAGGGAGGGATTCAAATTCCTGGGGCATTGGAACCGCTTCTGGGGGAGGTGGGACCAGTACAAACCGGACGGTCTGCACCTAGGCAGGACCGGAACCAATGTCCTAGGGGGAGTTTTTGCTAGTGCTGTTGGGGAGGAGTTAAACTAATGTGGCAGGGGGATGGGAACCAAGCAGGGAGACAGAGGGAGACAAAAAGGAGACAAAAGCAAAAGACAGAAAAGAGATGGGTAAAAGTGGAGGGCAGAGAAACCCAAGGCAAAAAACAAAAAGGGCCACTGAATGTAAAGGGGCTACAGGAGGGGTCAAAACTAAAAATCATGGATTAAAAACTAGTATTAAAACACTCTACCTAAACGCACGCAGCATTCGAAAAAAAGTAAATGAGTTGATGGCACAAATCATTACAAATGGGTATGATTTGGTGGCCATTACAGAAACGTGGTTGCAGGGTGGCCAAGACTGGGAATTAAACATACAGGGGTATCTGACGATTCGGAAAGATAGACAAGAAGGGAAAGGAGGTGGGGTAGCTCTGTTAATAAAGGATGATATCAGGGCAGTTGTGAGAGACGATATTGGCTCTAATGAACAAAATGTTGAATCATTGTGGGTGGAGATTAGAGATAGTAAGGGGAAAAAGTCACTGGTGGGCGTAGTTTATAGGCCCCCAAATAATAACTTCACGGTGGGGCGGGCAATAATCAAGGAAATAATGGAGGCATGTGAAAAAGGAACGTCAGTAATCATGGGGGATTTTAACCTACATATTGATTGGTCAACTCAAATCACACGGGGTAGCCTGGAGGAAGAATTCATAGAATGCATACGGGATTGTTTCTTAGAACAGTATGTTACAGAACCTACAAGGGAGCAAGCTAACTTAGATCTGGTCCTGTGTAATGAGACAGGAATGATAAACGATCTCCTAGTAAAAGATCCTCTCGGAATGAGTGATCACAGTATGGTTGAATTTGTAATACAGATTGAGGGTGAGGAAGTAGTGTCTCAAACGAGCATACTATGCTTAAACAAAGGGGACTACAGTGGGATGAGGGCAGAGTTGGCTAAAGTAGACTGGAAACACAGACTAAACGGTGGCACAATTGAGGAACAGTGGAGGACTTTTAAGGAGTTCTTTCATAGTGCTCAACAAAAATATATTCCAATGAAAAAGAAGGGCGGTAAGAGAAGGGATAACCAGTCGTGGATAACCAGGGAAATTAAGGAGAGTATCAAATTAAAAACCAATGCGTATAAGGTGGCCAAGGTTAGTGGGAAAATAGAAGATTGGGAAAATTTTAAACGACAGCAAAAAATGACTAAGAAAGCAATAAAGAAAGGAAAGATAGATTACGAAGGTAAACTTGCGCAAAACATAAAAACAGATTAATAAAAGCTTTTACCGATATATAAAACGGAAAAGAGTGACTAAAGTAAATGTTGGTTCCTTAGAAGATGAGAAGGGGGATTTAATAATGGGAAATGTGGAAATGGCTGAGACCTTAAACAATTATTTTGCTTCGGTCTTCACAGTGGAAGACACAAAAACCACGCCAAAAATTGCTGGTCACAAGAATGTGGGAAGGGAGGACCTTGAGACAATCACTTTCACTAGTGGGGTAGTGCTGGACAGGCTAATGGGACTCAAGGTAGACAAGTCCCCTGGTCCTGATGAAATGCATCCCAAGGTATTAAAAGAGATGGCGGAAGTTATAGCAGATGCATTCGTTATAATCTACCAAAATTCTCTGGACTCTGGGGAGGTACCAGCGGATTGGAAAGCAGCTAATGTAACGCCTCTGTTTAAAAAAGGGGGCAGACAAAAGGCAGGTAACTATAGGCCAGTTAATTTAACATCTGTAGTGGGGAAAATGCTTGAAACTATTATTAAGGAAGAAATAGCGGGACATCTAGATAGGAATAGTGCAATCAAGCAGACGCAGCATGGATTCATGAAGGGGAAATCATGTTTAACTAATTTACTGGAATTCTTTGAGGATATAATGAGCATGGTGGATAGAGGTGTTCCGATGGATGTGGTGTATTTAGATTTCCAAAAGGCATTCGATAAGGTGCCACACAAAAGGTTATTGCAGAAGATAGAGGTACGCTGAGTCAGAGGAAATATATTAGCATGGATAGAGAATTGGCTGGCGAACAAAAAGCAGAGAGTCGGGAAAAATGGGTCCTTTTCGGGTTGGAAATCGGTGGTTAGTGGTGTGCCACAGGGATCGGTGCTGGGACCACAACTGTTTACAATATACATAGATGTCCTGGAAGAGGGGACAGAGTGTAGTGTAACAAAATTTGCAGATGACACAAAGATTAGTGGGAAAGCGGGTTGTGTGGAGGACACAGAGAGGCTGCAAAGAGATTTAGATAGGTTAAGCGAATGGGCTAAGGTTTGGCAGATGGAATACAATGTCGGAAAGTGTGAGGTCATCCACCTTGGGGAAAAAAAACAAAAAAAGGGAATACTATTTGAATGGGGAGAAATTATAACATGCTGCAGTGCAGAGGGACCTGGGGGTCCTTGTGCATGAAACTCAATCCCAAAAAGTTAGTTTGCAGGTGCAGCAGGTAATCAGGAAGGCGAATGAAATGTTGGCCTTCATTGCGAGAGGGATAGAGTACAAAAGCAGGGAGGTCCTTCTGCAACTGTATAGGGTATTGGTAAGGCCGCACCTGGAGTACTGCATGCAGTTTTGGTCGCCTTACTTAAGGACGGATATACTGGCTTTGGAGGGGGTACGGAGACGATTCACTCGGCTGATTCCGGAGATGAGGGGGTTACCTTATGATGATAGATTGAGTAGACTGGGTCTTTACTCGTTGGAGTTCAGAAGGATGAGGGGTGATCTTATAGAAACATTTAAAATAATGAAAGGGATAGACAAGATAGAGGCAGAGAGGTCATTTCCACTGGTCGGGGAGACTAGAACTAGGGGGCACAGCCTCAAAATACGGGGGAGCCAATTTAAAACCGAGATGAGAAGGAATTTCTTCTCCCAGAGGGTTGTGAATCTGTGGAATTCTCTGCCCAAGGAAGCAGTTGAGGCTAGCTCATTGAATATATTCAAGTCACAGATAGATAGATTTTTAACTAATAAGGGAATTAAGGGTTATGGGGAGTGGGCGGGTAAGTGGAGCTGAGTCCACGGCCAGATCAGCCCTGATCTTGTTGAATGGCGGAGCAGGCTCGAGGGGCTAGATGGCCTACTCCTGTTCCTAATTCTTATGTTCTTATGTTCTTAGACTGATTCCACATCATCCAAGCTAATGACCTTTCTTACTATTGCATTAAATACCTCTTTAACCAGCAATGCCATCCCGCCTCCTTTTCCTTTCCGTCTATCCTTCCTAAATGTTGAATACCCCTGGATGTTTAGTTCCCAGCCTTGGTCCCTCTGGAGCCATGTCTCCAGGGCGAATCAGAAAATGGGGCCAAAGCAGGAAAAAATGGTAAAAAACACAAATGTTAAAGTTCTTTATCTGAATGCACATAGCATTCGTAACAAAATAGATGAGTTGACGGCACAAATAGATACAAATGGATATGATTTCATAGCCATTATAGAGACGTGGTTGCAAGGTGACCAGGACTGCGAGTTAAATGTTCGGTAGTATTTGACAAATCGGAAGGACAGACAGAAAGGAAAAAGGGTAGCACTGTTAATAAAGGATGAGATCAGTGTGTTAATGAGAAACGATATTGGTTCAGAAGATCAAGATGTTGAATCAGTTTGGGTGGAGATAAGGAATAAGGGGGAAAGTCACTGGTGGACGTAGTTTATAGGCCCCCTAACAATAGCTACACTGTTGGACGGAGTATAAATCAAGAAATAATGGAAGCTTGTAAAAAAGGAGCGGCAATAATCATGGGCGATTTTAACCTTCATACTGATTGGAGAAAGAAAATTGGCCAGGGTAGCCTTGAGGAAGAGTTCATAGAATGTATCCGGGATAGTTTCTGCTCTGCTCATAATAAAGGATGAAACTGAGTATTGTGTACAATGAGCAAGTGTGACCTTAACTCCTTGAATAAGATTCCAGAGTGCAGGTACTTTGTGGGTGGCCTGCTTATATACCATGCTCCCAAGAGATGCTGGGATCCCTTGGGACTCCAACAGGTAGGCCCTCTGGTGGTAGTGTAATACAGGTTACAAGGGGTTAAATACATAACATCACTCCCCCGTGAAGTCAACAGTACACTTATTTACAAGGTGAGACAATCTGGGGCTTTTCGCTCCCTTGTCGATCGTCTTGGTACAAATGCAGGTTTGGGTGAGTTGGTTAGTTCTTCATTGGGCTGTTGGGCAGCCGATCTTGCTGGGCTGCTGGGGATGGTGAGTTCGGCTTCGTGGTCGACCATGATGTCAGTTGCCACTTGTGTGTGTGTTGGAGGGTCAAAGTTGGTGGTGTCTTCTTCGGGTTGTTCGCAGCTGTTGGTGAACCGCAATTTGATTTGGTCCAAATGTTTTCTGTGCGTTTGTCCTTTGGCCAATTTGACCTGAAACACCCTACTCCCCTCTTTGGCTGTGACCGTGCCAGTGAGCCATTTGGGACCATGTCCATAATGGAGCACAAACACAGGATCACTGATCTCAATATTGCGTGACAAATTTGCGCGGTCATGGTACACACTTTGTTGATGCCGCTTGCCCTCCACGTGATCATGGAGATCAGGGCGGACCAGAGAGAGTCTTGTTTTTAGCGCCCTTTTCATGAGCAGCTCGGCTGGGGGAACCCCGGTGAGCGAGTGGGGTCTGGTGCGGTAGCTGAGCAGGACTCGGGACAGGCAGGTCTGCAGTGAGCCTTCCGACACGCGTTTCAAGCTTTGCTTGATGGTCAGAACTGCCCGTTCTGCCTGGCCGTTGGATGCGGGCTTGAACGGGGCAGATGGAACGTGTTTGATCCCAATGCAGGGTCATGAATTCCTTGAATTCAGCACTGGTGAAGCATGGCCCATTGTCGCCGACTAGGACATCAGGCAAACCGTGCGTGGCAAACATGGCTCGTAGGCTTTCAATAGTGGCCGTGGACATAGAAACATAGAAAATAGGTGCAGGAGTAGGCCATTCGGCCCTTCGAGCCTGCACCGCCATTCAATGAGTTCATGGCTGAACACGCAACTTCAGTACCCCATTCCTGCGTTGTCGCCATACCCCTTGATCCCCCTAGTAGTAAGGACTACATCTAACTCCTTTTTGAATATATTTAGTGAATTGGCCTCAACAACTTTCTGTGGTAGCGAATTCCACAGGTTCACCACTCTCTGGCTGAAGTAGTTTCTCCTCATCTCAGTCCTAAATAGCTTACCCCTTATCCTTAGACTGTGACGCCTGGTTCTGGACTTCCCCAACATTGGCAACATTCTTCCTGCATCTAACCTGTCGAAACCCGTCAGAATTTTAAACGTTTCCATGAGATCCCCTCTCATTCTTCAGAACTCCAGTGAATACAAGCCCAGTTGATCCAGTCTTTCTTGAAAGGTCAGTCCCGCCATCCCAGGAAGCAGTCTGGTGAACCTTCGCTGCACTCCCTCAAGTTAGGAGACCAAAACTGTACGCAATATTCCAGATGTGGCCTCACCAAGACCCTGTACTCAAATCCCCTCGCTATGAAGGCCAACATGCCATTTGCTTTCTTAACCGCCTGCTGTACCTGCATGCCAACCTTCAGTGACTGATGTACCATGACACCCAGGTCTCGTTGCACCTCCCTTTTTCCTAATCTGTCACCATTCAGATAATAGTCTGTCTCTCTGTTTTTACCACCAAAGTGGATAACCTCACATTTATCCACATTATACTTCATCTGCCATGCATTTTCCCACTCACCTAACCTATCCAAGTCACTCTGCAGCCTCATAGCATCCTCCTCGCAGCTCACACTGCCACCCAATTTAGTGTCATCCGCAAATTTGGAGATGCTACATTTAATCCCCTCGTCTAAATCATTAATGTACAATGTAAACAGCTGGGGCCCCAGCACAGAACCTTGCGGTACCCCACTATTTACTGCCTGCCATTCTGAAAAGTACCCATTTACTCCTACTCATTGCTTCCTGTCTGCCAATCAGTTCTCAATCCACATCAGCACACTACCCCCAATCCCATGTGTTTTAACTTTGCACATTAATCTCTTGTGTGGGACCTTGTCGAAAGCCTTCTGAAAGTCCAAATACACCACATCAACTGGTTCTCCCTTGTCCACTCTACTGGAAACACCCTCAAAAAACTCCAGAAGATTTGTCAAGCATGATTTCCCTTTCACAAATCCATGCTGACTTGGACCTATTGTGTCACCTCTTTCCAAATGCGCTGCTATGACATCCTTAATAATTGATTCCATCATTTTACCCACTACCGATGTCAGGCTGACCGGTCTATAATTCCCTGTTTTCTCTCTCCCTCCTTTTTTAAAAAGTGGGGTTAATTGGCTACCCTCCACTCCATAGGAACTGATCCAGAGTCTATGGAATGTTGGAAAATGACTGTCAATGCATCCGCTATTTCCAAGGTCACCTCCTTAAGTACTCTGAGATGCAGACCATCAGGATCTGGGGATTTATCGGTCTTCAATCCCATCAATTTCCCCAACACAATTTCCCAACTAATAAGGATTTCGCTCAGTTCCTCCTTCTTACTAGACCCTCTGATCCCTTTTATATCCGGAAGGTTGTTTGTGTCCTCCTTAATGAATACCGAACCAAAGTACTTGTTCAATTGGTCTGCCATTTCTTTGTTCCTAGTTATGACCCAGTCCCCGGGTTCGCTGCTATTTCTGGCCAATTTGTATGCCACTTCCTTGGCTTTAATACTATCCCTGATTTCCCTTGATAGCCACAGTTGAGCCACCTTCCCTTTTTTATTTTTACACCAGACAGGAATGTACAATTGTTGTAGTTCATCCATGCGGTCTCTAAATGTCTGCCATTGCCCATCCACTGTCAACCCCTTAAGTATCACTCACCAATCTATCCGAGCCAATTCATGCCTCATACCTTCAAAGTTACCCTTCTTTAAGTTCTGGACCATGGTCTCTGAATTAACTGTTTCATTCTCCATCCTAATGTAGAATTCCACCATATTATGGTCACTCTTCCCCAAGGAGCCTCGCACAACGAGATTGCTCATTAATCCTCTCTCATTACACAACACCCAGTCTAAGATGACCTCCCCCCTAGTTGGTTCCTCGACATATTGATCTAGAAAACCATCCCTTATGCACTCCAGGAAATCCTCCTCCACCATATTGTTTCCAGTTTGGTTAGCCCAATCTATATGGATATTAAAGTCACCCATGATAACTGCTGCACCTTTATTGCATGCACCCCTAATTTCCTGTTTGATGCCCTCCCCAACATCACTACTACTGTTTGGAGGTCTGTACACAACTCCCACTAGCGTTTTCTGCCCTTTGGTATTCCGTAGCTCCACCCATACCAATTCCACATCATCCAATCTAATGTCTTTCCTTACAATTGCATTAATTTCCTCTTTAACCAGCAACACCACCCCACCTCCTTTGCCTTTCTGTCTATCCTTCCTAAAGGTTGAATACCCTTGGATGTTAAGTTCCCAGCCTTGGTCACCCTGGAGCCATGTCTCTGTGATGCTAACTACATCATATCGGTTAACTGCTATCTGCACAGTTAATTCATCCACCTTATTCTAAATACTCCTCGCATTGAGGCACAGAGCCTTCAGGCTTGCCTTTTTAACACACTTTAACCCTTTAGAATTTTGCTGCAAAGTGGCCCTTTTTGTTTTTTGCCTTGGGTTTCTCTGCCCTCCACTTCTACTCATCTCCTTTCTGTCTTTTGCTTCTGTTTCCATTTTGTTTCTCTCTGTCTCCCTGCAGTGGTTCCCATTCCCCTGCCATATTAGTTTAACTTCTCCCCAACAGCACTAGCAAACACTCCTCCTAGGACATTGGTTCCGGTCCTGCCTAGGTGCAGACCGTCCAGTTTGTACTGGTCCCACCTCCCCCAGAACCGGTTCCAATGCCCCAGGAATTTGAATCCCTCCCTGTTGCACCACTGCTCAAGCCACGTATTCATCTGAGCTATCCTGCGCTTCCTTCTCTGACTAGCACGTGGCACCGATAGCAATCCCGAGATTACTACTTTTGAGGTCCTACTTTTTAATTTAGCTCCTAGCTCTTTAAATTCGTCTCGTAGGACCTCATCAGAGCCAGCCATGGCGCCATGAACTTGGCTGCTGCTGCCCTCCCCTGATGAGTCATCCCCCTCAACAGTACTCAAAGCGGTGTATCTGTTTTGCAGGGGGAATGACCGCAGGGGACCCTTGCACTACCTTCCTTGCACTGCTCTTCCTGCTGGTCTTCCATTCCCTATCTGGCTGTGGACCCTTTACCTGCGGTAAGACCAACTCGCTACACGTGCTAATCACGTCATTCTCAACATCATGGATGCTCCAGAGTGAATCCACCTTCAGCTCCAATTCTGCAAAGCGGTCCGTCAGGAGCTGGAGGCGGATACACTTCCCGCAAGATATAGTCGTCAGGAACACCGGAAGTGTCCCTGTGTTCACACATAGTACAGAAGGAGCATATCACGTGTCCGAGCTCTCCTGTCATGACTTAACCCTTAGATACACTTAATTTGGCGACAACAATGTTAACAGGTTACTTACTGATATAAAAAGAAAAAGAAAAGCTACTTATCAATCACCAGCCAATCACTTACCCCTTTGGCTGTCACGTCACCTTTTGATTTCTTTCTACTTCTTTTTTGCTTTCTCTCCCCACTACCGCTGCACGAGCTCCGCCTCCCCGACTCACGCTGGCCTTTTGTAGGCCTGGGACACTGCCGCCCTGCCTCTCGACCTCCCGCTGGGCCTCCCGACTCACGTTGGCCGTTTGTAGGCCTGGGACACTGCCGCCCTGCCTCTCGACCTCCCGCTGGGCCTCCCGACTCACGCTGGCCTTTTGTAGGCCTGGGACACTGCCACTCCACCTCTCGACCTCCCGCTGGGCCTCCCCGACTCGCGTAGGCCTTGTGTAGGCCTGGGACGCTGCCGCTCCGCCTCTCGACCTCCCGCTGGGCCTCCCCGACTCACGCTGGCCTTTTGTAGTCCTGGGACGCTGCCACTCCGCCTTTCGACCTCCCGCTGGGCCTCCCCGACTCACGCTGGCCTTTTGTAGGCCTGGGACATTGCCGCTCCACCTCTCGACCTCCTGCTGGGCCACCCCGACTCACGCTGGCCTTTTGTAGGCCTGGGACATTGCCACTCCACCTCTCGACCTCCTGCTGGGCCACCCCGACTCACGCTGGCCTTTTGTAGGCCTGGGACATTGCCGCTCCACCTCTCGACCTCCCGCTGGGCCTCCCCGACTCACGCTGGCCTTTTGTAGGTCTGGGACGATGCCACTCTGCCTCTCGACCTCCCGCTGGGCCTCTCCGACTCACGCTGGCCTTTTGTAGGCCTGGGACGCTGTCGCTCCGCCTCTCGACCTCCTGCTCTCACAGACGTGCTTACAGACATTATCGCACATTCAATACATTTTGAGTAAGCGTCCACAACAGCCAAAAACATTTAGCCTCGAAATGGGCCCGCAAAGTCCACGTGGATCCTCGACCACGGTTTGGAGGGCCACGACCACAAACTTAGCGGTGCCTCTTTGGGTGCATTTCCCAGCTGAGCGCAAATGTTGCACTGGCGCACACATGACTCTAAATCTGAGTCGATGCCAGGCCACTGTTCATGGGATCTGGCTATGGCTTACAATGCCTGGGTGGGTGCTGTGCAGTTCACATATGAACGTATCTCTGCCTTTCTTGGGCAAGAACACGTGATTGCCCCACAACAGACAGTCCACCTGCAGGGACATTTCGTCTTTGCGCCTGTGGAACGGCTTAATCGCCTCCTGCATTTCCGCTGGGACACTGGACCAGCTCCCATGGAGGACACAGTTTTTTACCACGCCAGTGAAGGATCCTGGCTGGTCCAGGTCCTGATCTGGCGGGCTGAAACGGGAGACTTTTCGTTCTCGAATACCTCCATGACCATGAGCAAGTCCGCTGGCTCTGCCATTTCCATCCCGGTGGTGGGCAATGGCAGCCGATTGAGAGCATCTGCGCAGTTCTCTGTGCCCGGTCTGTGGCGGATTACATAGTTGTATGCCGACAACGTGAGCGCCCATCTTTGGATACGGGCAGAGGCATTGATGTTAATCCCTTTGCTCTCAGAGAACAGTGATATGAGCGGTTTGTGGTCAGTTTCAAGCTCAAACTTGAGGCCAAATAAGTACTGTGCATTTTTTTTTGCCCCCTAAACACATGTCAGAGCCTCTTTTTCAATCATGCTGTAGACCCTTTTGGCCTTGGACAAACTCCTGGACGCATAAGCAACCGGTTGCAAGATCACTGATTCGTTAGCCTGTTGTAACACACACCCGGCTCCGTATGACGATGCATCGCAAGCTAGCACTAATCTTTTACACGGGTTATACAGGACAAGCAGTTTGTTTGAACACAACAGATTTCTGGCTTTCTTAAAGGCAGCCTCTTGTGAATTCCCTCATACCCAGTTGTTCCCTTGCACATTAGCGCATGTAGTGGTTCAAGCAGCATGCTTAACCCAGGTAGGAAATTACCGATATAGTTAAGGAGTCCCAGGAACGACCGCAGCTCCATCACGTTCTGTGGTCTCGGCGCGTTCTTGATGGCCTCCGTCTTGGCATCGGTGGGTCTGATGCCATCTGCCGCGATTCTTCTTCCCAAGAACTCGACCTCCTGAGCCAGGAAAACACACTTCGAGCGTTTCAACCTGAGCCCCACGCGATCCAACCGACTAAGAACCTCTTCCATATTCTTCAAGTGGTCAATGGTGTCCCGACCTGTAACTAGTATGTCATCCTGGAAAACCACGATGTGAGGAACCAACTTTAGCAGGCTCTCCATGTTCCGTTGGAAGATTGCCGCAACCGACAGAATCCCGAACGGTCACGGGTTATAGATTTATGTGTGTGGATGCAGGTGAGGCCTTTCGAAGACCCCTCCAGCTCCTGCGTCCTGTAGGCCAAGGTCAGATCCAGCTTGGTGAACGTCTTCCCTCCAGCCAGAGTCGCAGATAGATCGCCTGCCTTAGGTAGCGGGTACTGGTCCTGTCGCGAAAAATGGTTAATCATTACTTTATAGTCACCCCAAATTCTAACCGTGTTGTCCTCTTTAAGTACCGGGACAATCAGACTAGCCCACTCGTTGAATTCCACTGGCGCGATGATGCCTTCTCGCTGCAGCTGTCCAGCTCAATTTCCACTTTCTCACGCATCATGTACGGTACCGTCCGTGCCTTGTGATGGATGGGTCGCGTACCAGGAACCAAATGGATCTGCACTTTTGCCCCCGAGAAGCTTCCAATGCCTGGCTCGAACAACGATGGAAACCTGCTCAGAACCTGGGCACATGAGGCGTTGTCAACGGACGAAAGCACTCAGATGTCGTCCCAGTTCCAGTGGATTTTTCCCAGCCAGCTTCTGCCAAACAACGTGGGGCCATCCCCTGGCACGATCCACAGCGGGAGTTCGTGTACTGCTATAGGAGAGTTTGACTTCTGCACTGCCAATTACAGGGATTAGTTCCTTGGTGTAAGTCCTTAGTTTGGTGTGAATGGGGCTGAGCTTGGGCCTGTGTGTCTTTTTGCCCCACAGCCTGTCGAAGGCCTTTTCACTCATTATGGACTGACTTGCACCCATGTTCAGTTCCATAGATACTGGAATACCGTTCAGTTCAACTTTCAACATTATTGGTGGACATTTCAAAGTGAATGTGTGTACCCCGTACACATCTGCCTCCTCGGTATGAGTCTCCCAATTCAGCCTGATCCACAGTGGATCGATCTTCCTCTGCAACGTGGTGGTTTACAGGGTTTGCTGCTTGCCTGCACATTTGCTGGAGGTGTCCCATTGTTCTGCAACCATTGCACGCATATTGCTTGAAGCGGCATTGATGGGGCTGATGATCACCTCCGCAGCGCCAACAAGGTGTTAACTGCCTCGCATTAACGATTGATGGCGGACTCTGGGTCATCTGAGGTCAGGCAGCAGCAGCCGGCATATACGTTCTGCCATGTATATTTCTGCTCGAAACCGACGTTACGTTATGCACAGTACTAGCCGAAACTTCTTTAGTTTGCGAAATCTGCTTGGTGTTGTCGCTGGTGGACATAAATGCCTGGGCTATCGTTATGGCTTTATTTAGGTTCGGAGTTTCTACAGTCAACAAGGATTGTCTCATGGCCAATGCCCAGTACAAAAAAATCTCTAAGCATTTGTTCAAAAAATCCCTCAAACTCACAATGTCCTGCGAGGCGCCTTAGTTCGGCAACATAGTTCACCACTTCCTGACCCTCCGACCATTGACACGTGTAGAACCAATATCTCGCCATCAAAACGCTTGCCTTAGGATTTAGGTGCTCCCGGACCAGCGTACACAATTCTTCATAGGATTACTCTGTTGGTTTTGTCGAAGCTAGGAGGTTCTTCATGAGGCCATATGTTGTTGCCCCACAGACAGTTAGGAGGATCGCCCTTCGTTTGGTAGCGTTCTCGTCCCCTTCCAGCTCGTTGGCCACGAAGTATTGGTTGAGTCTCTCCACGAAGGCCTCCCAATCATCCCCTTCTGCGAACTTCTCCAGGATACCAACTGTTCTTTGCATTTTCGCACGGTTGTTCATTACCTCGTCGCCAATTGCTATGCCCATAATAAAGGATGAAACTGAGTACTGTGTACAATGAGCAAGTGTGACCTTAGCTCCTTTAATAAGACTCCAGAGTGCAGGTACCTCGTGGTCCTGCTTATATACCGTGCTCCTAAGGGATGCTGGGATCCCTTGGGACTGCAACAGGTAGGCCCTCTGGTGCTAGTGTAATACAGGTTACAAGGGGTTAAATACATAACAGTTTCCTTCAACAGTACATTGCGGAACCAACCAGGGACAGGCTATCTTAGATCTGGTACTGTGTAATTAGACAGGATTAATAAATGATCTCGTAGTAAAGGATCCTCTAGGAATGAGTGTCCATAACATGGTTGAATTTCAAATTCATTTGGAGTGTGAGAAAGTTCGTTCTCAAACCAGTGTCCTAAGCGTAAATAAAGGAGACTACAAAGGTATGAGGGCAGAGTTGGCTAAAGTGGACTGGGAAAATAGATTAAAGTATGGGATGGTTGATGAGCAGTGGCAGACATTTAAGGAGATATTTCATAACTCACAACAAAAATATATCCAATGAGAAGGAAAGACTGTAAAAGGGATAACCATTCATGGCTAACTAAGGGCATACAATGTGGCCAAGACTAGTGGGAGGCCAGAGGATTGTAAAACTTTTAAAAGCCAGCAAAGAATGACTAAAAAAATGATAAATGAGGGAACATAGATTATGAAAGTAAACTAGCACAAAATATAAAAACAGATAGTATGAGTTTCTACAGGTACATAAAACGGAAAAGAGTGGCTAAAGTAAATGTTGGTCCCCTAGACGATGAGATTGGGGAATTAGTAATGGAGAACAGGGAAATGGCAGATACGTTGAATAAATATTTTGTATCGGTCTTCACGGTAGAAAACACTAAAGCATCCCAACAGTGGATAATCAAGAGGCTGTGGGGAGGGAGGAACTTAATACAATCACTATCACTAATGAAGTAGTAATAATAATGAGACTAAATGTGGACAATCAAGTAGAGTCAGCATGGTTTTATGAAATGGAAATCATGTTTGACAAATTTGCTGGAGTTCTTTGAGGATGTATCAAACAGGGTGGATAAAGGGGAACCAGTGGATGTGGTGTATTTGGATTTCCAAAAGACATTCGATAAGGTGCCACATAAGAGGTTACTGCACAAGATAAAAGCTCACGGGGTTGGGGGTAATATATTAGCATGGATAGAGGATTGGTTAACTAACAGAAAACAGAGAGTTGGGATAAATGAGTCATTTTCCGGTTGGCAAACAGTGACTAGTGGGGTGCTGCAGGGATCGATGCTGGGTCCTCAACTATTTACAATCTATATTAATGACTTGGATGAATGGACCAAGTGTAATGTGGCTGATACAAAGATGGGTGGGAAAGCAAATTGTGAGGAGGACACAAAAAATCTGCAAAGGGATATAGACAGGAGGCTAAGTGAGTGGGCAAAAACTGGCAGATGGAGTATAATGTGGAAAAATATGAGGTTATCCACTTTGGCAGAATAAATAGAAAAGCAAATTATAACTTAAATGGAGAAAAATTGCAAAGTGCTGGAGTACTGAGAGACCTGGGGGTCCTTGTGCATGAAATACAAAAAGTTAGAATGCAGGTACAGCACGTAATCAGGAAAGCAAATGGAATGTTGGCCTTTATTACAAGGGAGATAGAGTATAAAAGCAAAGAAGTCCTGTTACAACTGTACAGGGTATTGGCGCAGCCACACCTGGAGTACTGCGTACAGTTTTGGTCTCCGCATTTAAGGAAGGATGTACTTGCATTGGAGGCTGTTCAGAGAAGGTTCACTAGATTAAGAAAGTGGCCCTAGAAATAGTAGATGCATTGGTGATCATTTACCAACATTCCAAGGACTCTGGTTCAGTTCCTAAGGATTGGAGGGTAGCTAATGTAACCCCGCTTTTTAAAAAAGGATGGAGAGAGAATTATAGACTGGTTAGCCTGACATCAGTGGTGGAGAAAATGCTGGAATCAATAATTACAGATGTAATAGCAGTGCATTTGGAAAGCAGTGACAGGATCGGTCCAAGTCAGCATGGATTTATGAAAGGGAAATCATGCTTGACAAATCTTCTAGAGTTTTTTGAGGATGTAACTAGTAGAGTGGATAAGGGAGAACCAGTGGATCTGATGTATTTGGACTTTCAAAAGGCTTTTAACAACGTCCCACACAAGAGATTAGTGTGCAAAATAAAGGCACATGGTATTGGGGGTAATGTATTGACATGGATAGAGAACTGGTTGGCAGACAGGAAGCAAAGAGTGGGAATAAACGGGTCCATTTCAGAATGGCAGGCAGTGACTAGTGGGGTGCCGCAGGGTTCAGTGCTGAGACCTCAGCTATTTACAATATACATTAATGATTTAGACAAAGGAATTGAATGTAATATCTCCAAGTTAGCAGATGACACTAAACTGGGTGGCAGTGCGAGTTGCGAGGAGGATGCTAGGAGGCTGCAGGGGGACTTGGACAGGTTAGGTGAATAGGCAAATGCATGGCAGATGCAGTATAATGTGGATAAATGTGAGGTTATCCACTTTAGTGGCAAAAACAGGAAGGCAGAATATTATGAATGGTGACAGATTAGGAAAAGGGGAGGTGCAACGAGACCTGGGTGTCATGGTACATCAGTCATTGAAAGTTGGCATGCAGGTACAGCAGGCGGTGAAGAAGGCAAATGGCATGTTGGCCTTTGTAAGGGAAATAAATTCCACACCAAGTCAGAGTACGGTGAAGGAAAACGTCACAGTTTATTCGTACAGGGCGCTCTGGGAGAAGTGGGGAAACTCCACAGCTTCGCCACACCTTCTCGCCGAGCGAAGTTTCCAAGTTACAATTATACCTTTGGGGGCAGTCCCGCCCCCTTACACCATTGTCCAATTATCTAACATTGTTGTAACGTCTTACCCTATATGGTAATGCTATGACAATCTATCTTTACATTGTGGTAAGGCAAAGGTTAACTAGCATACGCACACACAAGTGGGGTTATTTTCCTCGCATCAGCAGAAAAACAAGGAGCTATCTTCCTGTTATTAGTACAAGCGATATACATCTGTTTGCCTTTCCAACCGTCCGTTTCCCTACTTCCCCTATCTTCATGACTCAGGGTCAACGAACGTTTACATGGTACAGTACCAAAAACAATCTCATGCGGATAAGAACAATCCAATCTTACATCTGAACTGCCTCATCGTCTTGTGCCAGGGTACTTGGGCGAGCCTGGAGCTGGTGTTACTGCTGCAAATGGAGGTGCAGCTTCTGATATGTTGCGGGTGAAGTCGGGTTGTTATATTGTTGATGCGGGTCCCGGCAGCTATGGGTATCACGGTACATAACTTGGACATACATATCTTAATCATCATCACCGCAAGATACAATGCCAGGCATACGCCCACGATCAAAATCAGTCCTTGTACAATGCTTTGTCCCGACTTAGACATCTATCCCCCCAGCCAACCAACTTCACCATTCGGGGTGGTTAGTTTCCTCACTTCTCTCCTTATATGGTCGGCTAGGTTGGTTATATTCACCGAATTATCGGGTATATAAGTGCAACATTCGGCCCCAATCAATGCGCAAGTGCCTCCGTTCTGGGCCAATACGTAATCTAGGGCGATTCGGTTCTGGAGTACGGTGGTACGTATGGCTACCATTTCAACTGTTATGCTCTCCATCGCCTCGGCAGTGTCATTAGCTATTTGTTCCAGAACCCTCTCTACGTTTCTTAGTTCATCCGTGGTGCGCCCTATCCCGTATGGGAACATCACAACTCCAAAGAGTCTTTCCACCGGGGTAATCGCTCGTCTTCATCGACCTGGTGTATGCACCTCTGCCAGGGTATGTATCTGTCTGACAAAGGGGACCACATATCCCAAATAACAGGACCCTGTCCATCGCCTGGGTAACCAGGGATATGCCCTATGCCCGCACACAAAATACGTGTCATTGTATGCTGCTGGGGCGCTCAGTGTCTGAGGATAGAATGACCATGTCCAATTTCGCACCCCCCCCCCCCCCATCATGTTCGGGAGGTGTCGGAGGAAACTTGGCTCCGCCCCTTCGGTTACGTTAAGGCGGTAGGTGCAATTACTATATCCCATGTTGTGTCCTTTTGTGCCAGTTACATTTCGGGTGAGGCATATTGTTCCCTGGGGTCTCCCTATCCTCAATGTGTTAGTCAGGGCCAAGGATGGAGGTAACGCGTGCCGATTGTAGGATGGTTGATACCATCCATGAAGCGCACCTCTGTATGATACCCAGCACTTTCCCAATCTCCCTCGTCCCCGCTTCCGTCCACCTTGTATGAGGCAGATGTTCCTTTGGCCTTGGATCCCTCCCATATGGGACCGGAGGAGTTCTGATGAAGGACCCATGCGGCAACTTCGGTCAGACTTAGGGGAATGGGACGCAAAGGGATCCCTCCTCTCGAGTGTGTGGGGATATGAGAGCACACCTAGCAACTAGAGAAGTTCGCATTCCTCGCATAGGCATAGGACATATATAAAAAGGTGTTTACATGAAGCTCCCGTTTTTGTCTTACCAATGGGACACATACAATACAGACCGAGGCCATTACACAGATCGCGACGTATAGTTTCATCTTATTACTTTACGTTAACAATTACTCAAAGGCAAAATGGCCGTTTGGCTTGCTTGAAGAGTCGCTCCTGACCTGTAAACAGAAAAATAATGACAGATAATACATGTATTGAGCGGCAGGCTCGAAAACCTTAAGCTGGGTTCTATGCTTCCATTGTCCTTTTCCCCTAATATCAATACAGGCGCATGTATCTCCACTAATCATAACCTCGTACGGCCCTATCCACTTCGGGGCGAACCCGGGTTTTCCTGGGAGAACCTTCACCATCACGCGCGTTCCGGCTTGAGGTATGTTCGGGAAGGCGGCGAACTCCAGTTTTTTTTCTTAAATCGCATTGAGCCTGCCTTTCTCTGGTTTGCTTTCACATTTCCTGGAGACTATTACTCATCTCCAATATATATCTCTGAATTCTATCCCTTAGGGGTCCTACATCCGCTCCTCCCATAAAAATTCCTTCTGGGAGTTGCATCGCCCTTCCCATCATTAACTCCTAAGGGGATAAGCCCGTTGTTCGATTCGGGACCGCCCTTAGTTTCATCAGAATGATGGGTAACACATCAACCCATGTAGTCCCAGTTTCTCGGATTGCCTTTGCGATCATTATCTTAAGGGTTCGATTCATCCGTTCTACCATTCCTGAACTTTGGGGATGGTATGGTTTGTGGAATTTCTGTTTTATTCCCATTAGTTGACATACGGTCTTTATTACCTTCCCTGTGAAGTGGGTGCCTTGGTCCGAGTCCATTTGCAACGGCATCCCCCCATCTAGGGATTATTTCTTCCGCCAGAATTCTAACTACCACAGTGGCCATACAGTTCCTTGTTAGGTAAGCTTCCACCCATCGGGTGAACTGGCCTATTACCACTAAGCAATATCGTTTTCCCCCGTGAGTCGAGCAGTGGTCCAGTAAAATCTAGTTGTATGTTTTCCCATGGCCCTTGGGGCCTTGGTTGGTGCGCCATTCGTATCTTAATTGGCTTACCGGGATTATGTTGCGCACACGTTATACACCGCTGAGTGATTGGCTATATCCCACCCCATTCCGGACCACCACCAATCTTCTCGTGAGCCACTCCATCATGGGTCCCCTGCCTATATGGGCCATTCCATGGTGTAGTTCCAGTAATGTCTGCTTAATGCAGTTTGGGGCTATGACTTTTCCATCCTTTCTCCACACCGAATCTATACCTGGTACCCCGCCCTTGGCCTTCCATTCCTCCTATTCCTCCGGCAAAACATCGGAGTGTAACTTGACTATATCCACTTCATCTCTCATTATGCTCCCCACCCCCTCAGTTCTTTCCTCCACATCCTGTTCCAACGCTTGCTGTGCGGTTGCGTCAGCCGTCTGATTACCTTCCTACTCCCGGGTTTGTACCTTTTGATGAGCTTTTATTTTTATCACAGCAGCATGCAGTGGCCCTTCAGCTGCGTGCAATAGAGCCTGGACTCTTTCCCGATGTTGGATGGGTTCTCCCCCTGCGTCCCCATGCTATCATATAATCATGTACAACTCCAAATGCATAGCGACTATCTGTATCGATATTAACAGTCTTGCCCCCTGCCAGCTTCAAGGCTTCTGTGAAGGCTACAATCTCAGCAACTTGGGCTGAGAGTCCCCCATCTAATCTGCCAGACGCCATGGTTTGTAACTGGCCATTTACCACGGCCCGGGTGTCCCTTCAACATACTTTCTAGACCCATCCACGTAGAGGGTCATCTGTGCCCCGGTTAAGGGTTCGCCTGCTAGGCGACCTTCTATATTCTCACTATCCACTTCCTCACACTGGTGCAGCTTCACTGCCCCCAGGAGGCTTTCTGCCGAGTTTCCTCCTATGTCCCTGATGTTCGGGCCCTGGGACGTTAACCGGCGTCATGTCAACGAGGCCCGTGTCCTGCTTTGTTTTGGCCCATACCGGCTTTAGGGACTCGCATATCACCCCGTCTACCCCCGACTCTTATCCCTAATCCCGGGCTGGTGGTTTAGCACTGCCCATTTTCGCAATGTTTCGTAAGGGCGCGGAGTACTTGCTTTTACGTCCATCCGCTTGCGGCCAGATTATTTTGTTAAGCTCGGCGTCTATTAATAGTTTAAATTCCCTTATTAACTCTGTTCCTAGAATAATTTTTTCATTATTTGTATCAGGCGAGTATTATTACATGGGCTAGTTCTGTTTTATTTTATTCTGACTATCCCACCATTTCCTTTATCTGTCAGGTGAGTCTTCTTTATTCTATTAAGAAATCCAAATGAATAATGTCCAATATAAAACAGTTGTCAATGGAAAGGGTTAACTTCTTTACAGGTTTGTAAGAAGGCCTGATGTCATTGCGTGACTTCACGTAATCATCCGAATTTCATTTTTTTTTTAAGTCTTTGTGCTTTCAAAACTTGCTTAGAAATTAGGAATCCGTTAAAACAGCAGAAATCATTCGTAAAGTCGTCATAATAGAAATCTTCTCATCAGGACAGACAGCATTTTAGATTACATTTCAATTTTTTCCTTAACTTCTAATTCAAGTACTTGCCAAAGATTTTTTTTTTAATTGATTTAAAACGATACCACACATTTTTAATAGCCATTTTGTTTACTGAACTTCAATTTTCACACAAGCTGTATGCATTCCAACATTTCCTATAAGAATTTTAAAATCAGTAAGATTTTCTAATTCCCAATTTTTCTTTCTGTGCTGAGTTCGCATAGCTTAGATCTCTTCTCCTTGTTATTTTCAAAACCCTCCTGCTTGTTTAGACTGTTCGCGACTTTTCTTGATAAACACATCTATTCTGGAAATCTTTTCAAACTGCAATGAAACTTTCTCGTAATTTAAAATCATTTTCAATGGAGAGTGTCTTTTACCTCTTCCAAAAATCTTTTCAATTAAACCAATATCTTTTTTTTTCACACCAATATCAACGAGTATTTAGTAAGTTATGTCCTCTTTTTTTTTTATCTCCTTTCTTCAAATTAGGTTTTGGTATTTTACACAGAGGGCTCATCTCTCGGTAACTTTGTTAATTCAGACAATCGAAGACACTTTTTCTTTCAATTTCGTTCAATTTGTTTTCTTTCAAGGCTGCATCTTTATCCTTTCTTTTCATAACTAGAACAGAGTCTAGCACGTAGGCTTTGAGGACTGCTTTTCGTCATCTCAAATGTCCCAGTTTTTCTTTCTGTTTCTGCGTCTCCCACCCCTCTCTCTGTTCTTTCACACTTTTTTTTTCGTCGGGGCCCATCCCTCCTTTCGGTCATGTATAGTCTGGTGAGGGACCCTAGGCGGGACCCTCTCCGTTTCCTTACCACTCATCGTAGTCTCACGTCACGGTCTCACGATTGTCAGAGGTACGTCTGGTCTTACTCACTTCTACCAGGCGGACTTGCAATCTTTATCGTCAGAGGTGTCTGATTACACTTGCGATTCATTAAAATTCCGCGACCTACTACGATCTTTTCCAGCTGCACCCGCAACTTACTACAACCACATTAATTGTTCTACACACGACCCCCAATGTCCCGACCTGTGTGACTCAAAGTCGCAAGGAGATTAGTCCCTACTTCACTCACTGTTCCACTTTTCCGTTGCCACTTTGTCCTCTCGTTTGTTCCCTTCGACCTTAATCCTTGGCCTTCACGTGGGGCATTCGCCCTCTTAATTCTGGCTCAAGTTAGGTGACTGAGATAGTTTGTGACAATCGAGGTGGTGGGGAACACTCGTTTCTTTCACACACACACACACCACTCACACTATGCTAGCTTAGACTCTAACCCACGATTCAACTGTGGTTTTTCTCACCATTCACAGACATTTTGTTCTTTGGTGAATCGGGGCTCAGGGGTCGCCCTGTTCCGGGGCCTAATTGACTGGACGGTCAAACCTTGACTACTCATCCCTCTCCACCGGCTAGGCGACCCAAGGTGACCGTATTCACCCTGCTCGCAGCGCCAAATCTATAAGGGAAATAAATTCCACACCAAGTCCGAGTACGGTGAAGGAAAACATCACAGTTTATTCGTACTTCTGGGAGAAGTGGGGAAACTCCGCAGCTTCGCCACACCTTCTCTCCGAGCTAAGTTTCCAAGTTACAATTATACCTTTGGGGGCAGTTCCGCCCCCTTACACCATTGTCCAATTATCTAACATTTTTGTAACGTCTTACCCTATATGGTAATGCTATGACAATCTATCTTGACATTGTGGTAAGTCAAAGGTTAACTAGCATACGCACACACAAGTGGGATTATTTTCCTCGCATCAGCAGAAAAACAAGGAACTATCTTCCTGTTATTAGTACATGCGATATACATCTATTTGCCTTTCCAACCGTCCGTTTCCCTACTTCCCCTATCTTCATGACTCAGGGTCAACAAACGTTTACATGGTACAGTACCAAAAACAAGAGTATTATAAACTAAGAGATAATTCTTCCACAACAGCCTTCATAGCGACAGGATTTGAGTATAGGAGCAGGGAAGTCTTACTGCAGTTGTAAAGGGTCTTGGTGAGGCCACAACTTGAATATTGCCACCTTGTGCAGTTTTGGTCTCCTAATCTGAGGAAGGACATTCTTGCTATTGAGGGAGTGCAGCGAAGGTTCACCAGACTGATTCCCGGGATGGCAGGACTGACATATGAAGAAAGACTGGATCGACTAGGCTTATATTCACTGGAATTTAGAAGAATGAGAGGGGATCTTATAGAAACATATAAAATTCTGACGGGATTGGACAGGTTAGATGCAGGAAGAATGTTCCAGATGTTGGAGAAGTCCAGAACCTGGGGTCACACTCTAAGGGTAAGGGGTAAGCCATTTAGGCCCGCGATGAGGAGAAACTTCTTCACTCAGAGAATTGTGAACCTGTGGAATTCTCTACCACAGAAAGTTGTTGAGGCCAATTCACTAAATATATTCAAAAAGGAGTTAGGGATCAAGAGGTATGGAGAGAAAGCAGGAATGGGGTACCGAAGTTGCATGATCAGCCATGATCATATTGAATGGTGGTACAGGCTCGAAGGGCTGAATGGCCTACTCCTGCACCTATTTTCTATGTTTCTATGTTGATTCCGGAGATGAGCGGTTGAGTTATGAGGATGGGTTGAGTAGGTTGGGCCTATACACATTGGAGTTCAGAAGAATGAGAGGTGATCTGATTGAAACTTATAAGATAATGAAGGGGCTCAACAAGGTGGATGCAGAGAGAATATTTCCACTCATAGGGGAAACTAAAACAAGGGAACTTAGTCAGAATAAGAGGCCGCCCATTTAAAACTGAGAGGAGGAGAAATTTCTTCTCCCAGAGGGTTGTAAATCAATGGAATTCTCTGTCCAGAGAGCTGTGGAGACTGGGTCATTGAATATATTTAAGGTGGAGATAGACAGATTTTTGAGCGATAAGGGAGTAACGGAGTATGGGGCGCAGGCAGGGAAGTGCAGCTGAGTCCAGAATGGCGGAGCAGGCTCGAGGGGCCAAATGGCCTACTCCTGCTCCTATTTCTTATGTTCTTATAAGTCCCTTGGACCTGATGACTTATATCCTTGGGTCTTAAAAGAAGTGGCTGCAGAGATAGTAGATGCATTGGTTGTAATCTACCAAAATTCTCTGGATTCTGGGGCGGTCCCAGCGGATTGGAAAACCGCAAATGTAATGCCTTTATTTAAATAAGGAGGCAGACAAAGAGCAGGAAACTATAGACCAGTTAGCCTAACATCTGTCCCTGGGAAAATGCTGGTGTCCATTATTAAGGAAGCAGTAGCGGAACATTTGGAAAAGCAAAATTCAATCAAGCAGAGTCAGCATGGTTTTATGAAAGGGAAACCATGTTTGACAAATTTGCTGGAGTTCTTTGAGGATGTAATAAGCAAAGTGGATAAGGGGAAACCAGTGGATGTGGTGTATTTGGATTTCCAGAAGGGATTCATTAAGGTGCCACATTAAAGGTTACTTCACAAGATGAAATTTCACGGGGTTGGGGGTAATATATTAGCATGGATAGAGGATTGGCTGACTAACAGAAAACAGAAAGTCGGGATAAAAGGGTCATTTTCTGGTTAGCAAACAGTAACTAGTGGGGTGCCACAGGGATCGGTACTGGGTCCTCAACTATTTACAATCTATATTAATGAGTTAGATGAAGGGATCGAGTATAATGTAACCAAGTTTGCTAATGATACAAAGATGGGTGGGAAAACAAATTTTCAGGAGGACACAAAAAATCTGCAAAGGGATATAGACAGGTAAAAAATTGGCAGATGGGAGTATAATGTGGAAAAATGTGAGGTTATCCACTTTGGCAGAAAAAATAGAAAAGCAAATTATAATTTAAATGGAGAAAAATTGTAAAATGCTGCAGTACAGAGGGACCTGGGGGTCCTTGTGCATGAATAACAAAAAGTTAGTATGCAGGTACAGCAAGTAATCAGGAAGGCAAATGGAATGCTGTCCTTTATTGCAAGGGGGATAGAGTATAAAAGCAGAGAAGTCCTGCAACAACTGTGCAGGATATTGGTGATGCCACACCTAGAGTACTGCGTATAGTTTTGGTCTCCTTTTTTAAGGTAGTATATACTTACATTGGCAGCTGTTCAGAGGTTCACTAGGTTGATTCGGAGATAAGGGGGTTGACTTATGAAGATAGGTTGAGTAGGTTGTGCCTGATGTTATATGTGCAGACTATAGATATACTCTCTGTGTAGTCACTGTATAGTTGCATAGATGGAGACTTGTTTACCTGATGTACTTTCAATAAGGTTTACGCTGTGTATATACTATGTTGGCACCACTAGAGGGTGCAACTGGTGGAGACTGGGGTTTCCTGCCCTGGTGGCAGGGGCTGTATAAAAGGGCAGCCTGGAGTTACGAATAAAGGACCAAGGTCACTACAGTTTGAGCACAACACATTGCCTTGTGGAGTCATTCATAAGTGCATTACAGACATAATACCTATACTCATTGGAGTTCAGAAGAATGAGAGGTGATCTTATCGAAACATATAAGACAATGAGGGGGCTCGACAAGGTGAATGCAGAGAGGATATTTCCAATCATAGGGGAAACTAAAACTAGGCGACATAGTCTCAAAATAAATTTAAAACTGAAATGAGGAAGAATTTCTTCTCTCAGAGGCTTGTAAATCTATGGAATTCTCGGCCCCAGAGAGCTGTAGAGGCTGGGTCATTGAATATATTTAAGGCGGAGATAGACAGATTTTTGAGCGATAAGGGAATAAAGGGTTATGGGGAGGGCAGAGAAGTGGACCTGAGTCCATGATCAGATCAGCCATGATCTTATTAAATGTTGGAGCAAACTCAAGGGGCCAGGTGGCCTACTACTGCTCCTATTTCTTATGTTCTTATGTTCACCCCACTAGTTACTGTTTGCCCACTGGAAAATGCCCTGATTATCCCGACTCTCTGGGGCTGAAATTATAGAAACATAGAAACATAGAAATTTACAGCACAGAAGGCGGCCATTTTGGCCCATCGTGTCCGTGCCGGCTGACAAAGAGCCGCACAGCCCTTGGTCAACAGCCATAAAGGTTACATATAAACCTATGAACAATGACAGAAAGGCAAAGAGCACCCAGCCCAACCAGTCCGCCTCACACAATTGCGACACCCCTTATACTGAAACATTCTACACTCCACCCCAACCGGAGCCATGTGATCTCCTGGGAGAGGCAAAAACCAGATAAAAACCCAGGCCAATTTAGGGAGAAAAAAAATCTGGGAAAATTCCTCTCCGACCCATCCAGGCAATCAAAACTAGTCCAGGAGATCGCGTTGACCGTATTCTATTCCCTGCAGTACTTACCATTATATCTGTGCCGTCCAACAAAAGGTCATCCAGTCTAATCCCAATTACCAGCTCTAGGTCCGTAATCCTGCAGGCCACCACACTCCAAGTGCCCATCCAACCATCTCTTAAAAGTGGCAAATGTTTCTGCATCCATCACTCTTCCAGGCAACGAATTCCAGATCTCCACAACCCTCTGCGCAAAGAAGCCCCCCCTCAAATCCCCTCTAAACCTTGCACCAACCACCTTAAAACTATGCCTCGTTATAGACCCCTCCACCAATGGAAATAGGCCCTTACTATCCATTATGTCCAGGCCCCTCAATATTTTGTACACCTCAATGAGGTCTCCCCTCAACCTCCTCTGTTCCAATGAGAACAAACCCAGCCTATCCAATCTGTCCCCATAACTAAGATTCTCCATTCCAGGCAGCATCCTAGTAAATCTCCTCTGCACCCTCTCTAGTGCAATCATTCCTTCCTATAATACGGCGACCAGAACTGCACGCAGTACTCCAGCTGTGGCCTAACCAAAGTATTATACAATTTAAGCATAACCTCCCTGCTCTTATATTCTATGCCTCGGCCAATAAAGGCTAAGCATTCTGTATGTCTTCTTAAATTGATGGAGGTTGCGCCCGCAGCCGTCAAGGTTCCGCCGGAAATGTAGTTTTTCCCAGCAATTCCTCCAGAACTGCCCATCTGCCGTTCACGTTCTGTCCGGCGGGAGATTAGTCACAGAGGGTTCCGCCGGCATGACGTCATGCCACCCGCCCATGCCGGATGCTGCAAATCGCCCATTTTGGTGAAGGATGCTAGACCTCAGATCGACCTGCCGCCCACAAGAAGGACTGCTCGCAAAAAGCAGGTCTGAGCTAGCTGTGAGTTGGATGACAGGGAGAAGGGCGCCAAGTGCTGCAGCGCTGCACATTGCAGCGATGCTGCAGATGCTGGACCATTATGAGTGGGACTGCTGATAAAAGTTAGGTGGATGTTGCTTTACTTTATTGCTGATGGTCATGTTTAATTTGGATGTGATAAAAGCGACTGAAATGTGTCTAGGCTGGTGGAAACTTTTTTCTTTGACCTTGCTGAAAGACCTTTGGGGTCTGATGGCTTCTCTGAAGGCCAGAGGTCGATGATGTGCCTTGATCCGTGCTGTCCGAGTCATCATCTGCAAGTAGAGGACAACATTTCAGTCTGTAGGGGTGGGGGGGGGGGCGGGGGGGTGGGGGTGCTGGTCAAGCTGAGATGTGAGCCGAGCCATCTCACATTCTGCCAGCAAGGAGTTCCATATCTACATGGACACGCCAATACTGGGCAACAAATTGTGCGGTAAACCGCGAGTGCCTTAATATTGCATGAACTTTCATGCCATGAGCGTAGCTCAGACCACAGATTGGTATAACCTTACTATGCTGTAGCACGGACCTGCATCAACTGTTGTGCTTGCACGGGGGCAGTCACCCACCAATGCCAACGCACGCTCCTCCAGCCTGCTCAATTTGACCACCTCTGCTGGTCCCCCTCCCATCGCATGCAGGCTTGCTGCCTTAGATGCATTTTTCTTCTGCACAAAGAAACGTTGCAGCCTTTAGCCTCTTTGCTGATGCCCCCCACCCCCCCCCACACACACATACATCTGGTGCACAACCCTTTTGGCGTTGGACAGGATGGCACAAAGGCAAGCAAGGTGCCAGAACGCACCAGCAGCGAGTAACCACCTGAGGCTGCCGCCAGCAAATTGTTCCAACGCTTCTGGCATTGGTCCCCATCCCACTCAATGTTGCCCAGTGCGGATATGATCTCCCTCCAAATGCATCAGTATTGGCGTGGTAGAGGCTTGCCATGACCATCCTGGGTGAGGTCTTTGTACCTGCACTCCACCTCCGTTACGAGCTCCTCCAATTCCTGCTCATTAAACCATGGAGCTCTGGGCCTGGTTTTGCCAGTCTTCATTGCTGATTTCTGGCCACTCATCGTCAATGATGAAATGAATGGCTGCTGAACAGTTTGTGTGTCTCAATTTCTGCGACTGCCCCCTCTGCAACTCAGACTACCCCCTCTGCAACTTCCAACTCTGTCCTCTCCAACTTCCAACAATGTCCTCTCCAACCTCCAACTCTGTCCAATCCAACCTCCATCTCTGTCCAATCCAACCTCCATCTCTGTCCTCTCCAACTTCCAACTCTCTCCTCTCCAACCACCAACTCTCTCCTCTCCAACCTTCAACTCTCTCCTCTCCAATGCCAACTCTCTCCTATCCCCTCTCACACTCACAGGTGGAATAAAGTGGTATGCTTTTAGGTGCATGTGCAGTACAGCAATCAGCCTCAAATGGCCCCGAAATGACAACATGTCGGAAGACAAAAACTACAACAACAAAAAAAATCGCGGTCTCACGCATGCGCATTGAGGGTCCTCCGAAGAACCCCGAGTGGAGAAGCCTCCAACTGCCGCATACTGATGACACTGGCTGCTCACTCCCGCTCCCACCTGGCGACTTCTGCTGCCTGCCGCTGAAGCTGCCGCCCACACAATGGAGTCGGAAGTGGCTCCCGACGGGACCCAGTGGCAGCGGGCGGTAAAAAGATAGGTGCCGCCCGGGGGCCGCCAAGAAATGGGCGCCGACCAAATTCGGCCCCTCTGTTTTTTGTTAGTTAGCCAATCCTCTATTCATGCTAATATATTACCCCCAACCCCATGAACTTTTATCTTGGGCAGTAACCTTTTGTGTGGTGCCTTATCGAAGGCCTTCTGGAAATCCAAATACACCACATCCACTGGTTCCCCCTTATCCACCCTGCTTGTTACATCCTCAAAGAACTCCAGCAAATTTGTCAAACATGATTTCCCTTTCATAAAATCATGCTGACGCTACTTGACTGAAATATGCTTTTCCAAATGACCTGCTATTGCTTCCTTAATAATGGATTCTTTCATTTTCCAAATGACAGATGTTAGGCTAACTGGTTTATAGTTTCCTTTATCTGTCTTCCTCCTTTTTTAAATAGGGGCGTTACATTTGCGGTTTTCCAATCTGCTGGGACCTCCCCAGAATCTAGGGAATTTTGGTAGATTACAACCAATGCATCTACTATCTCTGCAGCCACTTCTTTTAGGACCCTAGGATGCAAGCCATCAGGTCTAGACTTATCCACCTTTAGTCTCATTATTTTACCGAGTGCTGCTTATAATGATAGTGATTGTATCCTCCCTCCCTATAACCCCTTGATTATCCACTATTGGGATGTTTTTAATGTCTTCTACCATGAAGACCGATACAAAATATTTGTTCATAGTCTCTGCCATTTCCCTGTTCCCCATTATTAATCCCCAGTCTCATCCCCTAGGGGACCAACATTTACATTAGCCTTTTCCTTTTTATGTACCTGTAGAATCTCTTATTATCTGTCTATCTGTTTTTATATTTCGCGCTAGTTTACTTTCGTAATCTATCTTCCCTCCCTATTATTTTTTTAGTCATTCTTTGCTGGCTTTTAAAAGTTTCCCAATCCTCTGGCCTCCCACTAGTCTTGGCCACATTGTATGCCCTTGTTTTCAATTTGATATCATCCCTTATTTCCTGAGTTAGCCATGGATGGTTATCCCTTCTCTTACAGTCTTTCTTTCTCATTGGGATATATTTTTGTTGTGAGTTATGAAATATCTCCTTAAATGTCTGCCACTGCTCATCAACCGTCCCATACTTTAATCTATTTTCCCAGTCCACTTTAGCCAACTCTGCCTTCATACCTTTGTAGTCTCCTTTATTTAATATGATGTTGTGACAATAAATGAGATCTGGCTCAAAAAAGGGCAGGGTTGGGTATTAAATATTCCTGGTTATAAGGTGTTCAGGAAAGATAGGGAAAAATAGATAGGAGGTGATGTGGCAGTAATGGTAAAGGAGAATGTTACAGTACTGGAGAGGGAGGGCGTCCTGGAGGGGTCAAGGACAAAATCTATATGGCTAGAGTTAAGAAATAATAAACTTGCCATGACACTACTAGATGTATTCTATAGACCACCAAATAGTGGGAAAGATATGGAGGAGCAAATTTGCACATAAATTACAGAGAGGCGCAAGAACTATAGAGTAGTAATAATGGGGGACTTCAACTATCTTAATACAGACTGGGATCGTAATAGTGTAAAAGGCAGAGAGGGGAAAGAATTTCTGAAGTGTGTTTAGGAGAACTTTCTTGGTCAGTATGTTTGTGGCCCGATGAGGGAGGAGGCATTGTTGGATCTGGTTTAGGGGAATGAGGTAGGTCAAGTGGAGCAAGTGTCAGTAGGTGAACATTTAGGGAACAGTGATCATAGAATCATAAGGTTTAGATTAGCTGCCTGATATGTATGTAATTCTAGGCAACCTGTATCATACTGCCACCAGAGGGCCTACCTGTTGAGAGTCCCAAGGAATCCCAGCATCCCTTGGAAGCACTGTATATAAGCAGGCCTCCCATGCTGTACCAGCACTCTGGAGTTTAAATAAAGGAGCTAAGGTCACACTTGCTCATTGTCTACAGTACTCAGTTGCATTACTTTATTATGAGCATAAAATTGGCGACGAGATAATGAACAACCACGCGAAAATGCCGAGAACTGTTGGTATCCTGGAGAAATTCTCAGAAGGGGACGATTGGAAGATCTTCGTGGAGCTTTGTGGCCAACGAGCTGGAAGGGGAAGAGAAGGCTGTCAAACGAAGGGTCGGGACACCATCGAACACTTGCAGAACCTGGAAGAGGTTCTAAGTCGGCTAGATCGTGTGGGACTCATGTTGAAACGCTCAAAGTGTGTTTTCCTGGCGCCAGAGGTTGAGTTCTTAGGGAGAAGAATCGCGGCAGACGGCATCAGACCCACTGACGTCAAGACAGAGGCCATCAAGAACGCGCTGAGACCACAGAACGTGATGGAGTTGTGGGCATTCCTGGGACTCCTCAACTATTTTGGTAATTTCCTATCCGGGTTAAGCACCTTGCTAGAACCCCTATATGTGCTACTACGCAAGGGAGACGACTGGGTATGGGAGAAATCATAAGTGGCTGCTTTTGAGAAAGCCAGAGATCTGTTATGTTCCAACAAACTGCTGGTTCTGTATAACCTATGTAAACGATGCGTCGTTATACGTGGTCGGGTGTGTGTTACAACAAGCTAACGAATTGGGGACATTGCAACCGGTCGCCTAGGCATCCAGGAGTTTGTCCAAATTCGAAAGGGCTTACAGTATGATTGAAAAAGAAGCTCTGGCATGCTTTTACGGGGTGAAAAAAATGCACCAGTATCTGTTTGGTCTCAAGTTTGAGCTAGAAACTGACCATAAGCCACTCATATCGCTATTCTCAGAAAGGAAAAGGATTAACACCAATACCTCTGTCTGCATACAACTATGTAATCTGCCACAGACCAGGCACAGCGAACTGTGCTGATGCTCTCAGTTGGCTCCCATTGCCCACCACTGGGGTGGAAATGGCACAGCCTGCAGACTTGCTCTTGGTGATGGATGCATTCGAAAACGAAAAGTCACCCATTACGGCCCACTAGATCAGGACCTGGACCAGCCAGGATCCTTTACTGTCCCTGGTAAAAAAAACAATATCCTCCATGGTCCAGCGTCCCAGCGGAGATGCATGAAGAGATCAAGCCGTTCCAGCAGCGCAAAGACCAAATGTCCATACAGGCGGACTGTCTTTTGTGGGGCAATCATGTGGTTTTGCCGAAGAAAGGCAGGGAAACATTCATACACGACCTACACAGTACCCACCCAGGCATAGCAATGATGAAAGCTATAGCCAGATCCTATGTGTGGTGGCCCGGCATTGACTCAGACTTAGAGTCATGCGTGCGCCAATGCAACACTTGCTCTCAACTGAGCAATGCACCCAGAGAGGCACCACTAAGTTTGCGTCATCGTCCTCCAAACCGTGGTCTAGGATCCACGTTGACTTTGCGGGCCCATTTCTAGGCAAAATGTTTTTGATTGTTGTGCATGCTTATTCAAAACGGATTGATTGTGTAATAATGTCTGTAAGCACGTCCACTGCCACCATCAAAAGCCTACGAGCCATGTTTGCCACGCACGGCCTGCCTAATGTCCTTGTCAGTGACAATGGGCCGTGCTTCACCAGTGCAGAATTCAAGGAATTCATGATCCGCAATGGGATCAAGCACGTCACATCTGCCCCGTTCAAGCCCGCATCCAACGGCCAGGCAGAATGGGTAGTCCAAACCATCAAGCATAGCTTCAAACGCGTGTCAGAAGGCTCCCTGCAGACCTGTCTGTCCCGAGTCCTGCTCAGCTACCGCACCAGACCCCACTCGCTCACCGAGGTTCTCCCAGCCAAGCTGCTCATGAAAAGGGCGCTCAAAACAAGGCTCTCCCTTGTCCACCCTGATCTCCATGGTCATGTCGAGGGCAGGCGGTATCAACAAAGCATGTACCGTGATCGCGCAAACTTGTCACGCAATATTGAAGTCAATGACCCTGTATTTGTACTCAACTATGGACATGGTCCCAAATGGCTTGCTGGAACTGTCATAGCCAAAGAAGGGAGTAGGGTGTTTCAGGTCAAACTTGCCAATGGACTAACTTGCAGAAAGCATTTGGACCAAACCAAACTGCGATTCACAAACAGCCACAAGCAACCCGAAGAGGACACCACCAACTTCGACCCTCCAACAGACACACAAGTGGAAACCGACATCATGGTTGACCATGAAGCTGAACTCACCACCCCCAGCAACCCGGCAAGGCCAGCTGCCCAGCAACCCAGCGAAGAACCAATCAACTCCCCACACCTGCATTTGTACCAAGACGATAAACAAGGGAGTGAAAAGCCCCAGATCATCTCATCCTGTAAATAAGTATACTATTGACTTTGGGCGTGATGTTATGTCTGTAACCCTAGGCAACCTGTATCATACCGCCACCATAGGACCTACCTGTTGGAGTCCCAAGGGATCCCAGCATCCCGTGGGAGCACTGTATATAAGAAGGCCTCCCATGCTGTACCAGCACTCTGGAGTTTAAATAAAGGAGCTAAGGTCACACTTATTCATTGTCTAAAGTACTCAGTTGCATTAATTTATTATGAGCATAACACTATCGAAAAGGACAGGGAACAATCTAGAGTAAAAATATTTAACTGGGGGTAGGCCAATTTCAGTGAAATGAGAATGGATCTGGCCCGACTAAACTAGAATCAAAGGCCCCAAATTTCCCCAGCCGCTTAGAGCGGCGCAGTTAGATGTGGTGCGCCGACTTCATGGGGGAAAAACGTTCCGAAAACTTACCGGGATAATTTGGCCGTTCCAGGATCCCTGTGGGCCTGTGGCATGGCGCTGAGAAACCTGCGGGCGGACAGAGCTTGGGCCGCATTTGTTCAGCGCAGCCAGCAGGCAGGCGGGGCTTGAGCCCGGCGTGTCCTCGAGTGCCGGCAGGGGGACGCATGACCATTTGTGCGTGCGCGCATGCGCAATGCACGTTAAAGCGTGCTCTTTAAAGGGAGAGCGTCCTCAGTGCCTCTGCAGCATTGGCAGTGGGCCATATTAGAAGATAAGGTGTGAATTGTGATTTTTGGGTGGCTGAGGGAGTGGAAAGGAGTGCTGCATAGATGCATGAAAGGTGAGAACTGTGTGTTTTCAAGATCACCTGAGTGTAAATCCAATACACCAATGACACAAGAGCGTGCATCAAGGACAAAGAACTTCTTGCATGAGGAGGTGGAGAAACTAGTCACTGTCGTTGAGGACAGATGGCAGGAGCTGGACATCAGTAAGAGTGGTCCCACAAAAGTTCCAACCAAAGAAATGAGGAGACGCTGGAACCTTGATGCAGAAGAATTCTCCGCAGGGGTGAAGACCGCAAGAACTGGAAGCCAGTGTAAAAAGAAATGGCACGACATTGGTCAAGTAGTGAATGTAAGTATTATCTTGAGTTTTAAAAGGAATTGCAATTGTTACTGTGATCATCTGTATATGTCCCATTCATCAGAAGCTCACCATGTGGCAAAAATTATATTTTCATCTTTGCAGAAGAATTTGGCCCACAACAAAAGGGAGAGCAGTAGAACGGGAGGAGGGAGGCCAAATCTGCACCAACTATCACCACTGGAACAGAGGGTCGCTGCCTTGCTGAGTCGCACCTGCAGAAAAAGAATCAGCTCTGCACAAGCTGGGCCCACATGTGAGGGTGAGGGTCAACCAATGAAAATGCATCGTCGCCCTTCAAATCAACCTGCTGACTGGCCTGCTATGCGTGAGACTACTCATTCCACCCATTCTGCCCCCTTCTTTCCTGCTAAGCATTTGACTGCTCTGTTGTATTTTGCAGAAGAAGAAGATAATCCTGAACATCCTGAAGATCAACAAGAAGGTCCAGATGCGTCCGCTCCAGACCAAGACGGGTGGGGGGAGGAGGGGTCCATGGATCGGTGTTCACGGGAGAATGCTGATCGTGATATGGATCAGTCCATGGTACAGGGCATGACTTTGCCAGACACTGTCATGAGCTCTGCCATGACTGCCACAGCAGTTCGGGAGATCGAGGCCCTGATAAAAGGGCACGGTGCTCGGGAGGAGGAGCAGCAGTTTGGGAGATCGAGGCCAAAGTAAAAGTAAATGTAAATGTGATGTCACAACCAGGCGGGTAAGTGATTGGCTGGTGGAATGGTGAGTATTTAATATTTTTTTCTTCTTTCTATTTCCTTCTCAGTATGTAAACTTTGACATTGTGTCAAATTAAGTTAATCTAAGGGTTAAGTCATAGCAGGAGAGCCCAGACTCGTGTCATGCTCCTCCTGTGCTATGTGGGAGGTCAGGGATGCTCCCAGTGTCCCTGACTGCTATGTGTGCAGGAAGTGCATCCGGCTGCAGCTCCTGACAGACCGCATTGTGGCACTAGAGCTGCACATGGACTCACTCTGGAGCATCAACGATCCTGAGGATGTCGTGAATAGCACTTTTAGTCAGTTGGTCACTCCGCAGGTAAAGGTTACTCAGGCAGATAGGGAATGGGTGACCATCAATGGGCAGAGCATTGGAAAGAAGGTAGTGCAGGGGTCCCCTACAGTCATCCCCCTGCAAAACAGCTACACAACCTTGGGCGCTGTTGAGGGGAATGACTCATCAGGAAAAAGAAACAGCAGCCAAGTTCATGGCACCATGGGTGGCTCTGCTGCATAGAAGGGCAGGAAAAAGAGTGGGAGAGTTATAGTGGTAGGGGATTCTATTGTAAGGGGAATAGGTAGGCATTTCTGCGGCCGCAATCGAGACTCCAGGATGGTATGTTGCCTCCCTGGTGCAAGGGTCAAAGATATCTCGGAGCGGCTGCAGCGCATTCTGGAGGGGGAGAGTGAACAGCCAGTTGTCATGCTGCAGATAGGTACCAACGATATAGGTAAAAAATGGGATGAGGTCCTACAAGCTGAATTTAGGGAGCGAGGAGGTAAATTAAAAAGCAGATCCTCAAAGGTAGTAATCCCAGGATTGCTACCAGTGCCACGTGCTAGTCAGAGTTGAAATAGCAGGATAGCTAAGATGAATACATGGCTTGAGGAGTGGTACATAAGAACATAAAAATTAGGAACAGGAGTAGGCCATCTAGCCCTTCGAGCCTGCTCCGCCATTCAAAAAGATCATGGCTGATCTGGCCATGGACTCAGCTCCACTTACCCGCCCGCTCCCCATAACCCTTAATTCCCTTATTAGTTAAAAATCTATCCATCTGTGACTTGAATACATTCAATGAGCTAGCCTCAACTGCTTCCTTGGGCAGAGAATTCCACAGATTCACAACCCTCTGGGAGAAGAAATTCCTTCTCAACTCGGTTTTAAATTGGCTCCCCCGTATTTTGAGGCTGTGCCCCCGGGTTCTAGTCTCCCCGACCAGTGGAAAAACCTCTCTGCCTCTATCTTGTCTATCCCTTTCATTCTTTTAAATGTTTCTACAAGATCACCCCTCATCCTTCTGAACTCCAACGAGTAAAGACCCAGTCTACTCAATCTATCATCATAAGGTAACCCCCTCATCTCCGGAATCAACCCAGTGAATCATCTCTGTACCCCCTCCAAAGCCAGTATATCCTTCCTTAAGTAAGGCGACCAAAACTGCACGCAGTACTCCAGGTGCGGCCTCACCAATACCCGATACAGTTGCAGAAGGACCTCCCTGCTTTTGTACTCGATCCCTCTCGCAATGAAGGCCAACATTCCATTCGCCTTCCTGATTACCTGCTGCACCTGCAAACTAACTTTTTGGGATTCATGCACAAGAACCCCCAGGTCCCTCTGCACTGCAGCATGTTGTAATTTCTCCCCATTCAAATAGTATTCCCTTTTTTTGTTTTTTTTGCCAAGGTGGATGACCTCACACTTTCCGACATTGTATTCCATCTGCCAAACCTTAGCCCATTCGCTTAACCTATCTAAATCTCTTTGCAGCCTCTCTGTGTCCTCTACACAACCCGCTTTCCCACTAATCTTTGTGTCATCTGCAAATTTTGTTACACTACACTCTGTCCCCTCTTCCAGGTCATCTATGTATATTGTAAACAGTTGTGGTCCCAGCACCGATCCCTGTGGCACACCACTAACCACTGATTTCCAACCCGAAAAGGACCCATTTATCCCGACTCTCTGCTTTCTGTTCGGCAGCCAATTCTCTATCCATGCTAATACATTTCCACTGACTCCGCGTATCTCTATCTTCTGCAGTAACCTTTTGTGTGGCACCTTATCGAATGCCTTTTGGAAATCTAAATACACCACATCCATCGGTACACCTCTATCCACCATGCTCGTTATATCCTCAAAGAATTCCAGTAAATTAGTTAAACATGATTTCCCCTTCATGAATCCATGCTGCGTCTGCTTGATTGCACTATTCCTATCTAGATGTCCCGCTATTTTTTCCTTAATGATAGTTTCAAGCATTTTCCCCACTACAGATGTTAAACTAATCGGCCTATAGTTACCTGCCTTTTGTCTGCCCCCTTTTTTAAGCAGAGGCGTTACATTAGCTGCTTTCCAATCCGCTGGTACCTCCCCAGAGTCCAGAGAATTTTGGTAGATTATAACGAATGCATCTGCTATAACTTCCGCCATCTCTTTTAATATCCTGGGATGCATTTCATCAGGACCAGGGGACTTGTCTACCTTGAGTCCCATTAGCCTGTCCAGCACTACCCCACTAGTGATAGTGATTGTCTCCAGGTCCTCCCTTCCCACATTCCTGTGACCAGCAATTTCTGGCATGGTTTCTGTGTCTTCCACTGTGAAAAACGAAGCAAAATAATTGTTTAAGGTCTCAGCCATTTCCACATTTCCCATTATTAAATCCCCCTTCTCATCTTCTAAGGGACCAACATTTACTTTAGTCACTCTTTTCCGTTTTATATATCTGTAAAAGCTTTTACTATCCGTTTTTATGTTTTGCGCAAGTTTACCTTCGTAATCTCTTTCCTTTCCTTATTGCTTTCTTAGTCATTCTTTGCTGTCGTTTAAAATTTTCCCAATCTTCTATTTTCTCACTAACATTGGCCACCTTATACGCATTGGTTTTTAATTTGATACTCTCCTTAATTTCCCTGGTTATCCACGGCTGGTTATCCCTTCTCTTACCGCCTTTCTTTTTCATTGGAATATATTTTTGTTGAGCACTATGAAAGAGCTCCTTAAAAGTCCTCCACTGTTCCTCAATTGTGCCACCATTTAGTCTGTGTTTCCAGTCTACTTTAGCCAACTCTGCCCTCATCCCACTGTAGTCCCCTTTGTTTAAGCATAGTATGCTCGTTTGAGACACTACTTCCTCACCCACAATCTGTATTACAAATTCAACCATACTGTGATCACTCATTCCAAGAGGATCTTTTACGAGGAGATTGTTTATTATTCCTGTCTCATTACACAGGACCAGATCTAAGATAGCTTGCTCCCTTGTAGGTTCTGTAACATACTGTTCTAAGAAACAATCCCGTGTGCATTCTATGAATTCCTCCTCCAGGCTACCCTGTGCGATTTGAGTTGACCAATCGATATGTAGGTTAAAATCCCCCATGATTACTGACGTTCCTTTTTCACATGCCTCCATTATTTCCTTGATTATTGCCCGCCCCACCGTGAAGTTATTATTTGGGGGCCTATAAACTAGGCCCACCAATGACTTTTTCCCCTTACTATCTCTAATCGCCACCCACAATGATTCAACATTTTGTTCATTAGAGCCAATATCGTCTCTCACAACTGCCCTGATAGCATCCTTTATTAACAGAGCTATCCCAACTCCTTTCCCTTCTTGTCTATCTTTCCGAATCGTCAGATACCCCTGTATGTTTAATTCCCAGTCTTGGCCATCCTGCAACCACGTTTCTGTAATGGCCACCAAATCATACCCATTTGTAATGATTTGTGCCGTCAACTCATTTACTTTATTTTGAATGCTGCGTGCATTTAGGTAGAGTGCTTTAATACAAGTTTTTAATCCATGATTTTTAGTTTTGACCCCTCCTTCAGCCCCTTTACATTCAGTGGCCCTTTTTGTTTTTTGCCTTGGGTTTCTCTGCTCTCCACTTTTACTCATCTCCTTTCTGTCTTTTGCTTTTGTCTCCTTTTTGTTTCCCTCTGTCTCCCTGCATTGGTTCCCATCCCCCTGCCACATTAGTTTAACTCCTCCCCAACAGCACTAGCAAACACTCCCCCTAGGACATTGGTTCCGGTCCTGCCTAGGTGCAGACCGTCCGGTTTGTACTGGTCCCACCTCCCCCAGAACCGATTCCAATGCCCCAGGAATTTGAATCCCTCCCTGCTGCACCACTGCTCAAGCCACATATTCATCTGAGCTATCCTGCAATTCCTACTCTGACTAGCACGTGGCACTGGTAGCAATCCTGAGATTACTACTTTTGAGGTCCTACATTTTAATTTAGCTCCAGCTCCTTAAATTCGTCTCGTAGGACCTCATCCCTTTTTATACCTATATCGTTGGTACCAATGTGCACCACGACAACTGGCTGTTCACCCTTCCTTTTCAGAATGTCCTGCACCCGCTCCGAGACATCCTTGACCCTTGCACCAGGGAGGCAACATACCATCCTGGAGTCTCGGTTGCGACCGCACAAACGCCTATCTATTCCCCTTACAATCGAATCCCCAATCACTATCGCTCTCCCACTCTTTTTCCTGCCCTCCAGTGCAACAGAGCCAGCCACGGTGCCATGAACTTAGCTGCTGCTGCCCTCCCCTGATGAGTCTTCCCCCTCAACAGTACTCAAAACGGTGTATCTGTTTTGCAGGGGGATGACCGCAGGGGACCCCTGCACTCCCTTCCTTGCACTGCTCTTCCTGCTGGTCTTCCATTCCCTAGCTGGCTGTGGACCCTTCACCTGCGGTGTGACCAACTCACTAAACGTGCTATTCACGTCATTCTCAGCATCGTGGATGCTCCAGAGTGAATCCACCCTCAGCTCCAACTCCGCAACGCGGTCTGTCAGGAGCTGGAGGCGGATACACTTACTGCACACGTAGTTGTCAGGGACACTGGAGTCATCCCTGATTTCCCACATGGTACAGGAGGAGCATAACACGTGACCGAGCTCTCCTGCCATGACTTAACCCTTAGTGGTGGAGGAGGGAGGGATTCAAATTCCTGGGACATTGGAACCGGTTCTGGGGAAGGTGGGACCACTACAAACCGGACGGTCTGCACCTTGGCAGGACCGGAACCAATGTCCTAGGGGGACTGTTTGCTCGTGCTGTTGGGGAGGGGTTAAACTAATATTGCAGGGGGATGGGAACCTATGCAGGGAGAGTGAGGGAAGTAAAATTCGGGGCAGAAGCAAAAGATAGAAAGAAGAAAAGTAAAAGTGGAGGGCAGAGAAACCCAAAGCAAAAGTCAAAAAGGGCCACATTACAGCCAAATTCTAAAGGGAAAAAGTGTGTTAAAAAGACAAGCCTGAAGGCTCTGTGCCTCAATGCGTGGAGTATTCGTAATAAGGTGGACGAATTAACTGCGCAGGCAGCAATTAACGAATATGATATAATTAGGATTACGGAGACATGGCTCCAGGGTGACCAAGGATGGGGACTCAACATCCAGGGGTATTCAGCAATCAGTAAGGAAAGACAGAAAGGAAAGGAGGAGGGGTAGCATTGCTGGTTAAAGGGGAAATTAATGCAATAGTAAGGAAGGACATTAGCTTGGGTGATGTAGAATCTGTATGGGTAGAGCTGCGGAATACCAAAGGGCAGAAAACGCTAGTGGGAGTTGTCTACAGACCACCAAACAGTAGGAGTGAGGTTGGGGACAGCATCAAACAAGAAATTACGGATGCATGCATTAAAGGTACAGCAGTTATCATGAGCGACATTAATCTACATATAGATTGGGCTAACCAAACTGGTAACAAGAGGATGGAGGAGTATTTCCTGAAGTGTATTAGGGATGGTTTACGAGACCAATATGTCGAGGAACCAACTAGACTGCTGGCCATCCTCGACTAGGTGAAGTGTAATGAGAAAGGACTAATAAGCAATCTTGTTCTGTGAAGCCCCTTGGAGAAGAGTGAACATAATATGGTAGAATTCTTATTAAGATGGAGAGTGACACAGTTAATTCAGAGACTTGGGTCCTGAACTTAAGGAAAGGTAACTTCGATGGTATGAGACGTGAATTGGCTAGAATGACTGGCGAATGATACTTAAAGGGTTGAGGGTGGATAGGCAATGGCAGACATTTAAAGATCACATGGATGAACTTCAACAATTGTAAATCCCTGTCTGGAGTAAAAATAAAACGGGGAAGGTGGTTCAACCGTGGCTAACAAGGGAAATTAAGGATAGTATTAAATCCAAGGAAGAGGCATGTAAATTGGCCAGAAAAAGCAGCAAACCTGAGTAATTTAGAATTCAGCAGAGCAGGACAAAGGCTTTAATTAGGAGGGGAAAATAGAGTATGAGAGGAAGCTTACTGGGAACATAAATACTGACTGCAAAATCTTCTATAGATATGTGAAGAGAAAAAGAGTAGTGAAGACAAGCGTAGGTCTCTTGCAGTCAGATTCAGGTGAATTTATAATGGGGAACAAATAAATGGCAGACCAATTGAACAAATACTTTGGTTCTGTCTTCACAAAGGAAGACACAAATAACCTTCCAGAAATACTTGAGGACTGAGGGTCTAGCGAGAAGGAGGAACTGAAGGAAATCCTCATTAGTCAGGAAATTGTGTTAGGGAAATTGATGTGATTGAAGGCCGATAAATTCCCAGGGCTGATCGTCTGCATCCCAGAGTACTTAAGGAAGTGGCCCTAGAAATAATGGATGCATTGGTGATCATTTTCCGACAGTCTATCGACTCTGGATCAGTTCCTATGGACTGGAGGGTAGCAAATGTAACCCCACTTTTAAAAAAGGAGGGAGAGAAAACAGGGAATTATAGACCAGTTACCGTGACATCGGTAGTGGGGAAAATGTTGGAATCAATTATTAAAGATGAAATAGCAGCGCACTTGGAAAGCAGTGACAGAATCAGTCTAAGTCAACATGGATTTATGAAAGGGAAATCATGCCGGACAAATCTTCTAGAATTTTTTGAGGATATAACTAGTACAGTGGACAAGGGAGAGCCAGTGGATGTGGTTTATTTGGACTTTCAAAAGGCTTTTGACAAGGTCCCACACAAGAGATTGGTGTGCAAAATTAAGGCACATGGTATTGGTGGTAATGTATTGACGTTGATAGAGAACTGGTTGGCAGACAGGAAGCAGAGAGTCGGGATAAACAGGTCCTTTTCAGAAAGGCAAGCAGTGACTAGTGGGCTGCCGCAGGGCTCAGTGCTGGGACCCCAGCTATTTACAATATACATCAATGATTTAGATGAAGGACTTGAGTGTAATATCTCCAAGTTTGCAGATGACACAAAGCTGGGTGGTGGTGTGAGCTGTGAGGAGGATGCTAAGAGACTGCAGGGTGACTTGGACAGGTTAGGTGAATGGGCTAATGCATGGCAGATGCAGTATAATGTGGATAAATGTGAGGTTATCCACTTTGTGGGCAAAAACGCAAAGACAGAATATTATCTGAATGGCGACAGATTAGGAAAAGGGGAGGCGCAACGAGACCTGGGTGACATGGTACATCAGTCATTGAAAGTTGGCATGCAGATACAGCAGGCGGTGAAGAAGGCAAATGGCATGTTTGCCTTCATAGCTAGGGGATTTGAGTATAGGAGCAGGGAGATTTTGCTGCAGTTGTACAGGGCCTTGGTGAGGCCTCACCTGGAATATTGTGTTCAGTTTTGGCCTCCTAATCTGAGGAAGGACGTTCTTGCTATTGAGGGAATGCAGCGAAGGTTCATCAGACTGATTCCCGGGATGGCAGGACTGACATATGAGGAGAGACTGGTTCGACTGGGCCTGTATTCACTGGACTTTAGAAGAATGAGATGGGATCTCATAGAAACATATAAAATTCTGACAGGACTGGACAGGTTAGATGCAGGAAGAATGTTCCCGATGTTGGGGAAGTCCAGAACTAGGAGTCACAGTCTAATGATAAGGGGTAACATAGAAACATAGAAACATAGATAATAGGTGCAGGAGTGGGCCATTCGGCCCTTCGGGCCTGCACCACCATTCAATAAGATCATGGCTGATCATTCACCTCAGTACCCCTTACCTGCTTTCTCTCCATACCCCTTGATCCCTTTAGCCATAAGGGCCATATCTAGCTCCCTCTTGAATATATCCAATGAACTGGCATCAACAACTCTCTGTGGTAGGGAATTCCACAGGTTAACAACTCTCTGAGTGAAGAAGTTTCCCCTCATCTCGGTCCTAAATGGCTTACCTCTTATCCTGTCCAGTCCCATCAGAATGTTACATGTTTCTATGAGATCCCCTCTCATCCTTCTAAACTCTAGTGAATACAGGCCCAGTCGATCCAGTCTCTCCTCATATGTCAGTCCTGCCATCCCGGGAATCAGTCTGGTGAACCTTCGCTGCACTCCCTCAATAGCAAGAACATCCTTCCTCAGATTAGGAGACCAAAACTGAACACAATATTCCAGGTGAGGCTTCACCAAGGCCCTGTACAACTCCAGTAAGACCTCCCTGCTCCTAAACTCAAATCCCCTCGATATGAAGGCCAACATACCATTTACCTTCTTCACCGCCTGCTGTACCTGCATCCCAACTTTCAATGACTGATGTACCATGACATCCAGGTCTCATTGCACTTCCCCTTTTCCTAATCTGTCACCATTCAGATAATATTCTGTGTTGTACAACTTCTGTTGTAGCTATCTGCCTCCTGTTTGTGCACTACCTTCTTCTTCAAAAGCAATGATTATCTGACAATGGTTGCATGGAATTTTCCAGCCCCAGGTATATTCCACAGGGATTGTGAAAATGTGCAGTTATGAGGTACTGGTCATGAAAGCAACTGATTGTGGTGTGTCCTGGGCATTATTCTGCTGAAGGTGGTTGTGTAGGCAAGGGAAATACTGGAAAACATACAGTCATGGGAAGGTGAAGGGAAAGTAAAGGAATACAGGGCTAAGAAGAATAAGATCATGCTAGTTAATATCGTGCCTAAATATGAGCTGGCAATAAGGGCACCAACTTGTTCCTCCTGATGAAGTTATTGAATTCTCTGCAGCACTGCAACTACATCCTCTGTACAGTACCATTGAGCATCATCACATCTGCCATGTACTTCACCTAAATGTCTTGGACACTCTGCAGCCATAGCTGAGAGATGTTCCCTCATGTGCTCCACTTCCTGGATCAAGATTTTGGTATTTTCCTATCAAAGTAGGGGTCCTGCTTCTCCCACCAGTATTGCCAGACAACTGAGGCAATGAGTAAAGTTTGCAGTGATTTGTATTTCATTGATTTCCATAATCAGCACTGCATATTTAAACTACTCCAAGCCTTTTTGAGGTCTGCAATTTTAAACTGCTTGAACTCTTTTTAAAGTCTGCAGCTTCAGTTGGTTCCTCCCTCTAACTGCACTGAGATTGAAGAGGGAGGGATGGTTGAAAAATCAGCCCCGTTGTAAGTCCCCAAGGATAAGGTTTCTCAACCAATACACTATTCTTGTTGTAATGTCTGTAAACTTGTAATGTTTGTAGCTCCACACTGTGGATGTGGACGTATTGTGTACTGCAACTGCAGAGTTAATAATAAACAGAACCAGGCATGTTCCGGAGGCTTCCATGAGAGCTGCCTGCCATGTTGGGTTCTGTGTGTGCTGTGCTCTGTGAATATATCACATTTTGGCGACAAGGATGGGATTTTTCGGATGATTTAAAGCTTAAATTTTGTTGGGGAAGGATTCAGCCAGCTAACAGAGAGACTTTGGAAGTTTCGTCTTTGGAAAAAAGCTACAAAATCCGAGGTAAAATACAACACACGATGTGAACAGCTAGAGATTAAAATGGCAGGTGTAATCGGATATTTGGGGGAATATAGACACTACCAGGAACGTTTTAAAGCATATGTGGATCAGCTAGAAATGTATTTCACTGCAAATAACATAATCAAAGTTCCAGACAATGCAGTCCAGAACTGGGCTGTGTTGGAACGTAAGAAAGCGATCTTCTTAGCGGAGGCGGGTCCGGCATTGTACGAAACCCTTGTAAATCTGCTTGTGCCTGATGAGCCAAAGGATACAACGCTTCAAGAGATTTTAACGAAGCTGGAGCAACACTATAACCCCAAACCATTAGAAATTGCTGAAAGCTATCGTTTCGGGATTCGGAATCAAAAGGCTGATGAATGTATCAGTGATTACATTGTAGCATTAAAAAAGCTATCGATGCACTGTAATTTTGGAAACTTTCAAAACCAAGCATTACAGGATCGTTTTGTTTGTGGGGTGAAAAATGATGCGATCAGAAGGAAGTTATTGACGACGAATGACTTGACTTTTGAGATTGCTTGTCAGACAGCGAGGTCGATGGGTATGGCCGAACAATATTCCCGAGAATTAAATAATGATTACGGTCGTCAGTCAACCGCGGTAAATCACCTGCAGGTTCAAGGTAATAGACGGTGGGGGGCCCAAAGTCTCAGAAACTGGAAATTCTAACAGAGTGTCGAAGTTGTGCTATAGGTGCCTGAGACAACACATTGCTCAAAGTTGTCCATACGTGAAGGTAGAGTACTTCTTCTGCAGAAAGACTGGGCATCTTGCGAAGGTATGCTGACTGAAGGGTAAACCAGCTTTCAAAGCTATGAGTCCAGCATTCAAAGCTATGAATAGAAATCCCAAGAGACTACATAGCATGGAAGAACAACAACAGGATGAGGAGATGTTAGAGTTACACATCATCAAGAGCACGAGGTTAACGGACAGCGATTCAGAAAGCATCAAAATTCACATAGATGTTGCGGCATTCAAGATACCAATGAAAATTGGCACGGCTGCTTCCATGAGGGTAGTACCGGAGTCGCTGTACCTCGACAAATTGCGTGGTTTCCAACTGGAGAAATCCAAGATAGAGTTGCGAGGCTACTCGGGAGAGAAAATTCCTGTGGTAGGTCATATCACCGTACCGGTGAAATATAAAGATCAATTTCAGAACTTGCCTCTAATAATAGTGAAAGGAGACAAGCCTGCCTTACTAGGAAGAAATTGTTTGAGCTCACTGAAGCTGGACTGGAGTAAGATTTTCTGTGTGGAAGCGAGATTTTCATCAACAGATGAGGCTATCAAGAAGTATGCGAAGGTGTTCTGCGAAACGGGCAGTCCGATCCAAGGCTTCAAGGCAAGTGTCAGGGTACAGAAGGACGCTAGATCGGTTTACTACTAGCCACATATGCACTCAAGGAGAAAGTTGAGCAAGAACTCAAAAGACTAGAGACTGAGAACAATATTTGTAAGATAGATTGATGTAATTGGGCTACACCCATTGTTGTTGTACCTAAGTCCGATGATAAGGTAAGATTGTGTGGTGATTATAAGGTAACCATAAACCAGGTTCTAGAGGGTAATGTCCCCAATACATTGCCGAATATAGAAGATTTGTTCACAACACTGACAGGTGGTCAGATCTTCTCAAAACTGGATCTTACGAATGCCTACTTGCAGCTTGAACTAGATGAGGAGTCCAAGTCATGTTTGACTATAAATACTCATCTAAGCCTATACCAATTTAATAGGCTACCGTTTGGAGTGTCTTCTGCCCCAGCCATATTCTAAGGGGTGATGAACCAGATTTTGCAAGGTATTGAAGGGGTAGTATGTTATTTGGATGATACACTAATTTCAGCACAAATAGGCAAATTCATAATAACATTTTCAATGAAGTCCTCAAATGGCTAGGGAAGCACAGGGTACGAGTGTCTGCTCGTAAGTGTGAGTTATTTAAAAACTCAGTGGAGTACTTAGGGTACAGAGTAGACAAAGATGGTTTACATCCAACCAAGGAAAAATTGGATGCAATTAGAAATGCACCCACTCCCAGGAATGTCACTGAACTTCGTTCATTCTTGGGTCTTTTGAACTATTATGGGAAGTTCCTACCAAATTTGGCTACAGTATGATATCCACTGAATGAACTTTTGAAAAAACAGGTCCATTGGAAGTGGTCAAAAGAATACGATACAGCATTCAAGGAATGTAAAAGCAAATTGGTCGACAGCACCATGTTAGTTCACTATGACATATCTAAGGAGATTAAGCTCGCATGTGATGTCTCTCCATATGGAGGGGCAGTGATCTCTCATGTATCACGTAGTGGGGAAGAGAGACCAATTGCTTTTGCTTCACGCACTCTCAGTGCCAGTGAGAGTAATTATGCGCAAATTGAAAGGGAAGCTTTGGCATTAATTTTTGGGGTCAAGAAGTTTCACAAATACTTGTATGGTCATAAGTTTACCATCGTTACGGACCATAAGCCCCTGACAGCAATCCTCCATCCAAAGTCCCCAGTTCCAATATTAGCTGCAGCCAGAATGCAGAGATGGGCTTTGATTTTGTCAGCATATACATATGATATTGAATACAGACGATCAGCTGATCACAGTAATGCTGATGCAATGTTTAGATTGCCTTCCCCATCACAAATTACACCCGATAGGGAAGAAGTGTTTTATTTTTCATACATTGATGAACTGCCAGTCACAGCTGAAGAGATTGGTAGAGCAACCAAACATGACCCAGTGATGTCAAAGGTGTATGAGTATATTGCAAATGGATGGCCAAACCAGGTAACAGACGAAGATACACATCCATCCTTCATTCGTAGAAATAAATTATCAGTCGATAAAGATTGTATCATGTGGGGTGCAAGAATGGTTATACCAAATAAATTCAGGTCCAAATTATTATGAGACCTCCATGACCAACACCTGGGAATGTGCTTGACCAAGAGTTTTGCACGCAGTTATTTATGGTGGCCAGGTCTTGATAAAGATATAGAGTACATCGTGAGTCAGTGTACGACATGTTAATCGGTAAGCAAGCAACCACCATCAGTACCATTACAGCCATGGAAATGACCTCCCAGGGTGTGGCAAAGGCTACATATTGATTTTGCTGAGTTAGAAGGACAACAGTTGTTCATTGTGATTGATAGCCATTCGAAGTGGGTTGAAGTGTTTACAATGTGGAAAATAACAACAAGTAAAACATTGGGCATTTTGCAAAAATTATTTTCTTCATTTGGCCTCCCTGAAGAAATTATTTCGGATAATGGACCACAATTTCGTTCAGAAGAATTTGCACAATTCACAAGTAAAAATCGTGTGAAACATACCAAGGTTCCACCATACCATCCTGCTTCGAATGGTGCAGCAGAGTGCACTGTACAAATTGTAAAACGTGCCCTCATAAAACAAATGTTACATCCAAATCCAAGGAAACGACAGTTGTCATTGGATCACAAATTGGCTAATTTTTTGATTACATATCAAAATACTCCTCATACAGCTACTGGTAGAACACCAGCAGAGTTGTTTCTCAAACGACAGCCATGAACCAGATTCTCGTTGTTAAAACCAAATTTGGCACAGTCCGTAGAAGAGACACAATTAAGACAGAAAGAGAATCATGATAGAGGTAGCGTAAAAGAGAGAAGTGTGAAATTAAACCAGAAGGTGAGAGTGAAGAACCATCACCATAAATGGTTAAAGTGGTTACCAGGAAGAATGGTGAAGATATGTGATCTTCGCACATATTTGATAAAGATGTTTGATAATGGACAGGTTAGGGGGTTTGTTCATATTGATCATATTTTACCGACAGATATGGAAGGAGTTGAAGGTGGGAATGATTCAATTATTTCTGACTCATCAGATAGTTTTGATACACCAGTAGCTGATCCTAAATCCAATGTACTGGAAACAAATCCAGGAGAGAATCAGACTGAAAGTCTGAGTCCGAGTCAGGAAAACAAAGAGCCTGAAGTTAGAGTGAGTTCAAATGAAAATCAAGGAAATTCCATGGAGGAAAATGTTCCTCAGGATGAGCCTCGAATGAGTTTAGATTCAACACCATGTTTGGAGGCTTCTGTTCAAGAGCAAAGGTATCCTCTTCGAAACAGAAAACAAGTGGCAAAGTAAAATTTGTAAACATGGAGAAAAACTAGTCTATATCCTGTGTTATGTATAAACATGAAAGTTATGTATGATGTTTGTTATAATAACTTCTTCATTAAGGAGGGAGAAGTGTAATGTCTGTAAGCTTGTAATGGTTGTAGCTCCATACTGTGGATGTGGATGTATTGTGTACTGCAACTGCAGAGTTAATAACAAACAGAACCAGGCAGATTCCGGAGGCTTCCATGAGAGCTGCCTGCCATGTTAGGTTCTGTGTGTGCTGTGCTCTGTGAATATATCACACTTGTGAAATATGGGCTGTGTCAGTGGAAATGGCCAGCAACCAAGGCACATTTACTGTTGAGTTTCTGTTTTAGAGTCAATCTGGATTGATACTGAAGCTGAATCACTTTGGACAATACCAAAGCAAGGAAACTAGGATCTTCTGGACTGTATGGTTTAGAGTCCTATTCTATGCTGAGTTAACTGACTTAGCCAGAGCAGCAATTAAGACACATGAGCTAGAAGTTCATTTTAGCCCACGAATGGGCAGTACAATTAGAAAGCTTCAGGCGCTAATGCTTTAGACTGCACGCAAAATTCATTCTCACTGTTCAAAGAAATTATTGGAACGCTAAATCAAGTCTTAAAGACCTACCTCATTGGCGTTACACTTAAAGAGTGGACCAATAGCGGGTGCATAAGAACATAAGAACATAAGAATTAGGAACAGGAGTAGGCCATCTAGCCCCTCGAGCCTGCTCCGCCATTCAACAAGATCATGGTTGATCTGGTCGTGGACTCAGCTCCACTTACCCGCCCACTCCCCATAACCCTTAATTCCCTTATTGGTTAAAAATCTATCTATCTGTGACTTGAATACATTCAATGAGCTAGCCTCAACTGCTTCCTTGGGCAGAGAATTCCACAGATTCACAACCCTCTGGGAGAAGAAATTCCTTCTCAACTCGGTTTTAAATTGGCTCCCCCGTATTTTGAGGCTGTGCCCCCTAGTTCTAGTCTCCCCGACCAGTGGAAACAACCTCTCTGCCTCTATCTTGTCTATCCCTTTCATTATTTTAAATGTTTCTATAAGATCACCCCTCATCCTTCTGAACTCCAACGAGTAAAGACCCAGTCTACTCAATCTATCATCATAAGGTAACCCCCTCATCTCCGGAATCAGCCTAGTGAATCGTCTCTGTACCCCCTCCAAAGCCAGTATATCCTTCCTTAAGTAAGGCGACCAAAACTGCATGCAGTACTCTAGGTGCAGCCTCACCAATACCCTATACAGTTGCAGAAGGACCTCCCTGCTATTGTACTCCATCCCTCTCGCAATGAAGACCAACATTCCATTCGCCTTCCTGATTACCTGCTGCACCTGCAAACTAACTTTTTGGGATTCATGCACAAGAACCCCCAGGTCCCTCTGCACCGCAGCATGTTGTAATTTCTCCCCATTCAAATAGTATTCCCTTTTTTTGTTTTTTTTGTCAAGGTGGATGACCTCACACTTTCCGACATTGTATTCCATCTGCCAAACCTTAGCCCATTCGCTTAACCTATCTAAATCTCTTTGCAGCCTCTCTGTGTCCTCTACACAACCCGCTTTCTCACTAATCTTTGTGTCATCTGCAAATTTTGTTACACTACACTCTGTCCCCTCTCCCAGATTATCTATGTATATTGTAAACAGTTGTGGTCCCATCACCGATCCCTGTGGCACACCACTAATCACTGATTTCCAACCCGAAAAGGACCCATTTATCCCGACTCTCTGCTTTCTGTCAGCCAGCCAATTCTCTATCCATGCTAATACATTTCCACTGACCCCGCATACCTTTATCTTCTGCAGTAACCTTTTGTGCGGCACCTTATCACATGCCTTTTGAAAATCTAAATACAGCACATCCATTCGTACACCTCTATCCACCATGCTCGTTATATCCTCAAAGAATTCCAGTAAATTAGTAAAACATGATTTCCCCTTCATGAATCCATGCTGCGTCTGCTTGATTGCACTATTCCTATCTAGATGTCCTGCTATTTCTTCCTTAATGATAGTTTCAAGCATTTTTCCCACTACAGATGTTAAACTAACCGGCCTATAGTTACCTGCCTTTTGTCTGCCCCCTTTTTTAAACAGAGGCGTTACATTAGCTGCTTTCCAATCCGCTGGTACCTCCCCAGAGTCCAGAGAATTTTGGTAGATTATAACGAATGCAACTGCTATAACTTCCGCCATCTCTTTTAATACCCTGGGATGCATTTCATCAGGACCAGGGGACTTGTCTACCTTGAGTCCCATTAGCCTGTCCAGCACTACCCCACTAGTGAAAGTGATTGTCTCAAGGTCCTCCCTTCCCACATTCCTGTGACCAGCAATTTTTGGCATGGTTTTTGTGTCTTCCACTGTGAAGACCGAAGCAAAATAATTGTTTAAGGTCTCAGCCATTTCCACATTTCCCATTATTAAATCCCCCTTCTCATCTTCTAAGGGACCAACATTTACTTTAGTCACTCTTTTCCGTTTTATATATCAGTAAAAGCTTTTACTATCCGTTTTTATGTTTTGCGCAAGTTTACCTTCGTAATCTATCTTTCCTTTCCTTATTGCTTTCTTAGTCATTCTTTGCTGTCGTTTAAAATTTTCCACTGTAGTCCCCTTTGTTTAAGCATAGTATGCTCGTTTGAGACACTACTTCCTCACTCTCAATCTGTATTACAAATTCAACCATACTGTGATCACTCATTCCAAGAGGATCTTTTACGAGGAGATTGTTTATTATTCCTGTCTCATTACATAGGACCAGATCTAAGATAGCTTGCTCCCTTGTAGGTTCTGTAACATACTGTTCTAAGAAACAATCCCATATGCATTCTATGAATTCCTCCTCCAGGCTACCCCGTGCGATTTGAGTTGACCAATCGATATGTAGATTAAAATCCCCCATGACCACTGCCGTTCCTTTTTCACATGCCTCCATGGCTGGCTCTGTTGCACAGGAGGGCAGGAAAAAGAGTGGAAGAGCGATAGTGATAGGGGATTCAATTGTAAGGGGAATAGATAGGCGTTTCTGCGGCCGCAACCGAGACTCCAGGATGGTATGTTGCCTCCCTGGTGCAAGGGTCAAGGATGTCTCGGAGCGGGTGCAGGGCATTCTAAAAAGGGAGGGAGAACAGCCAGTTGTCGTGGTGCACGTTGGTACCAATGACATAGGTAAAAAAAGGGATGAGTTCCTACGAAATGAATTTAAGGAGCTAGGAGCTAAATTAAAAAGTAGGACCTCAAAAGTAGTAATCTCGGGATTGCTACCAGTGCCACGTGCTAGTCAGAGTAGGAATCGCAGGATAGCTCAGATGAATACGTGGCTTGAGCAATGGTGCAGCAGGGAGGGATTCAAATTCCTGGGGCATTGGAACCGGTTCTGGGGGAGGTGGGACCAGTACAATCCGGACGGTCTGCACCTGGGCAGAATCGGAACCAATGTCCTCGGGGGAGTGTTTGCTAGTGCTGTTGGGGAGGAGTTAAACTAATATGGCAGGGGGATGGGAACCAATGCAGGGAGATAGAGGGAAACAAAAAGGAGGCAAAAACAAAAGACAGAAAGGAGATGAGGAAAAGTGGAGGGCAGAGAAACCCAAGGCAAAGAACAAAAAGGGCCATTGTACAGCAAAATTCTAAAAGGACAGAGGGTGTTAAAAAAACAAGCCTAAAGGCTTTGTGTCTTAATGCAAGGAGTATCCGCAATAAGGTGGATGAATTAACTGTGCAAATAGATGTTAACAAATATGATGTGATTGGGATTACGGAGACATGGCTCCAGGATGAGCAGGGCTGGGAACTCAACATCCAGGGGTATTCAACATTCAGGAAGGATAGAATAAAAGGAAAAGGAGGTGGGGTAGCATTGCTGGTTAAGGAGGAGATTAAGGCAATAGTTAGGAAGGACATTAGCTTGGATGATGTGGAATCTATATGGGTAGAGCTGCAGAACACCAAAGGGCAAAAAACGTTAGTGGGAGTTGTGTACAGACCTCCAAACAGTAGTAGTGATGTTGGGGAGGGCATCAAACAGGAAATTAGGGGTGCGTGCAATAAAGGTGCAGCAGTTATAATGGGTGACTTTAATATGCACATAGATTGGGCTAACCAAACTGGAAGCAATACGGTGGAGGAGGATTTTCTGGAGTGCATAAGGGATGGTTTTTTAGACCAATATGTCGAGGAACCAACTAGGGGGGAGGCCATCTTAGACTGGGTGTTATGTAATGAGAAAGGATTAATTAGCAATCTCGTTGTGCGAGGCCCCTTGGGGAAGAGTGACCATAATATGGTGGAATTCTGCATTAGGATGGAGAATGAAACAGTTAATTCAGAGACCATGGTCCAGAACTTAAAGAAGGCTAACTTTGAAGGTATGAGGCGTGAATTGGCTGAGATGGATTGGCGAATGATACTTAAGGGGTTGACTGTGGATGAGCAATGGCAGACATTTAGAGACCGCATGGATGAACTACAACAATTGTACATTGCTGTCTGGCATAGAAATAAAAAAGGGAAGGTGGCTCAACCGTGGCTATCAAGGGAAATCAGGGATAGTATTAAAGCCAAGGAAGTGGCATACAAATTGGCCAGAAATAGCAGCGAACCTGGGGACTGGGAGAAATTTAGAACTCAGCAGAGGAGGACAAAGGGTTTGATTAGGCAGGGAAAATGGAGTATGAGAAGAAGCTTGCAGGGAACATTAAGACGGATTGCAAAACTTTCTATAGATATGTAAAGAGAAAAAGGTTAGTAAAGACAAACGTAGGTCCCCTGCAGTCAGAATCAGGGGAAGTCATAACGGGGAACAAAGAAATGGCGGACCAATTGAACAAGTACTTTGGTTCGGTATTCACGAAGGAGGACACGAACAACCTTCCGGTTATAAAAGGGGTCGGGGGGTCTAGTAAGGAGGAGGAACTGAGGGAAATCCTTATTAGCCGGGAAATTGTGTTGGGGAAATTGATGGGATTGAAGGCCGATAAATCCCCAGGGCCTGATGGACTGCATCCCAGAGTACTTAAGGAGGTGGCCTTGGAAATAGTGGATGCGTTGACAGTCATTTTCCAACATTCCATTGACTCTGGATCAGTTCCTATGGAGTGGAGGGTAACCAATGTAACCCCACTTTTTAAAAAAGGAGGGAGAGAGAAAACAGGGAATTATAGACCGGTCAGCCTGACATCGGTAGTGGGTAAAATGATGGAATCAATTATTAAGGATGTCATAGCAGTGCATTTGGAAAGAGGTGACATGATAGGTCCAAGTCAGCATGGATTTGTGAAAGGGAAATCATGCTTGACAAATCTTCTGGAATTTTTTGAGGATGTTTCCAGTAGAGTGGATAAGGGAGAACCAGTTGATGTGGTATATTTGGACTTTCAGAAGGCGTTCGACAAGGTCCCACACAAGAGATTGATGTGCAAAGTTAGAGCACATGGGATTGGGGGTAGTGTACTGACATGGATTGAGAACTGGTTGTCAGACAGGAAGCAAAGAGTAGGAGTAAATGGGTACTTTTCAGAATGGCAGGCAGTGACTAGTGGGGTACCGCAAGGTTCTGTGCTGGGGCCCCAGCTGTTTACACTGTACATTAATGATTTAGATGAGGGGATTAAATGTAGTATCTCCAAATTTGCGGATGACACTAAGTTGGGTGGCAGTGTGAGCTGCGAGGAGGATGCTGTGAGGCTGCAGAGCGACTTGGATAGGTTAGGTGAGTGGGCAAATGCATGGCAGATGAAGTATAATGTGGATAAATGTGAGGTTATCCACTTTGGTGGTAAAAACAGAGAGACAGACTATTATCTGAATGGTGACAGATTAGGAAAAGGGGAGGTGCAAAGAGACCTGGGTGTCATGGTACATCAGTCATTGAAGGTTGGCATGCAGGTGCAGCAGGCAGTTAAGAAAGCAAATGGCATGTTGGCCTTCATAGCAAGGGGATTTGAGTACAGGGGCAGGGAGGTGTTGCTACAGTTGTACAGGGCATTGGTGAGGCCACACCTGGAGTATTGTGTACAGTTTTGGTCTCCTAACCTGAGGAAGGACATTCTTGCTATTGAGGGAGTGCAGCGAAGGTTCACCAGACTGATTCCCGGGATGGTGGGACTGACCTATCAAGAAAGACTGGATCAACTGGGCTTGTATTCACTGGAGTTCAGAAGAATGAGAGGGGACCTCATAGAAACGTTTAAAATTCTGACGGGGTTAGACAGGTTAGATGCAGGAAGAATGTTCCCAATGTTGGGGAAGTCCAGAACCAGGGGTCACAGTCTAAGGATAAGGGGTAAGCCATTTAGGACCGAGATGCGGAGGAACTTCTTCACCCAGAGAGTGGTGAACCTGTGGAATTCTCTACCACAGAAAGCTGTTGAGGCCAATTCACTAAATATATTCAAAAAGGAGTTAGATGAGGTCCTTACTGCTAGGGGGATCAAGGGGTATGGCGAGAAAGCAGGAATGGGGTACTGAAGTTGAATGTTCAGCCATGAACTCATTGAATGGCGGTGCAGGCTAGAAGGGCCGAATGGCCTACTCCTGCACCTATTTTCTATGTTTCTATGTTTCTATTCCCTTGATTATTGCCCGTCCCACCGTGAAGTTATTATTTGGGGGCCTATAAACTACACCCACCAGTGACTTTTTCCCCTTACTATCTCTAATCTCCACCCACAATGATTCAACATTTTGTTCATTAGAGCCAATATCGTCTCTCACAACTGCCCCGATATCATCCTTTATTAACAGAGCTACCCCACCTCCTTTCCCTTCTTGTCTATCTTTCCGAATCGTCAGATACCCCTGTATGTTTAATTCCCAGTCTTGGCCACCATGCAACCACGTTCTGTAATAGCCACCAAATCATACCCATTTGTAATGATTTGTGCCGTCAACTCATTTACTTTATTTTGAATGCTGCCTGCATTTAGGTAGAGTGTTTTAATACTAGTTTTTAAACCAGCACTGAACGCACTGTTGACTGGCTGAACGCTCAGCAGGAGGCCTAAGTTCGTGCAAGGCAAGCACCAATTAAAGCTAGCCTGCACTTCTTAAAGGCAGTCTGCAAGTCTTAAAGAGGAGGTGCATTCTGCTTGCAGCAAGTTATTCAGCAGGCTGGCGAAGAGAGTTAGAGCAGCAAAAAAAGTGATGTCACAACAGGGAAGAGACCATGGCTCCAAGTTTCCCTAATGCAGCACTGGAGGCCTTGCTGCAGGAGGTTAACATGAGGAGAGAGGTCCTGCTTCACAAGGGGCCAGGGGGCCATCTAGGCAAATGTGTAAAGGACATTGGGAGCAGATAGGCGTCATGATAAATACCAGCAATGTAGCTTCGAGGACTTGGTCACAGTGCAGGAAGAATTTTAATTACTTCACATGAGTGGTCTAGATCAGTGAATTCATCATCAAGTGCCATATCTCACCATCTGCACCACTAGCCTCAGACACTGCTCAATGCACCACACCCCATCACTCACCTACCAACAATCTCTACCAAACATAGCTCATACCTCACATTCATAGCTTCATCTCACCCTCACACACTTACTTATCACTGCTTCAAGCCTCATACCCACATCTCACAGCTTGCACACATTGGCAGCTATTCAACGATGACAGGCACACCAAACACATTGCACCACACTCACTGACACACTTCCCTCTCTTGCAGGACAAAATGGCTCACAACTGGCACCAGCAGGACCTAACTATTGTAGATGTAAACTTGTATTTACTCTGTACAGCCACCAGAGGGCTCATTCTCTGGAGTCCCAAGGGATCCCATAATCCCTTGGAAGCACAGGTATTTAAGGAGGCTTCACAGGTTGGAGAGGCACTCTGGAGACCTGCAATAAAAGACTAAGGTCACACTTTACTTTGAGCTCACAGTGTTCAGTTTGACTCTTTCTCCATAACAACACTAACCAGTGGGGAAAAGTAGATTGGAAACAGCTAATTATTGGTAAATCCATGTCAGAACAGTGGGGAGGTATTCAAGGAGGAGATAGTGAGGGCTCAGAGCAAATATGATCCCGCTAAGCAAAAGGCTAAGGAGGCAAAATCGCCCCTTTTTATAGCCCCGTTAATGCCACCGGGGGGACGTTAATGGGGCACAATGGATTGATCGCCCGGGTGATAGCGCCTCCTGGGAAATTGCGCTGGAAGTTTGGGGGCGCTGTCCTGGTAGCGCTGTGCCCTACGATTAGCCCCTGGCCTGGCGCACAGCCGACAATGACGTCATCGCCATGTGTGCCGACCCCTTACCGCCCCGTGCCGACCTCTTTGCGCCCTGCGGGAGAAATTGTCCCATAGGCCTCGAGGCTGGCGCAGGCCGATGTCAACGCCAAACTAGCGGACATCCGCCACCAAGATGCCCCTTAAAGGGGAGGCCTTTAGTGCCCCAGGCCGCATTTTATTTTGTCGGCCGACTCTTGCATCGGCCTGATAATGGCAGCCCTTGCTTCAACCGGGCCATCATCATGCAACCCGGCACACCATTTTGTGGCTGGGCTGCTGTCCCGGTCGATCATGTCCTTGGCCACTAAAGGGCATGCATAGTGCGCAGCAGCCCTCCCGGGCATTGTAGCACAGTGCTACGCGGATGCTCTGCATAGCGCTGGGCTCCCGCCCCAGGAGCGCCCTTCCAAGGAAACTTCCTTGGAGGGGGACTCGTGTCCAATTCTCCCTCAGAGGCGGGGGGACTTCTGGGCCGGGCAATAACAGTCCCGGCCCCGGAAGGTTACCCCCCCCCAATCGGGATGAGGGGTAATTTAGCCCCCTAGGACTTCCAAATCGAGCCCCCTCGATGTCAAGGGGCATACAGGGTAGGATAAGGCAAAAAAGGGAAGCTTATGTCAGATACTGAGAGTTAAATATTGTAGAAAGCCTAGAAGAGTATAAAAATGCAGGTGAAATTAAAAAGGAATTAGGAAAACAAAGAGAGGTCATGAAAAAGTATTGGCAAGTAAAATCAAGAAAAACTATTACCCCCCATTATCTCAACCCAACCGACAAGGAAATTCGATCCCTAGTCTGTTGTGAGTTAACTGTGGCAGTGGTAAGGGTGCTATACTTGGCCAAATCACTGCTGAGTTATGGAATGGAAAATCATCTAAATATTCGCTGTCCACCAAACAGCATAGGCTTGGCAACACTTTCCGTCAAAGTTCACATGTAAATTATAGCCCTTTGGGAAGTCAATGCTTTCATAGGAGGGAAATAAAAAGAATTCAGCACTTTTTTAAATTGTCCTTCCTGTGGAGCATGGAGGAGCAGAAGTGCTTCTCCCAACTCCACAGTACTAATATGGGCTGCTGCTCAGTCCTCCTGTATCTCCTCCATATATTGGAGCTGGTGATGCTCCCTGAGCCCAGTGCAAATCCTCAATCTTCGTCTCCTGGTTGCGAATCCTCAGTCTCCGTCCCCTTGTTCCTCATTTGCCCACCAGTGGAAACAATCTTTCTGTCTTTATTATTCATTCATGGAATGTGGGCGTCGCTGACAAGGCCAGCATTCATTGCCTATCTCTATTTGCCCTCGAGAAGGTAGTTGTGAGCCATGTTCTTGAACCGCTGCAATCGGAGTGATAATACTTCTTGGTGGTGGTTTGGTACAACTGACCATTTTAGAGAGCAATTAAGAGTCAAGTGCATTGCTGTGGGTCTGGACTCACATATAGGCGACACCAGGTAAGGATGGCAGATTTCCTTCCCTAAAGGACATTCGTGAACCAGATGGGATTTTATGACAGTCCAGTAATTTCATGGTCACCATTACTGATACTAGCATTTTATTCTAGATTTTTATTTTGATAAGTCCTTACTATACAGTATAAATGCACACGAGGCCCATGCTTGAGAGAAGGTCACTCTGTGACCAGTAACCTTTATTCACTAGCACTCAAGTGATGAAGGTGGGTGGAGCTTCCCCTTTTATACCTGAAAGACCAGGTTAGGAGTGTCTCCCACAAGTTCACCACCTAGTGGTCAATGTTCTCACAGTGTACAACTAGTCAGTTTATACATGGGTTACAATGACAGCTAAATACATGACATCACCTCCCCCCAAAGTCTTATTGGGATCACAGGTTGAGTCTCTCTGGTGGTTTACGCTCCCTTGTAGAGCACCTGAGTTGGGGCTCCGGTTGTTGGGCGCTTGCCTGTGTGTCTTCTGTTTGCGCTGCCTCATTCCTGTCCGGACTGCCCACAGTGACTGGGCTCTCCGCACTTCGTTCCGGTGTTCGGTCATCTGTGGTGGAGTGAACTCTACATCGTGTTCTTCCTCTGCTTCTTCTATGGGGTTGCTGAACCTCCTTTTTGTTTGATCCACGTGTTTGCGGCAGATTTGTCCATTGGCAAGTTTAACTACCAGAATCCTATTCCCCTCTTTGGCAATCACAATGCCTGTGAGCCATTTGGGCCCTGCAGCGTAGTTGAGGACAAAGACAGGGTCATTGACATCGATACCTCGCGCCCTCGCATTCCTGTCATGGTAGTCACATTGTGACTGACACCTGCTCTCGACAATTTCTTTCATGGTGGGATGTATAAGGAATAACCTGGTTTTGAGCGTCCTTTTCATTAGCAGCTCTGCGGGTGGAACCCCTGTGAGCGGGTGTGGTTGGAATCTGTAGGCCAACAGGAGGCATGATAAGCGGCTTTGTAGGGAACCACCTTGGATTCTGAGCATCCCCTGTTTGATTATCTGAACTGCTCATTCCGCCTGGCCGTTTGAGGCCGGCTTGAACGGTGCCGTTCTGACATGGTTAACTCCATTGCCTGCCATGAAGTCCTGGAATTCAGTGCTTGTGAAGCACGTGCCATTGTCACTGACTAAGACATTGCCCATAGACTTTCTACCGTGGCAGAGGATGTGCTTGAATTGAGAATGTCACACTCGATCCATTTGGAGTAGGCGTCTACTACGACCAAAAACATTTTTCCCATGAAAGGACTGCGAAGTCCACATGGATGCGTGACCATGGCTTGGTGGGCCAGGACCAGGGGCTAAGGGGAGCTTCCCTGGGCACATTGCCCAGCTGGGCACACGTGTTGCACCTGCGAACACAAAGTTCCAGGTCTGCATCTATCCCTGGCCACCAAACGTGTGACCTGGCAATTGCCTTCATCATGACAATGCCCGGGTGCTCATTGTGGAGTTCTCTGATGAACATCTCTCTGCCCACCTGGGGCATGACTACACGGTTTCCCCACAGTAGGCAATCGGCCTGAATCAAGAGTGCATCCCTGCGCCTGTGAAATGGTTTAAATTCCTCAGGGCATGCCCTGTACGTGGCTGCCCAGTCCCCATTCAGGACACATTTCTTGACTAAAGACAGTAGCGGGTTTCTATTTATCCAGACTTCAATCTGACGGGCTGTCACGGGTGAGCCTTCGCTTTCCAAAGCTTCAACAGCCATGACCATCTCAGCAGCATGCTCGGTAGCCCCCTCAGTGGTGGCTAGTGGGAGCCTGCTGTGTGCATCGGCGCAGTTTTCGGTGCCCGGTCTGTGCCGAATTGTATAGTCATAGGCGGCTAACGTGAGTGCCCACCTCTGTATGCGGGCCGATCCGTTTGCATTTATGGCCTTGTTGTCGGCCAAAAGGGATGTTAGGGGCTTGTGATCTGTCTCCAGCTCAAATTTCCTGCTAAACAGATACTGGTGCATTTTCTTTACTGCATATACACATGCAAGCGCCTCCTTTTCTGCCATCCCGTAGCCCCTTACTGCCTGGGACAGACTTCTGGAGGCATAAGCTACTGACTGTAACTGACCCTTGGCATTAACATGCTGCAACACACACCCGACACGATAGGACGACGCATCACACATTAAAACAAGTTTCTTACATGGGTCATATAGCGTTAACAGATTGTTGGAGCATAACAAATTGCGTGCTCTATCAAAAGCCCTTTCCTGGCTGTCTCCCCAGATCCATTCGCGACCTTTGCGTAGGAGCACGTGTAGCGGCTCTAACAGCATGCTCAATTTGGGAAGAAAGTTACCAAAATAGTTCAAGAGCCCCAGGAACGAACGCAGCTCCGTCGTGTTACGGGGTCTGGATGCTCTCTGGATCGCTTCCGTCTTGGATGCAGTAGGTCTGATCCCGTCTGCTGCTACCCTCATCCCCAGGAATTCTACCTCTGGAGCTAGGAAGACACACTTCGCCTTTTTCAGTCGCAGCCCTACCCGGTCCAGTCTGCGTATCACCTCCTCTAGGTTGCGGAGGTGTTCTTCAGTATCACGACCCGTGATGAGGATGTCGTCTTGAAAAACCACCGTCCCTGGAATCGACTTGAGGAGGCTTTCCATATTTCGTTGAAAGATCGCGGCGGCCGAACGAATCCCAAACGGGCATCTGTTGTACTCAAACAACCCTTTGTGTGTTGTGATGATGGTTAGCTTCTTCGACTCAATCGCCAGCTCCTGGGCCATGTAAGCTGAGGTCAGGTCCAATTTTGAAAAAGGTTTGCCACCGGATAGCATTGCAAAGAAGTCCTCCGCTCTCGGTAGCGGGTACTGGTCTTGGAGTGACACCCGATTGATGGTGGCCTTGTAATCACCACATATCCTGACCGACCCATCCGCACTGGCACAATCGGGCTCGCCCAGTCACTGAATTCGACTGGTGAGATGATGCCTTCCCTCAGCAGGCGGTCCAATTCGCCTTCTATCTTTTCCCGCATCATGTACGGCACCGCTCTGGCCTTGTGGTGTACTAGCCTGGCATCGGGTTTATGTGAATCACTACCTTGGCCCCCATGAAAGTGCCAATGCCGGGTTGAAATAGTGAGTCAAATTTGTCCAGGAACTGTGAGCATGATACTCGCTCCACAGAAGAAATTGCATTGACATTGCCCCATTTCCAGTTCATGACAGCAAGCCAACTCCTCCCCAGTAGTGCGGGACCGTCTCCCGGGACAATCCAGAGTGGTAACCTGTTCTCCGAATCTTTGTGGGTCACGACTACCGTGGCGCTGCCTAGCACCGGAATGATCTCCTTTGTATATAGAAACATAGAAACATAGGAAATAGGTGCAGGAGTAGGCCATTCGGCCCTTCGAGCCTGCACCGCCATTCAATGAGTTCATGGCTGAACATGCAACTTCAGTACCCCATAACCTGCTTTCTCGCCATACCCCTTGATCCCCATTGTAGTAAAGACTACATCTAACTCCTTTTTGAATATATTGGCCTCAACAACTTTCTGTGGTAGAGAATTCCACAGGTTCACCACTCTCTGGGTGAAGAAGTTTCTCCTCATCTCGGTCCTAAATGGCTTACCCCTTATCCTTATATCCGTAGCTGTGCGTCAATCGGCGATAATTTTGGCCTCCTGGCCTTGGACACCCACAACCTTTCGAACTGTTTGATACTCATCAGGGACCGGCTGGTCCCCGTGTCTAGCTCCATTGATACTGGGATGCCATTGAGGAGCACTTTCATCATTATCGGTGGCGTCCTGGTGTATGAACTGTATACGTGCTCCACATGAACTCGCTGAACTTCAGCTTCCAGCGATTTCCCCCAGTGTACATTTGGCCTCGTAGGGCTTACATCGGGCCCGTCCTCCTCATAAATCAGCCTGGCTGCAGGCTTCCTGCACATATGCGCCAAGTGACCGCTGACGTTGCAGTTTCTGCAGGTAAATTGCTGATACCTGAAAACTCTGGCTGGGTGTGTGCCTCCACACCTCCAACATGAGCCATTGTTGGAAACAAAAGGTCCATTACCAGTCGATCTCCTCTGACTGTCTCTGTGACTGCCCTTAAGTGCACCATTAACATTTGTCAAACATCATTCTGGTCTCTTCCTCCCCTGAGATAAAAGTCTGGGCCATCAAGGCCGCTGTTTCCAGGGTCAAGTCTTTGGTCTCAATCAGTTTCCTGAAAACCCCAGCGTGCCCTCAATAAAAAAGTCTCGCAGCATCTCCACTCTGCATGCATCTGGGAACTTACATAGGCTCGCCAGGCGCCAGAGATCTGCCACGAAGTCTGGAACACTTTGCCCTTCTCGCCGTCGGTGCGTATAAAACCGGTGTCTCGCCATGTGCATGCTGCTCGCCAGTTTAAGGTATTCCCCGATTAACTTACTGAGCTCTTCAAATGTCTTGTCCGCCGTCTTCTCTGGCGCTAGAAGATCCTTCATCAGGGAATATATCCTGGATCCACAAACCGTCAGGAGATGAGCCCTGCCCAACTCCTGTCCCAACCATTCCTTAGTGACAAAACTTTGCTATAGTCTCTCAATAAAATCGTCCCAATCATCACCAACACAGTACCTCTCGTCTGTGCTGCTAGTGGCCATGCTCGCGTGGTTTAAATCCCACTTTCCCACTTTCTCATCGCCAATGATAAGTCCTTACAATACAGTATAAATGCACACGAGGCCCATGCTTGAGAGAAGGTCACCCTGTGGCCAGTAACCTTTATTCGCTAGCACTCAAGTGATGAAGGTGGGTGGAGCTTCCCTTTTTATACCTGAAAGACCAGGTTAGGAGTGTCTCCCACAAGTTCACCACCTAGTGGTCAATGTTCTCACAGTGTACAACTAGTCAGCTTATACATGGTTTACAATGACAGTTAAACATATGACAATTTAATTAACTGAATTTAAATTCCCCAGCTGCTATGGTGTGATTTGAACTCATGAATCATTAGTCCAGGCCTCTAGATTACTAGTCCAATAACATAACCACTATGCTACCGTTCACTGTTTACCTGCAGTAAGGTGACCAGGTTTCATTCACCTCTTTACAAGATGCTTTTCTCTCGCCGCTGCTCCCACTCACTATATTGCTGCTTCTGCTGCTACTCCCGGCTCTGCAAGAGATGCTGGACCCCACATCCACCCCGCCCAAACTCCAATCCCATTCCCAGTCTGCCTATCTCCCCAGCATGAGCCTCCATCTTCCAACCCATACTCCATAGTCCCCCGAGCTCACAATTCATCAGTCTCTGACCACCCACACCCACACCCCTTCCCCCCCGCGAGCCATCTCCAAACCCCTAAATCCTTGTTTGTTACCCTCTACGCGACTGCCAGACCTATCACCTCTGCCCTCTCTCCCACTGCCCTGAGCCCCAATCTCCCAACTCCTGCTCCCACCAAATGCCCCCCCACCCCCCAGTGCTAACATCCCCACTCCCCCACCCCGCCCCAACCCAACCCAGGTCTCCCCAGCCCTGCATCTCTCCATGCCCCTTCTCCCTCTCCCCTTCATCTTCTGGTCACTCCTAAGTGAGCGCAGGTTCTCCGACCTGCAGGGGGAAGGGGCATAAACACAGGGTGGGCGCGAAGATTAAAAGCCACCATTCTCCCAGGCTGTAAGAAGTAGCGTCTGGGAGATTCATGTCCTATTTTGGGATACATGACAACATTAAGCGCAGGACACTGCAGCCAGATTAATCAGTTTCACACGCCGGATCCGGCCTGCAGGCCATATGTTTGACAGCCTGATCTACAGCCTTGGAGAGCGCTCCAAGTTTCCACTACCCTTTTGTATAAAAAAATTATTTGCGAGTGAATTGCCTTCCTACCCTTTACCTCCTGAATGCGCACTTCAAGTACACGATGATCAAAACAGATTGAGAGCTTTGGATGCCTGCATTTTCCAGAAATATTGTACAGTAAAGCACTGTCCAATTTTCCATAAGCAAATGCCTTCTTAATACACATGAAATTCAGACTCATTATTGCATCTAGTGCTAGACTCAGCATTGTAGCACACTATTTACTGAAACCAATGATATTGAGAGTCAACAGAATAGCTTCATTTTTTTTTGGAACCCAGTTAACCCCCCCAAAAGTGCAGACTACAATGAAGTGCCATCAAAATGCAGCCTCGTATTTGGCTAATCTTTTTGATGAAAACCTCATATTGACTTTGTAAAGGGTCTAATTGTTAATCCAAATCATTTTTGTCTCCAACTTCACGATTGGATACCCCTTCATCATGTGCATATTTACTGTTTCTTGTTCCATTATACATTATCTTGTATATACCTGTATTGAAATTCATGCTCCAACAGCAAACTAAGCTATTTAATTGGATCCAGTGCTTTTTGAATGCTATTGTTCATCTTTATATTTGTTACTTGACCACATAGCTTACTATCACAAGCAAATTGTATTTATTATGCTTTAATTACTATAATAATAGAAAAAGTAAAATTGGGTCATTTATGAATACAATGAGCAACATAGGACACAGATGGGGGAATTCTGGAGTCACAAACCTCCAGACAGAGCTTCTTTTTCCATTTATTGTCACCTGCTTCCAAAAACCAATCCACTTTTCTTTGTTTTTGAACTGCAATTGTTCTCAGTTGCAACACACAGTCATATATTTATACATGTCATCATCATAGGCAGTCCCTCGAAATCGAGGAAGACTTGCTTCCACTCTAAAAGTGATTTCTCAGGTGGCTGCACAGTCCAATGCGGGAACTACAGTCTCTGTCACAAGTGGGGCAGACAGTGGTTGAAGTAAAGGGTGGTTGGGGAGTTTGGTTTGCCGCATGCTCCTTCCGATTTCCGCATGCTCTTGGCAACGAGACTCAAGGTGCTCAGTGCCATCCCGGATGCTCTTCCTCCACTATGGGCAGTCTTGGGCTAGGGATTCCCAGGTGCTAGCGGGAATGTTGCACTTTAATCAAGAAGGCTTTGAGAGTGTCCTTGAAACATTTCCTCTGCCCACCCGGGGCTTGTTTGCCGTGTCGGAGCTCCGAGTAGAGCGCTTACTTAGGGAGTCTCATGTCGGGCATGCGGATGATGTGGCCCGCCCAACAGAGCTGGTTGAGCATGGTCAGTGCTTCAATGATGGGGATGTTGGCCTGAGCGAGAACACTGACGTTGGTGCGTCGATCCTCCCAGTGGATTTGCAGGATCTTGCGGAGGCAGCGCTGGTGGTACTTCTCCAGCACTTTGAGATGTCTGCTGTATATAGTCTATGTCTCTGAGCCATATAGGAGGGTGGGTATCACTACTGCCCTGTAGACCATAAGCTTGGTGGCAGATTTGAGGTCCTGGTCTTAAAACACTCACTTCCTCAGGCGACCGAAGGCTGTGCTGGCACACTGGACCTCGTTTTCGATGTCTGCCCTTGCTGATAGTAGGCTCCCGAGGTATGGAAAATGGTCCACGTTGTCCAAGGCGCTCCGTGTGCTGTGTGGCGGGGTCAGGTTGGTGGAGGACCTTTGTCTTACAGGTGTTTAGTGTAAGGCCCATGCTTTCGTACGCCTCAGTGAAGGTGTTGATGATGGCTTGGAGTTCAGTCTCTGAAGGCGTAAGCGTCATCGGCGTACTGTAGTTCGATGACAGAGGATGGGACATGACAGGAACCTACGACTGCTGGACCAACCATCGCCTAATCCGCTCCATCATTAACACCAACAACATTTATACATGTATACTTTTAAAGAATACAGAGTGATGGGGAGTGACCCTTGCATAGAAGTTTGTAAAAGGAAAAGGGACTGGGTCTGATATGTGGTGTTGGGATTTAGGTATGCTGTTGGTAGATGGTACAAACAGCAACTTCCAATGCACTGAATTATGGAATGTTGTATTTGCTTGAGCTGTTGGACTCTAACTTCTCAGAGAAATTCACAGACAGATCACATTTGAGTTCAGCAGCTGTATACTGGATTTTTGTTTATGTTGCTTCAGGTGGATCACAATACTGGGAGTTCTAATCATTGTTCATGACGTCGCTGAAGGTGTAATTTTGCCAAATAAGATTCTAAACTTCCATCAGTGAGAATAGCCAAGGAATGATTGCTTTTAAATGATATTCTTCTGTCTGCTATTTTAACGCGGGCTCTAATGTATTATTTTTTATGGGTTACCATTGTTAGAAACTGGAGATACTTAAAAACAAATGGTTATGCGAATTAATCTGTGACGTGAAGAATGCTGTGGTTATATGATTGTGTTAGAGCTGGAGACAAAAGTCTCCTCAGGCTAATATTAGGATGGCTGGATAGATGCTTGGAATGTGCAAATGTTTTGGTTTCCTGTGGATGTTGTAGCATTCTGCACTATGACAGCCATTATCTGTTGTTTTCAAGTTAAGACTTCAACTTTGTTTATGTATCTTTAATTTAACCAAGTAAGCTCTATATTATTACTAACAATCAAGTTATAATGCTAAGGTACGAATTGGAGTTAGCTTAACAGAACTGCAAAAATAATTAAAAATTTAATAAGTATAGAAACACATAGGATGGAAGGAATTTTGTTAAGATAAACACAATTTCAAAATGGAGTAATTTGCTAGGTTATAAAGCAGGTAATGACCAATTTAAGTTATATAGCTCTGGTTTGGGCCTCATGATTGAAAGGGTACAGGGCTAGGCCTTGTGTTAATTATACCCAAGAGGATAGGAACTAGGGAGATAAAACGTGAATTCCAATGAAAAAACTCTGAGAAAATATTAACAGGAAAGACATGTGGACAAGATCATGAGACATCTTTAGGGAGGGCTTTGTTTCAAGAATCGAGTCAAAGAACTCAAAGTCCTATTGGGTACTGAATTTTTAGGGGAATCTCGATAGGCCAAAGGTCTGGTCAATATCCAACTTCAGGCCCACCCCTAAAAATAGAATAAAATTACCTCCTGAGAGCTTGTCCTCACAGACAGTGGAGGTGAGAGTTATACAGAAGATAGGCTGGTCAAACACTCTTCGAGAGTGATACCATGCTCTAAGGAGGCTCTAGACGAAAATGAAGAAAGGCCGCTCAGAATAATGCTCACATGCATCTCCAGCAGTGGCTTCTCTTCCCTCCCTTTACACCATCACCTTGAAGGATCTTTCCTCATCTCCCTCCTCTTGCTTATCTATATGCTGTCTCTTGGCAGTATTATCCATAAGCATGGTGGTAGCTTTCATCTGTATGCTGGTGATATCTATCTCTACCTCTTCACCACTCCAGCTCTACCTCTCCACTACTTTTCTTGACCCCTTTGTTGCCTCCATCAGACTGCCTCTCCAAAATCAAATCTTGGACAAGTCACAACTTTATCCAGTTCAACATCAGGGAACTGAAACCATTGTCTTCGGTCCACACCACAAATTCTGCTCCCTTGCCACTAATTTCATACCCCTCCCCAGCCACTTCTCTTCAGGCTTAACCAAACTATTTATAATCTTGATGACCTGTTGCATCCTGAACTGAACTTTAAACCCCACATCCCATCCAAATACAAGAATGTTTACTTCCACCTCTGCAATATTGTCTAGCTCCATCCCTATCTCAGCTGAAACCAAATCTGCTTTTGTCACTTTCAGACTTTACTACTCCAACCCTTATCTTGCTGGCCATCTATCTTCCAATACACTGCTACATGTATTCTATCCCACATTAAATCCCATTCATCTAGCATCTCCATGTTGGCCAATTTATATTGGCCAGACCCCAAAGCATTCCTCCATGGCCCTGCCCTGATCAACGTCCTCTCCTGCAGCCCTATACCCCTCCCTAAAGCTGCAGTCCTCCGATTCCAGAATGCGAAATATCTACCACTGGCAGCAATACTTTTGATCACTTCAATCCTGTTCCTTTGAACTTACAACTAAAACCTTCTTTCCACTCTTTCACTTCTCCATTAAAATTCTCGAAAACCAGCTTTGATCAAACTTTTGATTGCTCTCCTAATCTCTTCCATCTTGGCTCAACGCTTGCTTTTCTTACGCACATTTATAAAGCGCTTTGGGGATTTTTTTCCATTAAAGGTACTATATAAATGCAAACTTGTTGAATTTGCTTGAATTATTTGTGTTACAAAATAGAAGGAATGCACAAACATCTATTTTACCGTGTGTGGATTGTTGAAAACTTCTGCTTTCTTGATCTGACATCTTTTCTCTTGCATCATTACGAAGGCTGTCTTCACACCCCTAATAAATAGCATATTTAGTTGTTGAGTTTGTGTTCAGTTTAAGACCTAATTTGAAATGTTACCAGAGTAATACGTACCCCATTGAAAAATACAAAGAGTTTGGATACTTCATTTTCCTTATTTGTGGCTCTAGAAAAAGATGGTACCATTGTTTTTCCAATAGTTTCAAATCTAGTAAAATAGTTTCAGAATGGATGTTTTACTTGATTATATTCCTATAATGGTGTGAAATAAGATTCCACTATTGCAAGTTCCACCTACTCGGAGAGAAAGTAATATATACTGCAGTAGAAGTCTTGTATTAGGGTACTGTGCACAGCAAACCAGTTTCCTTTATTTATTAATTCCTATTAAGCAAAGACTATTTAGAAATTGTGTATAGACAGTAATATTACATGCAAGTATCTAAGAGGGCAAAATACAGTACTACTGAACATTCATGACACATCAATAACATAATAAAGTTATGTAAAATTTATTCATACAATCTATATTTCATTAGTTTCTTAAACAAAATCAGCATTTATCAAGTATGAGCAGTTAATTAAATCCATCCTAAGAAAATAATAATTCCTTTGATTTAGTTATACCAATTAAGTCAATAGTAGATCAGTTTAAGCACAGGTTAATACATACTATAAAACAGAACACTAGTGTAAAACCTTTCTATTAACTTGTGCACCCATTCAAATATATTCAAAAAGAGCTTCAGTAAATTTTATAGAGGTAACAGTACTACAATTTTCATAAAATGTACCACTTCATTGAAAACAGTTCCTTCAGATTTGCTTGAATAAAATGAAGGAATGATAATTTTGAGCTGTTGATGAAATTCCGAGACCAAGGTAGGAATATGTTTGAATAATGTCTATGGCTCATTGATCATTGTAGCATAAGTAAACCTTTTTGGCCAACAATGCACTGATCTAGCCTATTCAATAGATTTCAGGAGGTAATAGAAAGTTACTTCAGTGGAAGATTGTTATTAGTTGGCAAGACCCAAAAGTTTAAAGGGATGAGGAAAGGGTCTATAAAATATTGTGTTCAAATCCCAAGGCTCACAAATGCTTGTGAATTCTAATCGTATCCCTAAATTATATTTGAATTTGGTTTCAATAGTTCCTGATGGGGGCACGAGATACAGGACCACATAACAATATAATTCTTCCCTCCAAGAAAAGATATGGAGGAAAACTGACAGGACGTAACAGTGACAGACACAAAAAGTGGGAAAAAGATAAACTATCAATTTTTTTTTTAAGTATTAGGGGCTAGAAATTTACCTCAGATCGCTGGCGCCGGATCGTTAACGGCATTCCGGTGGTTGCGTTTTTTGAACCGCTGGAATACCGCCGGTGCGCGCTCCCGTGGTTCTCTGCTCTTCAATGTCGGCGGTGGCAGAGCGTTCGGATAGCGGGCGGGCGGGCGGGCGGGAACGGACGGTGGCGGAGGCCCAAACCTCGGCGATCTAAAGGCAAGCAGAACCACTGTACAATAGGCTGGAAAAGCTTCTCTGCGCATGCACGGCCATTCTCCCGCGATTTTAGAGTCAAGGGTGACTCTGCACATGCGCAGAGAAGACTGAGACAACACTGGATAGCTTCAAACTGCAGAGGTGGATGGAGGATTGTGCTGTTGCTTCAATGTTGTCCGATAACCCTCTTTTGCTCCAATTCCTGCATAATGTGGAGCTCGTTAGGAGTATTCCTCGCCTCTCTTTTATTTTTTTTTATATATTTAACATGTAATATGTCAGCGAAGCTCCTTGATTGTGTGGACTGGTGAGGCTGCGGCCTGTTCTGGGAGTGTCGCGCCGGAGCCGTCTGCTGTTCAATAACGCTCTCTGCCTGTTGTAATTTAATATTTGATGGTTCTTGCCAGCCTCGCTGTGTCACATGAGGATTTGATATTGTTTGTGTCTGTGCTAGTAGCTCTTTGCACTAGCCCCCAAGGTAATTCTCGAGGAAGTAATCAGGATGTTTAGTGCATCTGGCATTTTAAGCATGTAAGCGGAATCGATGGGAAGCTATTATGCTGCTCTCCATGACGGCACTGTAACATTATTGCATTAGAGGCTGGAGCCTTTATCTTCAAATGCTCGCTGCCTAGCGTGGAACTGAGCCAAGGGAGACAGCAGGTGAAATGACCTGCAAGTGCCAATAGCAAATTGTAGTAAAACACAAAAGTATCTGGTTTCCCTAATGGAGCTGTACCTTGTTTGAACTGCGCTCTTGCAGGTCATGGTGTTGGTGACCATTTACGGTCAGATTAGTGTCTAGTTGACTGCTCTTTTAAAGTTTCTGGCTTTGTGATGTAAAATAAATTGATGAAGACGGAACAGCTGGAGTGATCAGCCAGCCTGTTATGATGGTGAAAAAGTTTCTAGTAATCTCCACTCTGAATGAACTTTGTAACCCAGCTGCCAATACTTAATCGTGCATAACGCTGGGTCTAAGTCAGATAAGTACTTTAAAAATGGGCTGTTTTGATCGGAGCGATAACAGGCGGCAGCAGGCCTTAAAAAATACTTTTTTGTGGAAATTAGCACTGGGGGGGAATTTTGGGCGAGTACTGGGCAGCAAATGTGGGCGGGCGATTTGCAGCAATGCTGCCGGTAATTGTCGGCCGAAATTACCGCTGGTGATAATCGGGAGGAGAAAGAGTGGGACAGGGCAGTAATTTACATTTTTGTCCAAAACGGGCGGTAACTGGGCGATACCAGGGGAAATTCTAGCCCCTAGCTGTATTAAGTGTTCATGCACAAGACAAACATTCTCACTCCTCCATTTTCCAGACATTATTTGTTGATAATTATTACAATTCAGGCTATTCCCAATAATGTTTACATATGCTCACAACAAAATTCAGCTTCCATAGGTAAGCCTATGCTTTCCTTGAACCGAAACATGACCTTATGGGTAAATATCTGGAATAGTGCCATAGGACAAAAATGAACCTTCCTACCTTTTGAGTACACACCAGAAACTAGCATGGGAACAGCATCACCTCCAAGTTCCCTTCAAGTCATACACCATTTTGATTTGAACAGATATCGCTGTTCTTTCATTGTAGTTGAAACTCCGACGTAACAACACTGTGGGAGACCTTCACCACATGGACTGCAGCAATTCAAGAAAGCAGCTCATCACCACCTTCTCAAGAGCAACTAGAGGTGGGCAATAGATGCTGACTTTACTAGTGACTCCCACAATTCCAATAATTAATATTTTTCATCAACTTGTCCTGCCACCTTCAAATGGGTGTCTTTGTTCCTGCACCCCTTTAACCTTATACATGAATTATGACTCCTGTGCTGGCAGCTTCCTAGGGAGCTCCTTTGCTGTGCAAGTCTATCCTTGACCATCTGTTGCCCTCTCTTCCACTGTTTAAGTTCTCCTGGCTCTAATAGTGGCCGCATTTTAGCCCTAATTTTTAACTGCTAGTTTAAAGTTACCTGGGCCAACTACCCATCCCCGAACAGGCCCGCTCTTTGTTGTCTTTAGTGACACTGGATCGTTGCTCAAATTTAGCTTCCAAATTCTTGGACTTCTCTGGATGTCAAGACTACACCTGCACTGGACTACACCACAATTGCTGTGTCACTGATCTGCTATTCAGTTGCTTAAATTTTAAAGTAACTTTGTCCAGCTTACTGCTGCTGTTACCTGTTGAGAATATGCCATCCACAAGCTTAATGTGGATGATTGCATCAGCATCATGGCCTTGACGGAAACCTGACTGAACGGTAATGACACCTTCCCCCTAAATGAAGCCTCCCCGCCTGGTTATACCTTCTGCCACTTGCCCCGGTGTGGCTCTTACCATCAAATCACACATGGTCTGTCCCTCCACTCCTCTTGCAAATTCTTCTCCTTTGAGCATCACACATTGTTCCATCCCTGTAGCCACTCATTTAAAACCCTCATTCTTTACCACCCACTCAAGTACCATGCCAAATTTCTCACCGAGATATTGTTATGTCTCAAATAAAGCAATGTGACTGAGTACTGTAGATTTGAGTAAGTGTGACCTTCGTCTCTTTATTCTGACTCCAGAGTGCTGGCACAGCATGGGAGGCCTGCTTATATTCAGTGCTCCCAAGGGATGCTGGGATCCCTTGGAATTCCAACAGATGCATCCTCTGGTGGTGGTAGAATGCTGGTTACAAGGTGTTGCATACATAACATCACTCCCCCCCCAAAGTCAAAAGTACACTTACTTACAGGGTGAAACCATCTGGGGCTTTCTGCTCCCTAGTCGATCGTCTCGGTACAAACACAGGTGCAGGTGAGTTGGTTGGGCCTTCGCTGGGCTGCTGCACAGCTGGCCTTGCTGGGCTGCCGGGGATGATGAGTTCAGCTTCGTGGTCAACCGTGATGTCGGTTGCCACTTGTGTGTGTATCGGAGGGTCGAAGTTGGTGGTGTCCTCTTCAGGTTGCTCATGGCTGTCTGTGAATCAGTTTGCTTTGGTCCAAATGCTTTCCGCAAGTTTGTCCATTTGCAAGTTTGACCTCAAACACCCTACTCCTTTCTTTAGCTACAACAGTGCCAGCAAGCCATTGGGAACATGTCCATAGTTGAGTACAAATACAGGGTCATTGACTTCAATATTGCGTGACAAATTTGTGCGATCATGGCACATGCTTTGTTGATGCTGCCTGCCCTCGACGTGATCATGGAGATCAGGGTGGACTAGAGAGAGCCTTGTTTTGAGTGCCTTTTTTATGAGCAGTTCGGTAGGGGGAACCCCGGTGAGCGAGTGGGGTCTTGTGCGGTAGCTGAGCATGACTCAGGACAGGCGAATCTGCAGGGAACCTTCCGACACGCGTTTCAAGCTTTGCTTGATGGTTTGAACTGCCTGTTCTGCCTGGCCATTAAATGCGGGCTTGAGCGGGGCAAATGTGACGTGCTTGATCCCATTGTGGCTCATGAATTCCTTGAATTCAGCACTGGTGAAGCACGGCCCATTGTCGCTGACAAGGATATCAGGCAGGCCGTGTGTGGTAAAGATGGCTCGTAGGCTTTCGATGGTGGCAGTGGACGTGCTTACAGACATTATTACACACTCAATCCATTTTGAATAAGCATCCACAACAACCAAAAACATTTTGCCTAGAAACAGGCCAGTGAAGTCAACGTGGATCTTAGACCACGGTTTGGAGGGCCATGACCACAAACTTAGCGGTGCCTCTCTGGGTGCATTGCTCAGCTGAGAGCAAGTGTTTCTCTGGCGCACACAAGACTCCAAATCTGAGTCGATGTCGGGCCACCGCACATGGGATCTGGCTATAGCTTTCATCATTACTATGCCTGGGTGGGTATTGTGTAGGTCACGTATGAACATTTCCCTGCCTTTCCTCGGCAAAACCAGGCGATTACCCCACAAAAGACAGTCCGCCTGTATGGACATTTCGTCTTTGCGCCGCTGGAATGGCTTGATCTCTTCATGCATCTCCGCTGGGACGCTGGACCAGCTCCCATGGAGGACACAGCTTTTTACAAGGGACAGTAAAGGATCCTGGCTGGTCCAGATCCTGATCTGGTGGGCCGTAACGGGTCGTTTTCAAATGCATCCATCACCGAGCAAGTCTGCAGGCTGTGCCATTTCCACCCCGGTGGTGGGCAATGGTAGCCGACTGAGAGCAGCAGCGCAGTTCTCTGTGCCTGGCCTGTGGCAGATTACATAGTTATATGCAGGCAGCATGAGCGCCCATCTTTGGATGCGAGCAGAAGAATTGGTATTAATACCTTTGCTCTCTGAGAATAGCGATATGAGCGGCTTATGGTCAGTTTCTAACTCAAACTTAAGCACAAACAGATACTGGTGCATTTTTTTCACCCGTAAATGCATGCCAGGGCTTCTTTTTCAATCATGCTGTAGGCCCTTTCGGCCTTGCGCAAACACGTGGACGCATAAGCAACTGGTTGCAATGTTCGCGATTCGTTTGCTTGTTGTAACACACACCCGACCCCGTACGAAGACTCATCGCAAGCTAGCGCTAAACTTTTACATGAGTCATACAGAACAAGCAGTTTGTTGTAACATAACAGATTTCTGGCTTTCTCAAAAGCAGACTCTTGTGATTTCCCCCATACTCAGTCATCTCCCTTGCATAGCAACACATGTAGAGGTTCTAGCAAGGTGCTTAACCCGGGTAGGAAATTACCAAAATAATTGAGGAGTCCCAGGAACGAACGCAGCTCCTTCACGTTCTGTGGTCTCGGCGCATACTTGATGGCCTCCGTCTTGGCGTCGTTGGATCTGATGCCGTCTGCCGCGATTCTTCTATCTAAGAACTCGACCTCTATCACCAGGAAAACACACTTCGAACATTCCATCCTGAGTCCCACACGATCTAGCCGACTTAGAACCTTTCCAGGTTCTGCAAGTGTCGTGTCCCGACCTGTGATCAGTATGTTGTCCTGGAAAACCACGGTGCACAGAACTGACTTTAGCAGACTCTCCACGTTCCTTTGAAAAATAGCCGTGGCCGATCGAATCCCAAAGGGGCATCTATTGTTGATAAACAGACCTTTGTGCGTGTTGATGCAGGTGAGGCCTTTCGAAGATTCCGCCAGCTCCTGCGTCATGTAGGCCGAGGTCAGGTCCAACTTGGTGAACGTCTTCCCTCCTGCCAGCATCGCAAATAGGTCGTCTGCCTTGGGTAGCGGGTACTGGTCCTGCAGCGAAAAACGATTAATCATTACTTTATAGTCCCCACAAATTCTGACCATGCCATTGCCCTTGAGAACCGGAACAATCGGACTGGCCTACTCATTGAACTCAACCGGCGCAATGATGCCCTCTCGTTGCAGCCTGTCCAGCTCGATCTCCACTTTCTCTCGCATCATGTATGGCACCGCACATGCCTTGTGGTGGATGGGTCGTGTACCGGGAACCAAGTGAATCTGCACCTTCGCCCCAGAGAAATTTCTGATGCCTGGCTCAAACAACGACGGGAACTTGCTCAAAACCTGGGCACATGAGGCGTCGTCAACAGACAAAAGCGCTCGGATGTCGTCCCAGTTCCAGTGGATTTTTCCCAACCAGCTTCTGTCGAACAGTGAGGGGACATCTTCTGGTACAGTCCATAGTGGTAGTTTGTGCACCGCTCCATCATAGGAGACTTTTACTGCTGCACTGCCAATTACAGGGATCAGCTCTTTCGTGTAAGTTCTCAGCTTGGTATGAATGGGACTCAGCATGGGCCTTTGTGCCTTGTTGCACCACAGCCTCTCGAAGGCCTTTTTGCTCATGATAGACTGACTCGCACCCATGTCCAATTCTATGAATACTGGAATTCCGTTCAGTTCAACTTTTAACATGATTGATGGACATTTCGTGGTGAAGGTGTGTACCCTGTACACTTCTGCCTCCTCGGTTCGCGTGTCTAGTTCAGTTTGATCCACCATGGATCGGTCTTCCTCTGCAATATAGTGGTTTTAATAATGGCTTTTTCAGTACTGTGGCAGGGGCGGAAACTTGATTGGAGGGATTCAAACATGGAGTTCTGGGAAAGATAGGCATGTACTTGGGAGCCGACGGCACGTTCAAGGACCTTGGAGAGGAAAGAGATGCAGCAGAGGCATGGATGGTCTCAATCTTGGTGACAAAGAAGACCATGAGCTCCTCGCACTTGTTGTTGGAGGTGAGGGTGGAGGAAGCAAAGGAGAGGCGTTTAAGAAGATGGTTGTAGTGGAATAGAGAAGCTGGGGTTATCTTTCCATTCCAGGTGATCCTGGAATAGTGAACAGTTTTGGCAGAGGAGAGCAGGACCCGCTAGTGCTTTATGTGGTCCAACCAGATCTGGTGGAGATGTCTAAGCCAGTTGTCCGCCATAAACAATCAAGTCTGCGTCTTTTAGAGTTATGGAGTGGAGAGGGGGAAGGAGTATTTGGCTGGAGAGCGATACAAAGAAGTGATCAGAGATGGACTTATCTGTGATAGACACAATGGAAGTATCGAGACCATGAGAGATGGCAAGGTCAAGAGGGTGGCTGTGAAGATGGGTAGGGTAGTTCATTTGGAGAGAGAGATTAAGGGAGAATAGGAGCATAATAAACTCAATAGAGAGAGAGTATGATGAGTTGAGATGGAGATTGAATCACCAAGGATGAGAAGTCGTTTGGTACAGAGGCTGAGGGAGGAATGCAGTGTAGATATCTTATGTATGCAACACCTTGGTAACCAGCATTCTACCGCCACCAGAGGGCGCATCTGTTGCAGGCCCTCAAATCTGCCACCAAGCTCATGGTCCTACAAATCCTACAAATCCCCTGGGAGGACAGATGCACCAACATTAGCGTCCTCGACCAGGCCAACATCCCCAGCATTGAAGCACTGACCACACTTAATCAGCTCCGCTGGGCAGGCCACATTGTCTGCATGCCAGACACGAGACTCCCAAAGCAAGCGCTCTACTCGGAACTCCTTCACGGCAAATGAGCCAAAGGTGGACAGAGGAAACGTTACAAGGACACCTTTAAAGCCTCCCTGATAAAGTGCAACATCCCCACTGACACCTGGGAGTCCCTAGCCAAAGAGCGCCCTATGTGGAAGAAATGCATCCGGGAGGGCGCTGAGCATCTCGAGTCTCATTGCCGAGAGCATGCAGAAATCAAACTCAGGCAGCGGAAAGCGCATGCGGCAAACCTGTCCCACCCTCCCTTACCCTCAACGACTATCTGTCCCACCTGTGACAGGGACTGTGGCTCTCGTATTGGACTGTTCAGCCACCTAAGGACTCATTTTAAGAGTGGAAGCAACTATTCCTCGATTCCGAGGGACTGCCTATGATGATGATGATGATTCCCTTAATATCCAAAAATCTGTCGATTTCTATCTTGAATATACTCAACGACAGTGCATCCACAGCCATCTGGGGAAGAGATTTCCAAAGAATCACAACCATTTGAGAGAAGAAATTTCTCGTCATCTCAATCCTAAATGGCCGATCCTTTATTCTGAGACTGTGACCCCAAGTTCCAGACTCCCCAGCCAGTGGAAACATCCTCCCTGCATCTAGCCTGGCAAGCCCTGTAAGAATTTTGTATGTTTCAATGAGATCACCTTTCATTCTTCTAAATTCAAGGGAATGTAGGCCTAATCTCCTCAATCTTGCCTCATAGGAAAATCTTCCCGTCCCAGGAATCAGTCTGGTGAACCTTTGTTGTATTCCCTCCAAGGCAAGTATAGCCTTCCTTAGGTAAGGAGACCAAAACTGTATACTGTACTCCAGGTGTAGCCCTATATGATTGCAGTAAGACTTCTTTACTCTTATATGCTAATTATTTTGTAATAAAGGCTAACATACCATTTGCTTTCCTAATTGCTGCATGTTAACTTTCAGTGGTTTGTGTGTAAGGACACGCAGGTCCCTCTGAATACCAACATTTCCCAATCCTCACCATTTAAAAAATATTCTGCTTTTCTATTTTCCTACAAAAATGGGTAACTTCACATTTCTCCACATTATATTCCGTCTGCCATGTTCTTGCCCATTCACTTAACCTGTCTATATTCCTTTGCAGCCTCTTTGCATCTTCCTCACAACTTACATTCCCACCTAGCTTTGTATCGGTAGCAAACTTGGATACATTACACTTGGTCCTCACATCTAAGTAATTGATATAGATTGTTAATAGCTGAGGCCAAGCACTGAACCTTGCAATTCCCCACTGGTTACAGCCTGCCAATATAAAAATGACCCATTTATCCATACTCTCTGGGGCCAAAATTGCCCACTGCCTGTAATGGGGCGCATCCTCCATTTTTTAAAGTTGTTCTCCGAGCATGCCGTTGATATTTGGCAATTTGAAGTTTATTTTTGTTTGGGGCAGATGTGGCGGCTGAGGGGTGGAAGTGCCCTTGCAGCGGGTTGCTCACCCTGATCAGTCATCAGTGCCGCGCTGATGATGTCAGCGCGACGTGGACATGCCGCGTTGCATTGATGGGTAACAACATCTCTCCTCTTCAGTTAAAGGGGAGGGCCGCTGCGAATTCTGCATATTTTTCATATAGGTTCATTGGTCCACCAGGGAGAGGGTGCCAGGCTGTCTGTTGGCGGCCCGGCCAAACCGGGGGCATAATTATCGGGCCAACCTGGCAGTCGGCCGACAATAAAAAATAAAATGGCGTCACTGTCAGTGCCACCTCCCCTTTAAGGGCGGCCGCGCCGCCGACCAACAAGACGTGTGTTATGTATGTACATGCTGTTCGTAGCCACCAGATGGTGTCATTAGAAACATAGAAACATAGAAACATAGAAAATAGGTGCAGGAGTAGGCCATTCGGCCCTTCTAGCCTGCACCGCCATTCAATGAGTTCATGGCTGAACATTCAACTTCAGTACCCCATTCCTGCTTTCTCGCCATACCCCTTGATCCCCCTAGCAGTAAGGACCTCATCTAACTCCTTTTTGAATATATTTAGTGAATTGGCCTCAACAACTTTCTGTGGTAGAGAATTCCACAGGTTCACCACTCTCTGGGTGAAGAAGTTCCTCCGCATCTCGGTCCTAAATGGCTTACCCCTTATCCTTAGACTGTGACCCCTGGTTCTGGACTTCCCCAACATTGGGAACATTCTTCCTGCATCTAACCTGTCTAACCCTGTCAGAATTTTATATGTTTCTATGAGGTCCCCTCTCATTCTTCTGAACTCCGGCTACTGACGGTCCGCGTTGCGGAGTTGGAGCTGAAGGTGGATTCACTCTGGAGCATCCACGATGCTGAGAATGACGTGAGTATCACGTGTAGCAAGTTGGTCTTACTGCAGGAGAAGGGTCCACAGCCAGCGAGGGAATGGAAGACCAGCAGGAAGAGTAGTGCAAGGAAGGTAGTGCAGGGGTCCCCTGTGGTCATCCCCCTGCAAAACAGATACACCGCTTTGAGTACTGTTGAGGGGGATGACTCATCAGGGGAGGGCAGCAGCAGCCAAGTTCATGGCACCGTGGCTGGCTCTGTTGCACAGGAGGGCAGGAAAAAGAGTGGAAGAGCGATAGTGATAGGGGATTCAATTGTAAGGGGAATAGATAGGCGTTTCTGCGGCCGCAACCGAGACTCCAGGATGGTATGTTGCCTCCCTGGTGCAAGGGTCAAGGATGTCTCGGAGCAGGTGGAGGACATTCTAAAAAGGGAGGGAGAACAGCCAGTTGTCGTGGTGCACGTTGGTACCAATGACATAGGTAAAAAAAGGGATGAGTTCCTACGAAATGAATTTAAGGAGCTAGGAGCTAAATTAAAAAGTAGGACCTCAAAAGTAGTAATCTCAGGATTGCTACCAGTGCCATGTGCTAGTCAGAGTAGGAATCGCAGGATAGCTCAGATGAATACGTGGCTTGAGCAATGGTGCAGCAGGGAGGGATTCAAATTCCTGGGGCATTGGAACCGGTTCTGGGGGAGGTGGGACCAGTACAATCCGGACGGTCTGCACCTGGGCAGAATCGGAACCAATGTCCTCGGGGGAGTGTTTGCTAGTGCTGTTGGGGAGGAGTTAAACTAATATGGCAGGGGGATGGGAACCAATGCAAGGAGATAGAGGGAAACAAAAAGGAGGCAAAAACAAAAGACAGAAAGGAGATGAGGAAAAGTGGAGGGCAGAGAAACCCAAGGCAAAGAACAAAAAGGGCCATTGTACAGCAAAATTCTAAAAGGACAGAGGGTGTTAAAAAAACAAGCCTAAAGGCTTTGTGTCTTAATGCAAGGAGTATCCGCAATAAGGTGGATGAATTAACTGTGCAAATAGATGTTAACAAATATGATGTGATTGGGATTACGGAGACGTGGCTCCAGGATGAGCAGGGCTGGGAACTCAACATCCAGGGGTATTCAACATTCAGGAAGGATAGAATAAAAGGAAAAGGAGGTGGGGTAGCATTGCTGGTTAAGGAGGAGATTAAGGCAATAGTTAGGAAGGACATTAGCTTGGATGATGTGGAATCTATATGGGTAGAGCTGCAGAACACCAAAGGGCAAAAAACGTTAGTGGGAGTTGTGTACAGACCTCCAAACAGTAGTAGTGATGTTGGGGAGGGCATCAAACAGGAAATTAGGGGTGCGTGCAATAAAGGTGCAGCAGTTATAATGGGTGACTTTAATATGCACATAGATTGGGCTAACCAAACTGGAAGCAATACGGTGGAGGAGGATTTTCTGGAGTGCATAAGGGATGGTTTTTTAGACCAATATGTCGAGGAACCAACTAGGGGGGAGGCCATCTTAGACTGGGTGTTATGTAATGAGAAAGGATTAATTAGCAATCTCGTTGTGCGAGGCCCCTTGGGGAAGAGTGACCATAATATGGTGGAATTCTGCATTAGGATGGAGAATGAAACAGTTAATTCAGAGACCATGGTCCAGAACTTAAAGAAGGCTAACTTTGAAGGTATGAGGCGTGAATTGGCTGAGATGGATTGGCGAATGATACTTAAGGGGTTGACTGTGGATGGGCAATGGCAGACATTTAGAGACCGCATGGATGAACTACAACAATTGTACATTCCTGTCTGGCATAGAAATAAAAAAGGGAAGGTGGCTCAACCGTGGCTATCAAGGGAAATCAGGGATAGTATTAAAGCCAAGGAAGTGGCATACAAATTGGCCAGAAATAGCAGCGAACCTGGGGACTGGGAGAAATTTAGAACTCAGCAGAGGAGGACAAAGGGTTTGATTAGGGCAGGGAAAATGGAGTATGAGAAGAAGCTTGCAGGGAACATTAAGACGGATTGCAAAAGTTTCTATAGATATGTAAAGAGAAAAAGGTTAGTAAAGACAAATGTAGGTCCCCTGCAGTCAGAATCAGAGGAAGTCATAACGGGGAACAAAGAAATGGCGGACCAATTGAACAAGTACTTTGGTTCGGTATTCACGAAGGAGGACACGAACAACCTTCCGGTTATAAAAGGGGTCGGGGGGTCTAGTAAGGAGGAGGAACTGAGGGAAATCCTTATTAGCCGGGAAATTGTGTTGGGGAAATTGATGGGATTGAAGGCCGATAAATCCCCAGGGCCTGATGGACTGCATCCCAGAGTACTTAAGGAGGTGGCCTTGGAAATAGTGGATGCGTTGACAGTCATTTTCCAACATTCCATTGACTCTGGATCAGTTCCTATGGAGTGGAGGGTAGCCAATGTAACCCCACTTTTTAAAAAAGGAGGGAGAGAGAAAACAGGGAATTATAGACCGGTCAGCCTGACATCGGTAGTGGGTAAAATGATGGAATCAATTATTAAGGATGTCATAGCAGTGCATTTGGAAAGAGGTGACATGATAGGTCCAAGTCAGCATGGATTTGTGAAAGGGAAATCATGCTTGACAAATCTTCTGGAATTTTTTGAGGATGTTTCCAGTAGAGTGGATAAGGGAGAACCAGTTGATGTGGTATATTTGGACTTTCAGAAGGCGTTCGACAAGGTCCCACACAAGAGATTGATGTGCAAAGTTAGAGCACATGGGATTGGGGGTAGTGTACTGACATGGATTGAGAACTGGTTGTCAGACAGGAAGCAAAGAGTAGGAGTAAATGGGTACTTTACAGAATGGCAGGCAGTGACTAGTGGGGTACCGCAAGGTTCTGTGCTGGGGCCCCAGCTGTTTACACTGTACATTAATGATTTAGATGAGGGGATTAAATGTAGTATCTCCAAATTTGCGGATGACACTAAGTTGGGTGGCAGTGTGAGCTGCGAGGAGGATGCTGTGAGGCTGCAGAGCGACTTGGATAGGTTAGGTGAGTGGGCAAATGCATGGCAGATGAAGTATAATGTGGATAAATGTGAGGTTATCCACTTTGGTGGTAAAAACAGAGAGACAGACTATTATCTGAATGGTGACAGATTAGGAAAAGGGGAGGTGCAAAGAGACCTGGGTGTCATGGTACATCAGTCATTGAAGGTTGGCATGCAGGTGCAGCAGGCGGTTAAGAAAGCAAATGGCATGTTGGCCTTCATAGCAAGGGGATTTGAGTACAGGGGCAGGGAGGTGTTGCTACAGTTGTACAGGGCATTGGTGAGGCCACACCTGGAGTATTGTGTACAGTTTTGGTCTCCTAACCTGAGGAAGGACATTCTTGCTATTGAGGGAGTGCAGCGAAGGTTCACCAGACTGATTCCCGGGATGGCGGGACTGACCTATCAAGAAAGACTGGATCAACTGGGCTGTTGGAGGCCACTGAGCAGCACGCACATGGTGCTGCTCTGGTATAAAAGGCCAGTCATTTTGTGAGTCAGACACTTTGGGCCTAAATAAAGCAGAAGCAAGGTTGTACCTTGCTTTGTTAAACACTACTCAGTTTGAACCTTTACTGCATACATAACGTGTACTGACAGAAAAAGCTGTTGGGGGCACCAACCGGTGGCAGCGCCGCTCCCGTGGGGCAATTCTGCAAAAGAGATATTTCCTGCAGGGCAATTTCGGGAAGGAGCCACCACTGATCAGTAAAGGGTCAGCGCATGCACGCTGCAGCGGGAAAACGATGGAGCAGTCCCCTATACCGCTCCAACCCTGGGGAAGGGCAATGTTTAAAATAACGGCACCTCTGCGAGGGGGCAGTCACTCTGCACTGCCCCGTGGCCATCGCTTTCAGGCGGCTTATCGGAAGGGGCAATTTCAGTCCCTCTGTTTTCTGTCCATTAACCAATCCTCAATCCATGCTAATATATTATCCTTAGTTCCATGAGCCCTAATTTTGTGTAACAATCTCTAGTGTAGCACTTTATCGAATGCTTTCTGAAAATTCAAATACACCACATCCACTGGTTCCTCCTTATCTATCCTGCTAATTACAACCTCAAAAAACTCTCTTAAATTTGTCAAACACGACTTGCCTTTCATAATTCTGGGCTGACTCTGCCCAATCATATTATGATTTTCTATGTGCCCTGTTACCACACCCTAATAATATACTCTAGCATTTTCCCTATTATTGATGTCGGGCTAACTGGTCTATAGTTTCCTGTTTTACCTCTCCTTCCTTTCTTGAATAGAGGGGTTACATTTGCTACCTCTCAATCTGAGGGTCCGTTCTAGAATCTTGGGTGCACGGCATGCACCCAAAAAAAATATAACGCGAACATTAGCAACGAGTTCCGCAAACTGAAATGAATGAGGGATGAATTGTCTCTTCGGCAGTGCAAACAGTGAACCCGGTCAGGGGTTTCTCATTTTGATGAAACGCGAATCCATCGATATAGACGTTTTTGACATCTGGTAGTGGCACCCTTCTCACAGGATGTTATTCAAAGTCCAACAGTGGAATCTGACAATGGTGAGGCTTCCCTCGATATAATATCAGCTGACGGAGTAAGGTGGTCTTTTTGGGGGCGATATCGAGCTGCCGTTTCATACATAAAGCATACTAGTTCCATCGTGCTGAGGAGACAAGGGTCTCATCAAAATATTCAAAGGGATGTGTGGACAGTGCTGTATCAGTATCCGCAAACTATTGATGAAACTGAATTATCAGACTGCCCAAAATGTTGTAGGTCTTCTCTACTCCCGTAAGAACACGAGAGACATTTCTGTGCAACGAAGTGGGCAGCGTAATTCATTAATCAAATTTCACACTTCAACTTTAGTATTCTCTCCTTAACAAAAAAGTCTCTAAGTAATTAGATGTCACCTCAGATGACTCAACCGTCCTGTCAAATCGGGAATCAATTTCGCACTGCCAGCCATAACACTTAGATTCTTTTGGACAGCTTCACTCACAAGTGCCAATATGGTTACTATTACTATTGGAAGAGGCTAAAGCTCCTCTGCTCCCGTCCTGTCAAACGGTTTCCTACTCTGGACGTTAGGTTGTGATCCTTTACTGTCCGGAGTGTTTGAAGCTCTGAAAAGACTTCGTCAGTCAAGGCCTTGCTGTATTCGTCAAGATTTGTCATAATCAACCCTTATGGACGGTGACGAGATGCTTTATTGAGGTGCTCAAACCAAGTTGATGCTGACAGACTGTTTTCCCTGACTGGAGAGTCTAGAACTCGGGGCGTAGTCTCAGAATCAGGGGTCGGCCATTTAGGACTGAGATGAGGAGAAATTTCTTCCCTCAAAGAGTTGTGAATCTTCGTAATTTTTTGGGTACTCAGGGAATCAAGGGATATGGGGTTATGCAAGAAAGTATTTGTTGTAGAAGATCAGCCATGATTTTATTGCATGGCGGAGCAGGCTTGATGGGTCATATGGCCTATTCCTGTCCTATTTCTTATGTTCTAAATTAAGACAATTACAATGCTCGGGCGATAGTTATAAGAACAGAACAATATTATCCCGTTCCCTTCTTGAGTAGAGTCATTACCCAATCAATATTTTCTTCTCTTCTGTAGCTTTACCTCTACTACTGACCTCTTACAATCACATGTACTTATAGCGGCCTAGTAATCTGTACCAACCTGACCCTTGTGCCTGGAACTTCGAAATCTGAAGTGGATTTACCAACATAGGTCAGGGAAGGTAAGGTCAGTCCATTGACTGATTCTGGAGGTGATTTTCTGGTATTTGCCATTCTGTATCCAGGAGCTAACCTTTTGTGTTTCATGCCCTACTTGTGCATAAAACACAAAAGGATAGTATGCAGGTACAGCAAGTGATCAGGAAGGCCAATGGTATCTTGGCCTTTATTGCAAAGGGGATGGAGTATAAAAGCAGGGAAGTCTTGCTACAGCTATACAGGGTATTGGTGAGGCCACACCTGGAATACTGTGTGCAGTTTTGGTTTCCATATTTACGAAAGGATATACTTGCTTTGGAGACAGTTCAGAGAAGGTTCACTAGGTTGATTCCGGGGATGAGGGGGTTGACTTATGAGGAAAGGTTGAGTAGATTGGGCTTCAACTCATTGGAATTCAGAAGAATGAGAGGTGATCTTATCGAAACATATAAGATTATGAAGGGGCTTGGACAAGGTGGATGCAGAGAGGATGTTTCCACTGATGGGGGAGACTAGAACTAGAGGGCACAATCTTAGAATAAGGGGCCACCCATTTAAAACAGAGATGAGGAGAAATTTCTTCTCCCAGTGGGTTGTAAATCTGTGGAATTCGCTGCCTCAGAGATCTGTGGATGCTGGGACATTGAATAAATTTAAGACAGAAATAGACAGTTTCTTAAACAATAAGGGGATAAGGGGTTATGGGGAGTGGGTGGGGAAGTGGAGCTGAGTCCATGATCAGATCAACCATGATCTTATTGAATGGCGGAGCAAGCTCGAGGGGCCGTATGGCCTACTCCTGTTCCTACTTCTTATGTTCTTATGTTCTTATTCCAGGGCAGTGGTATGTTTATCAATTCCTCCACAGTGCTGGTGTATAGTTAGCCACATAGCAAGTTTTAAGTTATTGTTGGCTTTCTCAGATCACCGGAGGCAGCATTTTTCAAGTGGCGTCTGAACAGTGGGAAAGTTCGAACAGGAACAGGAACAATTTGTTAAAAGAAGTTTCACATTGGAGCTCTATCAATCTGTCTCTCACTCAGGAAGGATGAGGAAAATGGTGATATATCTCCAAGTTAAGTTGTGGTAAGACTTGAAGGTGATGGTGTTCCGACCACATTACTGCTCATCCTTCTCGGTAGTAGAGGCAGCAGGGGAAGATTATGCTGTTGAAGTAAGTTTGGTGAGTTGATACAATGCATCCTGTAGATCATACTTTCCATAGTCACATTTCACTGGTGATGGAGGGGATGGATATCAAGACCAGTGGCAGGTGCACCAATCAAACAAAGTACAGTTTAAATGTATGCCCTGAAGTATGGGACTGCATGAGGTGCAATGAAGGAATTGTAAGGATATGAGAGGCCTGACATAGGTGATCAGTAACTGTGGAACAGGTCGACAGGCAATATTTTGTGGCATGATTGTTTTGGGCTAATCTGCTGGTACATGCTACACAGGCGCATGGCCGTGCAGTGATCTGTAAGTTCCCGCACACTTACATTCACAGTGAACTTGAGACCTGGAGCACGGGCCCCCAATCCAATGAGTGGAAAAAGAAAACAGTGCCCGAGACAAAGATGGCGGCCTTATGCACCCCATAAAGCAGAACTCCCGCCCGCACTAAGTTAGCGTCACCCATGCCCTACGCAAAGATGGTGGTGTTGTTCTATGAACAAAGCAGTAGGACCCCCGCTCCACATAAATATGGCAACACTCATGCTCTGTACAGCAAAAGCAACTCTGGCACTTCGCACAAAGATAGCTGCGGGGTCTTTTCCATTGACTGGTTGACTCCATTGAGGTTGTCTTCCAGGAAGTGAAGCCTGGTGAGTCGGTCAAGCATCCGGAGGGCAGCAGCTGGAGGGGTTACCATGGGAACAGGCGATGAGGGAGGCAGCCTGGCCAGAGGATTGCAGAAGCCCGAGCTGCCCAGCACGTTAAGGAGGCGATGCAGTCTGTTTATGGAAACTGTTGCCAAGCCATTTACACGATGATAAAGTTTTGAAAACCTGAACTTTAACACCTGCATCACCTTAATTAACAGAGAGTTATGCTGCACCTACCAGACCCGGGCCGCTCCAAACCCTAGCGGTGAGGGGGTATCTCTAAGTACCGGTGGTGAGTTGGAATGTATTTATTTTTAGTTTAACTTGAAAAAAAATAATCTCAATTTCTAGGCAGTGAGTGTCCTTGTGAACCTCTTCAGGCAAAACTTTTTTTTTAATACGTTTCACGTTTCAATTCATGCAGTGTAATGCAAAGGTGAGCTGTGGATGTGTAACCCAAGGCGGCGGTCCTGAACTGGAAATGTTGATGTGAATGTGTGTCTGATTAAAGCTGAACACCAAGGCGGGAGGGGGATGGAAGCACTTTTTAATCTTAAATTAGATGGCAGTTCTACCAGTGCTTTTGCTCCCATGTGAAGTGGTTTTGGGTGTACTTCAATGAAAATGTGGTGGTATAACCAAAGAAATAATTGAGGGTACTAAAGGTGTAAGGCATGAGTCTCATGGGAGTTTATGTTTGCAATGAGTGCACGTTAACTCCAGCCTTAGTTTCTCACCATCTCACAACAAATGCCTTACCGTCCATTACCGCCGACTGCTGCCGACATTCCTTTTAAAGTTGCGCCCAATGTCACTTTCCATTTGGTGTGGAGCGGGCAGGAGGGGAGAACAGTCCGCTGACGTCAGCAGATGGCCGAGTGGCACAACTGACCTCCCACCCGCCAAGATGCCATGTTGATGTGAGCGGGAGTTGCCGCCAGAACGTGGGAGAACTGTTGGCTGGAGGCTGTTCTAACCCCGACGGTGAGTATGAAGAGCTGAAAAAAAAGTTTTAGTAAACATTTTTTTAATTTTTTCTTTACAGCGACTTACCTGGATGGGGTCCCCTGAAGGTATTTCAATGGATTTTTTTTGATGATTTTCCTTTTCAGGTCTTCGACCCTCCGTGGGCCCAACTCCATCCTCGGTGGCTCTTGGGCGGCAAGCGCCTTTGCCGCCGAGATTGGGAGCTCCCACCGGCTGCTGCCCAGATTGGCGGCATAAGTCCCTCTCTTACTGCCCACCACCCTTTCAAGGACCTTTTCGACAAAAACCCCGCCCAAAGTACCATCAGGTACCTCGGCAGCCATCGGCGGTCCTTTGGGCAGCACTTGGGCGGGCGGGGGTCTTCACCAATTTCGGCCCCAAAATTATTGCTAATGTCTGGTGTAATAATAAGAGAACTTAACAGAACACATCATTTGGTTCAGCAAGTGTTTTCCTTCCACCAACAATATCCTGTTTATTTGTTTTTCGGATGAGAAGTGAAATCTGCTCCTGTGATTCAGATGGATTAATAAGCAACAGCTAGCATGGATTTGTTAAAGGCAAATCATGTCTTTGACTAATCTAATTGTGTTCTTTGATCTAGTAGCAGAGAAGGTTATTAAGGTAATTTAGTAGATGTATATATGGACTTTCAAAAGGCATTTGATGAAGTACCACATAGCAGACTTGTTTGTAAAAAAAAAGCACATAGTATTAAAGGGACGGCGGTAACTTGGGTACATAATTGGCTAAGGGAGAGAAGGCAAAGAGTAATAATGAACGGATGTTTTTCTGACTGAAGGGAAGTATTGCAGTAGGGTCTGCTAGGGGTCAGTATTAGGACCGTTGCTTTACTTGTTTTATATAAATGACCTGGACTTGGGTATAGAAGTACAATTTTGAAGTTTGCAGATGATACAAAACATGGCAATATAGTATATAGTGAGCAGGATAGTAGCAGAGTAGAGGTAGAATGAGATGTGTAAGACTTTGCCCAGAATGTATATTGGAGTGAGGTTCCTTCTCACCAAACCTCCAGACCTTGACATAATGGCTATCTTGATGAGTTTAAATGATAATCAATTTAATCAGATGTTTCCTGTCTGAATTTACAAAGGAATAGGAGGTGACGTGGACAATCTCAGATAGTTAATAGATGCTGTGTTAGCTTTGGTGCTAACATTGTTTTGGCCAAGCTCCTATTAACACCTCACATAGGATGTTACAGGCCCATCTGCTTCGTCCTACTCCACCATTGTCCCGACTAATCTCCAATACAGGTACAACATCCCGAATCCGGAATTCCAAAAACCGGAATTGTCCAAAAACCAGACATTTTGCGCATCGCAGAAGGAGTTGTCTAGAATCCATAAATATTGTCCGAAAACCGGACATCTTGCACATCGCAGGAGTCATCCAGAATCAGTAAATCTTGTCCAAAAACCAAACATTAAAACACCGCATTACAGACCTGCGATCGGTCCGAGCCTTTCGGAATGCCCCACGACCCCAACCCATGTGCGACCCAAGCCGACCCGACCTAACCCATGTGTGACCTGAGCCGACCCCACCTTACCCACGTGTGACCCGAGCCGACCCCACCTGACCCACGTACTCCCCTCGATCAGGCCCACCTGATCTGACTCAAGTGCTATGGTGTATTTTCCAATTTAAAGGTATTGTGAATTTATGTTGTTTGCCATTGCAACCATGTCAAAAAGGCCAACAGATACCCCAATGGGTGATACAGGTAGTGCAAAGAGAAAGCATAATTCATTGTCAATTGTCAAGAAAGTGGAGTTACTCCAGAGATTAGATAGAGGTGCTTCAGTGAGAAGACTGAGTGAGGAGTATGGTGTTGGAATCTCTACCATTTATGATATATAAAATGGAAAGAACAGATCATGAAGTTTTATGCAGAAAGTGACGTTCAGAAAGTAATGAGTAAGGGAAAAACTATGCATAAGCCTAAAAGTGATGAGTTGAATCAAGTAATGATGGAGTGGTGACGACAGAGGAAAAGTGAAAAGGTTCCTTTGTCTGGCCCAATGATGATGCAACAAGCCAAGACATTCCACGCAGAACTGGAGAATGAAACTCCATGCGACTACTTATCAGGTTGGCTAACCAAATTTAAAAGGCATCATGGCATCAGGCAATTGAAAGTGTGTGGTGAAAAAGCCTCAGCAGATCATTAGGCAGCTGAAAGTTATATAGATGAGTTTGTTAAACTAATTGCTGATAAAAACCTTTCGGCTGAGCAAATCTATAATGCCGATGAGACAGCACTGTTTTGCTGCTATATACCGATAAAGACACTAGCAATAGCAGAAGAATCGCAGCTAGCTGGTGTAAAAGACGTCAAAGAAAGATTGACTGTGCTTGCTTGTGCAAATGCGGCTGGAACACATAAGTGTAACTTTATGGTCATCGGGAAAAGCCAGCGTGCAAGATGTTTCAAGGGCGTGAGAGTATTCCCAGTGCAGTATTAGGCTAATAAGAGAGCATGAGTAATCAGGGTAATTTTTCTGAACTGGTTTGAGAAGCATTTTGTTCCCCAGACGTGTGCTCATTGTAGGGCAGCTGGCCTTGAAGAAAACTGCAAAAAATTTTTACTGCTAGACAATTGCTCAGCACATCCTGATGCTGAACTTCCAGTAAAGGATAATGTCCATGGAATCTATTTACCTCCCAATGTAACATCACTGGTACAGCCAATGGACCAAGGAATTTTGAAGTATCTCCACAAAAACGAATTAATGAGGTGTTTGCTTAGTGCTACGCTCAGAGGCATGGGGATATCAGCATTCTCAAAAGGTTTCTCTGTGAAGGACGCCATATGGGCAGCTGCGGATACGTGGAATGAGGTAACTAGAAACATCTTGACCAATGCTTGGCATAACCTCTGGCCAGCAACTATGTTTAGTGAAGATGACGATGATGCTGCTGATGACTTTGAAGGTTTTCATGTGTCCAGAGAGAAGAAAATGATTGCTAAACTTTTAGAATCTTCAAAAGGGCTGACTTGTGAAACTGCACTAGAATTGAATGAAGATGATGTCACAGAAGTAATGGACATAGACAATGATGCTCCCATTGTGCATGCAGTGACAGATGAAGAAATTGTGGGCATGGTTTTGCATCCAGAGGAAAAGGATGAAAACAGTGAGGATGACGATGCTGATGTTGATAATCAAGTGGAAAAAGTGTCCATAGACAAAGCTATCAATCTTTGCCATGAATTAATTAATGCCCTAGAGCAACAAAACTTCATAAGCGAAGAAGAACTAATGTAGGTGTATAAAATTTGTGAAAAATTAATCAAAAAAAAGCCCAGATTACTTAAACAATTAGCATTAGTCGATATAAGAACATAAGAATTAGGAACAGGAGCAGGCCATCTAGCCCCTCGAGCCTGCTCCGCCATTCAATAAGATCATGGCCGATCTGGCCGTGGACTCAGCTCCACTTACCCGCCCGCTCCCCGTATGTTTAAGAGGGTATCGCAGCAGAGTGCCTACAACTACACCAGCAATTTCCACAATTGAAAATGCTATTGCTGGCCCATCTTCAAACCCAGACATCATAGCTGAGCCCTCTACCCCAAATTCTCCCTCAAGCACAACCTCCAGTCAATTGTAACCTGTACCTATTTCTGTGCAGTTTACTTAGGAAGTGGATCACAGAAAAAATATTATTCTTTATACATTACAGGGTACCTGTATTCTGTTTCATACCTGTACTCTACCAAATAAAAACCTTTATTTAGTCTGTTTCATACCTGAACTATTTACCAAATTAAAAACCTTTATTTATTGGATAGAGAACTGGTTGGCAGACAGGAAGCAGAGAGTCGGGATAAACGGATCCTTTTCAGAATGGCAAGCAGTGACTAGTGGGGTGCCGCAGGGCTCAGTGCTGGTACCCCAGCTATTTACAATATACATTAATGATTTAGATGAAGGAATTGAGTGTAATATCTCCAAGTTTGCAGATGACACTAAGCTGGGTGGCGGTGTGAGCTGTGAGGAGGATGCTAAGAGGCTGCAGGGTGACTTGGGCAGGTTAGGTGAGTGAGCAAACGCATGGCAGATGCAGTATAATGTGGATAAATGTGAGGTTATCCACTTTGGTGGCAAAAACACGAAGGCAGAATATTATCTGAATGGTAGCAGATTAGGAAAAGGGGAGGTGCAAAGAGATCTGGGTGTCATGGTACATCAGTCATTGAAAGTTGGCATGCAGGTACAGCAGGTGGTGAAGGCGGCAAATGGTATGTTGGCCTTCATAGCTAGGGGATTTGAATATAGGAGCAGGGAGGTCTTACTGCAGTTGTACAGGGCCTTGGTGAGGCCTAACCTGGAATATTGTGTTCAGTTTTGGTCTCCTAATCTGAGGAAGGACGTCTTGCTATTGAGGGAGTGCAGCGAAGGTTCACCAGACTGATTCCCGGGATGGCTGGACTGACATATGAGGAGAGACTGGATCGACTGGTCCTGTATTCACTGGAGTTTAGAAGAATGAGAGGGGATCTCATAGAAACATATAAAATTCTGATGGGACTGGACAGGTTAGATGCAGGAAAAATGTTCCCAATGTTGGGGAAGTCCAGAACCAGGGGACACAGTCTTAGGATAAGGGGTAAGCCATTTAGGACTGAGATGAGGAGAAACTTCTTCACTCAGAGAGTTGTTAACCTGTGGAATTCCCTACCGCAGAGAGTTGTTAATGCCAGTTCATTGGATATATTCAAGAGAGAGTTAGATATAGCCCTTACGGCTAAAGGGATCAAGGGGTATGGAGAGAAAGCAGGAAAGGGGTACTGAGGTGAATGATCAGCCATGATCTTATTGAATGGTGGTGCAGGTTCGAAGGGCCAAATGGCCTACTCCTGCATCTATTTTCTATGTTTCTATTCTATTTCATGCTTTGAGTACATTCCGTTTCATATTTTAAGTACATTTTAAGTACATACCTTTTCATATGTAAATTCGAAAACCTGCCCGGCTCCGAGGTTGCCAGATTCAGGACGTCAAGATATTCTCCGAAATCCGGAAATACCCGAAAATCGTTCCCCGAGGTTGGCAGATTCGGGACGTTGGATTGTCTCCAAAATCCGGAAAAACCCAAAATCGTCTCCAAGGTTGCAGGATTCGGGACGTCGGACTGTCTCCGAAATCCGGAAATATCCGAAACTCGCCCACGAGGTTGCCGGATTCGGGTCGTCAAATTTTCTGCTCCGAAGTCCGTAAATATCTGAAAATCGTCCCCGAGGTTGCTGGATTCGGGACATCAGATTTCTTCTCCAAAATCCGGAAAAACCCAAAATCGTCCCCAAGGTGGCTGGATTTGGGACATCGGATTGGCTCCAAAATCCGGAAATACCCTAAAATCATCCACGAGGTTGCCGGATTCGGTTCGTCGGATTTTCTGCTCCGAAATCTGGAAAAAGCCGAAAATCATCCCCAAGGTTGGCAGATTTGGGATGTCGGACTCCTTCTCTGAAATCACCCAAAAAACATTCACAAGGTTTCCGGATTCAGGACGTTGGACTGTCTCCGAAACCCGGAAATACCCGAAACTCGCCCATGAGGTTGCCGAATTTAGGATGTCAAATTTTCTGCTCCGAAGTCCGGAAATATCTGAAAATCGTCTCCGAGGTTGCCGGATTCAGGACATCGGATTTCTTCTCTAAAATCTGGAAAAACCCAAAACTCGGCCCCGAGGTTGCCAGATTCGGGACGTTGGATTTCTTATCCGAAATCCAGAAAAACCTGAAAACTGGAACGGCCTCGGTCCTGAGATTGCCGGATTTGGGACGTTGTACCTGTATTAGCATATCCTAATCAGACAATGACCCCGAGATGTTAACATTAATTTTGAAGGGACACATGACAGAACAAATTCTAACATAAGACACGTGTAGTATCGTTTTTGTAAGAGCTGCTAGAGATTAAATAAAGCCACTAATGTGGTTCATAAAGCAAAAAAGAGCAACTAATGTTAAGATTTTTAAGAGTTTGCCTCATGATTTGTCGAAGGGGGGAGGGGGGATTGGTAACGTGTCATTATTGTATATGCTTTTAAGTGGTTGTTGTAAAAGTTGCTGTTGTTGTAAATTTGCCCACTGACAAATAGGTTGCACTCAAAGGAGTTTGGGGCTCACTCAGTACTTTTAAAAAATTAGAGGGAATATTGAACAGTCCCACACTACATGGTTGACTCCCAATTATCGCTGCCTTACTAGGATCACCCACTATGTATTACATCTCTCGCATCTGTTCCTGAATACTGTACACAGGCATGATGCATTGTCATCCTTTGGGAGATTGCCCTGTATAATAAACAGCTCCTCACACCCACTTTAAGCAGCATGTTTACTTTGTCAGCTATCAAGTAGGGTCAATGGTTGCTCTAGTGCATCACATCCACAGACTTAAAATTGCTTTTTGTCTCTCACTTCTTCCCTTTCTGAAAGCTGAAAAAATATTCCCCCTTCCCTATGCAGTAGGTTGTCATCAGCTCATTCTTAACCAGATAAAACTGGCTTTAGAAGCCGCCCTCCCAAACTTGCAGGCAGGCTTCAGAGAAGGAAGAATCTGCTCTGACTAGGTCCTTGCACTCATTGCCAACATTGAGACAAGGTTCCAGAAGCAGCTGAAGACTGGAGCTGCCTTCATAGACGTCATTGGCACAGTCTGGCGTGAAGGTCTGCTACTGAAGCTTTCAATAAGCATCCAATGTCGCAAGACCTTCAGGCTTATCAACACCCTAATGAGCAACTGTAAGTTCTGCAGCTATCTTGGTAACAAGATCAGCCGAACATGGACGCTCAAACGCTCTCACCGGCCCTTTTCAACATCTATAAGGCGGTCATGCCCTGCACCAAATTCCGGAAGTTCACATATGCTGATGACATAGCAGTGCTAACACAGACATCAATGCTGGAGGAAGCAAGTAGGACGCTAACAAGCTATCTGGACTTACTGTAACGCGACTTTGAGATCTGGCGCCTCCGCCACAATCCAGAAAAAACAATTGTGTCGACGTTCCATCTGAACAACAACTCTGCCGGGAAAGAACTAATGTTTCATTCTGCGGAAGGTGACTTACCCATGAACTCTCCTAAAATACCAGGACTCTCACCTATCGGCTTCATCTCACCAACACCGGCCAAAAAGTAAAAACCAGGGTGAACTTGGTCCGGAAACTTGCTGGAACGTCATGGGGGAGCACAGCCAGAACACTTCGCACCGCAACAGTGGCCCTCGTCTACTCTGCTGCAGAATACTGATCTGCCTCAAGGTCCTGCAGCTGCCACACAAAGGTTGTGAACGTGCAGTTAAACGCCGTCATGAGGATGGTGTCAAGTCCACTCCAACTGAATGGCTCCCAATGCTATCTCACATTGCCCTTCCCGCCATTTACTGCGTGCCACCGTGCTCCGTGAGACGGTAAAAAATCATGAACAAAACCAACCTGCTGACAGGGACTAGGCTAGGTCAGTGTACAGGAGCAAAGGTTCCACCACTACTTTGACAATCTTTAATACCAATATTTCACAGGGTGATTTTACCCAAACAACTGCAATTTTATTTATATAAATATTTTTTTCCTTACAACAGTACTTTTTCTTTTTCCTGATTTCTGTTCTTCACATTTTGCATGGAGATCTCAGGTCAATTATAAATCACATTTCATACTGCTACAAGATGAGTAGTAATTTATGTTTATCTTGAGAAGGATGTTATGTTATCTAAATTTCAGTTTTGTCTGTCACCAAAACATTAAAACAAATAATCTTGAGTATTATAGTACAGAGATGGCTTTATACTATTGAAATTACATTTCTATGAAATGTTCCTCAATTAAATTATCCCTCATTACCCTGGCTGCAGCTAGGTTCCTGATCATGAAAAGCAAACTTTGTCATTTCCATGGTGCATAATGTCGTGTTAGAAAGTTCCACTATGAAGCCATGCTGATGAAAAATATGAAAATTATGAAAAATTCACAGTATAAGTGCATGCAATTGCCTGTTCAAAAACAGTGAATTGCCTTTTTGGATACCCTGCAACTGATAGATGCATATTAGCTCAGACACATGTTAAATTGTTTAATTACATTGCTCAGCCTGTTGACCCATTTCTGCAGAAACACAGGAGTGGCAAATGCACAAGTGGCAGTAAAAAAATGGCCTGGTGGTTGAGAACTGATTTCAATGCTTGATTGAGAGCAGCAAGACTGGATGAGAGTGGGAAACATTAGTTTTTAAGGCAGGGACTTTTTGATAGTGGGCTGAAACAACAACGGGGCATCCAGAGCAGGGCCCAAGCAGGAGCAGCCATATAGGATAAAAATAACAGGAAGGAAGGCAAAATGGTTGCAGCAAGATTGTTATTCACATAAAATAGCAGTAAAGAGAATAAAACAGAGGGTAGGAAGAAAGATTAAACATAAATAATTTTTAAAAATCAAATTAATTTTAAATCATTTAAGAAGGAAAAATTAAACAAAAACAAGATGGCGACTGAACTGGCAGACAACTCAACTCAAAAATTACTTCCACAGCCTCAGGATTTCCAGACATAGGAATTTAAAATGGGGAAAGTTGATACAAAAATGACAAAAATCTGACAACAGGAAGTCGAATGGTGAAAACAGAATGAGTGCACTGATATAACATTTTCAATATATATCTTGAAAGGAGTAGGCCATTCAGCCCCTCAAGCCTCTTTCGCCATTCAATTAGATCGTGGCTGATGTGTATCTTTTACCATTTACCTACCTTGGTTCGTAACATATAATACCCTTGCCGGAAAAAAAACTATCAATCTCAGTTTTGACATTTTCAACTGACCTAGCCTCAACAGCTTTTTGGAGGAACGAGTTCCAGATTTCCACTACCCTTTGTGTGAAGAAATGCATCCTGACATCACTCCTGAGCTACCCAGCTTTATTTTTAAATTATGCCCCCTTGTTCTGGACTCCCACACCAGAGGAAATAGTTTCTATATCTTCCCTATCAAAACCTTTAATCATCGTAAACAACTTAATTAGATCACCTCTCAATGTTCTATACTCAATGGAATACAAGCCTGGTAACTTGTCCTCATAATTTAATCCTTTCAGTCCCAGTTTCCTTTTGGTGAGTTTGTGCTGCAACCCCTCCAAGATATATCCTTCTTGAGGTGGTTTCCAAGAACTGAACACAGTATTCAGATAGAGTCTAATCAGAGCTTTATATTAACATAACTTGAGATAAAGGCTAACATTCCCTTAGCCTTATAAATTATTTTTTGTAAGTGTCCATTAGTTTTTGGTGGTTTCTGTACATGGACCCCTAAATCTCTCTGCTCCTCCACAGTTCCTAGCTTCCCTCCATTTAGAAAATATTCTGACCTATCTTTCTTGGGTACAAAGTGGATGACCTCACACTTCCTCACATTAAACTCCATCTGCCGCAGATTTGTCGATCTCCTGTGGTGTTGCACACATTAAGTCACAGAAAATGAGCTCGCTCTTACCCGGTCTCTGCTGCATAATTGAAACCGCCTAGTTCTACCTCCGTAACATTGCCTGTCTCTGCCCCTGTCTCAGCTCATCTGCTGCTGAAACTCTCATCCAACCTTTGTTACCTCTAGACTCGACTACTCCAACGCAGTCCTGGCTGGCCTTCCACACTCTACCCTACGTAAACTTGAGGTCATTCAAAACTCGGCAGCCCGTGTCCTAACTCGCACCAAGTCCTGCTCTCCCATCACCCCTGTGCTCGCTGACCTACATTGGCTACCGGTTAAGCAATGCCTCGATTTCAAAATTCTCAACCTTGTTTTGTTTGCAAGTCCCTCCATGACCTTGCTCTGTAATCTCCTTCAGCCTCACAACCACGCCCACCCCCCCCCCCACCGCCCCCCACCCGAGATATCTGCATCCTCAAATTCTGCCCTCTTGAGCATCCCTGATTATAAATGCTCAACCATGCCTTCAGCTGCCTGGGCCCTAAGCTCTGGAACTCCCTCCCTAAAACTCTCCGCCTCTCTATCCTCCTTTAAGACCATCCTTAAAACCTACCTCTTTGACCAAGCTCTGCCGTAATTTCTTCTTATGTGGCTCGATATCAAATGTATTTGTTTTGTCTTATAACACTCCTGTGAAGTGCCTTGAGACATTTTGCTACGTTAATCATCATCATCATCATAGGCAGTCCCTCGGAATCGAGGAAGACTTGCTTCCACTCTTAGAATGAGTCCTTAGGTAGCTGAACATTCCAATACGAGAGCCACAGTCCCTGCCACAGGTGAGGGTAAGGGAGGGTGGGACAGGTTTGCTGCGTGTTCCTTCCGCTGCCTGCGCTTGTTTTCTGCATGCACTCGGCAATGAGACTCGAGGCGCTCAGCGCCCTCCCGGATGCACTTCCTCCACTCAGGGCGGTCTTTGGCCAGGGAGTCCCAGGTGTCGGTGGGGATGCTGCACTTTATCAGGGAGGCTTTGAGAGTGTCCTTGTAACGTTTCCTCTGTTCACCCTTGGCTCATAAGAACATAAGAACATAAGAATTAGGAACAGGTGTAGGCCATCTAGCCCCTCGAGCCTGCTCCGCCATTCAACAAGATCATGGCTGATCTGGCCGTGGACTCAGCTCCACTTACTCGCCCGCTCCCCGTAACCCTTAATTCCCTTATTGGTTAAAAATCTATCTATCTGTGACTTGAATACGTTCAATGAGCTAGCCTCAACTGCTTCCTTGGGCAGAGAATTCCACAGATTCACAACCCTCTGGGAGAAGAAATTCCTTCTCAACTCGGTTTTAAATTGGCTCCCCCATATTTTGAGGCAGTGCCCCCTAGTTCTAGTCTCCCCGACCAGTGGAAAAACCTCTCTGCCTCTATCTTGTCTATCCCTTTCATTATTTTAAATGTTTCTATAAGATCATCCCTCATCCTTCTGAACTCCAACAAGTAAAGACCCAGTCTACTCAATCTATCATCATAAGGTAACCCCCTCATCCCCGGAATCAGCCTAGTGAATCATCTCTGTACCCCCTCCAAAGCCAGTATATCCTTCCTTAAGTAAGGTGACCAAAACTGCACGCAGTACTCCAGGTGCGGCCTCACCAATACCCTGTACAGTTGCAGCAGGCTCGTTTGCCATGAAGGAGTTCCGAGTGGAGCGCATTCCTTTGGGAGTCTTATGTCTGGCATGCGGATAATGTGGCCTGCCCAGCGGAGCTGATCAAGTGTGGTCAGTGCTTCAATGCTGGGGATGTTGGCCGAGTCGACAAAGGTTTTCCCAAGTTGTTTAAAAGTTTCCCAAGTGGTTTAAAAGTTTAAAATGAAAGTTAATAGTAAATTACTTCCTTTGGTATTGTTCCATGGGTGCTGCCAGTCCTCTGCAGCTGTACAAAGCCCTGGTTAGGCCACACCTGGAGTACTGTGGGGAGGGGAAGTAGAGGCCCAGTCTTCTCTGAAGGAGGGGGAAAGGCCAGCCACCATCGTGGAAGAGGAGGAGGCTCAAACGCCGTCGTGGAGGAGAGGCACAGTTGTTGCCATTGGAGGGGATCCTGTCGCAAGGTGCTATATAAATACAAGTTGTTGTAGTTGTTGTCTTTCTGATGCTGATTTTTTTTCTGTCTCTTGTCTTCTGATTATGTCTCTCTTTATCTTTCTCTTCTGCTTCTTTCTCATCTCTTTTTCCTGCACCTTCTGGCTTTTTTTTCTTTTAGATGGACAGCAACATGGTTTAGTGTGGCAGGAAAAAGAGCCACCAATGATTGCCAACTCCCTTTAGGTTGGGGATTGCAGGTAAAATATATCCTTTCATGGCTCCTATCTTATCCCTTCCCTAAATGCTCGTACTTCCCTCCTACTCCTCACTTCCATTGCGTCCCCCACCCCTTCACCTCAGCCCTGTATCATATCTTTCTGCTTGCCCTGACGTCACTCAGCTCACCCTTAACCCTCCATCTATCTTCCCCATTCAAAGTCACTTCCCCCAAGTGCAGGTGGCAAGAGGCGTCCTTAGTAACCAGTTTCCATCCTCCCATTCAGTCCATTGTTATCCATTTCCCTCAGTGATGTGCCATTGGCTTATAAAATTCAATTTAAAAAAAGACTCTCCCCCTCTCGATCTGCCTCATAGATGTTAGGAATTAGCAATTACTTTTTTCGAACAAAGCATAGGTGAGATAATGAAATTCCTCCAAAATGTAAGCTATTTTGAAAATTGAACATTTGCTTATAAAGAAAGGCATTTTTTTCTCTCATGCACTTTCTGAAATGTATAGAACACTGTTGTTTTTATTATTTCTCTCACACACAAAGATTTAAACATACTCAAGATAAACTTTATTTGAATAAAGCTTTGGAAATGTAACCTGTTTCTCAAATAATTTTGAAAAAAGAATGAGTATGAACTATTAGAAACTGAAGAAAAATATTCTATCAGAAGTGCGGACTGAATTCTAGTAAGTTTGGACCAGTTATATTAGTGGTGCTCCCATTAGGGGCCACTTGTTTGGAACTGGTTGTTTGTTTTGTGGCATTAGGAAACCTGATGCCAATCTACTGGTTCAGACAAAATAAGCAGATGAGTTGACTGAACAGTATAGATGCCTGCTGGGAAAGTAGGTACGCTGCATGTGCTCAGACTGTACAATCGCAAGTAAACTCAATGTCGCAGCTCTGGGCACAAATATCAAGTCCAAGCTCAGAGCAGTCAGGAGAGGCCGGGGGGTTCAAGTGAAATCTTCAATGAATGTGTTTAAAGATAAATTAATGGATCAACTTAATCATGTTACCCTGAAGTATATCATTTTACATTTTATTTAAACCATTATTTTGGACATAGAAATTTGAATTAGAGAAAAAAGTAGTGGATCAAGCATTTTCAGAAAGTATTTTGAGCTTTTTGTGGGGGAAAGCTCCCAGTGGCTAGACTGTACAATTATAGGATGACATGTTTATATTGGCAATTTCTATTTAAATATGGACATAGGAATTTTAAAGGAAATATGTTGACACAAATAGAGTAACAATGAGTGACAACAGGAAGTAAGGTTTTATATACAGAAGTGCGCACAAACATAAGGTTTTTTTAATCAGATCTTCAATGATGGCGGAGCCCAGCACATGAGTGCAAAAGCCAAGGCTGAGTGGATGATCCATCACAAAAGGCAGTCTTCAGCCAATTCGATTCACTCCACGTGTTATCAAGAAATGGCTGAGCGCACTGGATACGGCAAAGGCTACGCACCCCAACAACATCCCAGCTGAGGACTTGTGTTCCAGAACTGGCTACACTTCTAACCAAGCTGTTCAGTCCAGGTACAACACTGGCATCTACCCGACAATGTGTAAAACTGCCCAAGTATGTCCTGTCCACAATAAACTGGACAAATCCAATCTGGCCAATTACCACCCCATCAGTCCACTCTCAATCATCAGCAAACTGATGGAAGATGTCGTCAACAGTGCTATCAAGTGGCACTTACCCCACCAATAACCTGTTCACCAATGCTCAGTTTGAGTTCAGTCAAGACCACTCGGCTCCAGACCTCATTACAGCCTTGGTCCAAACATGGACAAAAGAGCTGAATTCCAGCGGTGAGGTAAGAGTAGCTGCCTTTGACATCGAAGTAGCATTTGACCAAGTGTGGCATAAAGGAACCCAAGTAAAATTGAAGTCAATGGGAATCAGGGAGAAAACTTCACCATAAAGGTCAGAAGTGAGGATGTTCACTGATGATTGCACAGTATTCAGTTCCATTTGCAGCTCCTCAGATAATGAAGCAGTCTGTGCCGACAATTAAAATCAAATGGAGGCAGTGCGCCCTCCCCTTTAAGGGCAGATGTGCCACCCAGGAATACACAACTTCCTGCAGGGGAAAGCTGTCAGTGGCACCGACCACTTGCCGATCCGCTCCCGCGGGGCAATTTCCCGCAGGGCAATTTCCTGTGGGGTCGACATGTGCACGATGGGCAGCAGTATCGGCGGCGCGGAAACCTGCCCGGACCGGGGGCAATTTAGGATGGGTCGGCCCATCTGTCTGCCCCCGGTCAGTAAGGCCTATCCACTCCATTACCGTATCTTAAAGGCGGTAATGGGCCTTAAAGAGGGGGACAATTTCGGCCTCTATATGTAGTAACAACAAGTCTCATAGTCCAGTGCATTGTGGAGTCATTTGAGGTAACAGCAGATGTTCTACTACATACAACTATTGGACGCAGTTATGGTGTTCAGCTAGTAACTTGGTCTGTACAGTTTGGGCCACTGCTCTAACTAAATCCAAGTAAATTAATTGTAGCTACTTACAAACTGCTGAGCATAATCAAAGGGCAGTTACAATTGCATGTAAATTTCAAGCTCCAGATCAATGACCGACTATCATTCTTTTTTTAAAAAAAGTAATTGTTTTGCATCTGTAATGACATCGCGAGAGCAATTTTAAACCACCCGCCACAAAGGGTGGGAGAGAGTTAGGCAGGGTTAAATCGGAAACCCGATCCCAACCCATCGCGAACATGCCTAATTCCATTGTACCCGCGGTAGGTTAAGGAGCGTCTGAGTAACCAGCTCTGAAGAGGCAGGTCCGTGATTAAAATACGTTAATGAGACTCCTTTCTTTGGACTTTGGCAGCAATTTGAATTTAATGGCTGCGGGCTGGGTTTCCAAGAGCTCAGGAAACCCGGCAGCTAAAGGAAGGTGGGAGCAGCACAGTAAGCAGACAAGTGTTTTTTATAGAGCACTGTTTGTGAGCCACGAGGAGCAGGAGAAGATCCCCAGCAAATCTTTTGCTGCAATCGGCTGCTCCGCCCCGCGATCGCTCCTGAAACGCCCATCCTGATTGCCGGTCCAATATCCCCACAGCAACGCCGCGATCTTTGGCCGGCCCCTCTCCCTCCCGATTGACGGTCCAATACCCTAACCCCATAATCTTTGATGGACACCCCCCCCCCCCACCGGCCAACCCCACTCCTGATTGCCAGTCTGATACCCCCACAATTCCACAATCTTTGCCAGTCCAATACCCCCACCAACTCCGTGATCTTTGCCAGTCCCCCCTTCTGCAAATAGCTTTCCCACCTGGCAGACAGCCATCCTCTCAATCTGGCCGGCTGCTGGGTGAAAAACAAAGTTTAAAAAAAAGTGATAACAAGAAGCTGTCATTTAATTCGGCAGGACTTCCATGTTCCCCCCACAAACACGCAGCCCCGCTCCCTTCCCATGAATATTGGGGCCCTGGTGTGTGACTGACGCTTGCTTAAACACAAATATATCTCATAGAATCATAGAATGGTTACAGAACAGAAGGAGGCCATTTTGCCCATCAAGCCTGTGCCGGCTCTCTGCAAGCGCACTTCAGCTAGTCCCACTCCCTGCCCTTTACCCGTAGCCCTGCAAAGAAATTTCTTTCAGGTACTTATCTAATTCGCTTTTGAAAGCCATGATTGAATCTGCCTTCACCTCCATTTCAGGCAGTATATTCCAGATCATAACCACTCACTGCATAAAAAAGTTTTCCCTCATGTCGCCTTTGGTTTTTCTGCCATTCACCTTAAATCTGTGATCTCTGGTTCTCAATCCTTCTGCCAATGGGAACAGTTTCTCTCTTCTCTGTCCAAACTCCTCATGACTTTGAAAACCTCTATCAAATCGGCTCTCGACCTTCTCTGCTCTAAGGAGAACAACCCCAGCTTCTCCAGTCTATCCACATAACTGAAGCCCCTCATCTCTGAAACCATTGTTGTAAATTCTCTTCACAGTAATGCAAATGTATTGTTTTATAATGGCAGGAACATTAGAGTAATTTTTTCACTTGTGCAATGCCAGCATGAAGCCTCGACCACTGGGAGCACATATTGGGACTGTCCATTAAAATGGAAATCGTGGATTGCACACTCTCAGCTGGCGAGGTTCCGTATCAGAAGCACACAAGTGAATGATTTACCCTATTAAACAATGTAAAATAATATATAGTTGTTTATCCCCTAAGAGTATAGAATATGTATGCTCTGTACTCTTGAAAATCTGAATTCACTTACAGATCAGGTTGCAGATGAGAATCTTGGATTTGTTTGATTGACAGGTCATAAAACAAGTTGGAGATAGTGTGGAATTGGTGTATTCTTGGAAAGAAGACGCTGAAGCATAGTATTTTAAAACTAATTTGCTTATGAAGAAGTTTGGATTGTAGGAGATAGAAAGCGCAATTATCCTAATAATTGCAAAATCTTTTTTTTAATTAAACTTTCCTTCCTTTACACCTAGCTGTGTACCGTTCAATTATTTTTAGTTTGTTTTAACCTTATCCATGGCCTGCTGAAGCTCTTGAAAAAGTAGTCAGGAGTGAGAATCAAATGAGAAGAATGCCCCAATCAGGCCTGGTAAAATAACATTGCTTAACAAATTTGCCCATGTTAGAATAAAAATTGCCTATGATTAAGATTGACACAGCATTACAGGAAATGTTACTCAAATGTGTTATGCAACGATGGTATGGGGAATGTTACACAAAGATGTTACAGGAAGTGTATGGCGCCATGCCCTTATATACTTTAATATATCTTTGGGTTTTAGAAATAGAATACAAGAGTAAAGAGGTAATGATAATGGTGAGGCCACAGGTAAAGAATACTGTGTGTATTTTGGGCATTCCATTATAGAAAATGAAACATTAAAACCATGACGAGCCATACAACAGAAACTCACCAAAAGGAAGCCAAAAATGAGAAACTATAGTTAGGACATGAGGGGGCTGAAATTCAGGAATGCCAGAAAGATGGCACACCAAAGATTTCCTACCTGTCTTTTCCACCGGGAATGATGAGGCGGACTCTGGATCGATTTTAGGCACATAGTACTTTTTTTGTCGATGGACCGGAAGTCAGTCATAATGGGGGCGGAAGTGTGGTGGTAAGTCCTGCTGAGGGGCGGACGTTGTGGTGGGATCGAGTCTCCGCCACTGTCACTCAGCAGCGGAGCTGTGGTGATGTCACAGCGCGTGTGCATCACCACGCTCTCACCCCTCCATTAAAGGGGAGAGAATCGGGAATTTTTTAACTTCGGCCGCTCTGCCATCAGCGAGGGTTTTGGCCAGGCCAACGGCCTGGCACCCAAGAGGGGGTGCCAAGAGGGGCCTGTTGGTAGCCCGGCTGAACGCATTGGCAATATTTTGCCAGCCGATCGGGAAGTTGGCTGGCAAACATAAAAACATGGCAGCTGCAGCAGTGCGCCCTCCCCTTGAAGGGCCGCCGCGCTACCGGGCCACACACAGTCAGGAGAAGGTGCACCGACAGAGAAAGCTGTTGGGAGAACCGCGTGGCAGGGCAATGATTTTTTAATTAAATTTCGCCCGGAGTATTCTGGAGGTGCGGGAGAGCGCGGTGCACATTTTGATGACGCACTTGCGGCAGTCGGCAGCAGCGGGGCAGAAGTGAGGACAGGCTGCAAAATCTTCGACTTGAATTTGGGTAGGGGCGGCCATTCGATTCCGCCACATGGCTGCCGCAAAACGGCGGAAACGGTCCTCATAGGGACCCTGAATTTCGGCCCTGAGATGTGAAACATCCAGATTACTTCCACTGGAGCAAAGACTGCCAAAGGATTTTTAATATTCTGAAGAGTTTTTATTTGCCCTGGTTGAGGAGTCAATGACAAGGGGTCCCGAATCGAAAATGGCCACTAAAAAGCAAAGAAAGCGCTTTTGAGAAATACCTTTTGCAGAGTTGTTGCAGCATGGAATACTTTGCCACAGACAGTAGTTGAGGCAAAGATCATTGGACCTTTAAGAGAAAAATGGATAAACATTTGACACAGAGGAAGATAATGAGTAATGAGGAGAGCACAGGAGAGTGGAATTAGTTTTGGATTGTGCTAGCAAAGAACCAGTGCAGACACAATGGAGGAAATGACCCCCTTCTGTGCTGTACACGTCTACGGTTCTACCTCCTGTGGTATTGCTTAGATGAGTAGGAAGATACACAGTATGCTACAATAAATTGTAGTGCCACAGATTAATGGTGATTTAATTAAAAATGCAATTTCCCTTATACAAAGTATTATGGAAGTGTTAGTGGTACTTTCAGGTTCAAATTATGTATGACAATGTCTTCAAAAATGTTAAATCAGTGGCCTTTATTATAAGCTTGTTTAGCTATGTAACAAACTTTTCGTCTTAGTTTTTAAAAGAAAGTCTAGGTTCCACAGGAAGACAGTAGAGAAAATGTTCTAGATTGGAGTTATAGCACTGACGGGTGGAGGGGGTGGGGGGGGGGGGGGTGGTGTGTTACATGGTTTTGTAATAGAAAGTAGTCATGAAATTTTCTAAACAAAAAACAACCCATTTCACCCATTATGCCTATGCCAGCTCTCTGGAAGAGCTATTCACTTGGTCTCATTCCCCTGACTTTACACATACCCTTATTATTTTTTAGATATTTATCCATTTCTCTTTTTAAAAACTATGGAACTTGCTTCATTCATAATATTTACCTTATCTAAACTTTGAACACCTTTATCAGATCATCTCTTAACTTTCTTTGTTCTAATGAACAGATCCCCAGTTTCTCTAGTATCTCCTCAATGTGTCTCAGAAGAACATAAGACATAAGAAATAGAAGCAGAAGTAGGCCATTTGGCCCCTCGAGCCTGCTCCGCCATTTAATGATCATGGCTGATCTGATCTTGGCCTCAACTCCACTTCCCTGCCCGCTCTCCATAACCCTTGACTCCCCTATAGTTAAAAATCTGTATCTTCAATATATTCAATGACCCAGCCTCCACAGCTCTCTGGGGTAGAGAATTCCATAGATTCATGACCCTCAGTGGAGAAATTCCTCCTCATTTCCGTTTTAAATGGGTGACCCCTTATTCTGAACCCCTAGTTCTAGATTCCCCCACGTGGGGAAACATCCTCTCTGCATCTACCCTGTCAAGCCCCCTCAGAATCTTATACATTTCAATAAGATCACCTCACAGTCTTCTAAACTCCAATGAGTATAGGCCCAATCTGCTCAACCTTTCTTCATATGACAACCCCTTCATCTCAGAAATCAACCTCATGAACCTTCTCTGAACTGCCTCCAATACAAATATATCCTTCCTTAAATAAGGAAACCAAAACTGCACGCAGTACTCCAGGTGTGCTCTTACCAATGCCCTGTACAGTTGTAGCAGGTCTTCCCTACTTTTATACTCCATCCCCCTTGCATTAAAGGCCAACATTCCATTTGCCTTCCTAATTACTTGCTGTACCTGCATGATAACTTTTTGTGTTTCATGTACAAGGACCCCCAGATCCCACTGTACCACAGCATTTGTAATCTCTCCCCATTTAAATAATAATTTGCTTTTTTATTTTTCCTACCAAAGTGGATAACCTCACATTTTCCCAGATTATATCCCACATCCATCTGCCAATTTTTTGCTCACTCACAGCCTATCTATATCCCTTTGTAGATTCTTTGCGTCCTCCTGTAAGAAATCGAGGATTGGAAGAAATAACTTGAGACCAAAAAGTCTTTTCAGAGTGGTGTTAGAATTGAAGGATTCATTCTATGGTACAATAGCTAAAGCAACTTGAACAGCGTGAACATAAATAATTGATAACAGGCAGCTCCAAACATCTGAAGGCCAAGAATGGCATGTCTAATTCCAACCTTGGGAGGATGTGAAAAGGAGGGTTTCACCCAAGAGTTGAGACAAAGAACCCGACATATCATAGGTTAAATGGCCCTGCCAATATTCTACACCTGGCCCACCCCTAAAAAGAGAATAAAAGAAAGACCTAGCAGGTGTTTCAGGGCATATGGTGAAGATAAGAACTGTTTGTGTCACTAACCGTCTGTCTGATCGGGACTAATAACAGCTACTTGTCAAGGTCATATGTCCACTATGTCTATCCTGATTGTGTGTTGTGCTTGACTATATTTGAATTATTGCTCCCTTCATAAATGCTTTAGAATTCCTAAGAACCTTTGGGTATCTGTGTGTCAACTGTGATCCTAAATCTTACACTCCTCACAACTTGCTTTCCCAACTATCTTTGTATCATCAGCAAATTGGCTACATTACACTCAGTCCCTTCATCCAAGTCATTAATATAAATTGTAAATAGTTGAGGCCCCAGCACTGATCCCTGTGGCACCCCACTAGTTACAGTTTGCCAACCTGAAAATGACCCATTATCTCAACTCTCTGTTTTCTGTTAGTTAGCCCATCCTCTATCCATGCTAATATATTACCCCCAACCCCGTGAGCTCTTATCTTGTGCAGTAACCTATTATGTGGCGCCTTATCGAATGCTTTCTGGAAATCCAAATACATGACATCTACTGGTTTACCTTTATCCACCCTGTTCATTACATCCTCAAAGAACTCCAGCAAATTTGTCAAACATGATTTCCCCTTCATAAAACCACATCTCATCCCCATAATTTAGTGAAGCTTGTGTACCTTCTCCATGGCATCCTTCCTAAAGGAAGGACAATATTCTAATGCCTAACCAATTATTTGCATAGCTTTTGCATTACCTCTTTGCTTTTGTACTCGGTCCTTTTTATATAACACAAGATCTCGTATGTTCTTCTAAAGAAAAAGCTTTGTCAACTTGCCCTCCCACTTACATTGAGTTGTATATCTGAATCCTTAAATCTGTTTGCTTCTCTACTTCTTTAAAGTTTTACCATTAAGTATATTGGCTCCTTCTAATAATTCAAAAATGGCTTTCACATGAAAAGATCCTGAATTATTAAATAGTTTAAATTAAGCACTATAAATAACACAATGTGAGAATTTAGTACTAAAAAAATTGAATCAGATAACTTCTCCGCATTAAATTTAATCTGACAACTATCTGCCCAATTTACTAACTTACATTCTCCTTAAATCATTTACTGTTGTCATATATTCCACTGTCATTTGTAACCCATGTATAAACTGACCAAAGTTGTACACCGTGAGAACACTGACCACTAGGTGGTGAACTTGTGGGAGACACTCCTAACCTGGACTTTCAGGTATAAAAGGGGAAGCTCCACCCACTTTCTTCACTTCAGTGCTGGCTAATAAAGGACTGGTCACAGAGTGACCTTCTCTCAAGTATGGGCCTCGTATGCATTTGTACTGTTTAGTAAGGACATATTATTGGCGACGAGAAACTGGGATTTAAACCACATGAGCATGGCCACTAGCAGTACATCGAGAGGTACTGTGTTGGTGATGATTGGGACGATTTTATTGAGAGACTACAGCAAAGTTTTGTCACTAAGGAATGGCTGGGACAGGATTCGGCCGACAAACGCAGGGCTCATCTCCTGACGGTTTGTGGATCCAGGACGTACTCCCTGATGAAGGACCTTCTAGCGCCAGAGAAGCCGGCGGACAAGACTTTAAGAGCTCAGTAAGTTGATCGGGGAACACTTTAAACCGGCGAGCAGCATGCACATGGCGAGACATTGGTTTTACACACACCGGCGGTGAGAAGGGCAAAGCGTTCCAGACTTCGTGGCAGACCTCCGGTGACTGGCGAGTCTATGTAAGTTCCCAGATGCATGCAGAGCGTAGATGCTGCGAGATTTTTTTATTGAGGGCATCGGGCATGCTGGGGTTTTCAGGAAACTGATTGAGACCAAAGACTTGACCCTGGAAACAGCGGCTTTGATGGCCCAGACATTTATCTCAGGGGAGGAAGAAACCAGAATGATGTTTGACAAAAATCTTGGTTTAAATGCAGCAAATGGACAGAGAGTCAACATTGTTAATGCGGCACACAGTTCTCCAGGCAGACAGAGGCAATCGGACATGCCCGAGCATGTAGTCGAACCCAAAGGGGGAATTCAACAGAGACAATGGCTAGCTGAACGGCGATTCATGCCAGCACAAGAGACAATGCAGCCAGTAATGGGGCCATCAGCACCTGTCAATGGTGCGCTTAAGGACAGTTAGAGACAGTCAGAGACGATCGACTGGTAATGGATCTTTTGTTTCCAACAACAGCTCATGTTGGAGGTGTGGCGGCAAACACACAGCCAGAGCTTGCAGGTATCAGCAATATACCTGCAGAAACTGCAACGTCAGCGGTCACTTGGCACGTATGTGCAGGAAGCCTGCAGCCAGGTTGATGTATGAGGAGGACAGGCCCGATGGAAGCCCTACAAGGCCAAATGGGGGAAATCGCTGGAAGCTGAAGTTCAGCGAGTTCATGTGGAGCATATATACAGTTCATACACCAGGATGACACCGATAATGATGAAACTGCTCCTCAATGGCATCCCAGTATCAATGGAGCTAGACACGGGGGCCAGCCAGTCCCTGATGAGTATCAAACAGTTCGACAAGTTGTGGGCATCCAAGGCCAGGAGGCCAAAATTAGTGCCGATTGACGCACAGCTATGGACATAAACAAAGGAGATCATTCCGGTGCTAGGCAGCGCCACGGTAGTCATGGCCCACAAAGATTCGGAGAACGGGTTGCCACTCTGGATTGTCCCGTGGGATGGTCCCACACTGCTGGGGAGGAGTTGGCTTGCTGTCATGAACTGGAAATGGGGCTATGTCAATGCAATTTCTTCTGTGGAGCGAATATCATGCTCACAGGTCCTGGACAAATTTGACTCACTATTTCAACCCGGCATTGGCACTTTCATGGGGACCAAGGTAGTGATTCACATAAACCTGGACGACAGGCCAGTACACCACAAGGCCAGAGCGGTGCCGTATGTGATGCGGGAAAAGATAGAAGGCGAATTGGACCGCCTGCTGAGGAAAGGCATCATCTCGCCAGTCGAATTCAGTGACTGGGCGAGCCCGATTGTGCCAGTGCTCAAGGCGGATGGGTCGGTCAGGATATGTGGTGATTACAAGACCACCATCAATCGGGTGTCACTCCAAGACCAGTACCCGCTACCGAGAGCGGAGGACCTCTTTGCGACGCTATCCAGTGGCAAACTTTTTTCAAAATTGGACCTGACCTCAGCTTACATGACCCAGGAGCTGGCGAGTGAGTCAAAGAAGCTGACCACCATCATGACACACAAGGGGTTGTTTGAGTACAACAGATGTCCATTCTGGATTCGCTCGGTCGCCGCAATCTTTCAACGAAACATGGAAAGCCTCCTCAAGTCGATTCCAAGGATGGTGGTTTTTCAAGACGACATCCTCATCACGGGTTGCGATACTGAAGAACACCTCCTCAACCTGGAGGAGATGCTACGCAGACTGGACCGGGTAAGTCTGCGACTGAAAAAGGCGAAGTGTGTCTTCCTAGCTCCAGAGGTAGAATTCCTGGGGATGAGGGTAGCAGCAGACGGGATCAGACCTACTGCGTCCAAAACGGAAGCGATCCAGACCCCGTAACACGACGGAGCTGCATTCGTTCCTGGGGCTCCTGAACTATTTTGGTAACTTTCTGCCCAAATTGAGCACGCTGTTAGAGCCGCTACACGTACTCCTACGCAAAGGTCGCGAATGGGTCTGGGGGGACAGCCAGGAAAGGGCTTTTGATAGAGCATGCAATTTGTTATGCTCCAACAATCTGTTAACGCTATATGACGCATGTAAGAAACTTGTTTTAACGTGCAATGCATCGTTCTATGGGGTCGGGTGTGTGTTGCAGCATATTAATGCCAAGAGTCAGTTACAGCCGGTGGCTTATGCCTCCAGAAGTCTGTCCCTGGCAGAAAGGGGCTATGGGATGGTAGAAAAGGAAGCGCTTGCATTTGTATATGCAGTAAAAAAAAATGCACTAGTACCTGTTTGGCAGGAAATTTGAGCTGGAGACAGATCACAAGCCCCTAACGTCCCTTTTGGCCGACAACAAGGCCATAAATGCAAATGCGTCGGCCCGCATACAGAGGTGGGCACTCACGTTAGCCACCTATGACTATACAATTCAGCACAGACCAGGTCCTGAAAACTGTGCCGATGCACTCAGCAGGCTCCCACTAACCACTACCGAGGGGGCAATCATGCATGCGGCTGAGATGGTCATGGCTGTTGAAGCTTTCGAAAGTGAAGGCTCACCCGTGACAGCCTGTCAGATTGAAGTCTGGACAAATAGAGACCCGCTACTGTCTTTAGTCAAGAAATGTGTCCTGAATGGGGACTGGGCAGCCACGTACGGGGCATGCCCTGAGGAATTTAAACCATTTCACAGGTGCAAGGATGAACTCTCGATTCAGGCCGATTGCCTACTATGGGGAAACCGAGTTGTCATGCCCCAGATGGGCAGAGAGATGTTCATCAGAGAACTCCACAATGAGCACCCGGGCATTGTCATGATGAAGGCAATTGCCAGGTCACACGTTTGATGGGCAGGTACAGATGCAGACCTGGAACTTTGTGTTTGCAGGTGCAACACGTGTGCCCAGCTGGGCAATGCGCCGAGGGAATCCCCCCTTAGCCCCTGGTCCTGGCCCGCCAAGCCATGGTCACACATCCGTGTGGACTACGCAGCTCCTTTCATGGGAAAAATGTTTTTGGTCGTAGTAGATGCCTACTCCAAATGGATCAAGTGTGACATTCTCAATTCAAGCACATCCTCTGCCACGGTAGAAAGTCTACGGGCAATGTTCGCCTCCCATGGTCTACCGGACGTCTTGGTCAGCGACAGTGGCCCGTGCTTTACAAGCATTGAATTCCAGGATTTCCATGGCAGGAAATGGTATCAACCATGTCAGAACGGCACCGTTCAAGCCAGCCTCAAACGGCCAGGCGGAACGAGCAGTGCAGATAATCAAATGGGATGCTCAGAATCCAAGGGGGTTCGCTACAAAGCCGCTTATCACGCCTCCTGTTGGCCAATAGATCCCGACCACACTCGCTCACAGGGCTTCCACCCACAGAGCTACTAATGAAAAGGACACTCAAAACCAGGTTATCCCTTATACACCCCACCATGAAAGAAATTGTTGAGAGCAGGCACCGGTCACAATGTGACTACCATGACAGGAATGCGAGGGTGCGATGTATTGATGTCAATGATCCTGTCTTTGTCCTCAATTATGCTGCAGGGCCCAAATGGATCGCAGGCACTGTGATTGCTAAAGAGGGGAATAGGATTCTGGTAATTAAACTTACCAATGGACAAATCTGCCGCAAACACGTGGATCAAACTAAAAGGAGGTTCAGCAACCCCATAGAAGAAGCAGAGGAAGAACATGATGTAGAGTTCACTCCACCACAGGTGACCGAACACCGGAACCAAGTGTAGGAGAGCCCAGTCACTATGGGCAGTCCGGACAGGCCTGAGGCACCCAAAACAGCAGACACTCAGGCCAGAACCCAACAACCGGAGCTCCAACCCAGGCGCTCTGCAAGGGAGGGTAAACCACCAGCGAGACTTAACCTGTGATCCCAATAAGACTTTGGGGGGGGAGGTGGTATCATGTATTCAACTATCATTGTAACCCATGTATAAACTGACCTAAGTTGTACACCGTGAGAACACTGACCACTAGGTGGTGAACTTGTGGGAAACACTCCGAACCTGGACTTTCAGGTATAAAAGGGGAAGCACCACCCACCTTCTTCACTTCAGTGCTGGCTAATAAAGGACTGGTCACAAAGTGACCTTCTCTCAAGTATGGGCCTCGTGTGCATTTGTACTGTATGGTAAGGGCATATTAACAGTCGTCTTAATTAACTACACTCCCAGGTGCAGAATTCTAACCCTGCTCCAAACAATCCCAGCAAGTGGAGATTGGAGCTCTGGCTCTGAATTGTCAGTTGACATTCAGCTAATAGTTGATATGCGACTGATAGTAATAGGTGTAGACACTCTGATATCCTACCTGCCATCGTTAACATCTTCATCGAGGCATACGAAAGCATGGGCCTTACACTAAACACCCGTAAGACAAAGGTCCTCCACCAACCTAACCCCGCCAGACAGCACTGCCTCCCAGTCATCAAATTCCACGGCGCGGCCTTGGACAACGTGGACCATTTTCCATACCTCGGGAGCCTACTATCAGAAAGGGCAGACATCAACGAGGACACCCAACAACACCTCCGGTGTGCCAGCGCAGTCTTCAGTCGCCTGAGGAAGAGAGTGTTTGAAAACCAGGAACTCAAATCTGGCACCAAGTTTATGGTCTACAGGGCTGTAGTAATACCCGCCCTCGTATATGGCTCAGAGACATGGACCATATAGAGTAGACACCTCAAAGCACTAGAGAAATAGCACCAGCGCTGTCTCCGCAAGATCCTGCAAATCCACTGGGAGGGTAGACGCACCAACGTCAGTGTTCTCGATCAGGCCAACATCCCCAGCATCGAAGCACTGACTACACTCGACCAGCTCCATTGGGCGGGCCACATCATCCGCATGCCCAACACGAGACTCTCAAAGCAAGCACTCTACTCGGAACTCCTACATGGCAAGCGAGTCCCAGGTGGGCAGAGGAAATGTTTCAAGGACACCCTCAAAGCTTCTTTATAAAGTGCAACATCCCCACCGGCACCTGGAAATCCCTGGCCCAAGACCACCCAAAGTGGAGGAAGAGCATCCAGTAGGGCGCTGAGCACCTCGAGTCTTATCGCCGAGAGCATGCAGAAACCAAGTGCAGGCAGCAGAAGGAGCATGCGGCAAACCAGACTCCCCACCCACCCTTTCCTTCAATGACTGACTGTCCCATCTGTGACAGAGACTGTCATTCCCGTATTGGACTGTACAGTCACCTGAAAACTGACTTTTAAAGTGGAAGCAAGTCTTCTTCAATTTCGAGGGACTGCCTGTGATGATGATAATCCTACCTGTAACTAGCATTCATCCTGTAACCTGCTGATATACATCCTATAACTATAGCCAGAATCCCCCTGTGTACAAGGTACGATTCGGCTCCCCAGTTGATGCCACTTTTAACAAGCTCCATTTCTCTCCCTATCTCCTAGGTCCCTGATTCTATATGAAGGTGTCACTCTGAACTGGGAACCTCAATCAGAGTCAATATAGAATCATAGAATTATACAGCACAGGAGGCAGCCATTTGTCCCATCATGCCTGTGCTGGCTCTTTGAAAGAGCTATCCAATTAGTTCCACTTCCCTGCTCTTTCCCCGTAGCCCTGCAAATGTTTCCTTTATAAGTATACATCTACTTCTCTTTTGAAAGTTACTATTGATCCGCTCCCACCACCCTTTAAGGCAATGCATTCCAGTTCATAACAATTTGCTGAGTAAAAAATATTCTCCTCATCTCCCCCTTGGCTTTTTGTCAATTATCTTAAATCTATGTCCTATGGTTACTGACTCTCCTGCTCGTAAAAACAATTTCTAACTATCTACTCTATCAAAACACTTTATGATTCTGAACACTTCTATTAAATCTCACCTTAACCTTCTTTGTTTGAAGGAGAATAATCCCAGCGTCTCTCCACATAACTGATGCCCCTCACCCCTGGCATCACTCTGGTAAATCTCCTCTGCACCTTCAAGGCCTTGACATCCTTTCTAAAGTGTGGTGCCCAGAATTGGGCACAATACTCTAGCTGAGGTCTTACCAACGATTTATGAAGGTTTATAACTTCCTTGCTTTTGCACTCTATGCCTCCATGTATAAAACCAAGGACCCCTATGCTTTAAAAAAAAATTATCAACTTGTCCTGTCACCTTCAAAGATTTGTGTACATGAACATCCGGGTCTATCTGTTCCTGCACCCCCATCAAAATTTTAACATTTAGTTTATACTGCCTCTCCTAATATTTTCTTCCAAAAGGCATCACTACACACTTCTCTGCATTAAATTTCATTTGCTATGTGCCTGCCCCATTTCACCAGTCTGTCTTTTTTCTTTCTTTCTCTCTTTATTCCTTTAAGATGCTGCTTAAAACCTACCTCTCATCTGCCTCAACAACTCCTTATATGCTTCGGTATCAATTTTTTTGTGATAATGCATATGTGAAGTACCTTGGGATGTTTTACTACGTTAAAGGCGCTATATAAATGCAAGTTGTTGTTGTCTATGTCCTCTTGAAGTCTGCTACTATCCTCCTCACTGTTTACTACATTTCAAAGCTTTGTGTCACCCAGGAACTTAAAAATGATGCCTTCTATACCAAAGTCCAGGTCATTAATATATATACAAAAGATTATTGCTCCCAATACCGACCCCTGGGCATCACCAATGTACACTTCCCTCCAGTTCAAAAAACAACCGTTCACTACTACTCTGTGCTTTCTGTCCCTCAGCCAATTTTGTATCCATGCTGCCACTGCCCCTTTAATCCCAAGGGCTTCAATTTTGCTAACATGTCAATTATGCGGTACTTTATTAAATGCCTTTTCAAAGTTCATATATACAACATCACCTTCATCAACCGTCTGTTATTTTATCAAAGAACTCAAATCAAATTATACCTTTAATATGGGTTAATAAATAACAGCAAATATGGATTTATACCTTTAATAAATCCATATTTGCTGTTATTTATTAACCCATATTTTTCCAAGTGATAATTAATTTTGTCTCGGATTATTGTCTCTAAAAGTTTCCTCACCACTGATGGTAGCAGACTGGCCGGTAGTTACCTATTTTTTCTCTCTCCCTTTTTTGAACAGGGGTGTAACCCGGTGACTTTTCTATCTTGAGCAATGCCAACCAATGTTCCCTTTGTTTGGGTGTGCAGACTTTATGTGTCAAAATTGGCCAACTGAGAGATTGCACAAAAAGCAGCAGGCTTGGTGTTTGGGTCACTTCTCACAGGGCATATTGTCCTAAATTCAGCTCAGTGCCAAAATTGCTAAACTCCCTTGGTTCTGTCTCAATAAAAGGAGAGCTTTGATTGAATTATAGAAATTGCAGCACACAAAGAGGCTGTTAGGCCCCCTGTGCCTGTGCCAGTACTGCCGCTCTCTGCTGTAACACTATCCCTCCCAATTCATGTTATATTCCTCATTTTCATACTTATCTCATTCCCTTTCAAATGATGCTCTACTCTGTGCCTCAATAGCCATGTGGTGAAGCATCCTATTGTATTATGGCCCTCACTTCAAAAACTTTCCCTCACTCTTAGTTCTTCCAGGGAGTATCCTCAGTCTCTGTCCTCTTGTTTTCCATTCGCCACAAGGTGGAAACAATCTTTCACTAAAACCATAGAATGGTTACAGCACAGGAGGCAGTCATTCGAGCCTGTGCCGGCTCCCTGCAAGAGCACTTCAGCTAGTCCCACTCCCCTGCCCTTTCTCCATAGCCCTGTAAATTAGTTTCCTTCAGGTGCTTATCCAATTCCCTTTTGAAAACCACAATCCAATCTGCCTCCACCACCCTTTCAGGCAGTGGATTCCAGATCATAACCATTCGCTCCGTAAAAAAGTTTTCCCTCATGTCGCCTTTGGTTCCTCTGCCAATCACCTTAAATCTGATTACCAAGGGTGGTAGATGGGGTTTTAAACTAATGAAGAGGGGGTGGGAGGTTTCAGGAAAGGGTAAATTCAAAAACAGTAAGAGAAATGTCAAGGCTGTAGAGCAGAGTAGAGATTTGGGTAAAAATAAGCAGAGTGGGTCAGGAAGGGACAGAGAGCTTAACAAAGGTAATAGAGCTTCAGTGACTAAGGTGACATCAGGCAAAAGTAGAAGAAAAAGTTAAAGCTAAAGGCATTACAGGTTGAACCTCCCTTATCCGGAACCCTCGGGACCTGGCATGTTCTGGATAAGGGATTTTTCCGGACGAGGGGTGGTCACGATAAATTGGATGGTACAGGTACTGAGCAAGGGGATATTGGGGCTGGTTGGCTTGGGGCTGGGAGTGTAGCAGAGAGATAATGGGGGGGAGGCGGTGGATCGCGGAGTCAGGCCAGCGATTGCGGGAGCCGGCAGCAAGGAAGGACTTCAATTTGCTCATGTCAGAATGCTTGCCTTTATTGGTCGAGGCATACAATCTCATACAATACAAGAGCAGGAAGGTTATGCTTACATCGTATAATACTCTGGTTAGGCCATAGCTGGAGAACTGCGTGCAGTTCTGGTTACCGTATTATAGGAAGGACATGATTGTACTAGAGAGGGTGCAGAGGAGATTTACTAGGATGCTGCCTGGAATGGAGAATCTTAGCTATAAGGATAGATTGGATAGGCTGGGTTTGTTCTCATTGGAATAGAGGAGGCTGAGAGACCTCATTGAGGTGTATAAAATTTTGAGGGGCCTGGATATAGTGGATAACAAGGGCCTATTTCCCTTGGTGGAGGGGTCAATTACAAGAGGGCATATTTTTAAGGTGATTGGTGGAAGGTTTAGAGGAGATTTGAGGGGAGGCTCCTTTATCCAAAGAGTTGTGGGGTTCTGGAACTCACTACCTGGAAGGGTGGTGAATGCAGAAACCCTCACCACATTTCAAAGGTGCTTGGATGGACACTTGAAGTGCAGTAACCTGCAGCATCAAGGACCAAGAGCTGGTAAGCAGAATTTGACTGGATAACCTCTTGTCGGCTGGTGCAGATATGATAGTAAGTACTGCAGGGTGATCTCCTGGACTAGTTTCGATTGTCTGGATGGGTCGGAGAGGAATTTTCCCATATTTTTTTCCCCAATTTGCCTGGGTTTTTTTATCTGTTTTTTTGCCTCTCCCGGGAGATCACATAGCTCTGGTTGGGGTGGAGTGTAAAATGTTGCGGTGCAGGGATGTCGCAGTTGTGATGGGCGGATTGGTTGGGCCAGATGCTCTTTACCTTTCCGCCATTGTTCATAAGTTTATATGTAACCTTCAGGGCTGCTGATCAAGGGCCGTGTGGCTATTTGTCGTCCGGCGCGCACACAATGGGCCGAAATGGCCTCCTTCTGCACTGTAGATTTCTATGTTTCTATGTCAGAGTTCTGCGCAAGCTCCACCCGGTGGCCAGGAATGGTTCTGGACGACGGGTGGTTCCAGATAAGGGAGTTCTGGATAAGGGAGGCTCAACCTGTATTTCTGAATGGGCGAAGCATTCACAACAAAACACATGAATTAATAGCACAGATAGAAATAAATGGGTTCGATTTAATAGCCATTACAGACATGCGGTTGCAGAGTGACCAAGGTTAGGAAATAAATATTCCTGGATACTTGACCTTGAGAAGAGTTGGCAAAATGGAAAATGAGAAGGGGGGCGGTGGGGGTTGGGGTGGGGTGGTGGTAGACCTGGTAATAAAGGATGAGATAAAGCAGAGAGAAAGGATCTTAGCTCAGAAAAACAAGATGTAAAATCACTTTGGGTGGAGCAAAGAAACAAGTGGCAGAAAAAATTAGTGGCTAACAAAAGAAGTTAAAGATAGTATATTAAAGGAATAGGCTTATAATGTTGCCAAAAAGAGTAGTAAGCCTGAGGATTCGGAAGAATTTAGAACTCAGCAAAGGAGGACCAAGAAATTGATAGAGAGAGAAAACAGAATGAGAGTAAACTAGCAAGTGGCATAAAAAGATTGTAAAAGCTTCTATGGGTATGAAAAAAGGAAGAGATTAGCGAAAGGAGAATTGGTCCATTACAGGCAGAGACTGGAGAAATTATATTGGGGAATAAGGAAATGGTAAAGGCAAAGCCGGAGGAGGCAACAGACCTGGGCGAGGTCTGAGAGGGAGCAGAGTGACAGCGGGAGCAACTCAACAGAGGCAGAATTCAAAAGAGTGACATCAGAGTAGAAAAAGTGACGTCGGCACAAAGGAAAGAACTGATTGGTGAGTAGCCGATGAGTGTTTTTTGTTAAATTTTATGTTTATTTCTGCTGGGTTAGTTCTTAGTCTATTAAATAGAGATGTGACAGGGCAGCTCAGTCCCATGGAGTGCACACCCTGTGCCCTGTGGGAAGTCCTGCATGCTTTACGTGGCCTGGAAGACCACATGTGCAGAAAGTGTTACCAGCTACAGCAGCTTGAGCCCCACATTTCGGAGTCACTGCAGTGCATCCGCGAGACTGAGAATTTCATGGATAGCACGTTTCTAGATGTGGTCACCCCGCAGCTTAAAAGTGTGCAGGCAGAGAGGAAATGGATGACCACAAGACAGAAGAAAAGGACTAGGCAGGTAGTGCAGGAGTCCCCTGAGTCCATCTCACTCTCCAACCAGTATTCTGTTCTGAGTACTGGTGAGGGCGATGGTGCCTCTGGGGAGTGCAGCCACAGCCAAATCCACGGCACCACGGTGGCTCAGCTGCGCGGTGGGGAGGGGGGGGGCGGAGGAAGAAGAATGGAAGAGTAATAGCGGTAGGGAATTCGATAGTCAGGGGAGCAGACAGGCGTTTCTGCGGCCGCAGACATGACTCCAGGATGGTATGTTGCCTCCCTGGTGCCAAGGGCAAGGCTGTCACTGAGCAGCTGCAAGACATTCAGGGGGGAGAGATGGTGGTCCATTTTGGTACCAATGACATAGGTAGAAAGAGGGAAGAGGTCCTGCAGGCAGAGTTTAGGGAGCTAGGAGACAGACTAAAAAGCAAGACCTCAAAGATAGTAATCTCCGGGTTACTGCTGGTGCCACGTGCTAGTGAGTACAGAAATAGAAGGATAGAGAAGATGAATGCATGGCTGGAGAGATGGTGCAGGCGTGAGGGCTTTAGATTCCTGAGGCATTGGGACCGTTTCTGGGGGAGGTGGGACCAGTACAAGCCGGATGGGTTGCACCTCAACAGAGCTGGGATCAGTATCCTTGCGGCAGGGTTTGCTAGTGTTGTTGGGGACAGTTTAAACTAGCTTGGCAGGGGGCTAGGAAGCGGAGAATAGGTTCAGTGGGGAGAGAAGCAAAGCTGGAATTGGGCAGCAGAAAAGTAGCAAGTGAATTTGGAAGACAGAGGAAACAAGGGCTGGAAAATAGACAACAAGGGAGTTTAGTACACTATATGGTATATAGTTGAATGTAAGGGGCATAGGCGATAAGGCAGATGAGCTGAGAGCACAGATATCATCATAGGCAATCCCTCGGAATCGAGGAAGACTTGCTTCTACTCCCAAAGTGAGTTCGTTGATGGCTGAACAGTCCGATATGAGAGCCACAGACCCTGTTACAGGTGGGACAGACATTCATCGAGGGAAGGTGTGGGTGGGGCTGATTTGCCGCGTGCTCCTTCCGCTGCCTGTGCTTGACCTCTTCACGCTCTTTGCATTGAGACTCGAAGCGCTCAACGCCCTCCCGGATGCACTTTCTCCACCTCGGGCGGTCTTCGGCCAGGGTCTCTCAGGTGTCATTGGTGATGTCGCACTTTACCAGGGAGGCTTTGAGGGTGTCATTATAACATTTCCGCTGCCCACCTTTGGCTCGTTTACCATGAAGGAGTTCCGCATAAAGCATTTGCTTAGGGAGTCTCGTATCTGGCATGCGAATTATGTGGCCTGCCCAGCGAAGCTGATCTAGTGTGGTCAGTGCTTCAATACTGGGGATGTTAGCCTGGTTGAGGACACTAATGTTGGTGCGCCTGTCCTCCCAGGGGATTTGCAGGATCTTGCGGGCAACAGATAGATACTTGGGAGTATGACATTATATTACTGAGACATGGCTGAAAGAAGGGCGAGTATTACAGCTCAACATCCCTGGTACAGGGTTTCCAGACGGGATAGAGAGGCGGGGGGGAAAGGAGGGGGGGTCGCAGTATTGATTAAAGAAACAATTACAGTTGTGAGAAGGGATATGTTAGAGGGGTCATCAAACAAGGCCATATGGGTTGAATTGAAGAACAAAAAAAGGGCGATCAAACTACTGGGAGTGTACTATAGACCCCCAAACAGTCAGAAGGAGATAGAAGAACAAATATGTAGGCAAATTGCTGCGAAGTGCAAAGATTATAGAGCTGTAATAGTGGGGGATTTCAATTACTCTAATATTAACTGAGAAAAAAAAGTTGTGTGTGATGCGTTCACAATAAAGGATGAAACTGAGTACTGTGTACAATGAGCAAGTGTGACCTTAGCTCCTTTAATAAGATTCCAGAGTGCAGGTATCTCGTGGGTGGCCTGCTTATATACCGTGCTCCCAAGGGATGCTGGGATCCCTTGGGACTCCAACAGGTAGGCCCTCTGGTGGTAGTGTAATACAGATTGCAAGGGGTTAAATACATAACCGTGTGAATGGTATAGAGGGTGTGGAATACCTAAAATGCACTCAGAAGAACTTCTTTAGCCAGTATGTGACAAGCCCAACATGGGAGGGAAGGTTCTGGACTTGGTTTTGGGGAATGAAGAGGGGCAGGTGGAAGGGGTAACAGTGGAAGAGCATTTTGTGCTAGTGATCATAATTCAGTAAGATTTAGGGTAGTTATGGAAAAGGACAAAGGTGGACCAGGAAAAAAAGTTCTCAATTGGGGTAAAGTCAATTTTACTAAGCTGAGATGGGATTTGGCCAAAGTGGACTGCAAAAGGCTACTTGATAGTAAATCAGTGTCAAAGCAGTGGGAGACATTCAAGGAGGAGATCCTGAGGGTACAGAACAAGTATGTTTCCTTAAAGAAAAAGGGTGGGACTAACAAATCTAGAGCCCCCTGGGTGTCAATGGACATACAGGGTAAGATAAAGAAAAAAAGGGAAACTCTGAATAAATATTTTGTATCAGTCTTTACGGTAGAGGACGCTAACAATATTCCAACAGTGGTTGTCAAGGGGCTATGGGGGGGAGGAACTTAACACAATCACAATCACTAAGGAGGTGGTACTCAGTAAGATAATGGGACTAAAGGCAGATAAATCCCCTGGACCTGATGACTTACATCCTAGGGTCTTAAGAGAAGAAGCAGCAGGGATTGTGGATGCATTGGTTGTAATTTACCAAAATTATCTGGATTCTGGGGAGGTCCTAGCAGATTGGAAAACTGCAAATGTAACACCCCTATTTAAAAAAGGAGGCAGACAAAAAGCAGGAAACTATAGACCAGTTAACCTAACATCTGTGGTTGGGAAAATGTTGGAGTCCATTATTAAAGAAGCAGTAGCAGGACATTTGGAAAAGCAAAATTCAGTCAGGCAGAGTCTGCATGGGTTTATGAAGGGGAAGTCATGTTTGACAAATTTGCTGGAATTCTTTGAGGATGTAACGAACAGGGTGGGGAAAGGGGAACCAGCGGATGTGGTGTATTTGGACTTCCAGAAGGCATTTGACAAGGTGCCACATTAAAGGTTACTGCACAAGGTAAAAGTTCACAGGGTTGGGGATAATATATTAGCATGGATAGAGGATTGACTAACTAACAGAAAACAGAGAGTCGGGATAAATGGTTCATTCTCGGGTTGGCAATCAGTAACTAGTGGGGTGCCGCAGGGATCAATGCTGGGACCCCAACAATTTACAATCTATATTAACGACTTGGAAGAAGGGACCGAGTGTAACGTAGCCAAGTTTGCTGACGATACAAAGATGGGAGGAAAAGCAATGTTTGAGAAGGACACAAAAAATCTGCAAAAGGACATAAGTGAGTGGGCAAATATTTGGCAGATGGAGTATAATGTTGGAAAGTGTGAGGTCATGCACTTTGGCAGAAAAAAATCAAAGAACAAGTTATTATTTAAATGGAGAAAGAATGCAAAGTGCTGCAGTACAGCGGGACCTGGGGCTACTTGTGCATGAAACACAAAAGGTTAGGATGCAGGTACAGCAAGTGATCAGGAAGGCCAATGAAGTCTTGGCCTTTATTGCAAAGGGGATGGAGTATAAAAGCAGGGAAGTCTTGCTACAGTTATACAGGGTATTGGTGAGGACATACCTGGAATACTGTGTGCAGTTTAGGTTTCCATATTTACAAAAGGATATACAGGGAACTCTCGTTTATCCGGATCATTCAGGGATTCGGCAATTCCGGGTAAACGAATTTTCCGTTAGGGCGAGTTAACACTTTAAAGTTAAAACTTTATTGAATAAATACAATCAGCTACAAACAGTAACAAGGCAGTTAAGTATACAAAAGATGGGCATTACCAGCATGCATGTACTTCCACTGGACTGTAATCACGGAAGGACAAATGCTGCACTGGGAATGGCCGCAAGTGGCCTCGAGGAGGAGATTCTCTAACTCCGGGGTTCCGAAGCGCACTTTCCGGGCTGCGTTCTGTGCCTGGAACCCAGTGCCGGCCCTGCCCCCATTCCCAACGTCAGCAACAGCCACGAGAGACAGCGGCTGCAGCAATGCGCGCGCACACACACACCAGCAAAGCAAGAGCAGAGGAGCGATTTTGCAACAGAAGGATATACAACAGGTGGGTGATTTGCTCTTCCAGGTTACCGTTCAGGTGGAAAAGTAGAAAATTAAACCTATTCATTGGTTAAAATTAACTCCATGCTAATCAAAACAGCCGGTGAGAAGTGGCGACACAATATTTTAAATTCCGTTACAGCGGGTTTTCCGTTAGATCCGTATCCGGATAAACGAGAGTTACCTGTACTTGCTTTGGAGGCAGTTCAGAGAAGGTTCACTATGTTGATTCCGGAGATGAAGGGATTGACTTATGAGAAAAGGTTGAGTAGGTTGGGCCTCTACTCATTGGAATTCAGAAGAACAAGAAGTGATCTTATCGAAACGTATAAGATTATGAGGGGGCTTGACAAGGTGGATGCAGAGAAGATGTTTCCACTGATAGGGGAGACTAGAACTAGAAGGCATAATCTTAGGATAAGGGGTCGCCCATTTAAAACTGAGATGAGGAGAAATTTCTTCTCTCAGTGTGTTGTAAATCTGTGGAATTCGCTGCCTCAGAGAGCTGTGGAAGCTGGAACATTGAATAAATTTAAGACAGAGATAGTTTCTTAAACGATAAGGGAATAAGGGGTTATAGCAGGGAAGTGGACCTGAGTCCATGATCGGATCAGCCATGATCGTATAAAATGCCGGAGCAGGCTCGATGGGCCATATGGCTTACTCCTGTTCCTATTTCTTATGTTCTTATGTTATTATTATGGCAGATACCAAGAACTCAACACTGCAGAAACTCTAGAGGAGTATAAGAAGTGCAGGGGTGCAATTAAAAAAGATATTAGGAAAGCAAAGAGAGAGCATGAAAGAATGTTGACAAGTAAAACCAGGGAAAACCCAAAGGTGTTTTATAAATACATTAGGAGCAAGAGGATAATGAGACAAAGACTGGGGCCTATTGAAGACCATAAAGGAAATCTGTGTGTGGAGGCAGAAAATGTGGGTATGATTCTTAATGAATACTTTGCATCTGTTTTCACAAAAGAGAGGGGTGTTGCAGACTTTGTAATAAGTGAGAAGGAGTGTGAAATATTAGACAAAATAAACATAGTGAGAGAGGAAGTATTAAGGAGCTTAGCAGCTTTAAAAGTGGATGAATCCCCAGGCCTGGATGAAATGTATCCCAGGCTGTTAAGAGAAGCAAAAGAGGAAATAGCACCATTATTTTCCAGTCCTCACTGGCTACAGGTGTGGTACCAGAGACTGGAGGACTGCTAATGTTGTACCTTTGTCGACCAGGCCAACATCCCCAGCATTGAAGCATTGACCACACTTGATCAGCTCCACTGGGCAGGCCACATTGTTCGCATGCCAGACACGAGACTCCCAAAGCAAGCGCTCTACTCGGAACTCCTTCACGACAAACGAGCCAAAGGTGGGCAGAGGAAACATTACAAGGACACCCTCAAAGCCTCCTTGATAAAGTGCAACATCCCCACTGACACCTGGGAGTCCCTGGCCAAAGACCATCCTAAGTGGAGGATGTGCATCCAGGAGGGTGCTGAGCACCTCGAGTCTCATCGCCGAGAGCATGCAGAAATCAAGCACATGCAGAGGAAAGAGCGTGCGGCAAACCAGTCCCACCTACCCTTTTACTCAACGACTATCTGTCCCACCTGTGACAGGGACCGTGGTTGTCACATTGGACTGTTCAGCCACCTAAGGACTCAATTTTAGAGTGGAAGCAAGTCTTCCTCTATTCCGAGGGACTGCCTATGATGATGATGTTTAAAAAGGGAGAAAGGGGTAGACCAAGTAATTATAGGCCAGTCAGCCTAACCTCAGTGGTGGGAAAATTATTGGAAAAAATCCTGAGGGACAGGATAAATCTTCATTTGGAAAGACATGGATTAATCAAGGACAGTCAGCATGGATTTGTTAAGGGAAGGTCGTGTCTGATTAACTTAATTGAACTTTTCAAGGAGGCAACCAGGAGGGTCGATGAGGGCAGTGCATATGATCTAGTGTATATGGATTTTTGCAAAGCTTTTGATAAGGTGCCACATGGCAGACTGGTTACGGAAGTAATAGCCCATGGGATCCAGGGCAAAGTGGCAAGTTGGATCCAAAATTGGCTCAGAGGCAGGAAGCAAAGGGTAATGGTTGATGGGTGTTTTTGTGACTGGAAGGCTGTATCCAGTGGGATTCCACGGGACTCAGTGCTGGGTCCCTTGCTTTTTGTGGTATATATCAATGACTTGAACTTGAATGTTGGGGGGTGATTAAGAAGTTTGCAGATGACATTAAAAAGGCTGTGTGATTGATAATGAAGAAGAAAGCTGTGGATTGCAGGAAGATATCAATGTACTAGTCAGGTGGGATGGAATACAATCTGGATAAGTGTTAGGAAATGCATTTGGGGAGGTCTAACAAGGCAAGGGAATGGTATGACACTGATAAGTGTTGAGGAACAAAGGGACCTTGGCATGCAGGTCCACAGATCCCTGAAGGTAGCAGGCCAGGTTGATAAGGTGGTTATGAAGACATATGGAATACTTGCCTTTATTAACCGAGGCATGGAATACAAGAGCAAGATTATGCTTGAACTGTATAAAAAACTGGTTAGGCTGCAGCTGGAGTACTGTGTGCAGTTCTGGTCACTACATTACAGGAAAGATGTAATTGCACTGGAAAGGGTGCAGAGGAAATTTACAAGAATGTTGCCTGGACTGGAGAATTTTGGCTATGAGGAAAGATTGAAGATGCTGTGCCTGTTTTCTTTGGAACAGAGGAGGCTGAGGCAACTGATCATTCTTCCACCATTCGCACTCTATCTAGACTAACCCTTTTCTAACTTCTGTCATTAACATTTCAATTCGGCCCATCAACCCTTTTGTCTCTCTAATCTCTCCTGCCTTCCACCCCATCACAGTCCTTCCCTTTTGTTCTTTCTTCCCCTCCCCCTTTCAGTGCTCCTTAAGATCTGTTCTTTTCGAACATTCACCAGTTCTAACAAAGGGTCATCAACCTGAAACGTTAACTCTGTTTTACTCTGCAGACCCATTGCGATTGCCAGTATTTTCTGTTTTTATTATAGGCTATGGGGAGACCTGATTGAGGTGTATAAAATTATGAGGGGCCTGGATAGAGTGGATAGGAAGGGCCTGTTTCCCTTGGCAGAAGGGTCAATAACCAGGCGGCATAGATTTAAAGTAATTGGGGGGAGGTACAGAAGAGATATGAGGGAAAATTTATTTACCCAGCAGGTGGTGAGGATCTAGAACTCACTGCCTGAAAGGGTGGTAGAGGCAGAAAGCCTCATCACATTTAAAAAATACTTTGATGTGCACTTAAAGTGCCATAACCTACAGGGCTATGGACCAAGAATTGGAAAGTGGGATTAAGCTGGATAGCTCTTGGTCAGCCGGCGTGGACACAATTGGCCAAAATGGCCTCCATCCATGCTGTAAATTTTTATGATTCTATGATTAAAGAAATACTTTGTTTCTATCTTCATGAAAGGAAGAACTGTAATGTATTTAACCCTGTGTAATCTGCATGACACCTGACCACCAGAGGACCCACCTGTTGGGAGTCCCAAGGGATCCCAGCATCCCTTGGGTGCACAGTATATGAGCAGGCCACCCACGAGCTACCTGCACTCTGGAGTCTTATTAAAGGAGCTAAGGTCACACTTGCTCATTGTACACAGTACTCAGTTTCATCCTATATTATGAGTGTGCCAATTGGCGACGAGATAATGACCAACCATGCGAAAATGCAAAGAAGAGTCGGTATCCTGGAGAAGTTCTCAGAAGGGGATGATTGGGAGGCCTTCGGGGAGAGACTCGACCAATGCTTCGTGGCCAATGAGTTGGAAGAGAACGAGAACACTACCAAACGAAGGGCGATCCTCCTAACTATCTGTGGGGCAACAATCTATGGCCTCATGAACAATCTCCTGGCCCCGGCAAAACCGACAGAGAAATCCTACGAAGAATTGTGTACACTGGTCCGGGAGCACCTAAATCCTAAGGAAAGCGTTTTGATGGCGAGGTATCAGTTCTACACATGTCAATGATCGGAGGGCGAGGAAGAGGCGAGCTATGTCGCCGAACTAAGGCGCCTCGCAGGAAATTGTGAGTTTGAGAGTTTCCTAGAACAAATGCTCAGAGACTTTTTTGTACTGGGCATTGGACATGAGACAATTCTTCACAAACTGTTGACTGTAGAAACTCCGAATCTAAGTAAAGCCATAACGATAGCCCTGGCATTTCTGTCCACCAGCAACAACACCAAACAGATTTTGCAGAGTAAAGAAGTTTCGGCCAGTACTGTGCATAAAGTAACGTCGGTCTCGAGCAGAAATGTACATGGCAGAACGTACACGCCAGCTGCTGTGGCCCAACCTCAATTGACCCAGAGTCCGCCATCAATTGTTAATGCGAGGCAGTTAACACATTGTTGGCACTGCGGAGGTGATCATCGGCCCCATCAATGCCGAGCCAAGCACTATGCGTGCAATGGTTGCAGAACAATGGGACACCTCCCAACGAATGTGCAGGTGAGCTGCAAACCCTGCAAACCACCACGTTGCAGAGGAAGATCGATCCACTGTGGATCAGGCTGAATTGGAGACTCGTACGGAGGAGGCAGAAGTGTACAGGGTACACACATTCACTACAAAATGTCCACCAATAATGTTGAAAGTTGAACTGAACGGTATTCCAGTATCTATGGAAGTGGATATGGGGGCAAGTCAGTCCATAATGAGTAAAAAGGCTTTCGACAGGAAGTGGGGCAAAAAGGCAGACAGGCCCAAGCTCAGCCCCATTCACAACAAACTAAGGACTTGCACCAAGGAACTAATCCCTGTAATTGGCAGCTGAAGTCAAAGTCTCCTATGACGGAGCAGTACATGAACTCCCGTTGTGGATTGTGCCAGGGGATGGCCCCACATTGTTTGGCAGAAGCTGGCTGGGAAAAATCCTCTGGAACTGGGATGACATCCGAGCCCTTTTGTCCGTTGATGATGCCTCATGTACCCAGGTTCTGAGACAAGTTCCCATCGTTGTTCAAGCCAGGCATTGGAAGCTTCCAGAGGACGAAAGTGTAGATCCATTTGGTTCCCGGTACGCGACCCATCCACCACAAGGCACGGGCGGTACCGTACATGATGTGTGAAAAAGTGGAAATTGAGCTGGACAGGCTGCAACATGAAGGCTTCATCACGCCGGTGGAATTCAACGACCGGGCCAGTCTGATTGTCCCGGTACTTAAGGAGGATGGCACGGTTAGAACTTGCGGGGACTATAAAATAACGATTAACCGTTTTTCGCTGCAGGACCAGTACCCACTACCCAAGGCAGACGACCTATTTGCGGCCCTGGCTGGAGGGAAGACGTTCACCAAGCTGGGCCTGACCTCGGCCTACATGACGCAGAAGCTGGAGGAGTTTTCGAAAGGCCTCACCTGCATCAACACGCACAAAGGTCTGATATCTATAACCAGTGCCCATTCAGGATTCGGTCAGCCGCGGCAATCTTCCAGCGGAACATGGAGAGCCTACTAAAGTCGGTTCCTTGCACAGTGGTTTTCCAGGACGACATATTGGTTACAGGTTGGGACACCGTGGAGCACTTGAAGAATCTGGAACAGGTTCTTAGTCGGTTGGATCGCATAGGACTCAGGTTGAAACGCTCGAAGTGTGTTTTCCTGGCACAGGACGTCGAGTTCTTGAGAAGAAGAATTGCAACGGACGGCATCAGACCCAAGACGGAGGCCATCAAGAACGCACCGCGACCACAGAACGTGACGGAACTGCGGTTGTTCCTGGGACTCCTTAACTATTACAGTAATTTCTTACCTGGGTGGTGTCCCGGCATCGACTCAGATTTAAAGTCATGCGTGCGCCAGTGCAACACTTGCTCTCAGCTGAGCAATGCTAAGTTTGTGGTCGTGGCCCTCCAAACCATGGTCGAGGATCCACGTAGACTGCGGGTCCATTTCTAGGCAAAATGTTTTTGGTTGTCGTGGACGCTTACTCAAAATGGATTGAATGTGCAATAATGTCAGTAAGCACGTCGACAACCACTATTGAAAGCCTACGAACCATGTTTGCCATGCACGGCCTGCCTGATGTCCTAGTCAGCGACAATGGGCCGTGCTTCACCAGTGCTGGATTCAAGGAATTCATGACCCACAATGGGATCAAACATGTCACATCTGCCCCGTTCAAGCCCACATCCAACAGCCAGGCAGAACGGGCAGTTCAGACCATCAAACAAAACTTGAAACGCATGTCGGAAGGCTCCCTGCAGACCCGGCTGTGCCAAGTGCTGCTCAGCTAATTCACCAGACACTACTCACTCATCGGGGTTCTCCCAGCCGAGCTGCTCATGAAAAGGGCGCTCAAAACAAGGCTCTCTCTTGTCCACCTTGATCTCCCTGATCACGTGGAGGGCAAGCGGCATCAACAAAGTGTGTACCATGACCGCGCAAATTTGTCACGCGACATTGAGATCAATAATCCCGTGTTTGTGCTCAATTATGGACATGGTCCCAAATGGCTCGCTGGCACGGTCACAGTCAAAGTGGGGAGTAGGGTGTTTCAGGTCAAATTGGCCAATGGACAAACGCACAGAAAACATTTGGACCAAATCAAATTGCGGTTCACCAACAGCTACAAACAACCCGATAAGGACATCACCAACTTTGACCCTCCAACAAACACACAAGTGGCAACTGACATCATGGTTGACCACGATGCCGAACTCATCATCCCCAGCAGCCCAGCAAGGTCGGCTGCCCAACAGCCCAGTGAAAAACTGACTAACCCACCCACACCCACATTTGTACCGAGACGATCGACAAGGAAGCATAAAGCCCCAGATCATCTCACCTTGTAAATAAGTGTACTGCTGACTTCACGGGGGTGTGATGTAATGTATTTAACCCTGTGTAACCTGCATGACACCTGACCACCAGAGGGCCCACATGGGAGTCCCAAGGAATCCCAGCATCCCTTGGGAGAACAGTATATAAGCAGGCCAGCCACGAGGTACCTGCACCTGCACTCTAGAGTCTTATTAAAGGAGCTAAGGTCACACTTGCTCATTGTACACAGTACTCAGTTTCATCCTTTATTATGAGTGTACCAGGAACATGAAGAAATTAGTTTTAGTAAAGAAATAGTACTGGAGAAATAAAAGCCGACAAATCCCCTGGACTTGATGGCCAACATGCTAGGATTTTAAAAGAGGTGGCTACAGAGATAGTGGATGCATTGGTTTTGATCTTCCAGAAATCTCTAGATGCTAGAACGGTCCTTGTGAATTGGAAGGTAGCAAATATAACCCCGCTAATTCAAGAAAGGAGGGTGAGAGAAAACACGAAACCATACAGTTTGCCTGACATCTAGTAGAGAAAATGCTAGAATCTATTATTAGGGGCGTGGTAACAGGTCACTTAGAAAATCATAATGCGATTGGACAGAATCAACACGAATTTATGAAAAGGAAATCGTGTTTGACAAATCTAATAGTTTTTTGAGGTTGTAACTAGCAAGATAGATAAGGGGGAACAATTGAATGTAGTGCTTTTGGATATTCAGAAAGCATTCGATAAGGTGCCATAAGGTTAGTACACAAAATTAGGACTCATGGGATTGGGGGTAATATATTAGCATGGATTGAGGATTAGTTAATGGACAGAAAGCATAGAGTAGGAGTAAACTGGTCATTTTCGGGTTGGTAGGCTATAACAAGGGAGGTACCGCAAGCATCGGTACTTGGCCTCAGCTATTTACAAGTTACATCAATGACTTAGATGAGGGGACCGAGTGTAATGTATCCAAGTTTGCTGATGAAACAAAGCTAGGTGGAAAAGTAAGCAGTGAAGAGGACACAAAACGCCCGCAAAGGGATCAAAGTGAGTGGACAATAATGTGGCAGATGGAATATAATCTGGAGAAATGTGAAGTTATCCACTTTGGTTGGAAAAATAGAAAAGCAGAATATTTTTAGATGGTGGGAGACTAGGATATGCTGGTAATCCAGAGGCCTGGACTAATGATGCAAAGACATGAGTTCAAATGCCACCAATGAATTAACTGAATTTAAATTCAGTTAATTAATTAAATCTGGAATAAAAAGCTACTGTCAGTAATGGTGACCATGAAACTACCGGATTGTCGTGAAAACCTACCTGGTACACCAATATCCTTCAGGGAAGGAAATCTGCCGTCCTTATCCTGTCTGGCCCATCCATATGTGACTCCAGATCCACGTCACTCTGAAATGGCGACTCGCCACCACCGTCTCAAGGACATTTAGGAATGAGCAATAAATGCTGGCCTTGCCAGCAACACTCACATCCCATGAATGAATTTTTTAAAAACATGCCGGTACAGCAAAGAATTAGAAAGGCAAACATAGAAACATAGAAAATAGGTGCAGGAGTAGGCCATTCAGCCCTTCGAGCCTGCACCACCACTCAATATGATCATGGCTGATCAACCACTTCAGTACCCCATTCCTGCTTTCTCTCCATACGCCTTGATCCTTTAGCCATAAGAGCCACATCTAACTCTCTTTTGAATATATTTAATGAATTGGCCTCAACAACTTTCTGTAGTTGACAATTCCACATGCTCACCACTCTCTGAGTGAAGAAGTCTCTTCTCATCTCGGTCCGAAACAGCTTACCCCTTATCCTTAGACTGTGACCCCTGGTTCTGGATTACCCCAACATCGGGAACATTCTTCCTGCATCTAACCTGTCCAATCCCGTCAGACTTTTATATGTTTCTATGAGGTCCCCTCTCATTCTTCTAAATTCCAGTGAATATAAGCCTAGTCGATCCAGTCTTTCTTCATATGTCAGTCCGGTCATCCCGGGAATCAGTCTGGTGAACCTTCGCTGCACTCCCTCAATAACAAGAATGTCCTTCCTCAGATTAGGAGACAATAACTGTACACAATATTCAAGATGTGGCCTCACCAAGACCCTGTACAACTGTAGTAAGAGCTCCCTGCTCCTATACTCAAATCCTCTCGCTATGAAGGCCAACATGCCATTTGCCTTCTTCTCCGCCTGCTTTCCTGTATGCCAACTTTCAATGACTGATGTACCATGACACCCAGGTCTCGTTGCACCTCCCCTTTTACTAATCTGTCACCATTCATATAATAATCTGCCTTCCTGTTTTTACCACCAAAGTGGATAACCTCACATTTATCTACATTATACCACATCTGCCATGCATTTGCCCACTCACCTAATCTCTCCAAGTTACCCTGCAGCCTCTTAGCATCCTCCTCACAGCTCACACTGCCACCCAGCTTAGTGTCATCTGCAAACTTGGAGATATTACATTCAATTCCTTTGGCTATGTTATATATGTGTAAACCTGTATATGCCTTGTGTAGCCACCAGAGGGCTCACCCCCTGGAGTCCCAAGGGATCCCACAATCCCTTGGGAGCACTGGTACTTAAGGAGGCTTCACAGGCTGGAGAGGCACTCTGGAGACCTGCAATAAAAGACTAAGGTCACACTTTACTTGGAGCTCACACTATCTAGTCAGACTCTTTATTCATACATAACAACTGGCGACGAGATACAGATGACGAACCCAACAATGCAGAACAGTGGGCATCCTGGAGAAATTTTCGGAGGGAGATGATTGGGAAACCTTCGTGGAGCGACTCGACTAATACTTTGTGGCTAATGAGCTGGAAGGAGAAGCGAATGCTGCCAAATGAAGGGCAATTCTCCTCCTCTGTCTGCGGGGCACCAACGTATGGCCTCGTGAAAAATCTGCTTGCTCCAGCGAAACCCACAGAGAAATCGTATGATGATTTGTGCACACTGGTCCAGGAGCATCTGAACCCGAAGGAAACCAATCTGATGGTGAGGTACCGGTTCTACACCTACAAAAGGTCTGAAGGCCAGGAAGTGGCGAGTTATGTCGCCGAGCTAAGGCGCCTTGCAGGACATTGCAAATTTTAAGGACATTTGGAGTACATACTCAGAGACTTTTTCGTACTTGGCATTGGCCGTGAAGTGATACTTCGCAAACTTTTGACTGTAGAGACCCCAACCTTGAGTAAGCCATAGCGATAGTCCAGGCGTTCATTGCCATCAGTGACAATACTAAGCAAATCTATCAGCACATGAGTGCTGCTACAAGTACTGTGAACAAAGTAATGTTGTTTTCAATTCGCAATGTACAGGGCTGGCCCCACATGCCTGCAGCTGCACGTCTGCAGCTGTCTCAGAGTCCACCATCAAGGGTGATGAATGCAAGGCCATTAACATCTTGTTGGCGCTGCGAGGGTGATCATCGTTTCCATTCATTCCGCTTCAAAGGGTACGTTTGCAAGGGCTGTGGAACAATGGGACACCTCCAACGTATCTGCAGGCGAGCTGCAAACCTTGTTATTCCTGTAAACCACCATGTTGCAGAGAAGGACAGATCCACGGCGGATCATGATGAACCAGAGCCTCAGACCGAGGAGGCAGAGGTATATGGGGTGCACACATTTACCACAAAGTGTCCCCCAATAATGCTGAAGGTTGAATTAAATGGAGCCCCGGTGTCAATGGAGCTGGACACGGGCACAAGCCAGTCCATTATGAGCAAAAAGACTTTCGATAAATTGTGGTGCAGCAAGGCCTCAAGGACAGTCTTGACTCCCATTCGCACGAAACTGAGAACTTACACAAAGGAACTGATTCCCGTAATCGGCAGTGCTACTGTAAAGGTCTCCTACAATGGAGTGGTGCACAAGCTAGCACTCTGGGTGGTACCAGGTGATGGTCCCACGCTGCTCGGCAGGAGCTGGCTGGGAAAGATACACTGGAACTGGGACGACATCCGAGCGCTCTCGTCCGCTGACGACACTTTGTGTACTCAGGTCTTAAACAAGTTCCCTTCGCTGTTCGAACCAGGCATTGGGAAGTTCCAGGAGCAAAAGTGCAGATCCACCTAATTCCGGGGCGCGACCCATCCATCACAAGGTGAGAACCGTACCGTACATGATGAGAGAAAGGGTAGAGATCGAGCTAGAACAGCTGCAATGAGAGGGCATCATTTCGCCGATCGAATTCAATGAGTGGGCCAGTCCAATTGTTCCAGTCCTCAAGGGAGACGGCACCCTCAGAATCTGTGGTGATTACAAAGTAACTATCAATCGTTTCTCCCTGCAGGAGCAATACCCACTACCAAAAGCTGACGTCCTTTTTGCTACACTGGCGGGAGGAAAGACGTTCACGAAGCTGGACTTGACCTCAGCCTACACGACGCAGGAGCTGGAGGAATCATCGAAGGGCCTCACCTGCATCAACATGCGCAAAGATTTCTTCATCTACAATAGATGCCCGTTTGGAATTCGATCAGCTGTGGCGATATTCCAGAGAAACATGGAAAGATAACTGAAGTTGGTCCCACGCATGGTGGTCTTCCAGGACGACATCTTGGTGACAGGTCGGGAGACAGTAGAGCATCTGCAGAACCTGGAGGAGGTTCTTAGTCGACTCAATCGTGTGGGGCTCAGGTTAAAACGCTCGAAGTGCGGTTCCTGGCGCCTGAAGTGGAGTTCCTGGGGAGAAGAATTGCGGCGGATGACATCAGGCCCATCGATTCAAAGACGGAGGCAATCGAGAACGCACCGAGGCCACAGAACGTGACGGAGCTGCGGTCATTTCTAGGACTTCTGAACTACTTGGGTAACTTCTTACCGGGCCTCAGCACACTGTTAGAACCATTGCACGCCTTACTGCGTAAAGGAAACAAATGGGTATGGGGCAAAAGCCAAGAAAATGCCTTTGTAAAAGCTAGAAAATTGTTATGCTCAAATTGCTTGTGTTGTATGATCCATGTAAGCGTTTGGTACTAGCATGTGATGCATCGTCATACGGCATCGGGTGTGCATTGCAACAAGCTAATGAATCTGGGACATTGCAACTGGTTGCTTATGCATCCAGAAGTCTGTCTAAGGCTGAGAGAGCCTACAGCATGATTGAAAAAGAAGCGTTAGCGTGTGTTTATGGGCTAAAGAAATTGCATCAATATATGTTTGGGCTCAAATTTGAATTGGAGACTGACCATGAGCCACTGATAGCCCTTTTTTCCGAAAGGAGATAAATACGAATGCGTCGGCCCGCACCCAGAGATGGGCGCTCACGTTGTCCGCATACAACTATGCCATCCGCCCAGGCCAGGTACAGAAAACTGTGCCGATGCTCTCAGTAGACTGCCATTGCCAACCACAGTACTCACCCAGGCATGGTCATGGAAGCATTCGAGAGTGAGCAATCACCCGTCACAGCCTGACAGATTCAAATCTGGACAAGCCACGACCCCTTACTGTCCTAGTAAAGAATTGTGTGCTTCACGGGAGCTGGTCCAGTGTCCCAGTCGAAATTCAGGAAGGGATAAAGCCGTACCAGCGGCGCAAAGATGAAATGTCTATACAGGCAGACTGCCTTCTGTGGGGTAATCAGGTAGTGGTCCCCAAGAAGGGCAGGGACACTTTTATCAGTGATCTCCACAGTACTCACCCAGGCATTATAATGATGAAAGCAATAGCCAGATCCCACATGTGGTGGCCCGGTCTCGATGCGGACTTAAGAGTCCTGCGTGCACAAATGTAACACATGTTCACAGTTAAGCAATGCACCCAGGGAGGCGCCACTAAGTTTATAGTCTTGGCCCTACAAACCGTGGTCCAGGGTCCACGTCGACTATGCAGGCCCGTTTTTGGGTAAAATGTTCCTAGTCGTTGTAGATGCGTACTCCAAATGGATTGAATGTGAGATAATGTCGGCAAGCACGTCCGCTGCCACCACTGAAAGCCTGCGGGCCATGTTTGCCACGCACAGCCTGCCTGATGTCCTTGTGAGCGACAACGGGCCATGTTTCACCAGTGCTGAGTTCAAAGAGTTCATGACCCGTAATGGGATAAAACATGTTACATCTGCCCCGTTCAAACCAGCATTCAATGGTCAGGCAGAGAGAGCAGTGCAAACCATCAAGCAGAGCTTGAAGAGGGTAACTGAAGGCTCACTGCAGACTCGCCTATCCGGAGTCCTGTTTAGCTACCACATGAGACCCCACTCGCTCACTGGGATTCCACCCGCTGAGCTGCTCATGAAAAGGGCACTTAAGACAAGGCTCTTGTTAGGCCACCCTGATCTACATGAACAGGTAGAGAGCAGGCGGCTTCAACAAAGTACATATCATGATAGCACAAATGTGTCACGCAAAATTGAAATCAATGATCCTGTATTTGTGTTGAACTACGGACAAGGTCCTAAATGGCTTCCCGGCACTGTTGTGGCCAAAGAGGGGAGTAGGGTGTTTTGGGTCAAACATTCAAATGGACTCACCCACCGGAAACACTTGGACCGAATCAAACTCAGATTTACGGACTATCCAGAGCAACCCACATTGAACTCTACCTTCTTTGACCCCCCAACATACACACCAGTAGCAATCGACACCGCGGTTGACCATGAAGCAGAACTCATCACCCGCAGCAGCCCAGCAGGACTCACCACACCAGGCAGCCCACCAAGGCCAGCTGCACAGCAGCTCAGCGAGGGCCAATAAACGATTCACCAAAACCAGCATTTGCACCGAGACGATCAACCAGGTCGACTCACCTTGTAAATAGTTACACTATTGACTTTGTGGGGGGAGTATATCTATGTGTAAACCTGTATATACCTTATGTAGCCACCAGAGGGCTCATCCTCTGGAGTCCCAAGTGATCCCACAATCTCTTGGGAACACTGGTGTGGATATCTGAACGGAATATATGGAATTAAGGACAGTAAAGTAAACGGGATATATGAAAATGTATAAGCCATGGAAGAATAGCTGGGAGAATGTCAGATTGCAAATAGTGCAACATCAGCATAGCTAACAATCTGTCTCAAGGTTTCAAGTCACTAATCCTGCCAATAATATATAATTGTAACATGAAATACATCTGCAGAATTGCAAGGTCTCAGTAAATAGTCACACCATTAGATTGAAACATTTGGAGGCAATACTTGAGCTTTCAAGAAGAACATCTCATATAGATTGACTAATGAGTGGCTGAGTTAGAATGTCAATCCATTTGTATTTTGTTATCCGATTTCAAAACTGTATAACTGTTAACGCTTTACGATGTAACTTCACCTATCCGTAGGGAGTGTGTACGCTCTATCCAGAGAGTATATCTTCTGTCTGATAGGTCTTACTGGCCGGTAATAAAGACTGCTTTGTTCAAAGCACAAGAGGTATTCGACTCAGTAATTTTACTGAACTAGATTGAAGTAAAAGAATCCAGGAATTAACATTGGTACGTAAGGAGGCCTCACAGGCTTGAGAGACACTCTGGAGACCTGCAATAAAAGACTACGGTCACACTTTACTTGGAGCTCACTGTATCGAGTCAGACTCTTTATTCATACATAAGTCTAAATCATTAATTTATATTGTAAATAGCTGGGTTCCCAGCACTGAACCTTGTGGTACCCCACTAGTCACTGCCTGCCATTATGAAAAGGACCTGCTTATTCCTACTCTTTGCTTCCTGTCTGCCAACCAGTTCTCTATCCACGTCAGTACATTACCCCCAATACCATGTGCTTTCATTTTGCACACTAATATCTTGTGTGGGACCGTGCCAAAAGCCTTTTCAAAGTCTAAATACACCACTCCACTGGCTCCCCCTTGTCCACTCTACTAGTTCTAGAAGATTAGTCAAGCATGATTTCCCTTTTATAAATCCATGCTGACTTGGACCGATCCTGTCACTGCTTTCCAAATGCGCTGCTATTACATCTTTAATAATTGATTCCAACATTTTCCCCACCAACGATGTCAGGCTGACCAGTCTATAATTCCCTGTTTTCTCTCTCCCTCCTTTTTTAAAAAGTGAGGTTACATTAGCTACCCTCCAGTCCAAAGGAACTGATCCAGAATCTATAGAATGTTGGAAAATGACCACCAATGCATCCACTATTTCAAGGGCCACTTCCTTAAGTGCTTTGGGCTGCAGACTATCGGGCCCTGGGATTTATCGGCCTTCAATCCCATCAATTTCCTTGACACAATTTGCTGACTAATAAGGATTTCCTTTATTTCCTCCTTCTTGCTAGACCCTCGGTCCCCTAGTATTTACGGAAGGTTATTTGTGTCTTCCTTAGTGAAGACAGAACCAAAGTATTTGTTCAATTGGTCTGCCATTTCTTTGTTCCCCATTATAAATTCACCTGATTCTGACTGTAAGGGACCTACATTTGTCTATTAATCTTTTTCTCCACATATCTGTAGAAGCTTTTGCAGTCAGTTTTTATATTCCATGCAAGCTTACTCTCATATTCTATTTTCCCCCTCCTAATTAAACCCTTTGTCCTCCTCTGCTGAATTCTCAATTTCTCCCAGTCCTCAGGTTTGCTGCTTTTTTTGGCCAATTTATATGCCTCTTCCTTGGATTTAACACTATCCCTAATTTCCCTTGTAAGCCACGGTTGAGCCACCTTCCCCGTTTTATTTTTACGCCAGACAGGGATGTACAATTGTTGAAGTTCATCCATGTGATCTTTAAATATCTGCCATTGCCTATCCACTGTCAACCCTTTAAGTATCATTCGCCAGTGTATCCTAGCCAATTCACGATTCATACCGTATGTCAGTCTTTATTGCAAGGGGGTTGGAGTATACGAAGTCTTGCTGCAATTATATCTGCTTTTGTTGAGACCACACCGGGAGTACTGTGTACAGTCTTGGTCATCTTACCCAAGGAAGAATATACTTGCCTTAGAGGGAGTGGAACAAAGGCTCACCACACTGATTCCTGGGATGGTAGTGTTGTCCTATGAGGAGAGACTGAGGAGACTGGGCCTATATTCCCCAGAGTTCAGCAGAATGAGAGGCCAATGAAACATATAAAATTCTTACAGTGTTTGCCAGGGTAGATGCTGTGAATGTTTAAAATGTATAGAGACATTGAAGTTGAGAACATGGGAATTGTATAGGGACAGTATAAGCTAACAAACAATTCATGGAGGAATAGCCATGACATCTCGGACTCGAGACTGCGAAATGTTACAACACTAACACATATTGAAACAAAACCCACAGCTTGCAGAAAAACCTCAAGGTCTTATTAAATCATGTTATTAACCTGAAACATTAACAGAAGGTCTTTGTTTAAAATCAGACCATACTTAGGTCGGCTTATGAGTGGACAAAGGGAAAGAGGGACCAAAAGATATAGGTTGAACTAGGATGTCACTCTAGCCCTATCTTTTTATCTTTTGCCGAGAATGTATAACTGTTGTCGCTTTACGATGTAACTTCACTTATCCGTAGGGAGTGTGTACGCTCTATCGAGAGAGTATATCTTCTGTCTGATAGGTCTTACCGGCCGGTAAAATAAAGACTGCTTTGTTCAAAGCACAAGAGGTATTCGACTCAGTAATTTTACTGAACCAGATTGAGGTAAAAGAATCCAGGAATTTACATTGCGAGGAGGCTGTTTCCCCCGGCTAGGGGTCACAGTCTCAGAATTAGGGGTCGGCCATTTAGGATGTCTCAAAGGGGTGTGAATCTTTGGAATTTCCTACCCCAGAGGGCTGTAGTTGCTTAGTCATATTCAAGACAGAGATAGATAGATTTTTGGATATTAAGGGAATCAAGGGGTTCGTACGAAATGGTGGAGTTGAGGTAAAAGTCAGCCGTGATCTTAGTGAATGGCAGAGCAGGCTCATAAGAACATCGAGCCTGCTCCGCCATTTAATAAGATCATGGCTGATCTGATCATGGACTCAGCTCCACTTCCCTGCCCGCTTCCCATAAGCCTTTATTCTCATCGCTCAAAAATCTGTCTATCTGCGCCTTAAATATATTCAATGACCCAGCCTCCACAGCTCTTTGGGGAAGAGAATTCCAGGGGCCAAATGGCCTGCTCCTGATCCTCTTTCTTAAGGTCTCATTTGCCTGCTGCTCAGCTCATTTCCTCCTTTCCCAATTCCCTTCCACCTGCCTATTTCCATTATTCATTCACTTACTTCCTCCCCAGACCCCTCTCCATAGCCTGTCCACTCACCCCACTCCCCTCACGCCTGTCTCTAAGGCCTGCTCCATGACACAAAATTGGTACAAAATGTAACTGCTACACATGTGCCCACCAATCTATTATATATTAGAATTAGTGAGAAATCAAGATCGCAAAAGTATTATTGGCATTGCAAACATAACATTACATGACCAACTGATTACAATAGGACGGAATCTAATAGAACAGCACCTCACTGAATTTACAGTAATTCCAAGCATCAGATTTTCAGGTAAAAATCATGGTACCAAGAATCCACTAATTCTCCAAGCAAGCAAGAGGACACAGCAGAGGTATCAGATCTTCTCCTCCACCCCCAATCCTATCCCCTACTGAGCAAGCTTATAACCCGTTCCAACTTCTCTCTCTCTCACCCCCACTTAGATGTCAGTCACCTCTCCCTCCCGTTACTTCCCCATGATTGACTATTTTTAATTCCAACCCACCTACTGTTCGTCAAACCCCTCCCACCCTCTACCCGCCAAATGCTTGTAGTTCCCTCTGACAGGCTATCCCTGCACTCGATTGCATTTCCCATCCACAGCAAACTTCCACCACCGCCAATTCTTCCCACTGTTCTATGCCAGTCTCACTATCCTTCCACCATCTACTCCCTCCCCCTTGCCTGCCTCCCCCACCTCTCCCTCTATTTGCCTCCTCCTCCCTCACTCCCCAACATTGTTTCCATTATACTCCACAATCTAACCATGTTTGACACAAAAAAATTGGCCTGTGTGCATTGCCACAGAAAAGCAACTCGTTTTTTTAAACAAGTGGGTCGCAACATTTCATCGAAAATACACTGAAAACTCATGTCAGAGCTTGTCAATGGAAAACCTATTTTAAAAGTGCTGACATTGACCTGCAATATTTCTTAAGTCTATAGGTGGTGCCATAATTCAACTTTTCAATGTTATAAAGCTGTAACATTACATTAGCTACAGGTGCAGTATTTTGGCTCAGAGTTAGCACACACTTCCAACATAGAAACAGTGGGGCCAAGTTTCGGCCTGAGTTGCTCCTGTATTTTTGGAGCAACTGGATTAGAATGGAGTATCTTAGAAATTTGAATCCTCGCCATTTAGTTTGCTCCAGTTCTAGTCAGTTAGAACGGTTTCACTTTGGAACAGAATTTTTTTTTCAAAAGGGGGCGTGTCCGGCCACTTACGCCTGTTTTCAAAGTTTAGGCAGTAAAAACTTACTCCAAACTAAGTTAGAATGGAGTAAGTGAAGATTTTTGTACGTTCGAAAAAACCTTGTCTACACTTTAGAAAATCAGGCGTAGGTTACAAATTAAGCGTAGGTTACAAATTAGGCGCAGGGAATGGGGGGGGTTTAAAGGGAAGTTTACAAACATTAAACACTTCTGTTTTACAAATAAAGAGCCATCATCAATAATAAATGATAAATACATCAATAAATCAACCAATAACTCAATCCAAAAAAATTAATAAAAAATAAAAAAAATTTTAAAAATCAATAAATAAAACATTTTCTACTTACCGACTGCAGCACCGGGAGTCCTCCAACAGCGTGCTGGGACAGCCCCCCCAGTGTGTCTCTCTCTGTCAGTGTCTCTATCTCTCTGTCTGTGTGTGTGTCTCTCACTCTCTGTCTGTCAGTGTCTGTGTTTCTGACAGCGAGGGGAGGGGGAGAAGGGGGGTGGGAGGGGGAGAAGGGGGGGTGGGAGGGGGAGAAGGGGAAGAAGGGGGGTGGGAGGGGGAGAAGGGGAAGAAGGGGGGTGGGAGGGGGAGAAGGGGGTGGGGAGGGGAGAAGGGGGGTGGGGGGAGAAGAGAAGGTGGGTGGGGGTGGGGGGGTGAAGGGGGGAGAATGGGGGGGAGAATGGGGGGGTGGGGGGAGAAGGGGTGGTGGAGGGAGAGGGGGAGGAAGGAGGAGGGAGGTAGAGGGGGGTGGGGGTGGGAGGAGGAGGGGCGAGAAGGGGGGAGGAGCAGAGGCGAGGAGAAGGGCGGAGGAGAAGGGGGGAGGAGAAGGGGGGGAGAGAGAAAGGGGGAGAAGGGAGAGAGGATGGAGGGAGGGAATGAGAGAGGAGGGAGGGAGGGAGGGAGGGAAGGAGAGAAGAGGGAGGGTGGGAAGGAGAAAGGAGAGAGAGGGAGGGAAGGAGAGAGGAGAGGGGGAGGGAGGGACAGAGAGGGGGGAGGGAGGGAGAGAGAGGGGGGAGGGAGGGAGAGAGAGGAGAGAGAGGAGGGAGGGGAGGGGAGGGGATGGGAGGAGGCTGAACGGCCGGGCCCAAGACTTCGGGCTGGATTTACAGGTAGGTGGCGTCGCGTCTCGGGGGGAGGGGTTGCGGGGTGGGGTCGTGGAGGTCCGGGGGGTGGGGGCGAGTCGCGGAGGTCCGGGGGGGGAGGCGGAAGGAGGAGGGAGGGGAGGGGGGAGTAGGGGAGAGTCGCGGAGGTCAGGGGGAGGGGGAAGAGAGTCGCGGAGGTCGGAGGTGGGCGGGGAGAGTCGTGGAGGTCCGGTGGGGGGGGGGGGGGAGAGAGAGTCGCGGAGGTCCGGGGGGTAGGGGGGCAGGGAGTCGCGGAGGTCGGGAGTGGGCGGGGAGAGTCGCGGAGGTCCGGAGGGGGTTTGGGGGGGGGGGCGCGGAGGTCGGGTCGGGTCGGGGGGGGGCAGGGGGAAGCAGGGGTCGAGTTGCCGGGGGGGGGGGTGGGGGAGAGCGGGGGTCGGGTCCGGTCGGGTGGGAGGAGCCTTATCCATGCAGCCCCAGTGAGGCTATTCGGAATGGGCTAGGGGCTGCGTGCTTCGGGCCCCTCCCACAGTTTGGGGCGCCTGGAGCTACTGCACATGCACGCCCACTGTAGCGCGCATGTACAGAGGTCCCGGCACTGTTTTCAGCGCAGGGACCTGGCTCCACCCCCTACAGCTCGTGCTGCGCCGTGCCCGGCTCCAGAGGACCTGCAGGGAACCGGAGAATAGGTGAGGTTTTTTTAGGCGCACTTTGTGGCGCGAAAAACTGGCGTCCAGGTCGGGCTGCGCCGTTTTAGGTGCGGCCCGAAACTTGGGCCCAGTGGGTGGCAGTGCTGGAATGCATAACTTCTAATCACAGGGGTTCAGAACATTTAGTCCAAACAATTTAATTTGAATATATTTATTCTCAGGGTGTCAATGACACTGGACAAGGTTACATTTATTGCTTAGCTTTAGCTGCTCTAAGAACGTGATCATCCGCCTTCTCTTTGAGTTGCTGCAATCCCTGTTGTAGGTACAGAATTCTAGGATATTGACTTGGAGATAATGAAGGAACCGCAAGATATGTCAAAGTCAGGATGTTGTGTGACTTGGAGGGTAATCTGGAAGTGACCATATTCCCACGACATTACTGCACCCGTGACTGACTCCTACTATATACAGAAGAAAAGTCTGTTCAAAGTAACCTTGGTGAGTGGCTGCATTATGTAGATTGCACATACTGTAGCTATGCTGAGTAACAGGGTTCAGATCATTCAGAGATGACGTTGAGCTACTTGAGTGTTGTCGCAGCTATATCTATCCAGGCAACTGGTGAGTATCCCATCACAACCCTGACTTAAGCTTTGTAGATGGTGCAGCCAAACATTGAGATTGCCATAAAGCAGCCCATTCCTGACCTTATGACAGAGTGAAGGTCATTGATGAAAGAGCTGAAGTTGTTTGGACCGAGGACACTTTTCTGAGGAACTCCGGCTGTGATGTTTTTTCTCCAACAGCCATAACCATCTTCCTTCCATCAGTTGAGAGCTATGTAAGAAGCCGCCAGCGCACCATGCTCAGGCTCACAATATCGGGGCTTTAAAAACACAGCAAAGCAGCAGGGAGAGGGGACGGGGCCGCACCCGCCCTGACCGACAGCCCGTTCCACCAATCACCAATCAAACTTCTGTGATTGGCATTGACTCTCATCAATAGCTATAGGAGCGTGGATGAGCCAATAGCAGCTGAGAGGGGATGGCCATGACATGAATTGTAATTATTGTGTTCCTAACACAGATGAGGCTGCACACAGGGAGGTTAAAGTAACAGTGACCTCAGTCTTTAATAAGACACTCCAGAGTGAGGAACAGGCCTCAGGGGCCGACTTATATAAAGTGCTCCAAGGGATGCTGGGATGAGCTCCCTGGTGGCGGAACATGGGAATGCATGTTTTACAGATACACAACATCACTCCCCCCCCCCCCCTAAGTCAAAGTGAAAACTATTTACAAGGTGAGGCGGTCGGGAGCCTTTCTTTCCCTGGTGGACCGCCTCGGTACAAATGTCTGTTCTGGTGTGTTGGCTGTGCCCTTGCTGGGCTGGCATGTTGTTGGCCCTGCTGGGCTGCTAGGTGAGCCTGGCCTTGCTGGGTTGTTGGGCGTGATGGGTTCGATTTCCTGGTCCAGAGTGGTTTCGCTGATCCTTTGGGTGTGTGTTGTGTGCTCGAAAAAGATGGTGTCTGCTGTGGGTTGTTCAGGGCAGTCTGTGAACCGCAGCCTCGTTTCGTCCAGGTGCTTTCTACAAATTTGTCATTGTCTAGTTTGACTACAAACACCCTACTCCCCTCTTTAGCTATCACCGTGCCCGCGATCCACTTGGGACCATGTCCATAGTTTAGTACATACACAGGGTCATTCAGATCAATTTCGCATGATACAGTGGCGCGACCATCGTTTACATTTTGTTGCTGCCGTCTGCTCTCTACCTGACCATGCAGGTTGGGGTGAATCAGTGAGTGTCTGGTTTTAAGTGTCCTTTTCATGAGTAGCTCAGCTGGGGGCACCCCTGTGAGCAAGTGGGTTCTCGTGCAGTAGCTGAGCAGTACTCGGGACAGGCGGGTTTGGAGTGAGCCTTCTGTGACTCGTTTAAGGCTCTGTTTGATGGTTTGTACAGCCCGCTCTGCCTGCCCATTGGAGGTTGGTTTAAACGGGGCCGAGGTGACATGTTTGATCCCATTGCGGGTCATGAATTCTTTAAATTCGGCACTGGTGAAACATGGCCCGTTGTCACTGACCAGTATGTCAGGCAGGCCGTGGGTGGCAAACATGTCAGGCAGGCTTTCAATGGTGGCGGTGGCGGTGCTTCCCGACATTATTTCACATTCAATCCATTTTGAAAAAGCATCCAGCACCACCAGGAACACTTTACCAAGAAACGGGCCCGCATAGTCGACATGGATCCTCGACCATGGTCTGGAAGGCCAGGACCACAAACTTAGTGGTGCCTCTCTGAGTGCGTTGCTCAACTGAGCACATACGCTGCATTGCCGTACACAGGACTCTAAGTCAGAGTCGATACCGGGCCACCACACGTGGGATCTGGCTATCGTTTTCATCATTACTATACCCGGGTGTGCATTGTGGAGATCTGAGATGAATGTTCCCTTGCCCTTTTTTGGTAGCACTACGCGGTTACCCCACAACAGGCAGTCTGCCTGAAGGATTGGCTCTTGCATTTCAACGGGGATGCTGGCCCAGCTCCCATGCAGTACATAGTTTTTTACTAGGGACAGCAGAGGATCTTGGCTGGTCCAAGTCCTAATCTGGCGGGCCGTGGCAGATGATGTATCATTTTCAAACGCTTCCATGATCATCAACAAGTCTGCGGGCTGCGCCACCATCAACAAGTTTGCAGGCTGCGCCATTTCCACCCCCGTGGTGGGCAATGGTAGCCGACTGAGAGCATCCCCACAGTTCTCGGTGCCTGGCCTGTGGCGGATGGTATAGTTATATGCTGATAGCGCGAGTGCCCACCTTTGAATGCGGGCTGAGGCATTAGTATTTATCCCCTTGTTTTCAACGAACAGGGATGTGAGGGGCTTGTGATCGGTTTCCAGCTCAAATTTGAGGCCAAACAGGTACTGATGCATTTTCTTTATCCTGAACACACAAGCTAATGCCTCTTTCTCAATCATGCTGTAGGCCCTCTCGGCCTTAGACAAGCTCCTGGAAGCATAGGTGACAGGTTGCAACTTCCCTCCGTTAGCTTGTTGTAATACACACCCGACTCCGTACGACGACGCGTCACATGCTAGCACAAGTCTTTTACACGGGTTATACAATACAAACAGCTTGTTGGAGCATAAAATGTTTCTGGCTTTCTCAAAAGCAATTACTTGTTTTTTTTCCCCATACCCAGTTCTCACCTTTGCGCAATAACACATCTAGGGGCTCTAAAAGGGTGCTTAATCCCGGTAGAAAGTTACCAAAATAGTTGAGGAGTCCCAGGAACGACCGCAGCTCCATGATGTTCTGTGGCCTGGGCGCGTTCCTGATAGCCTCTGTCTTGGCGTCTGTGGGCCGAATGCCGTCCGCCGCAATCTTTCTCCCCAAAACCTCCACTTCTGTTGCCATGAAGACGCATTTTGACCTCTTCAGCCACGGCCCTACACAATCCAGTCACTGGAGGACCTCCTCCAGGTTCTGTAGGTGCTCGGCGGTGTCCCGAACCGTTACCAATATATCGTCCTGAAAGACCACCGTGTGTGGTACCGACTTGAGTAGGCTCGCCATGTTTCTCTGGAAGATCGCTGCAGCCGACCAAATTCCAAACGGGCATCTGTTGTAGATGAATAGTCCCTTGTGCATGTTATTGCAGGTGAGGCCCTTCGAAGACTTCTCCAGCTCCTGCGTCATGTAGGCCGAAGTCAGGTCGAGCTTGGTGAACATCTTGCCTCCTGCCAGCATCTGCCTTAGGTAGCGGGTATTGGTCCTGTAGCGAGAAACGATTAATAGTTACTTTATAATCGCCGCAAATCCTGACCGTGCCATCACTTTTGAGTACTGGAACAATCGGGCTGGCCCACTCACTGAATTCCACTGGGGAGATTGTTAGATCTCTTAATTCCCAATGAAATACGAACTCCGGTTGTAGTTTTAATGTAACTTTATTCTGGCAGCAGCAACAAGCTTCTGGCTTTAAGCCAGGCTTTTGTCCTTCTGAGACCACATGGCCAAAATGGCTGTACTTATACCTGGTTCAATTTACAGAAAAGAACTCACCTTCTTTGACCTTATTGGCTCAATTGATAGTCTGTTAACCTTTTAATTGGCTCGCTACCCAAGGTCCTAAAATGTCAAGTTGATTGATGACTTAATGCAATGTGGTCTGTGTTTTCTCAAAAACTGCAGCCAGGCTGCAGAGCTTGAATTCTCTATCAGAGATGATGCCCTTGCGTTGCAGCCTGTCCAGCTCGATTTCCACTCTCTCCCTCATCATGTGAGGTACGGCTCGCGCCTTGTGGTGAATGGATCATGCCTCTAGGACCAAGCGCCTTCGCCCCGGAAAAGTTTCCAATGCCTGGCTCAAAAAGGGAAAGAAATTTGTTAAAAACCTGAGTACATGAGGCCTCATCGACATGTGATAACGCTCAGATATCATCCCAGTTCCAGCAGATTTTGCCCAGCCAGCTCCTTCCAAGCAGTGTGGGGCCATCGCCCGGGACAATCCAGAGTGGCAGTTCATGGACCGTGCTCTCATAGGTGACCATGACCATGGCGCTGCCCAGGACAGTGATAAGCTCTTAGGTGTACATTCTCAGTTTCGTGTGGGTGGGGCTCAGGGCTGGTCTGAATGCCTTGTTGCACCACAGTCTCTCAAACATCTTTTTACTCATGATGGATTGGCTAGCGCCAGTGTCCAGTTCCATGGCTACAGGTAAGCCATTCAATTTTATGTTTAGCATTATAGGTGGACATTTCATCGAAAATGTGTGCACCCCATGTACTTCAGCATCTGCCTCCTCTCTCTGAGGCTCGAAATTGCTTTGATCCACCATGGATCGATCTTCCTCTGCCACGTGGTGGTTAGCAGGTTTTGCAGAGCTTGCAGCTCATTTGCAAGCTCGTTGGAGGTGCCCCATTGTTCCACAGCTCTTGCAAACATACCCTTTGAAGCGGCATGAATAGGCTGAATGGAAGCCTCCACAACACCAACACGGTGTGAATTGCCTTGCATTCATCCTTTGTTGGGGACTCAGTCATCTGGGTCACCTGGGGCCTGTTGGCAGTTGCAGACTCGTGGGTTCTGCCCTGTACATTTCTGCTTGCAAACACAGTTCCAGTTAATTTATGAACATTGCTAGCACTTGTGGGCTGAGAGATTTGTTTGGTGTTATCATTGGTGGACATAAACGCCTGTGCTATCACAATGGCCTTACTGAGGGTCGGTGTCTCGACAGTCAAAAGTTTTCGTAGGCTGGTCTCGTGGCCAATGCCCAGTACAAAAAAGTCTCTGAGCATTTGCTCCAGGTAGCCATCAAACTCACATTGTCCTGCAAGTCGCCTTAGCTCGGCAATGTAGCTCGCCACTTCCTGACCTTCAAATCGCTGGCACGTGCAGAACCGATACCTCGCCATCAGCATGCTCTCCCTCGTGTTAAGATGCTCCCGAACCAGTGTACACAGCTCCTCATACGACTTATCTGTGGGTTTCACCGGAGCCAGAAGATTCTTCATGAGGCTGTAGGTCGGTGCCCCGCAGACCATGAGGAGGACCGCTCTCCTTTTTGCAGCGCTTCCTTCTCCGTCCAGCTCGTTGGCTACAAAGTACTGGTCTAGCCATTTGACATAGGCTTCCCAGTCCTCACCCTCCGAGAACTTCTCCAGGATGTCCACAGTTTGCTGCATCTTTGTGTTGGATTCGTATTCTCGTCGCCAGTTATTGTATTCCTAACACAGATGAGGCTGCACACAGGGAGGTTGAAGTAACAGTGACCTCAGTCTTTAATAAGACACTCCAGAGTGAGGAACAGGCTTCAGGGGCCGGCTTATATACAGTGCTCCCAAGGGATGCTGGGATCCCTTGGGACTTCAGGGGATGAGCTCCCTGGTGGCGGAACATGGGAGTGCATGCTTTACAGATATGCAACAGTAATGGTGAAGGATTAATTTGTCTTCAACTTGCTGTGATAACTTCAAGAAAGATTCATCCAGTAATGGTACATTATCAAAGGCTATCAGCAGTTACTTTTAACTTTTGAACAACACTGTTTCGCTAAAAGATCATTCGTGTTTCACTGAAATTGGATCGTATATAAAATCTAGGAGAAAATGCAACCAAGTAATCCCTGACAAAGCTCTTGGAAAACAGTAACATCCCCACAAGCTGTGCTCCTTCATAATAAGAGTGTTTAGTCACCGTACTCAGACCCACAATCACCGTAACTCGGATGCTCCGAGACCGGTGCACTACTGTATTGTGAATCTGGTCCTTTTGTGGTTCCTGTTCTATTGAGGGTCATAATTGCAGCCACCTGTTAGTGATCTGCTCTGGGTCGATTTATGCATTTATCTCTGTTGGAGTCGCTGCTGTTCAGACACACAAGTATTATTACCAACACTGTTAATGGGCGATGGTAATTACTGATCGCTGTTTGCTGAGGGTAAACAGAAGAATTGGGCTGATGGCAATGAGGGTCTGTGGAGATGTCACTGCTGCTGACAAACACATTTACTGTGAATGAACATTCTATCAATCCACACGAGTGCTAACAATCGGTCTTTCCTCATCACTTGCATTTTCTGCCAAACTCTTGTACCTGAGTAACTAAGGTGATCGAAGTGAGATGAATCAAACCTGCAACATTCCCTCAAAAGCCATCTAAAGAACAGGGAAAATGAGGGGCCATGCATATAAGTTATGCAACCATATGCCTAAGTTACAGGTCAGATGGTTTTTCTTTATGCAGAGGGTTGTCGCCACTTGGAACAAGTTACCAACTCATGCGGTGGATACGGATTTGCTGCAACGCTTCAAAAAAGGGGCTGGTCGAGTTTCTTACTGTAGTTAATATGACTTGAGTACAAAAGTGTCATGTATCGCTATCAACCACAAGGTGATCCTGCGCAAACTTCTGGCGATGGAGGAGTTGGATTTAAAAAGGGTCATCCAGATCGCTCAATCATGTATGACGACGGACAGGAGACTAAAGCAAATATCGGTGAAGAACTGAACCTCGGCAAGTACTGTAAATGCGATTGGTTCAGTGCTCGGCAGAGCGGCACATGGCAGGGCCTATCCGGCTGCGTTTGCAAAACCTGTGGCTGTCCAAAGTCTGCCAGCGGGAATGTATCCAACTTCTCCGTGTTGGCATTGTGGGGGAAATCATCGGCACCAGCAGTGCCAATTTAAGCAATATAGTTCCAAAGGCTGTCTGAGAGTGGGGCATCTCCAGCGCAAGTGTCCGCAGATGAGCAAGCAAACTGTTGTGGAGGATGAGAGTCAGACTAGCGCGGATCCGGATACGCAATCCAAGATGCCAGAGGAGAAAGTGTATGGACAGTACTCCTTCATAACCAAGAGTAAACCAATTTTGATTAATGTGAAGTTTAACGGGATACCGGTATCGATGGAACTGGACACGGGGGCGAGTCAATCGATCATGAACGAGAAGGCATTTAATAAGCTGTGGGATACTAAGACTGTAAGGCCCAGGCTGAGCCCTGTTAATGCCAAGCTGCACATGTACACCAAATAACTGATAAAGGTGATTGGCAGTGCACAAATTAACATGTCATATAACGGTACGATTCACGAGTTACCACTGTGGATTGTTCCAGGCAATGGCCCAACACTGCTCGGCAGGAGCTGGTTGGAGAAAATCAGATGGGACAGGAACAACATAAAGGTGTTGTCATTGGAGGAAGATACATGTGCCCAAGTATTGAGCAAGTTCCCCTACTGTTTGAACCGGGTATCGGCAACTTCACGGGAGCCAAGGTGCAGATCCATGTGGACTCAGATGCAAGACCCGTCCATCATAAAGCTCGGGATGAGAGAGAAGGTCGAAATTGAACTGGAATGACTCTAGCGTGAAGGGATCATATCACCGGTTGAATTTAATGAAGGGGCCAGCCCCATTGTTCCTGTGCTGAAAAGTGATGGCAGTCAGAATCTGTGGAGACTACAAGGTTACGATCAACAGGGTTTCAAAACAAGATCAGTACCCGTTACCGAAGGCTGATGACTTGTTTGCGACGCTAGCCGGAAGGAAGTCGTTCACAAAACTGGACTTAACGTCGGCCTATATGACACAGGAGTTGGTCGAGACTTCGAAGAGACTTACATGCATTAACACGCACAAAGGACTGTTTATTTACCATCGGTGCCCTTTCAGAATTCACTTGGCTGCAGCAATATTCCAGAGGAATATGGAAAGTCTACTGAAGTCCATCCCCAGAAACGTCGTGTTCCAAGATGACATCCTCATCACCAGTCGTGACTCCAAGGAAAATCTGAACAACCTGGAAGAGGTTCTACTGCATTGGATAGAGTGGGACTGTGACTGAAACACTCGAAGTGCGTCTTCATGGCACCGGAGATCAAATTCCTCGGGAGGAAAATTGGCGCTTATGGCATCAGCGTTTGTTCCTGGGTCTACTCAACTACTTTGGTAACTTCCTACCTAAATTGAGCACCTTACCAGAATCACTGCACATACTATTGAGAAAAGGCGACAACTGGGTGTGGGGCGCATCACAAGACAGAGCTTTCGAGAAAGCCACCAATCTGCTTTGCTCGAACAAGCTGCTGGTACAATATGATCCATGTAAACGTTTAGTTTTGGCCTATGACGCATCGTCATATGGAATTGGTTGCATGCTCGAACAAGCCAATGAGTCGGGGAAACTTCAACCTGTCACATACGCCTCCAAAAGCTTGTCTAAAGCAGAAAGAGCCTACAGCATGGTAGAAAAAGAAGCTTTAGCTTGTGTGTATGGTGTTAAAAAGATGCATCAATACCTGTTCGATCTGAGGTTCGAATTAGAGACTGATCACAAGCCGCTCATTTCATTGTTTTCCGAGAGCAAAGCTATCAATACCAATGCTTCATCCCGCATCCAAAGGTGGGTGCTGACATTATCTGCCTATGATTATGTAATCCGTCACAGACCTGGCACAGAGAATTGTACCGATGCTTTGAGCCGGTTGCCGTTGCCCACACCAGAGGTGGAAACGCCACAACCGGCAGATCTAATGTTAATCATGGATGCTTTTGAGAGTGAAGGAACCCCTGTCACGGCTCAACAAGTTAAGACCTGGACCAGCCAGGACCCTATTTTAATCGATGGTAAAGGGTTGCATCCTCAAAGGGGATTGGTCTGCCATACTTAAGCAAATGTGCGAGGAGGCCAAACCGTACATTCGTCGCAAGGACGAACTGTCTATTCAAGCAGATTGCATATTGTGGGGCAATCGCATTGCAATGCCCAAGAAAGGGAGAGAGAAGTTCATGCATGAGTTACATAGCACACATCCTGGTATAGTGATGATGAAGGCCATCGCCAGGTCCTACGTATAGGAATTGATTCTGAGCTAGAAGCATGCATGCATCAATGCAACACTTCAATGTAGCTCAGCAAAGCACCAGCCGAATCGCCGTTGAGTCTGTGGTCGTGGCTATCCAAACCTTGGTCCAGGATCCATGTAGATTTTGCAGGTCCCTTCCTGGGCAAGATGTTCTTAGTGGAGGTGAACGCTTATTCGAAGTGGATTGAATGCATAATCATGTCATCCAGCACGTCCACGGCAACCATAGAGAATCTCAATATCATGTTCGCGACACATGGTCTGCCTGATATAATGGTGAGTGACAATGGGTCGTGCTTCACCAGTCAGGAGTTTCAGAAGTTTGTGAAACTCAATGGCATAAAACATGTAAGGTCAGCACCGTTCAAGCCTGCGTCCAACGGGCAAGCTGAACGTGCAGTACAAATTATCAAGCAATGCATGAGGAGAGTAACCCAAGGGTCACTGCAGACCCGCTTGTCCTGCATACTGCTGAGTTACAGGACAAGACCCCACACACTCACAGGAATCTCGCCTGCTGAACTCATGATGAAAAGAGGTCTTAAGGCCAAGCTATCTCTGGTACACCCGGATTTAAATAATCATGTTGAATACAGAAGGCAGAGTCAACAAGGGTACCACGATCTTGCAACTGTGTCACGCAAGATTTCTGTTAATGATCCTGTATATATGTGTTGAACTATGGTCAGAGTCCCAAATGGATTGCTGGTATGGTCATGGCCAAGGAGAGTATTCGTTATTAAGCTCAAGAATGGGAAAACTTGCAGGAAACACATTGATCAGACAAAGCTGAGGCACACGGACAAGCCAGAAGTTGGACAAAGAAACCATCAACAACCAACCAACCTATCAGCAGTCTTCAGAGGACTCAAGGGTCATCAGTGAACCCAGAATTTCCATCGTGGACCTGTTCAATAAAAATGGACTTGCAATTCCTGACATGGCCACTGCCACCCCCAACAAGTCGGTCATCCAGCCATCAGCCACAACAGACCCTGCACACTCACCCAAGGCTGGAATCGAACTGAGACGGTCAACCCGAGAGCGCAAAGCACCAGACCGTCTCAACCTGTGAAAGACTGTGATAAGATCTGAGAGAGGGTATTGTCATGTATGTACATTCTGTTTGTAGCCACCAGATGGCGTCATTGTTGGAGGCCATTGAGCAGCACGCACATGCTCAAGTATAAAAGGCCAGCCATTTTGAGAGTCAGGCACTTTGGGCTTAAATAAAGCAGAGCCAAGGTTGTACCTTGCTTAGTTAAACAGTACTCAGTTTGAATCTTTATTGCATACATAACGAAAAGGTTGGTGGGATATCAACTATGCACCTCATGGTCACCGTGACCTCCTGGAACGTGTTTGGGTCAGAGGAGTTTTCCAGAACCCCCCCCTCCATCCTTAATTAGCCTATTGTTCTATAAAAATCAGTTTTTTTGCCTCTTCAAGAAAATTACATGACTATAAGTCTAGGAGTCATGATACTTATGGATCCAATGGTCTTTTCCTGTCTGTCTTTTCGTATATTTTGATGTTCATTACTTGCACTTAGGTACTGAACTCTGCTAGTTGGCTGGTTGGCCACCACTACTCTCAACTGGATTTGGTAGGGCTATAGAACTTTGTTCTGATCTTCTGGTGGTGTTTACTTTAAATAATATACATTTCCCCAAGTTATGTTGATGATGTATCCTTTTTACAATTCTGCCCCCATGGGAACCCCGCCCACTGTCCCCATAATAAGAAAAGCAGCATTCACAGCTGTTTCTGAGAACTGGCTTTGTCCTTCAAGCGTTTTAAAAATCTCAAATTTAATTTTTAAAGCACTTAAAACTCCTCAAGAATCTTAAACTGGCTGTGGGTAATGCCTGACAATGTGACTTTTCCACTGCAGAGGGTGAGGAACTCAAGGTCAGGGCACAAATATACTATCACCCCTCTAGACCAGTTAAGAATTAGGGGCAGACTATACAACTCACTAGAGGATTGTGAGTTACATTTTTAGTGGGATGATCTACCACCATCACTGCACACATATTTGGGGACAGTAAAAGTACCATTAATTTATGAGTGCAGTGGGTCCAGTGGAAGCTCAATTTGTATGATTTGTTTTTACTTTTACTAGACCAGGCCAATAAATCCAATATATATATATGGATCAAACCAATAGTCCCTCCAACAACATGCAGGAGCCAATAGATTACATTCTGGTAAAGGTGAACTAGCCTGAAATAGATATAATTTAACTTGCACTTCTCAGTCAGTTACTCGCAAAGATTTTGCTGCACCACATGTTATGTTACTGCCTATCCCTCTTCTCCATGCAAGTCCTCTTCCCAAGACTGCCATGCAAGTGTACCTTCAAAGATTGAAAGTGGTCAAGTGACATGCTTTCAGTATGAAAGTTTGAAAATCTCTAACCATAAGTTCAATTCTTCCTGAATCACTGATATCTTAATTCATTCTTTAGCTTGATGGTAGCTAATCATGTTTAAACTCAACAATATCCAGAAAGCTAGAGAGTTCCTCTGCCCTTCAGCACCCCACACATATAATTTATTATAGGGCAAGATATCACCATTACCTACATTCTAAATAGTGCCACAAACAACAATTAATGAGGAGAGCCCTACAACTCAACTGTTCAACGGGTAACTGAAATTGCGTCATTCTGATGCATCCCAACACCCAATCGTTTCAGTAGGCAATATAATAGTAATTTGTAAAATAAGTAGTTGTTGCCTTGTAATTAAACAGAAAGCTGCCCTTGTTGCTCAGAACATAAGTACACTGCATGATGTGTTAAGACAACATACATATCTGGAAGTTTCCCGGTTCCATACCAACTCTGTGCCGAGTTAGCTGATCACACTGCTCTCCCTAGCTTGGGAAAGGGGACAGTCATTTAGGGTTTCTATTCCCGATAGCTACTCAGTGACCAACGCTAAAAGATTCATGCACGTATATGAGGAAATAAAGGGGAGCAGGCAGAGGGAGAAGAGGTAATTACAGTGAGAGGAGTATAAACACCAGCATGGACCAGTTGGGCTGAATGACCGGTTTCTGTGCTGTTGATTTTCTATGAGCCCGAACTTGGTGGAAGTTAAGTTCCGCCCAATGGACCACTGAGAGACCGGACGGTACTTTAAATTTGGGCGGGCGTTTCGTTAAAAAGTCCTGGAATGACCACCCGACGGCAAAAAAAATGACTTACGTCATGAATCTGGGCGCCAGCAGGAGGGAGCTCCCAATCTCGGCGGCAAATGCAATCCTCAGCAAAGTATTGCCGAGGATTGAATCGGGCCCAGGGAGGGTGGGCAGGGGGAAACACATAAAAATAAAAATGTACACAAAAAAAACCACTGGAAAACCTTCAGGGGAACCCCATCCACGTGAATCGCTGTAAAAAAAATTAAGAAAATAAGTTTACTAACCTTTTTTTGCAGGTCTTCATACTTATCGTTGAGGTTAGATCTGCTTCCACGCGCCGGTCCTTCCCCCTGCTGCTGCCGACTCCCGCCCGAAGCAAACTGGCAGCACGAGGGGCGGGAGGACACGCGTTGCATGCTAGCGGACATTAGCGGGCGGTTCCCAGCAGTCTTCCCCCCGCAAGCAGGAGCCCTCCACTAAACTGGCACCGAGGGGAGACCGCCCAGAAAACCCGGCGGCAGTCGGCGGCAGCGGGCAGTGAGTCCACCAAGTTCGGGGCCATATGTAATTGGATATCAGTAGAGGACACGATCAAGCACTACATCAAATAACCTGACAACACTCATTGCCTGGATCCATAAAAAATGGCACTTGGAAGGACAATCAGTATTTAGACAACCATCATTCTGTCTGCCTGGCCCAGCAGGCTGAGCGATCCCTGGTCTGCGAGCACCATCGAAGCAGGCCGGGGAGTGGAAGGAGCAGCGTGGCGGCATATCACTCCAAGGAGCAGCACATGCTGGAGCAGGAGAGCAACGGCAGTGAAGAGGGACGTTGCCAAGGTCCAGGTCGGTGATTGGAGCGTGGGCAGGTACAGCAGGAGCGGCGAGGTCGGGACGAAGGAGCAGTGAGAGATTGCAGAGTGATGTGATCGGGGCCCAGGAGAGGCGCGAGTTCGGGGCCCAGAAAAGGCGAGGGCCCAGGGGCAGCACGGGCCAGACCACACTGCGATATGTGTGCGCACTAGGTCCGTACAGCAGAGCTGGTCTCCAGTCGTCCTGGTTAATCCTTGCCACTGGACCAAGACCTAGCTCTGTCAAACCCGTGTGGTGGCTGGTGTGCAACGGCCACCCCACATTAAAAAAATCCATGCACAGGCATCTCCACCCTTCAAGATTTAGTTCAGGACTTGGAATTTTAGGTCCTTCATTGAAACACGTGTGAACTTTTTGAGTGGAAGCAAGTCATCCTTGATTCGAAGGACTGCCTATGATGATGATGATGATTCTGCTGGATAAGTCACTGCCCTTGACTTCTGTGAGCACAATTGTCAGACAGAAGCGGCCCGCCCGTGCTCAATGGCAGGGACCCATCATCCGGTACCAGTTAAAGTATAAAGAGGGCTGGCAATATCTAGCTCATCGGTCTCCGCACTTACTTTCGCAATCGTTCCACTTCGTACATTTCCTCGCGTTTATGTGTTCTCTTGCAGCTGTCCCGTAATGGCCCGGCTCTGAGTCTCTGTGGAGGCTGAAGTCCAGCTTCAGGACCAGGCTGCAAGGGGGACAGGGACGGCGCCAGCCCCCCAATTTTAAACACCCGTCGGGGTGGAGCTGTCGGTTCGCGTCGCCGATACTCAGAATCCTCTTCCAGGAGCTGATAGTCGTCGTCCTCGTAATCATCGTCGTCCGCATCCAACCACGACACTGAGCGTCCTTATTTATGTTAAAAGACCAACAGACGGAGTACGGGGGCAAAGGCACCGAGCGCTCAGCGAGCCCTGCCGTTACTGCTCCCCGCGCACACCTCCTGTAACCGCCGCTGTGCCTCGCGCAGTCTCTTAGCAACGGCTAACAGGTGTTTCACCCGGCAGGAGAACAGGCCGTTTCTTAATAGAACCAAGAGGATGATCCTGGTTTGCCCCAGTGTCCTCAAACAAAAAAACCCTACCAAAAGTAGCCACTTTCTAGAGGGGCACAGCTACGAGAAACCTAAACTGCTAAACAAAAGAAACTTGCATAAGAACATAAGAAATGGGAGCAGTAGGCATACGGCTCCTCGAGCACACCGCCATATAATACGATCATGGCTGATCCGATCATGGACTCGAGTCCACTTCACTGCCGCTCCCCATAACCTCTTATTTCCTTATCGGTTAAGAAACTGTCTATCTCTGTCTTAAATCTACTCAATCACCCAGCTTCCACAGCTCTCTGACGCAGCGAATTCCATAGATTCACAACCTTCTGAGAAAAGAAATTCCTCCTCATCTCAGTTAGAAATGGGCAGCCCCTTATTCTAAGAATATGCCCCCTAGTTCTAGTCTCCCCCATCAGTGGAAACATCCTCTCTGCATCCACCTTGTCAAGCCCTCTCATAATCATATATGTGTCGATAAGATCACCTCTCATTCTTCTGAATTCCAATGAGTAGAGGCCCAACCTACTCAACCTTTCCTCATAAGTCAATCACCTCATCTCCGGAATCAACCAAGTGAACCTTCTCTGAACTGCCTCCAAAGGAAGTATATCCTTTCTTAAATATGGAAACCAAAACTGTACGCAGTATTCCAGGTGTGGCCTCACCAATACCCTGCATAACTGTAGCAAGACTTCCTTGCTTTTATACTCCATCCCCTTTGCAATAAAGGCCAAGATTCCATTGGCCTTCCTGATCACTTGCTGTACCCGCATACCATCCTTTTGTGGTTCATGCACAAGTACCCCCAGGTCCCGCTGTACTGCAGCACTTTGCAATCTTTCTCCATTTAAATAATAACTTGCTTACTAAATATTACCTCTAAGTTGTAGTGCTGGAGGAACATAAGAAATAGGTGCAGGAGTAGGCCACCTCGTCCCTCGAGCCTGCTCCGCCATTTAATAAGATCATGGCTGATCTGATCATAGAGTCAGCTCCACTTCCCTGCCTGCTCTGCATAACCCTTTATTCCCTTATCACTCAAAAATCTGTCTCATCGTCATAGGCAGTCCCTTGAAATCGAGGAAGACTTGCTTCCACTCCAAAGTGAGTTCTCAGGTGACTATACAGTCCAATACGGGAATTACAGTCTGTCACAGGTGGGACAGACAGTCAGTGAAGGAAAGGGTGGTGGGGAGTCTGGTTGGTGCATGCTCCTTCCGCTGCCTGCGCTTGTTTTCTGCATGCTCTCGGCGACAAGACTCGAGGTGCTCAGCGCCCTACCGGATGATCTTCCTCCATTTAGGGCGGTTTTTGGCCATGGATTCCCAGGCATCGGTGGGGATGTTGCACTTTACCAAGGCTTTGAGGGTGTCCTTGAAACTTTTCCTCTGCCCACCTGGGGCTCGCTTGCCATGTAGGAATTCCGACTGGAGCGCTTGCTTTGGGAGTCTTGTGTCAGGCATGCGGACAATGTGGCCCACCCAACGGAGCTGGTCGAGTGTGGTCAGTGCTTCAATGCTGGGGATGTTGGCTTGATCGAGAACACTGACGTTGGTGCATCTATCCTCCCAGGGGATTTGCAGGATCTCACAGAGACATTGTTGGTGGTATTTCTTCAGCGATTTGAGGTGTCTACTGTATATGGTCCACGTCTCTGAGCCATACAGAAGGGTGGGTATCACTACAGCCCTGTAGACCATAAGCTCAGTGCCAGATTTGAGGGCCTGATCCTTGGACACTCTCTTCCTCAGGCAACCGAAGGCTGCGCTGGCGCACTGGGGGTGGTGTTGGACCTCGGGTCGTCGATGTCTGTCCTTGCTGATCGTACGCTCCCAAGGTATGGAAAGTGGTCCACGTTGTCCAAGGCCGCTCCGTGGATTTTGATGACCACGGGGCAGTGCTGTGTGCTGGGGTCAGGTTGGTGGCAGACCTTTGTCTTACTGATGTTTAGTGTAAGGTCCATGTTTTCGTATGCCTCAGTGAAGATGTGGACAATGGCTTGGAGTTCAGCCTCTCAATGTGTGCAGACAGAAGCGTCGTCCGCGTACTGTAGTTCGACGACAGAGGATGGCACGATCTTGGATCTAGCCTGGAGGCGACGAAGGTTGAGCAGGTTCCCACTGGTTCTATAGTTTAGTTCCACTCCAGCAGGGAGTTTCTTGAGTGTGAGATGGAGCATTGCAGCGAGGAAGATCGAGAAGAGGGTTGGCGCGATGTCGCAGCCCTGCTTGACCCCGGTCCAGATGTGGATTGGGTCTGTGGTGGATCTGTTGCTCAGGATCACGGCTTGCATGTCGTCGTGGAGCAGGTGGAGGATGGTCCCTCATGGTTTAGTGTGTCAAAGGCCTTTGTGAGGTCAAAAAAAGCCATGTACAAGGGTTGGTGCTGTTCCCTGCATTTCTCTTGCAGTTGTCGCGCCGTGAAGATCATGTCCGTTGAACCCCGTAGCAGACGGAATCCGCACTGTAACTCTGGGAGGAGCTCCTCAGCCACAGGAAGCAGACAGCTGAGGAGGATTCTAGTGATGAATTTGTCAGTGGCCGACAACGGAGATTCCTCTGTAGTTGCCGCAGTCGGACTTGTCCCCTATTTTAGATGGTCACAATTACAGCATCTCTGAGCTCTCCAGGCATGCACTCCACCTTCCAGATGAGAGAGATGAGGTCATGCATTCGAGCCAAAATTCCCAACCGTCATACTTTAGTGTCTCAGCAGGGATTCCATCTGCTTTTGATGCCTTGTTCTTGTGCTGACGGATGGCCTTTTCTACCTCGTGCAGAGTTGGGGTTTTGCTGAGGTAGTGGCGGGTAGCAGGCTGTGGGATGGAGTTGAGGACACTCATGTCAAAGGCAGAGTCTTGATTAAGGAGATCTTCGAAGTGCTCCTTCCAGCGGGCCCTGACTGCTTCTGTGTCCTTGATGAGTATCTACCCATTCTTGGCCAACAGTGGGGTGGGGCCTTGGGTGCTTGGGCCATAGGTGGACTTGACTGCAGTGAAGAATCCTCACACGTCATGGCTGTCGGCCAGCTGCTGAATCTCCTGTGCTTTCTCCATCCACCATCTATTCCTTAGGTCGCGGGTTTTTTGTTGGACCTCAGCCTTCAGCCATCTGTAGAGCTGCTTTGCTGCTCCCGAGTTGGGTTGTAGTTTTAAGTTCAGAAATGCCCTGCACTTGCGGTTTATTAGCTCCTGGATCTCCTGGTCATTCTCATCAAACTAGTCCTGGTGTTTCCTGGTTGAGTGACCGAGTGTCTCTTTACAGGCACTGGTTATGGTGGCATGGAGGGCAGACCAAGTGCTGTGGACACTCTGTGTCTTGGGGTCATCAAGGGTCGCCAGGTTGGCAGTGAGGCGCTGGCTGTATAGGGCTCTCTTAGCTGGGTCTTTGAGTGGCCCAGCATTAATTTTTCTGCGGCATTGCTTCTGTTCCCGTCATCGCTTTGGGGCTATATTAATGTTGATAACGGAACGAATTAGGTGGTGGTCCATCCAGCAGTCGTCGGCTCCTGTCATGCGCGGGTGATGCGCACGTCCTTGTGATCCCTCGCTCAAACAATGACGTAGTCGAGCAAGTGCCAGTGTTTGGAGCAAAGTTGTTGCCATGATGCCCTGTACTTGTCCCTCGGGTGGAGCAAGGTGTTGGTGATGACAAGATCGTGTTCTAGGCATTTTGTCAGCAGCAGGGTACTGCTGCAGTTGGTTTTCCCTACCCCCTCTCTGCCAATATCGCCACCCCAGAGATCCGTATCCTTACCGACACTGGCGTTGAAGTTGCCGAGGAGGATCAGTTTGTTGTCCCTATGGACGCAGGACAGGGATTGTTTGAGGCTGGAGTAGAATACCTCTTTGGCCTCATCTGTTGCGTCGAGTGTTGGGGCATACGCATTGATAACTGTGGCACACTGGTTCTGGGATAGGGTGAGCCAGAGAGTCATGAGACGTTTGCTAATCCCACAGGGGGAATCTCTGAGGCGATCGACCAGCTCATTCTTGATGGCAAAACCAACTCCATGGAGGCAGCGTTCTTCCTCTGGTTTGCCTTTCCAGAAGAAGTTGTAACGTCCACCTTGTTCTTTGAGCTGGCCTTCCCCTGCCCGCCGGGTCTTGCTTAGGGCGGCGATATTGACATCGAAGCATCTAAGTTCCCGGGCAACGATGGCAGTGTGGTGTTCTGGTCTGTCGCTGTTGGGGTTGTCCATGAAAGTCCTGACGTCCCAGGTTCCGAACTTTATTTTGAAGGGTGGAAGATGCCTTTTAGCATGGGGTGGCCGTTGCACACCAGCTACCAAATGGGCTTAGCAGAGCAAGGTCTTGGTCCAGTGGCAAGGGGGTCTGAGATGACGAGACCAGGCTCTACTGTATGGGCCTAATTGCATATGGTGGGGTGTGAGCCGTAAGCTCGGCCCTGAACAGTGTCTTCAGGAGAGGTGGTGGAAGATCTGAGGTGTGATGAGGAGAGGGGATGAGAGACACTGGGCCCCTGCTCCATTTTAGCTTCTCGAAGGTCGTGGGAGAAGTCAGAGTGGTCACCCCCATTACCCGTGCCACATGCCTAACAGGTGCTCCAGGCTTGCGCTGCCTCTATTGTCAGGGCTGCCTGCCTCTCTTCCGCGCGTACATCCGCGCCAGGGTGTTCTTGGAGATGGAGCACGCGGTGTCCACCGGTACGCGCGCGGCCTTCCGCGAGAGGTGGGCATCGGAGGGACTGGAGTGCATCATCACGCCCGGCAACCAAATTTTAATTTGATTTTATGTTTTAAAGTTTAATTTGTTTTAATTGCCGGTGTTGTTTTAGTGTCCCCCTCCCCTTTTGTAGGGGGCACTTGGAGAAAAAAATATATATATGATTTTAGTGCCCCAAAAAAAACTTTAAAAAAAACAAAAACAGAAAAAAACACACAAAAATGGGCCTTGTAAATGTTTGGTGCGTCCCCCAGATCGGGGGGCCACGATTTAATGTTTTTCATTTCCTCCCAAAAGAGTTCTGTTGTCAGGGAGACGATTATTTATATATCTCCCTCAGCTGCTCCAGGCTCGCGCTACCTCCATTGTCAGGGAGACGCTTATTTAATCTGTCTCTCCGCCTCAAATATAGTCAATAACCCAGCCTCCACAGCTCTCTGGGGCAGAGAATCCCAGAGATTTACAACCCTCTGAGAGAAGAAATTCCTCCTCATCTCAGTTTTAAATTGGCAGCCCCTTATTCTGAGACTATGTCCCCTAGTTTTAGTTTCCCCTATGAGCAGAAATATCCTCTCTGCATTCACCTTGTTGAGCCCCTCATTATCTTGTAGGTTTTGATAAGATAATCTCTCATTCTTCTGAACTCCAATGAGTATAGGCCCAACCTATTCAACCCATCTTCATAAGTCAACCCCCTCATCTCCGGAATCAACCTAGTGAACCTTTTCTGAATAGCCCCCAATGCAAGTATATCCTTCCTTAAATACATACACGAAAACTGTAAGTAGTACTCTAGGTGTGGCCTCACTAATACCCTATACAGTCGTAGCAGGACTTCTCTGCTTTTATACTTTATCCCCCTTACAATACATGAAAATATTCCATTTGCCCTCCTGATTACTTGCTGTATCTGCATACTAACTTTTTGTGTTTCATGCACAAGGATCCCCAGGTCCCTCTGCACTGCAGCACTTTGCAATTTTTCTCCATTTAAATTATAATTTGCTTTTCTATTTTTTCTGTCAAAGTGGATAACCTCACATTTTCCCACATTATACTCCATCTGCCAAATGTTTGCCCACTCACTTAGCCTGTCTATATCCCTTTTGCAGATTTTTTGTGTCCTCCTCACAATTTGCTTTCTCACCCAACTTTGTATCATCAGCAAACTTGGCTACATTACATTTGGTCCCTTCATCCAAGTCATTAATATAGATTGTAAATAGTTGAGGTCCCGGCACCGATCCCTGCGGCACCACACAAGTTACTGTTTGCCAACCGGAAACTGACCCATTTATCCCAACTCTCTATTTTCTGTTAGTCAGCCAATCCTCTATCCATGCTAATATATTACCCCCAACCATGTGAACTTTTATCTTGTGCAGTGACCTTTTACGTGGCACCTTATCGAATGCCTTCTGGAAATCCAAATACACCACATCCACTGGTTCCCCCTTATCCATCCGTTACATCCTCAAAGAACTCCAGCAAATTTGTTAAACATGATTTCCCTTTCATAAAACCATGCTGACTCTGCTCGATTGAATTATGCTTTTCCAAATGTCCTGCTACTACTTCCTTAATAATGGACTCCAGCATTTTCCCAACGACAGATATTAGGCTAATTGGACTATAGTTTCCTGCTTTCTGTTTACCTCCTTTCTTATATAGTTACATTTGTGGTTTTCCAATCCGTTGGGACCTCCCCAGAATCCAGGGAAGTTTGATAGATTACAACCAATGCATCCACTATCTCTCCAGCCACTTCTTTTAAGACCCTAGGATGCAAGCCATCAGGTCCAGGGGACTTGTCCACCTTCAGTCCCATTACAGATTACTGAGATGGGGAAGAGCAACAAAGAATTTGAACACAAGGATGAGAATTTTAAAATCAAGACATAGGGGAGCCAATGTAGGCCAGCTAAGTAAGTGGGATTTGGTGTGAGTTAGGATATGGGCAGCAGAGCTTTGGATGAGCTCAAGCTTATGGAAAATGGTAGATGAGAGGAGCATTGGAGTAGTCAAATCTGGAAGTAATAAAAGCATGGATGAGTTTATTAAGCAAAGATAAATTGAGGCAGGGGTGGAAACGGCTGGTGGAAGTAGGCCATCTTTGTGATGAAGAGGATATGGAGTTGGAAGCTCAATTCAGTCAAATTGGTCGCTGAGGTTGCGAAGATTCTGGTTCAGTCCAAGACAGTGGCCAGGGAAGGAATGGAATCAGTGACCTAGTATTCCTGCTAAATATTAGATGCCAATTAATATTTCCATGAACTATCTCTGCAAAGACAGTTTAATCAAAAACAATTGAAGAATTCAGAAAAGATCAGCAAATACTTTCAGCTCACCTACATCATTAAATAAAAACTTCAATTTTCAATTGCTGCTTTGGTTTTAATTTGGAAACAAAACTGCAGACAGTAGTGAACAAGTTGTTTTCACAACAATCCCACAGCTTCATGGTCATTTTTACTGGTACCAGCTCTTTATTCCAGATATCATTTCTAACTAAATTCAGATTCAAAAACTGCCAGGGTGGGATTTGAATTCTCATTCTCTGGACCAGTCCAGTAACATAACCATTATGGTACCATACCCATATAAAATTATGTTTAAAGTTAAGTTATTTTTCTTATTCCAATATATTTAACATAGCAGCACAAAAGACACCAATTGCACAATTGACCTAAATCAGCTGTCATGTTGCCACTGGGTGGTGGTTGTTACCGGAAGATAATTAAAAAAATACACAAGTTGCTTATCCAGTATTCACTTTTGAAAAGGTTGTTGTTGAACATGACCACTAAAGATTTTCTTGCTTCAACAACTTGTCATTTATTGTCAGCTGTGGCTCAGTGAATAGCACACTTGCCTCTGAATCAGAAGGTTGCGGGTTCAAGTGCTGAGGGAGTGCTGCACCGTCGGAGGTGCCGTCTTTTGGATGAGACATAAACCGAGACTCCATCTGCCCTCTCAGGTGGATGTAAAAGATCCCATGGGACTATTTTGAAGAAGAGCAGGGGAGTTATCCCCAATGTCCTGGCCAATATTTATCCCACAATCAACATAACAAAAACAGATTATCTGGTCATTACATTGCTGTTTGTGGGAGCTTGCTGTGCGCAAATTTGCTGCCACATTACAACAGTGACTACTCTTCAAAAGTACTTCATTGGCTGTAAAGCACTTTGAGACACCCGGTGATCGTAAATGGTGCTATATAAATGCAAGTCTTTCTTTCAATGAAGTAAGCACTGGTAGGAATCCTGAGCTCTTTTCAATCAGTGCACTAAAGCCTCTGATTAGCTGTCAGCTAGTCCTCCTCAACCTTCAAGAAATGCAATTAAGGCACATCGATGGTTTCAGGGTGCCTCTTGCTAAGAATTGAGGGAATGAGATATAAAAGAAAGTGACAGGTTCTTAGCAGCCTCTAAAGAGACCCAAAAGGCCCTGGAGCAGAAGTCTTGACAATTCTAGGTGAGGCAGTGCCTCACTTGACAAGCTGCTGCCCTGGAGGGATCCATCAGCCTGCTGGACTATGGTGGATTTGGAGCAAGGATCCATTTCCCCACCCCACCCCCCACCTTCTACCCAATAACTGCAGACAAAGCACAGTGCCTTTACAAAATTGGGGCCCCAGAGAACTGTTTTACAGTTGAAGACCACAGGGGATGGTTTTAAACATTTTCAAGTCTCATTTCTTTTAAAATAACTTCAACTTTTAATAAAGTTTCTTAACTATTTAAGCTTTATCTGTCATCAGAGAGATCTTCAGCTGACTGAAATAGAGCCCATTGCAAAATGCGTCCTGCCATCATGGTCCCCCTTTAGCAAGTTTAACTCATTCTCCTGTTGACACAGCGCTACCAAATCGTCCTTTGGTTGATTATTCCGTTACTCTTTTGCTCAGACATAAGAAATAGGAGTAGGCCACCTAGCCCCTCGAGCCTGCTCCGCCATTTAATAAGATCATGACTGATCTGATCTGATCAGGGACTCAGCTCCATTTCCCTGCCCGCTCCCCATAACCCTTTATTCCCTTATCGCTCAAAAATCTGTCTATCTCTGCCTTAAATATATTCAATGACCCAGCCTTCACAGCTCTCTGGAGCAGAGAATTCCGTAATTTACAACCTTCTGAGAAGAAATTCCTCATCTCAATTTTAAATGGGCAGCCTCTTATTCTGAGACTATGTCTCCTAGTTTTAGTTTCCCCGAGTGGAAATATCCTATCTGCATCCACCTTGTCGAGGCTCCTCATAATCTTATATGTTTCGATAAGATTACCTCTCATTCTTCTGAACTCCAATGTGTATAGGCCCAATCTACCTTAAGTCAATCCCTCATCTCAGGGACCAACCTAGTGAACCGTCTCTGAACAGCCTCCAATGCAAGTATATCCTTCCTTAAATATGGAGACCAAAACTGTATGCAGTACTCTAGGTGTGGCCTCACCAATACCTTGTACAGTTGTAGCAGGACGTCTCTGCTTTTATACTCTTTGCAATAAAGGCCAACATTCCATTTGCCTTCCTGATTACTTGCTGTACCTGCATACTAACTTTTTGTGTTTCATGCACAAGGACCCCCAGGTCCCTCTGTACTGCAGCACTTTGCAATTTTTCTCCATTTAAATTATAATTTGCTCTTCTATTTTTCCTGCCAAAGTGGATAACCTCACATTTTCCCACATCTGCCAAATTTTTGCCAACTCACTTAGCCAGTCTATATCCCTTTGCAGATTTTTTGTGCCCTCACAATTTGCTTTCCCACCCATCTTTGTATCATTAGCAAACTTGGCTACATTACACTCAGTCCCTTCATCTAAGTCATAAATATATAAGTCGGAAATAGTTGAGGACCGATCACCGATCCCTGCAGCACCCCACTAATCAGTTTGACAACTGGAAAATTACCCATTTATCCCAACTCTGTTTTCTGTTAGTTAGCCAATCCTCTATCCAAGCTAATATATTACCGCCAAACCCGTGAACTTTTATCTTGTGCAATAACCTTTTGTGGCACCTTATCGAATGTCTTCTGGAAATCGAAATACACCACATCCACTAGTTCTCTCTTATCCACCCTGCTCATTACATCCTCAAAGAACTCCAGCAAATTTGTAAAATCTGATTTCCATTTCATAAAACCATGCTGACTCTGCTTGACTAAATTATGCTTTTCCAAATATCCTGCTACTGCTTCCTTAATAATGGACTCCAGCATTTTCCCAACGACAGATGTTAGGTTAACTGGTCTATAGTTTCCTGTTTTTTGTCCGCCTCCTTTTTTTAAATAGGGGTGTTACATTTGCGGTTTTCCAATCCGCTGGGACAGTCCCAGAATCCAGGGAATTTTGGTAGATTACAACCAATGCATTCATTATCTCTGCAGCCACTTCTTTTAAGACCCTAGGATGAATACAAATCGAACAACCTTGCCATGTTTAATATCATTATGCCTCCCTTTGTGCCTATTATGGGCGCTTTCAATAGTTACTGGCAATTAAATACCTATTATATTAATCTTCCACTACACGTTTAGATATGAGTAAAGGAACATTTGGGGTGTGAAGGCTATTGTGGAACTTCCTGTATGCAAGCTGGTAAGTTGCAGATGATGTTTAACACAGTGAAGGAAACATGGCCAGAACTGGGAAAAATGTTGTCAGTTATTACTATAGGGCACAACTGTTTCTTGATGTTTTGCAGCTCTGGAGGTTTGTGAACTTGTTCCAGCACCGAGTAGCCATGTCGTGATTGCTGGGTCTGTCTTTCACTGTGAACGGCACCTCCTTTCATGAGCCCATTCTGGGCCTCCATTTCTCTGGGCCAAAAAGCTGGGCCCTCCTTTTCTGGATTACATACAGTACTAAGTCAACTTTAAATCTGTGCTAGATGCAATTTAGAACCAGGCTTCGACATTGCAGTGAACCATACTTTGCAAAATGGCTACTTTAGCTTTTTCAACTGCTGCCTAGTATAGTAATGGGAGAACAGTGTATGCAGGTGATGCAGTGGTATTGTTTGCCTTCTCCATGCTGTCATGGCAGAGGGTAATTTCAACACCATAGAGCAGTTGCATCCTAAGATTTAAAACATTGTGCTCTAGCACATTTAGGGATAATAATGTTCTGGAGCCACATTTTTAATTGGCTCAGTTTACAGCAGTGAAGTGATCTAATGGTGGTTCAAAGGGAGAGGGTGCTGGGTAAAATTATTGCAACATCCAAAGGAAATGGAACACTTTCAAAAAAAAATCCTGAACTCTGAGAAATGCATTATGAAACAATGGCAATGATGTCATAAGAACCTAGGCTCAAAAATTATATTTTAAGGTTTATAAAATGAGCAATTGTCTTTCAAATAGTTAACATTAACAAAAATAAATATCTGGCAAGCCAAAACTAATCTGGAAAGGAGAATAGTTCAACATAATCGAAAGAACAGAAAAACATGTTTTGCTGTTAGGAGTCAGAGATCATTACAGATTAAATAGGACAGAATTATAGATTACAAGAAGAGCATAATCAGAAGAGTTGAACAGATAGTTTGTACCTGTTTTTGATCTGAGGTAGTAGGATTTGCCCATTTTATAGCAAGCGAAACTAAAGCTCCCAACTTACACATCTTGAGGGTAATGGCACAAGCTAAATTAAAAGGGGCTTGAGGTAGAAAAAAACATTAGGCCCAGATTTAATTTATCTCGAACACTGAAGGAAATGTCGGAGGTTATTATTGATTCCCTTGTAAATATTTTCAATAGTTCTCTAGGAACCGGAACACAACTGAAGGAGCCTTATTTTAAAAATATGGCATGGGATATATAGCCCGAAAGTAAATACCGTAATTCCTGGGTCACAATTTTTGAGTTACACCATTATGCCTGTTTATAACGGAACTCAGTATGTAAACGTGAAATGGCAATTGTGTTGCAGTGCGGGCAAGCACAGCAGGAGGGGCGAAGGAGCGGCAAGAGTCCGTAGAGGGAAGTGACTGGGGCCCAGGAGAGGCGTGAATCTGGGGCCCAGAAGAGGTGAGGGTCCAGGGGCAGCATGGGCCAGCCCACACTGTGCACGCGCTCGGTCTGTGCAGCAGAGCTGGTCTCCAGTTAGTCTTGCCACTGTACCAATACCTAGCTCTGTCAAGCCCGTTTGGTGGCTGGTGTGCAACGGTAACCACACGTTAAAAAAATCCACGCACAGGCATCTTCCTCCCTTCACGATGTAGTTCGGAATCTGGAATATTAGGTCCTTCATTGAAACACCTGTGAACTCATCCCTTTTTGGTGTGGAAGCAATTCATCCTCGCTTCGAGGGACTGCCTATGATGATGATGTTAAAAACATCAATGTTTACAGATCACAATGTAAACAAGATCCTCTCACCACTAGTGTTGTGGAAGCTGCACATCCCATCTTCCAGAATCACAGCTCCAGCCACATCTGAAAATCTTTTCTAGTTTTCTATTACCCTGCTGCTGTATCAGACACAATCCTACTGTGGTCCAAAATTAATTTGCTTGATTGATATCTTAGGTGATATTGAAGCTTTGGAAAGGGTGCAGGAGGCCCACTAAACTAAATCTATAAAATGCTAAAGGGAATAGATTGTGCTCCAGTTAACAGTTGGTTCCAATAGATTAGGGAGGACCAGGGGTCACAATTTTAAGTTGTACAAGATCAGATCTAAGTTAGATGTCAGGAGGCACTTCTTTTTCCAGAGAATAGTGGACCTCTAACAGGCTGCCGTCTCATACGATGGATGCCGATTTGCTGAATTCCTTCAAGCGAGAGCTGGACCTGTTTCTGGCTGGGACGGACATCACCTCTTACAAAAAGTAGGTACTGCAGAGCATTCAGGGCCAGAATTTCAATCACCTAGATGGGTCAAAGAGGAATTTCCCAGACTCCTTCGCTCCCTCCCCACCTATGGGCAAGGGGTTTTTAAATCTGGTTTTTCGCCTCTCCCAGATCACGCTTCAGGTGGGGTGATGTGTATATATTGTGATACACAAGGTATTGATACACACTCAAGTGTTGGATAGGCTGGATGGAGCAGAGGATCTTTACCTGTGAGCCATAGTACCACCCCAAATTTGTCACTGGAAAGAAAATGCAGCCCGTCACCTGAACATTTCCCCCACATTCCGAATCTGTAATCCAAAAGTCACCCAAAGCCTGCGGCTTCTACCCAGCTCGATCGGCAATTCTGCTACCTACTGTTAATAAAGGATGAGCGAGAAATGTTATTGGCTCAGAAGATCAAGATGTAGAATCAGTTTGGGTGGAGATAAGGAATAATAAGGGGAAGAAGTCTCTCGTGGGCATAGTCTATAGGCCCCCTAACAGTAGCTACACTGCTGGACGGAGTATAAATCACAAAATAATGGAGGCTTGTAAAAAAAAAAAAGGAACGGCAATAATCATGGGCGATTTTAATCTTCATATTGATTGGACAAATCAAATCAAAGGAAGAGTTCATAAAGTATCCGGGATAGTTTTCTTGAACAGTACGTTGCGGAACCAATCAGGGAGCAGGCTATCTTAGATCTGGTATCATGTAATGAGACAGGATTAATAATGATCTCCTAGAAAAGGATCCTCTCGGAAAGAGTGATCATAGCATGGCTGAATTTCAAATTCAGTTGGAGAGTGAGAAAGTTGGATCTCAAACCAGTGTCCCAAGCTTAAATAAAAAAAGACTACAAAAGGTATGAAGTCAGAGTTGGCGAAAGTGGACTGGGAAAATAGATTAAAGTGTAAGACGGTTGATGAGCAGTGGTGGACATTTAAGGAGACATTTCATAACTCTCAACAAAAATATATCCCAATGAGAAGGAAAGACTGTAAGAGAAGGGATAACCATCCGTGGCTAACTCAAGAAATAAAGGATAGTAACAAATTGAAAACAATGGCATACAAAGTGGCCAAGATGGAGGCCAGAGGATTGGTAAACTTTTCAAAACCAGCAAGAAACAACTAAAAAAAATAATAGAGGGAAGATAGATTATGAAAGTAAACTAGCACAAAATATAGAAACAGATAGTAAGAGTTTCTACAGCTATATAAAAAGGAAGAGGATGGCTAAAGTAAATGTTGGTCCCTTAGAGGATGAGACTGGGGAATTAATAATGGGGAACGGGGAAATGGCAGAGACTTTGAACTAATATTTTGTATCGGTCTTCATGATAGAAGACACTAAAAACATCCCAGTAATGGATAATAAAGGGGCTATAGGGAACATAAGAAATAGGAGCAGGAGTAAGTCACCTGGTCCCTCGAGCCTGCCCAGCCATTTAATAAGATCATGGCTGATCGGTTCATTGACCCAGCTCCACTTCCCTGCCCGCTCCCCATAACCCTTTATTCCCTTATCGCTCAAAAATCTGTCCATCTCTGCCTTAAATATATTCAATGGCCCAGCCTTCACAGCTCTCTGGGGCAGAGAATTCCAGAGATTTACAACCTTGAAAATAAATTCCTCATCTCCGTTTCAAACAGGCGGCCCCTTATTCTGAGACTATGTCCTCTGGTTTTAGTTTCCCCAATGAGTGGAAATATCTTCTCTGCATCCACCTTGTCGAGCCCCCTCATTATCTTATATGTTTCGATAAGATCATCTCATTCTTCTCAACTCCAATGGGTATAGGCCTAATCTACTCAACCCTATCTTAGTAAGTCAGCTCCTCATCTCCAGAATCAAAGTGGATAATCTCCTATTTTACTCCATCTGCCAAATGTTTGCCCACTCACTTAGCCTGTCTATATCCCTTTACAGATTTTGTGTGTCCTCCTCACAATTTGCTTTGCCACCCATCTTTGTATCATCACACTCGGTCCTTTCATCCAAGTCAGGCTAAGTGAGTGGGCAAACATTTGGCAGATGGAGTATAGCGTGGGAAAATCTGAGGTTATCCACTTTGGCAGAAAAAATAAAAAAGCAAATCATTTAAATGGAGAAAAATTACAAAATGTGGAGAGGGACCTGGGGGTCCTTGTGCATGAAACACAAAATGTTAATATGCAGGTACAGCAAGTAAGCAGGAAGACAAATGGAATGTTGGCCTTTATTACAAGGGGGATAGAGTATAAAAGCAGAGAAGTCTTGCTACAACTGTACAGGGTATTAGTGAGGCCACATCTGGAATACTGCATACAGCTTTCATCTCCTTATTTAAGGAGGGATATACTTGCCTTGGAGACAGTTCAGAGAAGGTTAACTCGGTTGATTCCTGAGATAAAGGGGTTGACTTATGAAGAAAGATTGAGCAGGTTGGGCCTGTACTCATTGGAGTCCAGAAGAATGAGAGGTGATCTTATTGAGACATATAAGATAATGAGAAGGCTTGACAAGGTAGATGCAGAGAGGATGCTTCCACTCATGGGGGAATCTAGAACCAGAGGGCATAGTTTGAGAATAAGGAGTCGCCCATTTAAAACTTAGATGAGGAGGAATTTCTTTTCTCAAAGGGCTGTAAATCTGTGGAATTCTCTGCCCCAGAACTGTAATTGAATATATTTAAGGCGGAGATGGACAGATTTTTGAGCGATAAGGGAGTCAAGGGTTATGGGGAGCGGGCAGGGAAGTGGAGCTGAGCCCATGATCAGATCAGCCATGATCTTATTGAATCTTGAGGGGCCAAATGGCCTACTCCTGTTCCTATTTCTTATGTACTATCCTTGCTCCTTCTCCCACCCTCAGTCCTTAATGTCAGTGTCCACCCACGCTAACTTTGTCCCACTCTTGCTTGCAGTTAGCACCACCTCCATTCTCAGACAAGTTATTCAGCGCCACTTGGATTGTATGCAAATTTATTTGTAGCCGCACTGTCTGCTATTGATTGTCCGCCCTGCCCCTTTTACCTGTTGCTGTCACCAATTGTCCAGTATTCTTGGCTCTCCGTGGTTCTGCTCCCAATAGTTCTTTGCCGGATTCCAGCATTGAATTAGCTTTGCTCCTACAGTATAGGTATAGGATTTCTGTGGAATAGTAGTGATGAGCAAAGTGAGATAGAGGACATGGGGTTGCACAGGGAGGTAGGGGCCAAGGGCTGGGTGTACAAAGGGGACAGGAATGGGGTTGAAAGTATACCCAGTGACATAGTGGAATAGATTGCAAGTGAGAGAAGGACAGAATAAAGAGCACTAGAGCACACATGGGGAAAGGAAAAGACTTGCATTTATATAGCACCTTTCACAATCTCCCAAATCGCTTTACAACCAAAGTACTTTTTAAAGTGGATTCACTTTTGTTAGAGGTGGCAGTAATGGAGTGGTAAATGGCACGAACGAGCGGAGTGTAGAAAAACACAGGGCACAAGAGCAATGTATTGCGGCTTCAGGTCGAGTACAATGGACATCGCGTCTACAGCTTCTTGCTGATCACCCTCTGGGGACAGAATCAGAGATCAGTAGGAGCACATCAAAGGTTAGCTAGGAGCAGAGGAAAGAGGTAGCAAGGGAGAGTGATGTATTCTTGGATTCAACAGATATTTCAAAGGGGAAAGGGGTATGGAAGCAATTACATTCGATCCCTGCCACAAACTCCATTCCCTAGCCACCAACTTCATCACTCTCCCTGGCAACTCTGAGGCCGAACCAGATTGTTCGCAACCTCAGTGTCTTAATTGACCCAAAACAAGTTTCCAACCACATACCCGCACCATCACTAAGACCGCCTATTTCTACCTCCGTAATATTGCTTGACTCCACCCTGCATCAGCTCATCTGCTGTTGAAAGCCCTATTCATGCCTTTGTTACCGCTAGACTTGACTATTCCAACACCTTTCTGGCCAGCCTCCCAATTATCACCCTCAATAAACTTAGGCTCATCCAAAACTCTGCTACCCGTATCCTAACTCACACCAAGTCCTATTCACCTATCACCCCTGTGCTCGCTGACCTACATTGGCTCCCGGTTAAGCAATGCCGATTTAAAAATCCCTCACCCCTCCCCATCTCTGTATCCTCCTCCAGCCCTACAACCCTCGGAGATATCTGCGCTTCTCCAATTCTGCCTCTTGCGCATCCCCAATTTTAATCGCTCCACCATTGGTGGCCGTGCCTTCAGCTGCCGAGGCCCTAAGCTCTGGAATGCCCTCCCTAAAACTCTCCACCTCTCTACCAACGTTCCTGCTAAGCTGCACAGCTGTCTGGAGATCCCACAATCTGGTCACCAGCTTTTCAATGAGATTTCGTGTGCAAAACTTTGAATGGGCCACACAGCCCATTAAAGAGACCATGCCCCCACCCCCACCCCCCAAATTAGGCGGAACATTGTTCTCTACCTCTTTCCTCCTTTAAAACTCTTCTTATCTCTTGGACCAAGCTTTTGGTAATCTGCCCTAATTTCTCCCTATGTGGCTCGGTATCAAATGTGGTTTGATAACACCAGTCTTGGGATGTTTTACTATGTTAAAGGCACTATATATAATAAACAAGTGGTTGTTGAAGGTGATGGGAGCAACAGACTGCTAGAAATTGGAGAGGAAGAGGGAAGGCACATGGATACTGAACACAATAATACACGATGGTGAAAGTAAAACGAGAGTGACAGGGTAAGGGAAGGGAGCTGCTGATGGCTGCAGTCCGCATTTTCACCGCATCCATCTACCCAACATGTCCCACCCGAAAGGGAAGACGACAGAAGAGAGACAAACAAAAAGAAGAAATGCACACAAAAAAGCGAGAAAAGAAAAAGCCTAAATAATAAGCAGCCTAAAGCACGAGCAAAGAAACAAATAAAGAGAAACATCACCATCTCCAACTTACTGTGTGCAACACCAGAGATACTTGAAAGTTTTAATAATGATTATTACTTACAAAATATTAAAGTGTTCATTCATTCCCAAAGTTTCACTTCTACAAACAAACTCTACTGTTTCATTAAATCCCCTTCATCTTACCCATTACTTTTCAGTTAGACACTATTCAAATTCTCATGTATAACAAACTAAGCTATGAATATTTTAAAAATCTGCAACTTCTACGACGAAGAGTAAATCTTTCAAACAGAATAGGGGTTATGCTCTTTTAAAATTATATTTACATTTAAAACAACTTTTGTCGTGAACAAATCAGTGTTTAACTCAAATAAAATCGTAATTTGTAAATAATTAAACCAGCCTATCAATCTGTTTAGATTTGTAGTAAAATGATTAGCCACAACTTAAATCTACTTTAAACATCCCTCTAAAATCAGTGCTAAAGCTAATTTTAAGGAACTGTTTATGCATATCTCCTTAACCAAACTTTACATGGAAAACTTTCCCGTTTTTGTAGGTCTGCAAGTGTAACTATGCCAAAAGAAAATCCATTTACACCAGAGACGACAAGCTGGCAATACAATAAAAATATTTAGTTAATTAAAAACAAACGATTTCAGATAACAACATGGTTACATAGGACAGATAGCTCATGAAAACAAGAACCAGATTAGTACTCAAAATCCTACACACTATTATATATACATGCATGCAACAAAACTATTTTAAGTTTAGTACCTAAAGCAGATTACATCTAAGTTTCCAACTCAAAATTAGGCCATTTAGCCCATCTGTGCCAGCTCTGCTAGAGCAATTCAAAGCTAACCCCATTATTTTCCTTTCTTCTCCTAGCTTGATTTCTTCCACTGCTTCAAATGTTTATGTGCAATGGTCTGTGCCTCAAACAGCCTTTTTATGCTCCAACAAATTACTGTGTAAAGAAACCGGATTTCTCTCTTCACTCAGTGACAAATTTTAAAATGATGACCCTCATCACCAACTCCCGAACCAGAGGGAATTATCTCTCTATTCACCCCATCAAATCCCTTAGTTTAAAGAAAAACCTCTTAAATTTCCTCTTAGCTTTCTGTGCTCCAGTGCAAACATTCCCACCATCTTAAGTCTTTCTTAATAACTATGGTTTCCCATCCCAGACATCACCCTGGCTAATCTATATATGGTCTTCACATGGTACTCTGTGACCTAACTAATGCTTTGAAAAAGGGAAAAGAAAAAATGAACGAGGGAGGGAAGCAAGAGAAACACAAACAGAAATGAATAATAGTTAGAGACAAAAATGATATGGGGAGAAAGGAATCACAGGGAAGGTAAATAAAGATGCAGAAATAAGGAAAGAAAAATGGGAGAAAATGCAACCCATTTACTAGTTGTGACACTGATCTCGCCCACTATGCCAACAAAATTAACGTACTGGTGTAAATCTTTAACAGGACAGCTAAAGTGTTTCTGGATACAAGTTTATCGCACCTTTTTGTTATAAAAATTAAATCACCCATGCATTAATACACTGTAATGTGTTCCTAATGATTTTGATTCGCTTGGTTTGATTTAGTTTTCAACCCCTAACTTTTTGAAGAACTGATTTTAAAAGTATGAGACGTCCAGTTAATTTTTTTAACGAAATGCTGCATCAAAATAAAATAAAAATCAGATCAACCAACAGATAGAAATTGTCTTTCATACAAGTTTCTCTGGGGGGTTTGGGAAAAAAAAAACTTAATGTCTAGTTTTGAGTAGTTGATTAGTTTTGATTTCTGTTGTTTGTGTAAGAAACGGCGTGTTAAGACTGAAGTCAAAATTAATTGTTAGCATCCCATCAGAGCTCTATTTCTGGTACAGCAACCAAACTATTCAGGTCTACTGGGAGGCCTATCTGGTCACCTACCAAGCATTTCAAAATAAACAAATTTAGTTTGTCAATTATACTTGATAAGCTATTTGTAATTTGAGAATTTGATAATTAACTTTTGCTTTATTATGACGACTCTCCCCTTCAGAATTCAGGAAAATCCAAACATCTTTCTATGGATCAACATGTCAAATATTCCCAATGCATACAAGGATCCCGTCAACCTATTTGTCACTTTATGCCAAATAAAGTACTGGGCAACTCACTATTGAAATAATACAATATTGTATAAATTAGGCAAGGTGTAAACACCCCACCCAAATCTCAACCAGTCAAGGAAAGGAAACTGCCTGTATCGGCAAGATGCTTCTCCACAGGCTATTAATTTTGAGGGATGAAATTACTGAGTACTGTCAGTCTCCACCCACATCTCAAATGTCAGATCAGCCTTTTGACACCTTCAAATCAATAAACTGGCTGAAAAGCTGATCATGTCTTTTTCATTTCAAAATGTTAATATAAAACCAGTGAAGTATTGATTTAAGTTTAAAATGGGGTTAAATATAATTTTTACTCCGTCTACAAATTTACAAGTGTTATGAGAACTTCTCCTGTGCTGATTCCAAAATCACAATCTTTCCACTTTCGTCCCTTATACTTTTAATTCAAGAGTTTGGTGGTTGGGCTGTAGGGGAATCAGGTCTCCCAGAAATTTAAACTTAAATATTTAAAATTCTACTGTACTTGCAAACAAGAGTCCAGGACAAAAGATGACTGTGTAAATAATGTCTTTATTTAACAGAACAGGGTGGAAATTTCACATCTGTTGCATACCTGGAAGGGAAGAGAGAAAAAAAACCTTAGTAGTAGAAAAAAAAATCACTTATTCAAAAGAAAAATCTCAAGTTATTACTCGGCCATTGAAAGAAAATGGAGTACATTGCACCTGGCAAAGCTCTAGAACGCTCATTCGTCAGAAAGAAATCAGTTTAAAGTCAATTCCAGTTACAGAAAGAATTTGCTCAAAAATTGCACATCCATCCTTTTGCTTTATTTCTTTCTTTTCCTCCAAAGACTCTCCAACTTCCCTTTAAAATGACACAGATAATTAGAACCTTTAAGGTGCGATTAAATCTCAAACTAGAATACAAATGTTTGTCTCATCCTTCATTCTAACCCGCATATGAAGGCATAGTACTCAGTGTCTACTGCAACTGTAAATGTGTTATTCTTTGATATGCAATACTACTAATGTTTCTTTTTTTGCTATACATGCTTATTTTTTCTTTGGCATTATCAAATCCTAATGTCAAAAACTTCAGAATGTTAATAGTTTGTGTGGCACTCATACTGAAGTTTTAATTTAAAATGATAAACTTCAGAAAAAAATCGTGTAGAATAGTAAACAAAATTAGGAACAAATTCCTGATCAAGTCAAAGAAATTCCTTATTAGCTGTAAAAAATAATATATGTTAATATATTATTTCAATCACTGCCTCATGGGCCTCAGCTGCACAAAGCATTTTGTTGGCAACCAAGCTCTTGAATAAGTTATACATTTTTGTACCAGATGGCCTCTTGTCATGCAACTGGACCATAAAACAATTATTACTATATGGCTATGGAAACTGAAGAATATGCTCTACATTACCAGCATCTCTGGCCAAGCAAAATTTTAAATTCTTAATAGAAGAATAGTTTTAAAGATAGATTTTAACTAGATGGGACTAATTCCCCTCTAGCCTCACCAACAACCACATACTCTGGAAGATAAGAGTTGGGGAGACGATTTGGACACAACTCCAGCGATATTGCTGCCCGTGCAGAAACTTGGATCAGAAAACAGTACATCCCTAGTCTCCAAACTAACTGAAAATAATACGTTTGGAAACTAGTGTCAGACTCAACCGCTCCAAGTCAGCTATAATTACAACCAGATGCAGAGTAATCTTTTGCCCCAACAACCTCTCAGCTATTCCCAGAACTTTGGATATGATATACTAATCTAATAACTACTCTGCCCCCACCTGCCCCAGCAAGTTTAGCTTTCACAATTCATTTATTTTATCACATAAACCCTGCACTTGCTTTGAGAATGTTTAAAATTAAAACTCAACAGATTGAATTCAGCCTTCTGTAAATTCTAATCAAGCTTTTCAGGACATAGTTATAGGCACTGAGCGCTGCTGGGCAAAGATCTCCAGGAAATATACTTATTAGGTTTCTTAGTCCATCAATGTAGTTTTCAATTTATAACCTAAAATTTGTACTAGTGCAAGGCCCGAATTTTTGGTGTTTATCTTTTCACTGAATTACATTTCCAGAACTCAAATATCTAATTGGTTAAGTTTTATAAAGATGTTATACTTGGCAACAAAATGTCAATGGAGAGGATGAGAAACTTCATGCTGCTTTATTCACACACCCAATTTGCTACCAAAGATAATTCACTCTTTCAAAAAAGGAATCCAGTGCCATCTGAAATTCCAGAAAGCTTTCCCAATGTTAATACAGTAGTGCCATAACAAAGTCTTATTTGCGACCAAAACAATGGTACAGCCATGATTAAATTCACCAAGTACAAGACAGATTTTCATTTGAATTGCAATTTTTCTATTCCCAGCCATACATCATTAACGCCCCCCTCAAAAAAACACAAAAAATATGAACACGGTTTACCTTTAGTTCATAGTTCTGATCATTCTGTTGATTTGGTCTTCTCTGTTACCAGCATCACCACCCTCAACAAAGTGCGTTGTCTTTTTGTTCATGCCACCACGGGGCGAGGATAGTTTGAAGGGCCACAAGTAATTGTTAGCCATTTTGAAGTTGTTGCCCACTGTGTAGATCTCATGGATCAGATCTTCAATACAGATTATGCCATACTTTCCTGAAATGTAATAATTGGCTCATTTGTAACAATTTATCATTTTTTTATTTGGAAATGCATGTTAAGTTTCATAATTAAAAGAGAGAACTATACCAGAGGGAACCTCCCCTCTGCCTCCTAGCACCTGGTTCAGGCAAGTGATGCAGAAACAAATTGACTGGTAATAAGTAAAATGGATTTCAAACCTTACAGAAGGGAAAATCAGTTTAAAACCAGGATATCATTACCCATTCGACCAAGAGGAGAAAACCTTCATTTTGTTAGTTCAACACTATGTTTGAACATCTGTACATTTTCTTGTATTCGTGTTACCTTGTGGTAACTTACAGCTCTTTTGTAGATTTTAGATAGAGTGCATCTTTGCTTAAAATGTAATAAATACACATGATTTACATTGTGCTCCACTTGAGAACAAATTAATCAAATCAATCCAGTTATAATAATCCATTCTTCCCCTTCAGAAAAAGAAACAGTGCTACAATAAAAAAAAGGATTTGGAAAACTGCTGAATGTGCAGTACCATTTAACATCATTATCATTTTATAGCCATGAAGCCTCACTTAGTGTCCAACTTCTGCATTTATTGCCATTTACTACACAACGCATCATGGCCCCTGCACAAAATAGTTTGTACCAATTTTTACAACAAACTTCAGATAACAAATAACTGCAGTGATGCAAGTTGTGTTGTAAACAGAGGGAGTTGGGGCTTTGAAGTGAGACTTGTCTGTACCATTACCCATGGATCTGACAATCCGTTGACTGGTAATGACAATTCCCTCCCAGAGTAGTTCCCAGAGACAACATCTAACCAGCCCAACATCAAGCAGACAAACTGCTGGAAAGTTATCCCCCATGGCCTCCCTATATTAAAAGAACCAGGGACCCAGTAACTGACTTCAGGTTGCTACCCTAAGCCAATTATAAAATGCACCTTGGTTCCAGACAATCAATGCTCAAGATGATTGCACTGCAGCAGCCTTGTTTATTTAAACTCTCAGAGACCATCGTTGATATGTCACTGATTCCATTCCCAAAAACTGATGGTTGTGGAATATTATTTTGGTTCCTTTATTACCGGTTCACTCGGGCAAGATCATCAATGAAAAATGTTTATATCGCATGCTACATCTTCTCAGTTGGCAATTGTGTTTCCCAGCATCACTGTTTTCAGTCAGCAATACACGTGAAGAGTTAGTGCTAGATTTTTTTCCTGACCATCAAGTGTGCAGCAAGTTACCAGGTTGTTTTAGTCAATTACACTGACATACTCTTTTAGAATATGCACTCACAGCAACTTGTAAAAGGAAATGGGATTACTTCTGATGACTTTAAAATGGAAATATAACCAAAAGGCTTGTTATCACACAGCCAAGTCAAAAGGTAATGAATGATATGAAGGTAATTAGATATTCTGAGTCTTTCAACGGATCAACTTTGCATCAAATTTTACTTCCTAGTATTCATAGATAATGAACAGAATGGCCATAGCATCACCCATTTCCCAGCATATTCAAATCAATCCCCTTTAGGAGCCCAATGAGTGAAATATGTGACAGTATGATCAAGTGTTCCACACTTGGGCAGTGGAAAAAGGCAGTGAGCTTGAGAAACACAGTTGCAATTGCAAGAGTCAACACTGTTTCTTGCAAGCCGAGAGGCAGGACATGCACCTATTTTTTTTTGCTGTGTCATAATTCGCAAGTCCTTATTTTTGCAAAATATACCGTATACGAAAATTTCCAGTTTTACAACAGCGTCTGTATGAAGAAACACTGCATAGAAAAGATAAATCCGACAACTCCCTACCAAACAATTTTCTTCTCTCCTGAAAGTTGTGGTACCCTGTTGTATGCTGCAAACTACAAAGAACTTGCCACATACTGAAAATGCCAACAGCAGAATTTTAATTTCTACATAACCTCAACAACAAAGGGATCATGGGGTACATATACTAAAAGTAGCGACGCAGGTTAATAAGCCCATAAAAAGCAAACAGCACTGGGGTTCATTTTGAGAGAGATAGAATTGAAAAATAGAGACGTTATGTTAAACTTGTATAAAACCTTGGCTAGACCACACTTGAGTACTATGCATTTCTGGTCGCCATATTATAAGAAAGAATATAAAGGCATTGGGGAAGGTGAAAAAAAGATTTATAAAGGATGAGACCAGAACTGAGAGATTATACCCATCAGGAAAGCCTGAACAGAAGGGGGCTCTTTTCTCTAGAAACAAGCGGCTGAGGGGTGGCCCAATAAAAGTCTTTAAAATTATGAAGGGGTTTAATAGGGTAGATGTAGAGAAAATGTTTCCACTTGCGGGGAGATCAAAACTCAAGGAAATACAAGATAGTCACAAATAAATCCAATAGGGAATCCAGGACAAACTTCTTTACCCAAAGTGTTAAGAATGTGGAATTTGCCACCATAAAAAGTAGCTGAAGTGAATAGCATAGCATTTAAGGGGGAAGCTAGATAAGCACGAGGGCAAAAGGAATAGAAGCATATGCTGCTGGTGTTAGATGAAGGGGGGGTGGGAGAAAGCTTGTGCGGAGCATAAACGGCAGCATAGACCAGCTATGTCAAATGGCCCTGTTTCTGTGCTGTAAACTTTATGTAATCCATCCCCCAGCAATCACTGGGAGCCCAGCATTTATAAAAGAATATCTCAAGAGGCCAACAGTCCACATGGTAGCCTGGATAAATAGCACATTAGGGATACTAGTTTGCAGCAACTGGTATTATAAATTGACTCATGTCTTGTCTCTGTAAAACGTATCATTAGCATACACAGGACAGAGTGGAACCAATCCACAATCTCCCATAGCACTTCCAAAGGCTTGTGTATAAATCCTCTACCTCCTTGGTTGGGGAAATCACATGAGCCAGTGCAGTGGTAAGAATAACAGATGGATGAAGTGCTATAATGAAAAAAGATTTGCTCAATTTGTAAACTTCTAACATACATATTACCAAGCTAACCCAGTACCAACTAAATGAAAAGAACCTTACCAAGCTGCTTTTCAATCAGGGAATTGTCAGTGAGAGCAATGCGTTGATGTTTGATCTTGCCAAAGCCTCGCTTGTAGATCAATTCACGGACAGACTTTAGATTTGGATATCTAAAAAATTAATAGGGTAAGCATTAATGTTAGTTTAAAAAAAGTCAAAGTCCTATGACATCCCTTCTCCTGGTTAAACTCCCAATGCACATATTAACAAGTTGTATGTCTGAATTTCTGGTTTCTCTTGTTAATCAGGCTAGAGCAGAACTGCCAAACAAAATGTAATTGGGAGATTTCCCCCAATGGTTCAGTATATAGCAGGTTTCAACTAGGCAAAGACATGGATGGGAAAGGAGAGCAGAAAAAGAGCAAGTGAGATCATGCATTTACATGGTACTTTTACAACCACTGAACCTCCAAAAGTGCTTCACATCAGTTAAGTACTTTTGAAATTTGACCAGTATTGTAATGAAGGGAAAATGCAGTAGCTAATTTGCGTACAGGAAGGTCACAAACAGCAATGAGGTTAATGACAGATAATCAATTTAGTTATGCTGGTTGAGGGACAAATATTGGACAGGACACCAGGGGCTGTTCTCCATGGTATTTTTAAAATATACCCGAGGGAAAGAATGTCTCAATTGAAAGAGATCACCTCCCGAAAATGCAGCAGTCCCTTGCTACAGCATTAAAATATGAGCCTAGATTACGTGCTTGGATCACAATGGGGCTTGAAACCATGACCTTCTAACACAAGATGCAAGAGTGTCACCACTGAGCCAAGGCTGACTCCAAGACACAAACTAATGATCTCAGCATCCTGGAATGGGGAGGGGGGAAATATGCCAGTAAGTAGGGTCCCCATTTCATGAGTGCTATCCAGCAACCTTCATTCAAAATGAACATGTAAAATTTTGGATGGCAAAAGAATTGGGCTCAGCTATTTGATGGCAGAGGCTATAACAGTTGAATGACATTCTGGCTTAAGCACAGCCAGATGCCCCAAGTACCAGGGAGCATCTGATGACATGGAACCATGCAAGGTGTCAATATCTTCAGGAAAGCATTTTTTTTAAGAAAAAGTAAAAGTAAATCATTTGTTATTTAGTCATCAAAGAATACTAGAAAATTTCACAATGAAGTGATCAGAAATAGTAAAAGAATTGGCAAAAAGGAAATAAATGTGTTGTTATTTCTCAGCTGCTTGAGGTATAGTATAGTAAACCCTACTATGCTAACCACATCCATTCAGAAGGCATCATACCTGGTTTCACACTGACTGCATTTTCAACTTCACCTTTTAGTACAAATACAATTTCACCGTTGCTAATTGTTTATTGTCTAATCACATACCCCCATGCAATGTATGGCTCTGCAATACGGAGCATGTTGATTGAAGCTTTATTCAATTTCACAAACACTCCATTGAAGATCTGACGCAGTCGTAGGAGCTGAAGTACCTTGCGGACTTTAGGGCTAACACCATTGATTCTGTGAAGTCATAAATTGAAATTAGATAGATGCAGTAACATTTTACTTTAAAAGTAGTTATTGTTTATTTTCTTTCAGTTTGTAATGGCTTAAATAAATCAGGTAATTTAATTGAGGAAAAAGTTTATTCACCTGTAGTCACAGCAAATAAATAACTGCACATCAACACTTACCCTCGAATACGAATCACAAAAGCTAGCCTGGGTTCAGCAGGGACATAGTAATTGTTAGCTTTGCGTGCCATTCTGGCAAGGCGGATCTCACGTCTGTACATTTGCTTGTATTCCTTGTGGTAACATTCAGCTCTCTTGTAGATTAGTTTTCTCTGCTGTCTATTTATCTACAAAAAAGTGTATTTTTGCTTAAAATGTAATGAATACACATGGTTTACTATACTCCACGTTAAAGGAAAATAATCAAGTCGTGAAATAATCAAATCGATCGAGTTATATTCATCCATTCTCCCCACCACCCCCACCCTAAAAGGACTAGAAGTACTGAAGTCATCAGTGTACAAAAACAGTACCATTTCACATCATCATCCGACAGCCATAAATTAACTAAGACATACTTAAGTGTCCAACAACTGGACTCATCATCATTTACTGCACACACCAGAAGTTGTCAAACATAACATTTATTTATGCCAAAATGAACCCGATTGACACTTTGCAGACCATGAACTTAATTACTACATAACAGAATTCAAATATTGACCATTTACAATGTCACAGCATTAGTGTGTCTTACTACCAGGAAAAGACGCGCTGAAATATTTCTGTAACTGCATCGACTCAACATCTATACATCTCATTTATTAAGCATGATCACCATTGCTGTTAGCTTAACCCTCTACAAGTCACATCCCTCACAGATCCCTAGTTTTGGAGCCATATGTAACTTTTCACCATAAATCATAGAAATTTATAGATTGGAAGGAGGCAATTTCAGCCCATCATGTCTGCACCAACTGACCAAGAGCTATCCAGCCTAATCCCACTTTCCAGCCCTTGGTCCGTAGCCCTGTAGGTTATGGCACTTTAAGTGCACATCCAAGTATTTTATAAATGTGGTGAGGGTTTCTGCCTCTACCATCCTTTCAAGCAGTGAGTTCCGACCCCCAACACTCTCTGGATGAATAAATTTCCCCTCACATCTCCTCTAAACCTCCCCTCTGTACTTTAAATCTATGCCCCCTGGTTGTTGACCCCTCTGCCAAAGGAAACGGTTCCTTCCTATCCACTCTATCCAGGCCCCTCATAATTTTGTACACCTCAATCAGGTCTCCCCTTAGCCTCCACTGTTCCAAAGAAAACAGACTCAACATTTCCAATCTTTGCTCATAGCCAAAATTCTCCAGTCCAGGCAATATTCTCGTAAATCTCCTGCTTAATTATTTCAACCGTTATGAAGTGCAAGATATGCGAGGCAATTTAAACTCTAACTTCAAATATGTGTTAAATATGTATGATTAAAGCAAAGATAGTCCTGCAGAACGTAATGTTTTACAAACCTTCTTTTCTACCAACAAACGCTTGATGCGTTTGGCCTTCATGACTGCAAACGCCTGGCGCTTTTTCAAAAGGCTTTCAGGGACAGATGGCACCTTCTTCCCTCTGGTAGAAATGAAAGAATACAGAGATGGACATGTAGATAATGTACCATACATTAATACTCTCAATACTAAATAACCAATGCCCTGGTTTTGCTACAGATGTTAGACAATGTATATACGTCCTGATACAGCAGCAATTGAAAGTAGATTAAGCCATACCGATGTATTTAAGTGCTATCTATGGTAGGCCACAGCCTGGCCGTGAAGGAACACTTAGGTATAGCGAATATACCCGCATATACAGATATGCCAAGAAACAAAATACTTCGAAGATCTTGGTTAGTTAATCGCGTCAAATCAAGAGCCTTTACAATAAGTGAAAGCCTCAACACTGCGCAATGAAGCTTCGGTACATGCAGAAGTTCGGGACTGGAGGGGTACATCACCACAGCACTGCACCCAAACCATTAAACTGCAAACCGAATTGTATAATACATTGGTGGCTCAACACACGAGAATATCCTGTGGGTGGTGAGCGTTAAAAGTTGAGGTTTAAGTGCGGATGGATTCGGATTTTAAGACACTCGATTCTCCACTCACTTCGTGTCCGCCATGTCACCGCCGCCGGGGGAAAAAAAAGAGGGAGCAACGCATGCGCGCAGGACACTTAAGCCCGGGCCGCGGCAGCTGTCCGTCCTGTTGCCTGAATCGATGTTGCAGCCAGCAGGGGTTTGAGACAGGGAGTCTTCAGTAATATTAGTCTGTTCCTTTCATTTAACATTTATTATAAAATAAATGAAGACAAGTACAACAGGCCGACGACTGCAGCGGGAGCAGAGAGCGCAGAGTAGCCCCCCTGGTGCTAGGAGGGGCCCTGGGTGGGCCGAGCAGGTTCCTTATTTAACCAGTGACGCGGAGTGAAGATGCTCAGTGCCAGGCGGCGGCGACCGGAGGGAGAGGGAGGTGGAGAGTACAGGCTCGGGGACCGGCGTCACCGCAGGGCCGCTGCTCACTCACATTCACTGTCCGCTCGCACACTTCGCTTCTGTGCGAGAAGGGCCAGCCTTCTGTCCCGGCACCAGCCCAGCCATGAATATCGTCGCAGAGTTTTTCGTTGTCACTTTCAAAGTACTCTGGGCTTTCGTGCTGGCCGCGGCGAGATGGGTGGTCAAGCCCAAGGAGAAGAGCGTGTGCGATCAGGTGTGCCTGATCACGGGAGCGGGCAGCGGGCTCGGCAGGCTCTTCGCGCTGGAGTTCGCCAAGAGGAAAGCCACCCTGGTGCTGTGGGACATCAACCAGGACAGCAATGAGGAGACGGCCGAGAAGGTCCGGCAGCTGGGCGCCCGAGTCTACACTTACACTTGCGACGTGAGCAAAAGGGGCAGCGTTTACAGGACGGCCGACTTGGTGAGGAGGGAGGTCGGAGACGTGACGGTGCTGGTCAATAACGCAGGTGTTGTGTCCGGGCATCATCTCCTCGAGTGTCCGGATGAGCTTATCGAGAGGACCATGATGGTTAACTGCCACGCTCACTTTTGGGTGAGTTTAAGAGGCCGAGAAAGTTTTTTTTTATTAAAACCAATTGCTTAACTGCTGTTGGCAATCTCGTCCGTTTTTTTTTAAGTGTGTATATAACCTAAAGTAGTTCTGAGTAATTGACCCAAATCAGATGAAAGAATAAATGCATATTTTCTAATAAACCAAAATAGATTATTATTTGCAACCAGGTTGTGTTGTACGCGAAACAGTTCGTGATCCAGGTGTTTTCTGACGAGCGGCAGAAGTTTTAGAATTTTACTAAGATGCAATGTTGACTTTTTTAATAGATTGCATACTGTACACACACACACACACACACACTTCCAAGTACATGGGTATTGAGTGAAAGGTGTAGGAAAGGACACTACAAAATAAAACATTGCATAGCAGCAGCATCCCACTCTGAATCGCTGTGTCGATACTAAGCTTCTATTTTTCTCTTTTTTGCGAGGAAAGAAAACTGTAACTCAGACCCGTGGGTATAAACGAACATTGGTGTATACTTCACTATTAATGATTGATGTGACCTTGTTTCTGCTACAGCAATGTTATCACACAGCGTTTACGAGCCGGTATTGTATTTATTGTACCCAACAATTTTGATTTTAGTACCGATCCTCGTGATTCATAGCGGTTCCCTGTGATTCTAGGATGCTTTTAGTGAAGGGCTTCCGGTCCTGAACTGCTGCTGAAACCTAAAGTTCAACAAATACGCATTTGCCCCATAGAAATAACGATGTCTGCCGCACGCGCTAAGAAAAATGTCAAATGAAGTGGTGGTGAAACGCAAAACGTTTATAGTTGTATAGGTATGAAAAAAATCCCGATTATTGAATCGTATACGGAACTGTGTGTAATTCCAAGTTTAAAGCTAGTGATTCATGAATACTTTCTGGCTGCGGTTAGTGGCTGGGCGCATCTTTTTTAATCTGTCCGAATACTAAACATTTGAAAAGAGTAAATGGGCTTTCGTTTTACAGTCCGTTCCTACTTTAAATGAAACAAGTGCAATCAATGCAAACGCTCAAGTAACCATCCCATTGCTCGTTAATGCTGGTGAAACAACATTTGCCTACTCGATATTAACATTAATATTCCTACTTTCTTAACTATATTTCTAGTTGGGTCATTACGATTTGTTACCAAAGCATATGCGATTTTTAATGCTCCTCCATATATCTATAAAGGTTGTGGAAATGACTCCGATCCTCCTCCCAGCGCTGTTAAAATTAAGGTTGTTCTTGACGTGAATCCGTCATCCACTTAATCCTTGAACCATCCGAACTGTTCGATTTCTACTGCAGCTTTTCGTGAGATTGCACAACCTGAGCCGCTGTTAGTTGAGTTTCCTATGTGCATCTAGATTTATAATGAGCGTAATGTTATAAAGAAAAGAAAGACTTGAATTTATATAGGCAACAATCTTGTAAAGTAACCGTACTTCGTGTTGTAGGTTTATTCCAAGATATTGTGAAGACTCGAGGACTATTGGTACACTCGCTGTTCTCCAACAACCAATTATGGAAGGAATTGCATCCCGTTTTCAAGTATTTTTGCTTGCGTGTATTTTGGAGTGCATATATCTAAAAATAAACTTATTGCCTTCAGTTGTATTTAACTTCCCATTCAAGGCGCTAAAGGTACATTTGGAAAACTGACTTTCAACGTAAATTATAAAACCGTCTGTTGCAATATTATCACTGGTATAGTACAGCAAATCTCCTCGACACTTCATTAGTGTCTTGAACAGGATTAGGGTTTGAAACTTCTTAGAAGCTATCGGGTTTTCAGCGTTTGGTTACAAGCAAAGTAAAAGAGTTTGGTCTTTGCAGGGGCCGTTGCCCTCAAACTTAATTCCGTGTATTGAATTTTTTTCGTTCCATACCCTCCCGTTTTAGTTGCAAAATACTTGGTAAAATATAGATCAAATTCAATCGGATTAGGCCTTTACCCATGGAAGACATGAAGTTGGACTCGACTTTGTGAATTTGCTGTTTATCCGATTCTTGTGTGCATGGAATGTAGCTGACGTTGTCAAGACAACATTGCTGATCCGAGAAGATGGTAGTGGGCCTTTTTGAATTGCTACAGTTTTCATGATGCCTAATCTATGATTTTGGCTCATTGAGCTGAAAGGCAGTTGGGCAACTTGTGTCCAGAATGATTGGCAGCACTGCTAGGACTTGGTTGAATTTACCCCAGTATTGCATTGGAGAACAGACTACATTAAAACTGTATGAACGTGATGCTAATATTTTTAAACCCAGACTTTGTTATAATTTTCATTACAGAAAGTAAGAGAAGGGCTAAATCGGTTTCTGATACTTGTTTAGGAGTACTACATTTTTTTATTTTTACAAGTTAATTATTTCTTCTTCCTTTCTCCCCCTCCCCATTTAAAACAATGAAGCAATATATTAATTGGTTTCTGGATTCCAAAGACACTGCACCTGTAGATGCTGTGAGCACATGATTGAATATGGGGAAGCATCTGTATTATACAACAGCCTCAAACTGAGCCTTCATCCCAAGGTGCTCCATTTATTTTTTTTTAAATGACTATTCCTGGAAGGCCACAAATAAGCGGACAGTACTGTGAAACAGCTTGAGGTCTTGAAATCCATGGTTGATTATTTAAAATCCGATTGAAATTGGGACAGTAAATGCACATTATATCTATATCTGTGTGTATGCGGTTTTCATAGAAGTAATGTAAACTCAAATGCTTAGCACCAAAATTACAACTTGAATTCACAATGTAGCAAAAATAAAAACTGAGAACTTTTGGCACCTGTGGAAACTGAGAAATGTTAGATCACAAAGCTAAACAGCCCCCAAGCATCTTTGGCACTGAAACAGAAGAAAATTAATGGAAAATACCAGCCTCAAGGCATCAGAGCACTAAAGATACAGAACAACTAGCAAACGTGGTATAAAACTTCCTCCGTGCTTCACACAACTGATCAGAAAGTGCTGACCACCCTACCCTTACAGAGCAGAAATTGTGTAAATAAATTTCCCTTGCTGAATCCTGCTGAACCCTATTCATTTTATTTCCTTTTTCCTCCCTCCCAACCTAGCTAGCTGTTTATCCTACACCAACATGAATATTGTGCGCCAAGCTGAAACGGTGGTTTAATGAATCAAAACTGCAGCAACACAGCAAAAGCTGAATGTGTTGGGCTGAGAACAGCTGCCAAAACACCTTTCACACTGGAGCACCAAATCAACTTTGAAAATCCCACCCCCGACAACACAACACACTGGATTTCCTCCCCTACAAATAGTGTGCGATCCTCCTTCTCCCTTGCACCTCAGAGCACAATGACCTAGAACATACCATAACCCCACACTGCATTCCCTCCACTGAAGAGAAAATGTGGACTCCCTCACCCAAACAGCACAAGCATGTGAAAAGAGGCACGAATACAGAGTGGCAAGAGTGCTCCCTTTGCAGTACCTGTTGCAGAAGTAGATGGTGGTGTGATTTATGTAAAGTTGCATGCCAAACAATAATTGTTTAAATATCCATGCAACTACACACTCTGACCACTAAGTGGCACTGCTGTAATTTTTCTTTCAGGTAAAAACTGACACTTTTTTTCTCTAAACTAATTTTCAATCTTACTTCAACACCATCTTTCTGTCCTCTGGCATGGATTCTAAAAAGAAACTCTAATGTCCTGAACATTTGAGTGCCCTTCAACATTTTTTATTAACCTCGACTGAGTTTTTTTTTTTGGTTGGATGTCGAGGGATATGGATCGAAGGTCGGTTAATGGGAGGTGAGGTACAGATCAGCCATAATCTGAGGAGCTGAATGGCCTACCCCTGTTCCTGTGGGAAAGGTTTTGGGGAGGGGGAACAACAGATAGCTATAGATGGACTGAAGAATGAAAAAAGGGGATCGGAAGAAAACCTCATGACTTGACTAGGCAATAATCGTGTCCCTAAATTTGAGATTCAATATTTGCTAATTAGCAGAGCTGCACAGGTGGGTGTACATGCAAAATGACTTGAGCTTCAGTGTGCCAACTCGATTTCATTTATTCTTTGAAAATTACCATAACCCTACAATTTTGGACAAATCATAATTTTCTACAATTGGTGTAAAATGTATGCAATTCAATTTGAAATTGTGTACAGAAATCCATTGTTACAAGATAATTCCAAGATCTTGCAGTACCTTCCCTTTTGAACTCTGCATTTTCCTGATTACTTCTCCTTTAGTTATTTTAACATCAAATAGTTCTTTGCAACCATTGAATAATGCGACTTACAATTTTTAATCTTGCCCCTCAACCCTGCTCAACCCATATAACATGCTTAAAGATGATTTTGTATTTTAGTGACAATCTTAAAAAATCTGTTGTATGCAGCCAATGAAGAAATCGCCAGTTGTGTCCTTTTTCCTAACATGCCAATGGACCAGTTAAAGGTCTTTGTTTGACAGTCTAAAATGTTCATGCAGCAGGGCAGGGAGCCATGACACTTTGTCCTAATTTAGTCTTGCTTTTTTTTTTTGCTGCCTTTTTTTTTTACATTTAATTTGGAAAATCTCAATGCAAGAAATGCTTCCCCCCCCCTTCCTAGATGCAGCATCTAAAAATTTAGATAACACGAGTTGCTTGTTTACGTTTGCTTTACTTGTAGGGAATTCTGCAAATGTAAATAGTCCCTGCTAAATAAGTGGATTGTGTTTTTTGCGTAAGCTAACTGGATAAGTAACTGGTCCAGGTTGGAGTGAAAATGAGTATTCTAAATGATGTAAACAAATATTGTTCAATCTACTTTTTCATGATTACAGAACTGATGCTTTTCGACGGGGAACTTGAGCTTTTGCTGTTTCTACAACGCAAGTTGCCACTTTTTTGGGACCTAGACAATGTTCATTGGAAAAGAACAATTTGCAGGGCTATGGGGAAAGCAGGGGAGTGGGACTAATTAGATCGGGACAGGAGTAGGCCATTTAACCCCTCCAGCCTGTTTGCCATTTAATGAGATCATGGCTGATCTGTGACCTAACTCCATGTACCCTTTTTATATAAAGAGAACTTTCAAAGAGCTGGTGCAGGTATGATGAACACTGCCTATCCTTCAGCTGGTATACTAGAGAATAAGTTAACATGTCTATCCCTAATCAGCATCCTTCCTTTCACTGGTTCTCTTTTTATGCTTTTCGGATGGTCTACATATCTGAAAGCAGCATTGACCCCATGATGTGTGGCTTGGGCCAGTGGCTCAGTTGGTAGGACCCTTGCCCCTGAGTTAGAACGTTATGGGTTCAATTTCCACTCGAGACTGTAGCACAAAAATCTAGGCTGATGCTCCAGTGAAGTACTGAGGGGGTGTGGCACTGAAGGTGAACATAAAAATATGGCACTAGAGGGGCTGCTGTGTTTCCAACATTACAACAGTGACTACAATTCAAAAAGTACTTCATTGACTGTAAAGTGCTTTGGGACATCCAGTGGTTGTGAAAGGTGCTACATAAATGCAAGTCTTTTTTCAGATTATATAATGCAAGTTTGAACGTTGACCAATTTAGTTGGGTATGCTCCACTTCAAGGCACAAGTTTGTTCTGCTCACTGCCTCCCAGGACTAGAGAATTCTGCACTGGATGGGGTCTGCAGGAACTGGTCCATTACACGAATTGTAAATTTGTAACAAAAATGGATCGTATTTCCCCTCTTGTCTAAAATTGTGTATGTGATCTGGGTAGCAAGATCTCTTTCTTGCCAGCTGAGAGGTTTTATTCTTGATTCTAAACATTAACTGACCCTGTAGATCCAGCAGAAAGAATTGATGAAGAAAAGGAGAATCTGATCTGATGCACTGCATCAAATGACTTTGCAGAGGCTGGTTTGATTTTGATCTTTAAAAAGTATCAAATTATGAAACATTTATGATTCTTCCAATGTGAAATGGATATATGGTGGTAAGACCTTAACTTGTAACCTTTTATGTTCCAGCTAAACTTTAAGATCTTGCTTAATCAGACATCATCTCTTTCATGTGGACTTTTCAGCCACCTGCAGTGAAGTTGGCTGGTAAATGCCCAGATTCATGCTTCATGAAAGACTCTTGAAGAAATCATTTGTTAACTAACAACTTCTGCCTGAGAATTTGAATCTTGTTCTGAGCAAGTTGATGTTGCAATAGGTTAAGCTAAGTTTCTTGAACTTGGACTGCCACAGTAAAATTGTAACCAGATTATTTTAGCCACGTCTACAATGTAATGGTGTAGATTGCTCTTCTGGCTTTTGCTTGGCTAAACGAGAAACCACTCTGGTTTTCATCTGAATTGGAGACTTGAAACCAGGAGGAAGATGGCCATGTAAAAGGTTTTTCTTGCATGAGCTGTAGAAAAGACTGTGTAAAATGGGGAAGAAGGAAAGAATTAAAACAGAGAAATGGGAACTCTCCCCAACATGCTTCTCTTGCTTGGTACAGTTCCACAGATGCTAGCAGCCCTCCTGTGCCTTCCTCAACTGGCTATTCTTGATTCTGTTCCTCAGTTTATAATCAAACCGTGGAGGACGAATCTGATGTATGTCCATATGTGGTTTCCAGTAAGGTTACTGGATATTGACCAGTGCTTTCCTTTCCTGGGTGCGCCAGCCATCGTAATTCAGCTGCTCAAAATGTACTAACAGCACTTGGTCTGAATGTTTTTTTTTTGTGCTACCCAAGTGCTGCTTTTGTCCAGTAGGTTATTGAAGAGCTGTTTAAACACTTGGTTGCTGTAAGTGCCTGATTTAGTAGCCTAGTCATTATTGTAATATAAAGCCACTAAAATCTAATTCTATAATTGTTTCAGTTTCACAGTGCAAGAGTTGACCATCTTTATAATTTTTTTTTAAAGTGGAAATGTTGTTTCCCTGAACCTGCTGATAGTGTGAGGGTTAGGTACTTGTTTATGCAGAAGTACATCCTGAGCTTCATTATAATGCCAGGCCGCATCATATTTTGGAATGCTTGTGGCCCAGTTATAAAACTGCATTGTCATGAGTTTCACTTGGTCACTAATCTCTAGCATCGTTGTAGCCCAACAAGTGTGTGTAAAAGACCGGGCTGAAGCATTCGCAACCATCTTCAGCCAGTTGATGATCCATCTCTGCCTCCTCCTGAGGTCCCCACCATCACAGAAGCCAGTCTTCATTCACTCCACATATGAAGAAACGGCTGAGCGCATTTGATACGGCAAAGGCTATGTGTCCTGACAACATCCTGGCTGTCGTGCTGGAGACTTGTGCTCCAGAACTAGCCACACCTCTAGCAAAGCTGTTCCAGTCCAGTAGAATTACACTGGCATCTAGCTGACAAAGTGAAAAATTGCCCAAGCATGTCCTGTCCACACAAAGCAGGATCAATCCAATCTGATCAATTGCCACCCCATCCGACTACTCTCGATCAGGAAAGGAAGATGTCGTTGAATGCTATTAAACGGCACCTGCTCACCAATGCTTCATTTGGGTTCTACCAGGACCATTTTTTTTGAGGTAACTAGGAAGGTCGATGAGGGTAGGAAGTTTGATGTAGTCTGCATGGTTTTTTGCAAGGCTTTTGATGAGGTCCCACAACAGACTGATAGGAAAAGTAGAAGAACATGGGATCCAAGGCAAGTTGGCTCCAAAATTGGACCGTGGCTATTTACAATCTATATATTAATGACTTGGATGAAGGGACTGAGTGTAATGTATCCAAGTTTGCTGATACAAAGTTAGGTGGGAAAGTAAGCTGTGAGGAGGATGCAAAGAGGCTGCAGAGAGATGTAGACAGGTTGATTGAGTGGGCAAGAACACGGCAAATGGAATACAACGTGGGGGAAGTGTGAAGTTATCCACTTTGGTAGGGAAAAACAAAAAATATTTGTTGAATGGTGAGACTGGGAAATATTTGCATTGAGGGACCTGGGTGTCCTTGTACATGAATGAGTTAACATGCAGGTACAGCAAGCAATTAGGAAAGCAAATGGTATGTTGGCTTTTGTTATAAAGGAATTAGCGTATAAGAATATAAGAAATAGGAACCGGAGTAGGCCATACGGCCCCTCGAACCTGCTCCGCCATTCAATAAGATCATGGCTGATCTGATCATGGACTCAGCTGCACCTCCCTGCCCACTCCCCATAATCCCTTACCCTCTTATCGTTTAAGGGACTGTCTATTTCTGTCTTTAATTTATTCAATGTTCCAGCTTCCACAGCTTTGAGGCAGCAAATTCCACAGATTTATAACCCTCAGAAGAAATTTCTCCTCCTCTGTTTTAAATGGGTGGCCCTTATTCTAAGATCATGCCCCCTAGTTCTAGTCTCTTCTCTTCCCCCGCTGCCCCCCCCCCCAGTAGAAACAACCTCTCTGCATCCACCTTGTCAAGCCCCCTCATAATCTTATACGTTTCGATAAGATCACCTCTCATTCTTCTGAATTCCAATGAGTAGAGGCCCAACCTACTCAACCTTTCCTCATAAGTCAACGCCTTGATCCCCAGAATCAACCTAGTGAGCCTTCTCTGAAATGCCTCCAAAGCAAGTATAACCTTTTGTAAATATGGAAACCAAAATTGCATGCAGTATTCCAGGTGTGGCCTCACCAATACAGCTGCAGCAAGACTTTCCTGCTTTTATACTCCATCCTCTTTGCAATAAAGGCCAAGATTCCATTGGCCTTCCTGATAACTTGCTGTACCCGCATACTATCCATTTGTGTTTCATGCACAAGTACCCCTAGGTCCAACTGTACTATAGCATTTTGCAATCTTTCTCCATTTAATTAATAACTTGCTCTTTGATTTCTTTTTCCTGCCAAAGTACATGACCTCTCACTTTCCAACATTATGCTCCATCTGACAAATTTTTGCCCACTCACTTAACCTGCAAAAGGACATAAAAAGGCTTTGTGTGTCCTTCTCTCACATTGCTTTTCCTCCTATCTTTGTATTGTCAGCAAACCTGGCTACGTTACATTCAGTCCCTTCTTCCAAGTCGTTAATATAGATTGTAAATAGTTGGGGTCCCAGCACTGATCCCTGCGGCACCCCACTAGTTACTGGTTGCCAACCAGAGAATGAACCATTTATCCTGCTTCTATTTTCTGTTAGTTAACCAATCCTCTATTCATGCTAATATATTACTCCCAACCCCGTGAACTTTTATCTTGTGCAGTAACCTTTTATGTGGCACCTTGTTAAATGCCTTCTGGAAGTCCAAATACACCACATCCACTGGTTCCCCTTAATCCATCCTGTTCATTACATCCTCAAAATTCCAGCAAATTTGTCAAACATGACTTCCCCTTCATAAATCCATGCTGACTCTGCCTAACCGAATTTTGCTTTTCCAAATGTTCTGCTATTGCTTCTTTAATAATGGGCTCCAACATTTTCCCAACCACAGATGTTAGACTAACTGGTCTATAGTTTCCTGCTTTTTATTTGTCTGCTTTTTTTGCAGTTTTCTAATCTGCTGGGACCTCCCCAGAATCCAGGGAATTTTGGTAAATTACAACCAATGCATCCACAATCTCTGCCGCTACTTCTCTAGACCCTAGGATGCAAGCCATCAGGTCCAGGGAATTTATCTGCCTTTAGTCCCATTATCTTACTGAGTACCACCTCCTTAATGATTGGGTTTGTGTGAAGTTCCTCCCCCCCCCCCCCCCCCCTCTCTCTCCTCCCACCCATAGCCCCTTGACTATCCACTGTTGGAATATTGTTAGTGTCCTCTACCATAAAGACTGATACAAAATATTTGCTCAGAGTTTCTGCCATCTCCATGTTTCCCATTACTAATTCCCTGGTCTCGTCCTCTAAGGGACCAACATTTACTTTAGCCACTCTCTCTTTCTCTTTTTTTTTTTTTTCTTTTTATGTACCTGATAGAAACTCTTGCTTTCTGTTTTTATATTTTGTGCTAGTTTACTTTCATAGTCTATCTTCCCTTTTTTTTCTAAGTCATTCTATGCTGGCTTTTAAAAGCTTCCCAGTCTTCTGTCCTCCCACTAGTTTTGGCCACTTTGTATGCTCTTGTTTTTAATTGGATACCGTCCTTTATTTCTTTAGTTAGCCACGGATGGCTATCTTTTCTCCTCACTGGAATATATTTTTGAGTTGTGAAATATCTTCTTAAATGTCAGCCACTGTCCTACACTTTAATCTATTTTCCCAGTCCACTTTAGCCAACTCTGCCCTCATGCCTTCATAGTTTCGTTTTATTTAAGCTTAGTACGCTGGTTAGAGATCCAACTTTCTCACCCTCCATCTGAATTTGAAATTCAACCATGCTATGATCACTCATTCCAAGGGGATCCTTTACTAGGTTGTTTTGTTGTTTGTTAATCCTGTCTCATTACACAGGATCAGATTAGTTCCGTTACATACTGCTCAAGGAACCTGTCCCTTATGCATTCTATGAACTCCTCCTCGAGGCTACCCTGACGAATTTGATTTGTCCAATCAATATGGAGGTTAAAATCACCCATGATGATTGCTGTTCCCTTTTTACACGCCCCCACTATTTCCTGGTTTATGCTCCGACCAACAGAGTAAGCAAGTATGAGGTCTTACTACAATTCTACAGGGCATTGGTGGGGCCACACCTGGAGTACTGTGTGTAGTTCTGGTTTCCTTTCCTAAGGGAATCCATACTTGCCTTTTAGAGGGCGTGCAACAAAGGTTCACTAGACTGGTTCCTGGGATGAGGGGTATTCTCCTATGAGGAGAGATTGAGAGTAGACAAGACCTATATTCCCTAGAGTTTAGCAGAATGAGAGGTGATTGAATTGAAACATATAAAATTCTTAAGGGGCTTTACAGGGTTAATGCTAAGCAAATGTTTCCCCTGGCTAGGGGATCTAGCACACTGGCATCACAGTCTCAGAATATGGGGTTGGCCATTTAGAACTGATGAGAAATTTCTTCACTAAAGGGTTGTGAATCTTTGGAATTCTCTGAGCAGCCACAACTCTCTGGGAATAGTCATTGAGCATATTCAAGACAGGGGTCGATAAATCTTTGGGAATTAAGGAAAAATTGGAATAATGCAGGAAGGTAAAGTTGAAGTGGAAGATCAGCCAGAAGGATCAAATGGCCTACTCCAGCTCCTATTTCTTATGTTCTTGAAATTGGCTATGGCAGGTGGAAAAGGGTAATGATCTGATGTACAAGGAATGCCTGGGGGAACCTGGCAAAACTCTTAATAGAACAATGTCCCAGTGTCTTTTCTTTGCAGGATGATGGCAACTCCTATTTGTATGTGGAGTTAAGCTACATTCTATGAGGAAATCCACCATATAGAAAGTAATCTAATATTTATAGTAACTTAACAAACACTGCTGGGAAGCCCACATTCCAGTGGTGATGGACAAGGAAGAACATTGCTCCAACATTCTGCTGTCACAAATCCGTAAACAAATTTAGTGCTTTTTACTAATATCTCTAGAAATTGTAACAGTTTTCCCACAACTGGCATGTCAATAGTTGCCTATGCTTTACTCTCATCTTGAACAAGGTTGTTGTCAGCAATTCTCCAGTCCCATGGCACAATTCTTATTTTTGAGGATTGAAAATTTGTAGCCAGAGCCTCTGACATTTTGCAACAGCCTAGGTTGTATACCAGTAGGGCCTCATGATCTTGAGATCTAATTATTTCATAACCAATTCCTTTTCTACAGTTATCACTAGCAATTGTTCTTAATCTGCTACCGCGTCTATATTCTGCACTTGTAAAATCAGTGCTATGCATTTATTATCTCTGCCATGTCCTCTACTATTTAGACTCCATCCCTGTGTTGTCTTGCCCTCGCTCTATATTACTTTAGGTTTTTTTTAAGTCCTTGCTCCTTTTTTTTTAAACAAATCTCAGCCTTTTTCATATTACCTTTTTGCCCATCTATCTTTTCACTTCCTTACTACACTCTATATTCCTCATGGTTATCTTTTATTATTAGCCCTAACTTGTCTGACTTCTATCCACAGAAATCTATACTTTGATACATCCCCTTTTTTTGCCTTTTTCCATCTTTTGGATGAGACGTCTGACCTCTTGGGTGGATGAAAAAGATCCTATGGCACTATTTCGAAGAAGAGCAAGGAATTATCCCTGGTGTAGTAGCCAATATTTATCCCTCAATCTTTTTTTTTGTGATGTTGATTTATCGGGTCATTATCACATTGCTGTTTGTGGGAGCTTGCTGTGCGCAAATTGGTTGTTGCGCTTCTTGCATTACAACAGTGACTACACTTCAAAAAGTACCTCTAAAGTGCTTTGGGATGTTTGGTGGTCAAAAAGGCATTATTAAAAAAACGACTTGCATTTATATAAGCTTTCACAATGTCTCTGATATGAGGTCATGCACTTTGGTAGAAAAAAAAAATCAAAGAGCAAGTTATTATTTAAATGGAGAAAGATTGCAAAGTGCTGCAGTACAGCGGGACCTGGGGGTACTTGTGCATGAAACACAAAAGGATAGTATGCAGGTACAGCAAGTGATCAGGCAGGCCAATGGAATCTTGGTCTTTATTGCAAAGGGGATGGAGTATAAAAGCAGGAAAGTCTTGCTACAGTTATACAGGGTATTGGTGAGGCCACACCTGGAATATTGCGTGCAGTTTTGCTTTCCATATTTAAGAAAGGATATACTTGCTTTTGGAGGCAGTTCAGAGAAGGTTCACAAGGTTGATTCCAGGGATGAGAGGGTTGATTTATGAGGAAAGATTGAGTAGGTTGGGCCTCTACTCATTGGAATTCAGAAGAATGAGGTGTGATCTTATCGAAATGTATAAGATTATGAGGGAGCTTGACAAGGTGGATGCAGAGAGGATGTTTCCACTGATAGGGGAGACTAGAACTAGAGGGCATAATCTTAGAATAAGCGGCCGCCCATTTAAAACTGAAATGAGGAGAAATTTCTTCTGAGGATTGTGGATCTGTGGAATTCGCTGCCTCAGAAAGCTGTGGAAGCTGGGACATTGAATAAATTTAAGACAGAAATAGACAGTTTCTTAAACGATAAGGGGTTGTGGAGAGTGGGCAGTGAAGTGGATCTGAGTCCATGATCGGATCAGCCATGATCTTATTGAATGACAGAGCCGGCTCGAGGGGCCGTATGGCCTACTCCTCCTATTTCTTGTGTTCTTCTGTTGAGTAACTTTTGCCTTTTTGTAGGTATGTACTTGTTTCTTGTGTATCTCTATTAACCTTTACTAACCTTTCTACTCAGATAATTTGGAACTTTTCAAACAGCAGTATATGTAAAGTAACAATTGTAGCCAGAGCATCTCCAACAATGTCTTCTCTTCCTGCCTCTGCATCCTCTGTAAACTTCAGCTCATCAAAAACTCTGCTACCCATATCTTGTCCCACTCACCTTGTCCTCACTGACCGACATTGACTCTCCGTCCCCACAACGTCTCACTTAAAATTTTCATTATCATTTATGGTTTTGTCTTTTGTCTATCTCTAACCTCCACACCACCCCCCCGCCCCCGCCACTGTTTTCTTTGGATCCTTGAATTGGGGTCAATAGTAGTTTTGGCAGTTAGCTGTACTACCTTGCTACTTTCATGTAAACACAATTGGAGAATCTGTCAATATCCTAATTATAATGATTGTTTCATTTTGGCAGACTCATGCACATGCCAAGTTTTAGAACATAAAAACATAATTAGGAGTAGGCCATAGGGCCCCTTGAGCCAGCTCTGCCATTCATGGCTGAACTTCAATCTCAATTCCACTTTCCTGCTCAATTTTCTCCATATCCCTTGCTTACCATAGTCCAAAAATCTTTCTCCTGAGCATCCACAGCCCTTTGGGATAGAGAATTCTAAAGATTCACAACCCTCTGAGAAGAAATTCCTCCTCAACTCAGTCTTAAATGGCCGACAGCTAATCCTGAGATTGTGCCCCCTAGTTCCAGACTCTCCAGCCAGGGGGAACAACCTCTCGGCATCTACCCTGTCAATCCCTCTCAGTATCTTGTATACTTCAATTAGATCACTTCTCATTCTTCTAAACTCGAGAATATAAGCACAATCTACTCATCCCTTCCTCATAGGACCAGCCTCTCATCCCTGGGATGAATCTAGTGAACCTTCGTTGCATCACCTCTGAGGCCCCTTACAATTGTAGTAAGATTTTTGTTTTTGTAATGCTCATTGTTTTATTTCAAGTTGTGATCAAAAGTGTATTTTTTAAGAATACTCGAGGTGTTATTTCCTCCAATAATCCCTGCTGCCTGTCTTTGAATGAATCATTTCACTACCAAATGTTGCAATGTTTGCTCCACACCACAGGGTTCCACCTGTTTAAAGCCACAACAGAAAGGTCCAGTTTTCTCTTGGAGTTTGAGAAATCAGCTTTAACAATGGGGCAGAGTTTCAGCCAATGAGGGAGATCCGGGTTCAGCCCCACCCATTGGGTGCCACAAGCCCCGCCCCTCACCAACCGCCCGCTCGGTCCTCCAGCCCCGCCCTGCTCTTCCTATTGGCCCGGAGCTGCCGTCAATCCCCCGAGCATGTCCGGTCAGGCAGTAAGTGAGGCAGCAGGTGACAGATGGGCGGAGGGAGTGGGTTAATAAATCCCGGGGCGGACACGATGGGCCGAAATGGCCTCCTTCTGCGCTGTAAATTTCTATGTTTCTATGGGACATGGGCCTGATAGCAAACTCCACATTATCTACTTCTCCACAACTCCGCCAGGTTAAGACACAAACCCCGGGACAACCCGACAGTGCAGGCAAATTCCTGCCAGTTGGGGAGCATCTGTAAATGAAGGAGAAGCGATGTCTGGTCAGGGAGCGTGACTAACTTGATTGAATTTTTTGAAGAGTAACAGGCTCGATGAGGGTAGTGCGTTTGATGTAGTGTATGTGGATTTCCGCAAGGCTTTTGATAAGGTCCCACATGGCAGACTGATCATGAAAGTAAAAGCCCATGTGATCCAATGCGAAGTGGCAAGTTGGATCCAAATTTGGCTCAGAGGCAGGAAGCAGAGGGTAATGGTTGATGGATGTTTTTGTGACTGGAAGGCTGTTTCCAGTGAGGTTCTGCAAGGCTCAGTACTCTTGCTTTTTGTGGTATACATCAATGATTATAGACTTGAATATAGGGGGTATGATTACGAAGTTTGCAGATACTAAAATTGGCTGTGAGGTGGTTGATGAAGAAGAAAGCTGTAGACAACAGGAAGATATCAATCAGGTGGGCAGAACAATTGCAAATGGAATTCAATCCGGAGAAGTGTGAGGTAATGAATTTGGGGAGGGCTAACAAGGAAATGGAATACACAGTAAATGGTAGGACACTGAAGTGTAGAGGAACAAAGAGACCTGGGAGTGCATTACTAAAAAATAATAATCTCATCATTGCTACCAGTGCCACGTGCTAGTCAGAGTAGGAATCGCAGGATAGTTCAGATGCATACGTGGCTTGAGGAGTGGTGCAGAAGGGAGCGATTCAAATTCCTGGGACATTGAAACCAGTTCTGGGAGAGGTGGGACCAGTACAAACCGGATGGCCTGCACCTGGGCAGGACCGGAACCAATGTCCTAGGGGGGAGTGTTTGCTAGTGCTGTTGGGGAGGAGTTAAACTATTGTGGCAAGGGGGTGGGAACCTATGCAGGGAGACAGGGAAGTAGAATGGAGGCAAAAGTAAAAGTAGGAGGGCAGAGACACCCAAAGCAAAAAGGGTCACATTACAGCAAAATTCTAAAGGGGCAACGGGTGTTTAAAAAAACAAGCCCGAAGGCTCTGTGCCTCAATGCGAGGAGTATTCGCAATAAGGTGGATGAATTAACTGCGCAGATAGCAGTTAATGGATATGATGTAATTGGCATCACGGCGACATGGCTCCAGGGTGACCAAGGCTGGGAACCCAACATTTAGGAAGGATGGACCGAAAGGAAAAGGAGGTGGGGTGGCGTTGCTGGTTAAAGAGGAAAGTAATGCAATAGTAAGGAAGGACATTAGCTTGGATGATGTGGAATGGGTATGGATGGAGCTACAGAATACCAAAGGGCAGAAAACACTAGTGGGAGTTGTGTACAGACCACCAAACAGTAGTAGTGAGGTTGGGGATGGCATCAAACAAGAAATTAGGGATGCGTGTAATAAAGGTACAGCAGTTATCATGGGCAACTTTAATCTGCATATTGATTGGGCTAACCAAACTGGTAGCAATGTGGTGGAGGAGGATTTCCTGGAGTGTACTAGGGATGGTTTTCTAGACCAATCTGTCGAGGAGCCAACTAGAGCGCTGGCCATCTTAGACTGGGTGATGTGTAATGAGAAAGGACTAATTAGCAATCTTGTTGTGCGAGGCCCCTTGGGGAAGAGTGACCATAATATGGTACAGTTAATTCAATGAAGAATTCTGTCACTCCATCTTAAGAGACTAGGGTCCTGAACTTAAAGATAACTTCGATTGTATGAGACACGAATTGGCTAGAATAGACTTGCGAGTGATACTTAAAGGGTTGGCGGTGGATAGGCAATGGCAAACATTTAAAGATCACATGGATGAACTTCAACAATTGTACATCCCTGTCTGGAGTAAAAATAAAACTGGGAAGATGACTCAACCATTGCTAACAAGGGAAATTAAGGATAGTGTTAAAGCCAAGGAAGAGGTATATAAATTGGCCAGAAAAAGCAGCAAACCTGAGGACTGGGAGAATTTTATAATACTACAGAGGAGGACAAAGGGTTTAATTAGGAGGGGAAAAATAGAGTATGAGAGGAAGCTTGCTGGGAAGATAAAAACTGACATCAAATGCTTCTATAGATATGTGAAGAGAAAAAGATTAGTGAAGACAAACGTAGGTCCCTTGCAGTCAGATTCAGGTGAATTTATAATGGGGAGCAAAGAAATGGCGGACCAGTTAAACAAACACTTTGGTTCTGTCTTCACGAAGGAAGACACAAATAACCTTCCGGAAATACGAAGGGACCGGGGTCTAGTGAGAAGGAGGAACTGAAGGAAATCCTTATTAGGTGGGAAATTGTGTTCGGGAAATTGATGGGATTGAAGACCGATAAATCCCTGGGGCCTGATGGTCAGCATCCCAGAGTACTTAAGGAAGTAGCCCTAGAAATAGTGGATGCATTGGTGATCATTTTCCAACAGTCTATCGACTGGATCGGTTCCTATGGACTGGAGGATAGCTAATGTAACACCACTTTTTAAGAAGGGAGGGAGAGAGAAGGCGGGTAATTATAGACCGGTTAACCTGACATCAGTAGTGGGGAAAATGTTGGAATCAATTATTAAAGATGAAATAGCAGCACATTTGGAAAGCAGTGACCGGATCGGTCCAAGTCAGCATGGATTTATGAAGGGGAAATCCTGCTTGACAAACCTTCTAGAATTTTTTGAGGCTGTAACTAGTAGAGTGGACAAGGGAGAACTGGTGGATGTGGTGTATTTGGACTTTCAAAAGGCTTTTGACAAGATCCCACACAAGAGATTGGTGTGCAAAATTAAAGCACATGGTATTGGGGGTAATATACTGACGTGGATAGAGAACTGATTGGCAGACAGGAAACCGAGTCGGGATTAATGGGTTCTTTTCAGAATGGCAGGCAATGACTAGTGAGGTGCCGCAGGGCTCAGTGCTGGGCCCCCAGCTCTTTACAATATACATTAATAATTTGGATGAAGGAATTGAGTGTAATATCTCCAAGTTTGCATATGACACTAAGCTAGGTGGCGGTGTGAGCTGTGAGGAGGACGCTAAAAGGCTGCAAGGTGACTTGGACAGGTTAGGTGAGTGGGCAAACGAGTGACAGATGCAGTATAATGTGGATAAATGTGAGGTTATCCACTTTGATGGCAAAAACACGAAGGCAGAATATTATCTGAATGGCGGCAGATTAGGAAAAGGGGAGATGCAACTGGGTGTCATGGTACATCAGTCATTGAAAGTTAGCATACAGGTACAGCAGGTGGTGAAGAAGACAAATGGTATGTTCATAGCTAGGGGGTTTGAGTATAGGAGCAGGGAGTTCTTACTGCAGTTGTACAGGGCCTTAGTGAGGCCTCACCTGAAATATTATGTTCAGTTTTGGGTGTCTAATCTGAGGAAGGAGATTCTTGCTATTGAAGTGCAGTGAAGGTTCACCAGACTGATTCCTGGGATGGCAGGACTGACATATGAGGAGAGACTGGGTCGACTGGGCCTGTATTCACTGGAGTTTAGAAGGATGAGAGGGGATCTCATAAAAACATATAAAATACTGACCGAATGGACAGGTTAGATGCAGGAAGAATGTTCCCAATGTTGGGGAAATCCAGAACCAGGAGACATAGTCTAATGATAAGGGGTAAGCCATTTAGGACTGAGATGAGGAGAAACTTCTTCACTGAGTTTTTAACCTGTGGAATTCCCTACCGCAGAGAGTTGTTGATGCTAGTTCATTGTATATATTCAAGAGGGAGTTAGATATGGCCCTCATGGCTAAAGGGATCAAGGGGTATGGAGAGAAAGCAGGAAAAGGGTACTGAGGTGAATGATCAGCCATGACCTTATTGAATGGTGGTGCAGGCTCGAAGGACCGAATGGCCTACTCCTGCACCTATTTTCTATGTCCACCGATCTCTGAAGGTAGCAGGCCAGAGGTTATGTTTGAACTGTATAAAGCACTAGTTAGGCCACAGCTCGAGTACTGCATGCAGTTCTAGTCACCACATTACAGGAAGGATGTGATTGCACTGGAGAGGGTACAGAGGAGATTTGCAAGGATGTTGCCGGGAGTGGAGAATCTTCGCTATGAGGACAGCTAGGATAGGCTGGGTTTGTTTTCTTTGGAACAGAGGAGGCTGAGGGGAGACCTTTATTGAGGTGTACAAAATTGAGAGGCCTAGATATAGTGGATAGAAAAGGCTTATTTCCCTTGGCAGAGAGGTCAACAACCAGGGGGCATAAATTGGTAGGAGATTTTGAGGGGAAATCTCTTCACCCAGAGGGTTGTGTGAGTCTGGAACTCACTGCCTGAAAAGGTGGTAGAGGCAGAAACCCTCACCACATTTTAAAAAGTACTTGGATGTACACCTGAAGTGCTGTAACCTGCTGGGTTACAAACCAAGAGCTGGAAAGTAGGATTAGGCTGGGTAGCCTGTTGTTGACCAACACAGACACGATGGGCCGGAATGGCCTCGTTCCGTGTTGTAAATTTCTGTGATTCTATGATTACGATTAAGCCTTAGATTGCTACTTTTATGTGTGGAGGGGTGGGGATAGGGTGAGTGTAATCTTTGGGAGGAAGAGCTAAAGTAACTTTGTCATCTGGTCCAGAAGCAGATCATGGAGACCAATTTGGGCCGAAAGTGGCCCCCCAAGGTAGGTCCTGCTAGGGGATTTGGGGGGGTGCCTTGCTTGGGTGGGTGGTGCCAAAAGAGGGCGAGCAAAAAAAAAAACTTACTACTAGGGGGATCAAGGGGTATGGTGAGAAAGCAGGAATGGGGTACTGAAGTTGCATGTTCAGCCATGAACTAATTGAATGGCGGTGCAGGCTAGAGGGGCCGAATGGCCTACTCCTGCACCTATTTTCTATGTTTCTATGCAAGTAATACAATTATATTATTGATGTACTTCAAAAGCATATTTAAGAAACTTTTTTTTTAATGTCTGTGGCCATTGAAAGTGGTGCAAATGCACCTCCTTTCTTTAATTTTCAGGCCAAGGGCATATTTATAGCTGCGTCAATTTTGTACTCATTGAAATGCAGCCGTTTCTCTGATTGGCTCTCCATTTTTACATGGCCTATTGCTGATTGGTCCCCTTGGAAGATAAGCCACACCCTGAAGTTCCTCTGGAATGTGTAACTGGAACTGCCCAGCCCAAGTTCTGAGTGACTTTCCATTTTGACTTGAAACCAGAGGATAGATCTCCCCAAAAGCCACCAAATTCCAGCCAATGTCCATTACCTCAGCGCAAGTGCATCCCTCTGCCAGCTGAAGACCCTTACCCCAGCAGATGTGCTGCCTCCCACAGCCAATTTCCAGCTGAAGTCCCTTACCCAGCGCCAGTGCATCCTTCCCCCAGCGTAAGTCCCTTACCAAGTGCAAGACCTTATCCCCCCTCCCCCCCCCCCCATAGATGGGGCATTGTGTGCGGATTATGTTAATGAGTTTATTGGGTATGAAGTGAATAGTGACAGTGTCGTGACTTCTGGATTTCATCCACCCCAACTATGTCCCTTGCAACACACGCAGGCGTCGTCCGGGTACTGTAGCTCAACGACAGAGGGTGATCTTGGAACTGGCCTGGAGGCGGTGAAGGTTAACTCAGCATTGAGGCTGCACTCCAGGATATATATTTACTGAGGCATACGAAAGCATAGGCCTTGCGCTAAACATCCATAAGACAAAGGTCCTCCACCAGCCTGTCCTCGTCACAGCACTGCCCCCACCCCCCCAGTCATCAAGATCCACGGCGCTGCCCTCGACAACGTGGACCATTTCCCATACCTCGGGAGCCTCTTATCAATGTCTGCTTTTGTTGATGAGATTCAACACTGCCTCCAGTATGCCAGTGCAACCTTCGGCCACCTGAGGAAAGTCTTCGAAAACCAGGCCCTCAAATCTACCACCAAGCTCATGGGTCTACAGGGCTGTAGTAATACCCGCCCTCCTGTATGGCTCAGAGGCATGGACCATGTACAGTAGACACCAAGTCGCTGGAGATATATTCCCAACGTTGTCTCCGCAAGATCCTACAAATCCCCTGGGAGGACAGGCGCACCAAAATCAGCGTCCTCGTCCAGGCTAACATCCGCAGCATTGAAGCACTGACCACATTCGATCAGCTCCGCTGGGAAGGCCACATAGTTCGCATGTCAGACACGAGACTCCCAAAGTGCGTGCTCGATGCTGAGCTCCTTCACGGCAAACAAGCCAAAGGTGGGCAGCGGAAACGTTACAAGGACGCCCTCCAAGCCTCCCTGATAAAATGCGACATTCCCACTGACACCTTGGAGTCCCTGACCAAAGACCGCTCTTAGTGGTGAAAGTGCATCCGGGAGTGCGCTGAGCACCTCAAGTCTCAACACCGAGAGCACGCAGAAATCGAGCGCAGGCAGCGGAAAGAGCGTGTGGCAAACCTGTCCCACCCACCCCTTCCCTCAACGACTATCTGTCCCACCTGTGAGAGACTGTTCAGACACCAAAGAACTCACTTCGAGTGGAAGCAAGTCTTCCTCGATTCCAAGGGACTGCCGATGAAGCTGATGATGCAACACATGCACTGAGCTTGCATGCACCAGGGGGTTGGAAGAACGTGATCCGTCGTCTTGAGTTGTGCTCTCGCTCTCTGCTCTTTCTCGCGCTCTCTTTCTCTCTCTGCCCACAGCCCGCTCGGCACTGCGGGTTGCTCTGGATTGGCGGATGCGTTCGGCTGCTGCTGAATGGATCAGAGGCAACGTGGTGTTGGACGCATGCGCAGAAAAGGGTTAGTGGTAATTGCGCGGGGCGGCAGAGTCAATGATATTTGTCCTAACACTCGAATAGTTACTCTGCATATTTATTCACTATTGACCAATATGAAATTCCTCAGTTGGGATATGCACTTGCACAATTAGAAAAAAATGCCATTCTGCCATCGTATGTTTTTTCAAGCTCTTGTATTGCTGCTGTTGATCTTAAAGGAAGATGGCAAGGAAGCTACTTGCTATGGGGTTTGGAGAGCTGTTGACAAACATTAACTGGGTCTCCAAGTTCTGAAATGGAATGCGGGCTTGCTCATGCCATGTTGTACTGATGCAAATCGAGTTCTCAAAAATAACAAGAGCTGTGACCAGAGACTAACAAATGTAAAGTTGTTTATAAAATGACAAAGATCCTTTGTTCAACTAAACATCTTCTGTGAAATCCTTCAACTGAGAATTTTGAATTTATGCAATTGAGTTTAATATATTTATCGTAAAAATAAAAAAGGGAAGGTGGCTCAACCGTGGCTATCTAGGGAAATCAGGGATAGTATTAAAGCCAAGGAAGTGGCATACAAATTGGCCAGAAATAGCAGCGAACCTGGGGACTGGGAGAAATTTAGAACTCAGCAGAGGAGGACAAAGGGTTTGATTAGGGCAGGGAAAATGGAGTACGAGAAGAAGCTTGCAGGGAACATTAAGGCGGATTGCAAAAGTTTCTATAGATATGTAAAGAGAAAAAGGTTAGTAAAGACAAACTTGGGTCCCCTGCAGTCAGAATCAGGGGAAGTCATAACGGGGAACAAAGAAATGGCAGACCAATTGAACAAGTACTTTGGTTCAGTATTCACTAAGGAGGACACAAACAACCTTCCGGATATAAAAGGGGTCGAGAGGGTCTAGTAAGGAGGAGGAACTGAGGGAAATCTTTATTAGTCGGGAAATTGTGTTGGGGAAATTGATGGGATTGAAGGCCGATTAAATCCCCAGGGCCTGATGGACTGCATCCCAGAGTACTTAAGGAGGTGGCCTTGGAAATAGCGGATGCATTGACAGTCATTTCCAACATTCCATTGACTCTGGATCAGTTCCTATCGAGTGGAGGGTAGCCAATGTAACCCCACTTTTTTTAAAAATGGAGGGAGAGAAAGCAGGGAATTATAGACCGGTCAGCCTGACCTCAGTAGTGGGTAAAATGATGGAATCAATTATTAAGGATGTCATAGCAGCGCATTTGGAAAATGGTGACATGATGGGTCCAAGTCAGCATGGATTTGTGAAAAGGAGATCATGCTTGACAAATCTTCTGGAATTTTTTGAGGATGTTTCCAGTAAAGTGGACAAAGGAGAACCAGTTGATGTGGTATATTTGGACTTTCAGAAGGCTTTCGACAAGGTCCCACACAAGAGATTAATGTGCAAAGTTAAAGCATATGGGATTGGGGGTAGTGTGCTGACGTGGATTGAGAACTGGTTGTCCGACAGGAAGCAAAGAGTAGGAGTAAATGGGTACTTTTCAGAATGGCAGGCAGTGACTAGTGGGGTACCGCAAGGTTCTGTGCTGGGGCCCCAGCTGTTTACATTGTACATTAATGATTTAGATGAGGAGATTAAATGTAGTATCTCCAAATTTGCGGATGACACTAAGTTGGGTGGCAGTGTGAGCTGCGAGGAGGATGCTATGAGGCTGCAGAGTGACTTGGATAGGTTGGGTGAGTGGGCAAATGCATGGCAGATGAAGTATAATGTGGATAAATGTGAGGTTATCCACTTTGGTGGTAAAAACAGAGAGACAGATTATTATCTGAATGGTGACAGATTAGGAAGGGGGAAGGTGCAGCGAGACCTGGGTGTCATGGTACATCAGTCATTGAAGGTTGGCATGCAGGTACAGCAGGCGGTTAAGAAAGCAAATGGCATGTTGGCCTTCATAGCGAGGGGATTTGAGTACAGGGGCAGGGATGTGTTGCTTCAGTTGTATAGGGCCTTGGTGAGGCCACACCTGGAGTATTGTGTACAGTTTTGGTCTCCTAACTTGAGGAAGGACGTTCTTGCTATTAAGGGAGTGCAGCGAAGATTCACCAGACTGATTCCTGGGATGGTGGGACTGACCTATCAAGAAAGACTGGATCAACTGGGCTTGTATTCACTGGAGTTCAGAAGAGTGAGAGGGGACCTCATAGAAACGTTTAAAATTCTGATGGGTTTGGACAGGTTGGATGCAGGAAGAATGTTCCCAATGTTGGAAGTCCAGAACCAGGGGTCACAGTCTAAGAATAAGGGGTAAGCCATTTAGAACCGAGATGAGGACAAACTTCTTCACCCAGAGAGTGGTGAACCTGTGGAATTCTCTACCACAGAAAGTAGTTGAGGCCAATTCACTAAATATATTCAAAAGGGAGTTAGATGAAGTCCTTACTACTCGGGGGATCAAGGGGTATGGCGAGGAAGCAGGAAGGGGGTACTGAAATTTCATGTTCAGCCATGAACTCATTGAATGGCGGTGCAGGCTAGAAGGGCTGAATGGCCTGCTCCTGCACCTATTTTCTATGTTTCTATGCTTCTATCTGAAGTGGCTTTGTAGATATACTATAACAAAATGAATTCTTGGTACTAAAGTCAAAGTACAAAAGAAAAATATTAAGCACTAAACTTGCATTAATACCAAACTATTGTAATACCCTGTACCCAATTCCAAATATACTACATTATGAACAAAATAAAATGGCTTCAACCTATCTAACAAGCAATAGCTGTTAATTCCTACAGTGAGTCTTTCCTCTTGTCTTGTCTTGTTAATTGTTGACTCATTCAAAAATCTTCAGCCTTGGCCGGTTACTAAAATAGCAACCATGATTTAGTCACCATTGTATGGATGATTTTGATGTATGGTATTGTTGCCATTTGTTATTGCTGCCAGTAGCAGTGTTGGCCTTGGTTCTATGGCAGTGCTCTCGCCTCTTGCAGCAGAAGATCATGGGTTCAAGCTCCACTCGAGACTTGAGCACCCAATCTAACCTAACACAGTACAGTACTGAGGGAATGCCACCTTTTGGATGTGACCTTAAACCATCTGCTCTGTGGTGGATGTACCAGATCCAATGGCACTATTCGAAGAAGAGCATTGGATTTTTTTTTTCATGGTGTCCTAGCCATTGTTTATCCATCAACCAACATTAAAACACATTATTTCATTGTTATTTGTGGGACCATTATATGTGCAACTCTGCTTGCTATAAAGCACTTTGGGAGGTCCTAAGATCATGATGGGTGCTATGTAAATGCAACTCCTTTCCTATTTCTGGTCATTGCTACCACTCTGTTGACTTATTGCTAAATGCAGAGAGCTCTTGCATGTTCTGTAAATGCAATGTCTTTGAATTTCAGATCATGTTCTGAGTTATCTCGACTGGGATGGTGATTCCTACTTCTGATTTTGTTATCCAATGATCCTAGTTGGAAAGTATCTGAATGTCAGAACAACCTCTTTGTTACTCTTTTCCACCTCCTCCGCGCCCCCCCCCCCCCCCCACGACCCCAAAACAAACCATAAAATTAGAAGAGTAACCTATGCCAAATAAACCCACTTATTAAGGGAGGAGCCAACTGTAGACAATTGATTCCCTTCTCCCAAAAGGTCCTATTTAAAGTAGATCCTTTTGAGTTCCCATTTCATTACATGCATCTTTTTAATTGTATATCCAGCTTTAGAATACTTGGGCAACTAGAAAAAAGAAAAAGTCTTGGATTTATATAGCGCCTTTCACGACCACCGGACACCTCAAAGCGCTTTACATCTACTGAAGTACTTCTGGGGTGTAGTCACTGCTGTAATTTAGGAAACGTGGCTGCCAATTTGCGCACAAGCAAGCTCTCACAAACAGCAATGTGATAATGACCAGATTATATATATCATGTTGGTTAAGAGATAAATATTGGCCAGGACACGGGGATAACTTCCGTGCTCTTCTTCGAAATACAGGTTGTACCCCTCCAGTCTGAGTCTTTTTTTGTCCATAAACATCCCTGGTCTGGCATCATTCCTGGCGGGGGTGGTGTTTCCTGCTGTGTCCTGGGGCTGGTTGCTCCTCTTCTCCCCGCTGCCTCCGTCCGGTGTTTCTTTCTAGATTGGGTCGGCGTGCTGTGTCCTGGGGCTGGCTACTCTTCCTCCGGTGTTTCCTTCTAGGTTGGTGCAGAGAGGGAGCGAGGCCTGAGATTTGCAGCTGGAGTGTGGCGGAGGCATTCAGGAGCCAGAGTGCTGTCATCAGGACCTGATAAGTCTAGGGTCGGCGTTTCATCCCGTGGTCTGGAAAATTCTCTGGTCCTGCACCGGTCAGGTCCCAAGGGTGCCAGACTGGAGAGGTACAACCTATAGTGCCATGGGATCTTTTACGTCCACTTCAGAGAGCAGACGGGACCTCTGTTTAATATCTCATCCGAAAGATGGCACTTCCAACAGTGCAGCACTCCCTCAGCACTGCACTGGAATGTCAGCCTAGATTTTTTTTTTTGCGATCGTCCCTGGAGTGGGATTTGAACCCACAACCTTCTGACTCAGAAGCGAGTGTGCTACCCACTGAGTCATAGCTGACAGAGGAGGATTACATTTCATCATCATAGGCGGTCCCTCGAACGAGGATGACTTGCTTCCACAAGAGTTCACAGATGTTTCAATGAAGGATCCGATGTTCTAGTCCTGAATTCCAATTGAGGAGGTGGAAGATGCTTGTGCGTGGATTTTGTTTAACATGTGGTGGCCGTTGCACATCAGCCACCACACGGGCTTGACCGAGCTAGGCCTTTATCCATTGGCAAGGGTTGAACCAGGACAATTGAAGACCTGCTGTGCTGCACTGACCTAGTGCGCACACATCGCAATGTGGGTAGGCACGTGCTGCCTCTGCGCCCCGTACCCTCATTCGCCGCACTTTCACCCACGATGTTCCAGGGCCCGGCGCTCCAGCTCTATTTATAGCCCCGACCTGTGGTGGTGGTGTCACACAGGTCGGATGGATTACATTTAACTGACTGCTATAGGGGGTGTGCTTGTCGAATTATTTCAAATTTTTTTGGAGGATACACCAGTTTTAAAGTGGACCTTGAATTTGTGTCGTCAAGTGTATTTTACTGTTGCAAAATTTGAGCATGAAAATTGGCTGTTTGAAGATGGGGTTGCTGGTTGGGGATTAAAGTAATACATTTATTTTAAATGATCATTAACCCAAGGTTTTTCACATACGCACCACTGTTTTCCAGCCCTTTAAACTAGATAGGCATCTAGAGTGTCAACTTGGCTTAGCAGTAGCACTCTCGCCTCGGAGTCAAAGGTTCTGCGGTAAATCCCATTCCGAAACTTGAATGCATAATCTGGCCTGACACTTGATGCAGTATTGCGGAAGTCCTGCATTGTTGGATCTTGCCTGCCTGTTCAGGTGAACATAAGGTCCCATGGCTCTCTTCAAAGAAGAGCACGTAAGATCTCGTGGCTCTATTCAAAGATCGGGTATCTTTAACATTTTTCCTATAACCATGAGGACACAGATTTAAGATGATTAGCAAAAGAACCAGAGACGACATGGGGAAACCAATTTTTATGTAGCAAGTTATAATCTGTAATGCACTGCCTGAAAGGATGGTGGAAGCAGATTCAATAACGTTCAAAAGGGAATTGGATAAATATTTGAAGGGGACATTTTTTTTTTGCAGGGTGATGGAATAGGACTAATTAGATAGCTCTTTCAAAAAAACCAGTGCAGACACAATGGACCAAATGGCCTCCTGTCAGTTGATAGCCCTCCATCAACATCACTAAAACAGATTATCTGGTCATTATCACATTGCTATTTGTGGGAGCTTGCGGTGTGCAAATTGGTTGCACTGTTTCTTACATTACAACACTGACAGTAGTACTTCATTGGATGTAAAGCACTTTGGGATGTCCTGAGCCTGTGACAGGCGCTATAAATAAATGCAAGTCTTTCTTTTTCTTCTGTGCTGTATATTTTATGATTCTAACCAAAACCATCAAAAAGGAAATTAACTAGCCATTTACCTCTTCTTTTTTTTTATGGGAACTTGTACACAAATTGGCTGTTGTTTATCTACAAAACAATGGCTATATTTGAAAAGAGCTTTAGGATGTGTTCAGGTACTACATAATTGCTCTTGGTCTCATCCCAGCTTGCTCCTGAAAGCGGGTGTTTGTATCTTACTGTGACTGAACACACTGTTTTCTATGAAGTGGCATTGTACCTGACACAAGCCCCCCTCCCCCCAGAATGTTAATTCTAATTAAACACTAATACAAAAGCAAAACACTGGATGCTGGAATCTGGAATAAAAATAGAAAATGCTCGCAATCTCAGCAGGTCAGGCAGCATCTGTGGAGTTAATGTTCGGGTTGACCTGAAAAATTAACTCTGCTTCCTCCATTTTTTTTAAATCTGAAAATTTAAGAAATGGTTAATTCTAGTAATAAGGTGACCCATGAAAAGCTGTTTGTTGTTAAAAACCCAAATGGTTCACTAATGCCCTTTCGAGGAAGGTAACCTGACATCCTTGCCCAGTCTGGTCCATATGTGACTCCCACCCAACACCACCATGGTTAATTTTTACCTGCCTTCTGAAACATAGAAAATAGGAGCAGTAGTAGGACATTCGGCCATTCGGCCCTTCAAGTCTACAGCGCCATTCACTATGATCATAGCTGATCCTCTATCTCGACATCATATTCCTATTTTCCCCATGCACCTTGATGCCTTTTTGTTTCTAGAAACAATCTATCTCCCTCCCTCTTATATATTCAGTGACTTGGTCTCCACAGTCTTCTGTGGTAGAGAATTCCACAGGTTCACCACCCTCTGAGTGAAAACATTTCTCCTCCATCTTGGTCCTAAATTTCCTATCCTGAGACTGTGACCCCTTGTTCTACACTTCCCAGCCAGGAGAAACATCCTCCCTGCATTCATTCTATCCAACCCGGTCAGAATTTTAAACATTTCAATGAGATCCCCTCTCATTCATCTAAACTCTAGTGAATACAGGCCTAGTCGACCCAATCTCTCCTCATACGACAGTCCTGCCATCCCAGGAATCCGTCTGGTGAACCTTTGCTGCACTCCCTCTGCTGCACTCCCTCTATGGCAAACATATCTTTCCTTTGGTAAGGAGACCAAAACTGCACACAATACTCCAGGTGTGGTCTCACCAAGGACCTGTATAACTGTAGTAAGTGATGTAGCAACCCATCTTGGTTGCAGAAAAACCAACCCTTGACCCCACTGTGCTTGCAAGCTACCGCCTCATCTCCAACTCCCCTTTCCTCTCCAGTCCTTGAACATGTCTCCTTCCAAATCTGTGCCCATCTTTCCTGGAACTCCATGTTTGAATCTCTTCAATTTGGTTTCTGCCCTTGCCACATACCGAACGGCTCACATCAAAGTCACAAATGACATCCTTTGTGACTGTGACAAAGGTAAACTATCCTTTCTCAAGCTGTCTGCAGCCTTTGACACAGTTGACCCCTCCATTCTCCACCACTGCCTAGCTGGGTGGGACTGCACTCGCCTGGTTCCATTCTTATCTATCTAAATTGTAGCCAGAAAACCACCTGCAATGGCTTCTCTTCCCACTCCCACATTGTTAACACTGGTGTCTCCCAAGGATCTATCCTTGGCCCCCTCCTATTTCTCATCTATAAGCTGCCCCTTGGCGATATCATCCAAAAACATGGCATCAGTTTCCACATGTCTGCTGACAACATCCAGGTACCTCACCACCACTTCTCTCTAAATTGTCAGTACTGGATGAGCAGAAATTTTCTGCTATTAAATATTGGGAAGACCGAAGCCATTATCTTTGGTCCCCGTCACAAACTGCGTTTCCTAGCCACCGACTCCATCTCTCTCCTAGCATCTGTCTGAGGCTGAACCAGACTGTTTGTAACCTAAGTGTCATATTTGACCCTGAAATGAACTTCCGGCCACATATCTTGGGCATAACTAAAACTGCCTATTTCCCCCTCTGTAAAATTGCCCGTCTCCACCCCTGCCTCAGCTCATCTGCTGCTGCAGCCCTCATCCATGCTTTTCTTACCTCCTAGACTTGACCACTCCAACGCGCCCCTGGCTGGCCTCCCACATTCTACCCTATGTAAACTTGAGGTCATCCAAAACTCAGCAGCATGTGTCCTAACTTGCACCAAGTCCCGCTCTCTCATCACCCCTGTGCTCGCTGACCTACATTGACTCCTGGGTAAGCAATGCCTTCGACTTCAAAATTCTCATCCTTGTTTACAAATCCCTCCATGGCCTCACCCCTCTATCACTGTAATCTCCTCCAGCCTCACAAGCACCCCCACCCCCGCCGAGATGTTTGTGCTCCTCAAGTTCTGCCCTCTTGAGCATCCCTGATTTATAACTGCTCAACCATTGGTGGCCTAGGCCCCAAGCTCTGGAACTCATTCCCTAAACCTCTCTACCTCTTTCCTCCTTCAAGACGCTTCTTAAAACCTACCTCTTCTTCTTCTGTAATTTCTTATGTAGCTCGGTGTCTAATTTTTGTTTTGTCTTAACGCTCCTGTGAAGAGCCTTGGGACGTTTTACTACGTTCAAGGTGCTATATGAATACTTGTAGTATCAGACCTCTTGCAGTGGTTCAAGAAAGCAACAATGGATGGGCAATCGATACTGGCCTTGCCAGCAGCACCCACATTCCAAGAATGAATATATTTTTTTAAACTTGAGGGATGTTGGAGGTCCCATAGAGCATAGTGAAACCATACCCAGCATGAATCCCTGCCTTGAGAGAAGTGAAGGAAAATGGCCACAAGGACTGCTTAAAAATAAGCTCTCAACAATCTGATTTAATTTGCCACCACTTCCTCATGTGATTGCTGTACTGAGGCATGTAATGCAGGTAATTTAGGCCACATGGAATGAGTTTTGTAGCTAAATCTGATTTGTGAAATGCTTAACCATGAAGACTTTTATTTGAAGGGAACATTCTCCTTGGCCATGCATGTACCCTGTGGTGTGATCTGGTATTTAGTATTAACCAATATTTTGCCAAAATGGATGAAAGAAACTAGGAAGGGAAACCTTTGTTGGAATGCTCTAGAAAAATCTGTTCAGCATTCTGTGCTTTAATGGTGAATGTGTAGATCTGTGTAATAATCCTTTCCTTTTGAAGGATGTTACAATAAACAGACTGCGATCTACGGCCAGAATTTCAAACAAGCTCTTATTAAAGAAGCTTAAGAGGATTATCCAATGTCTCAGTTCCCTTGATCATTGTACCATCTCAACAAGAAGCAGATCAAAGGATTTTGTAACTAATCAGATTTAAAATCTTGTTTATGCATTTCATATGAATTTGGGGGAACCTGCCTTGAGTGATTTTTTTTTTCCATCAGTATGTTTCAGAAATATAAATGTCAACCATTAAGTCCAATTTGTGAAGTATTTATCTTGGCATGCAAGGTTTAACCTGGATCTATTGTGAACCTTTTTTAATTTTCTGTTAGTTTGGTTTCTCTCCACTCTGATGTGGAGAGGTTGGCGAAGGTCGCTTTAGTTGACAAATTTCTAGCTTTTTACTGGCATTGATTAGGATTGGCATACTATGTGTAACCTGTCTTGGAAGTGAAATGTAAAATAAAATCTTTTTTTAAAGTTTAATGTAAAAATAGTAATTTCCAGTGTGTGCTCAGCCAGCGCAGGATTTTAAAGTGTGATCCCTCCAACATCCAGGTCCAGAAAGGAGCAGGTAACCACTTGCTGCAGAACTTACTAAAATTGTGATACCATATAACTTGTGCTTTACTGATGCTGGCTCTCCAATTGGAGCTGTCTAATTCCATTCTCTTGCCCATCGCCCCCTTCCTTCATCCCCTCTACTTTCTCAATCTCTGGAGGAATATAAAATTGTAGAGTTAGACTGGAATTCACTTCCAGGGTAGGCAGGAACTGTCAACATTCAAGATAGTGGTTGAAGGCATATGGGAACAGGGTGGGTAGAAGACTTGTGTTACCATTTAGGACAGACTGGAGCTGACTGTTTCTGTATTCTACTTCCAATGTAGATATTGAACAAATGGATGAAAGACTAAGTGGGGAAACTAGAAAGTTGGTCAAAGTTGGATTTGAAGGAAGAGGAATGAGAAGCCGTGTAATTTAAGGAGGATATTCCAGAGCATGCCTTCCACTGTCCATAGTGGGGTGAAGGGCGATGGATATACAAGGCCAAAGTAATGAATGAGAATAACAGCAGATGGGCTGAAGTAGGGGTGGTGGCAGATGATGATATAAGTTGAAGTAGGCATTCTTTATGATGGGCGAGCATGTGGTGTTGGAAGCTCAGTTCAGGCTTAATTGGGGCACTGAGGTTGCAAACTATGATTCAGATTGAAGATGGTGGCCAGGAAATTATTCTATTCTAATGCCCCATGCTTTATTTCTCCCCCTGCCCCCCCTCCCCCAACAAAAAATAGTTCTGGTTGACCATGGTAAATTATGGCTGCAAGCCTATATTTTCCAATGGCCCTGAAATTTCGTTCGCGCTCTTCCCGCGGGCAAACGACAGAGAAAGAGAAAAAAGATGTGCACTTACCTGTTGCTGCTGCACCCGTTGGAACTTCCGAGCCTGAGGCCTCCCGTGACTGCGCGTCGCAGCGCGTGCACATGGGGACATGCGCAGGCTTGGGATCTGGGGAGGGTTTTAAAAAATAAAATGTGTTTTTATAACTATTTTTAAATATTTGTGTATTTTTAAACACTTGCGCATGTAAAAGTAGGCTATATCCCTGCTTTTTCAGGCGCAAGATTTTAAAGGACATTTGCAGGACAAGATATTCGTAAATATCGGAAATCTTGCCCTGCAAGTGTCCTCGCTCCCGATCTGTAGATGATCTGTCAAGCCAGAAACTTGACAGATCGGAAAAGCCGGTTTTCAGCGCATGCGCATTGCGCGCTGAAACCCGGATTTTCCGATGCCTTCCCGGGTCCGTAGAAACTTCGTACGGACCCGGGACATCGGAATTTCAGGCTCTTTTAAATGTACCTTGTCTGTTTAGTTATACATGCTTGGTATGTAAAGATGAAGCTGCATGACCTAATTGAGTACATTGGCAAATGATTACTAGACTTTTTTTGTGCTAATTTTACTAAACATTAGTGTTAACTTTTTTAAATGCTGAAAAATAACTTCTCAATAGAAAGTAATTCTACTAATGGATTTTAAATTTTCAGGTTACTGTTTCTGTTCAGAAAGACTAGGGAAAGAGTTCTGATAGTAAGCTGTGCCATGTTCTTTCCCATTCTTTGCAACATTATACACAATAGGAAAAATATGTGTTGATGCATGAGTATTGGATGTTTTGTGCTTCTGTACTCATAATGGATTTTTCTCAATGAATGATTTAAAGATGATTCATCATTCTTCTAGTGGGAGTATTTAATGTTAAAAGGAAATGAGCACATTTTTGTCAGTAATAATCAGGAATTTGCATATCACGTCTGGCTCTGGAGTACCTGTCTAGTTTCTTTCTTTTAATTAGTGCTGCAATTAGCTGAACGCAGCCTTTCTCTGGCTTTGCTACAAAATAAGTTCTTGCGATTTATGGCAAAATAAGTTTGGCTAGTAGGAGAGCAGGAAGTATGTGCAACGTTAACAGCAGCACAGCTGGAATCCGTAGACATTATATTCAAGAATGTTGGCTCATTTAGCCTTGGATCTTGTTCTGGTCTAATTGGTCATTTTGTGCAAACTAGTTTGGTATAGAATAGATAAAGGCGACAAATTGTTAATTCCACTTTATAGAACACAGAACACAGTGTACAGACAGATCTTATCGACCTCCACTGTTTACTTAACTGGTACTTGGATGTATAAGCAAAGTCTGAAGACTAATCTACACTTTTAAATTCTGACTTGTCAGCTGGATAATTATGTTTAAGTTTTTTTTTATACTGCAGTATTCTACAGGTGCTTTCGTAACCTTTAAATGTATATAATACTTGACACCACTTCTGATCAGGGTAAGTTATCCTTGTTCTTTGGTCTACTAATTTGTGTGCCTAGTACTGAGAACCAATGGGTGGCCTGCTACTAAATTCCTGTTGCTGTCCTTGATGTCACCATGAGGACGTATGGGTTACCTGGGATGGACTACCTCTTCTGCCTGCCAAGCAATGTCTCAACCTTTGACCTTCAACTCTGGCACTGAGCATTGTTGCTTCAGCAGTTGGTGCCATTGTGTTGCTTGTAAAAGTTGGGTTTTAAAAGCCATTTCCTTGTGTAAACTTCTACGTGGGAATATTTAGATTTTTCCCTGTTTTCTTAGAAAAAAACTATTGACTAATAATTTGTAAATGGAGTGAGGGGAATTCCAAAACATAACTCCTTGTGATGCACTATTGTGTAGGAAGGAGCAACAACAAGCCCTACTTCCTTGTGTAAACTACTTTGTGGGAATATTGAGAGATTCTTCCCCACCTCACTTTCAGAAGAAACCGTTGACTAATGTTTTACAAATGGAGTGGGGGAATTCTGAAAAACACATCCCTGTAATTCACTATTATCTAGGAAGGAACAACAAGCCCAATATGACCGATTTTCAAACTCGCTCGTTGGAATAGCTTAATGTTTTGCAAATAGTTTTCTTCAAACTTCAACAGTTAATGGGATTGAAATAATGGAATATGGCATTCACTTCATCAGTATGGTCTTTTGGTCCTTGCTGTGCAGTAAAATCCAGTTTGTCACACTCCATGCTTATGGGTGCCCACATTACCTGCAATGAAGCTTCATATGTTTCTCTGTTTGGAGTTCTCACCTGACCTTCCTATTCCTTCAACAAACATTAACACTTTGCTCTGTGAGCCATATGTAAAGCTTCTCCATTACTATTTCTCCAAATGTTTGTCATATCAGCAACACCTTGCATCAAATTATGAAATATATTTCTTGTTGAGGATAAAGGATTTCTATAGGTTTACTTAACATATATTTTGGAAAAATGCAGGAGATATAACTACAGTGCAGTTCTGAAATAGCTACCAGTATTTCCTGCAATAAAAAAAAAATGCACGTGTTTTTAGCTAACTTGTGGGTGGGGAGCAGAGAGATTAACTTGCAAGTAATTGGTACCACATCAGTTTCTGGCTGCCAATTCAAAATCTGCTGTAAGCATTGCAGAATTTGTTTAGTACAAGTATTTTATTTATATATTTGTATAGATTTTGCAAAGTTATGGTACTGAGAACCACTAACTTGAGTTACTGCCACAGCCATATTGTAGATCTTGATCGCAGGTCACTGGTTGCCATAATTGGGTACTTCTGAGCATCAGTTTGGCTCAGTGGTAACATATTTTGCCTCTGAGCCTGAAGATCATGGGTTCAAGCCCCACTCTCAGACTTGCGCATACTCCCAGACTTGAGCATTTCATCTTGGCTGATTGCTTCACTGTGTACTACATTTGTCTGTGTTGCTGCCTTTAAAATGAGATATTAAAACCAAGGCTAGGCTCCATGTTTCCAAAAACAAATTAGCTGGTTATTCTTTTTGTTTTGTTTTTTTGGACTGCCATTGGCTTGAGGTGATTTAGGATGCCTTGAGGATGTGATCTGGCACCAATAAATGCAACTTCATTCTTGAATTGTACTATTTATTTATCTCCATTGGATGGTGTTCCCAATGGGGTATGTTGGTACTAACTTCAACATATCTGGTGCTGGGAGAAATACTGGGCCCAAATTTCCCCAACCCCTTTTTCCGGCGCACTAACCCGAGATGTGCCGACTTTGTGCGCTCAAAACGGCGCCAAAATTCTTAACTATTCTGGCCATTCTGCTGTGTGTCCTGGCGCAGCGTATATAGTGCAGTGGGGAGGCGGAGCTACAGCCCTGCGCCGAAAACTGTGCCGGCAGCTGTCCGCATGTGGGGTGGAGTCTGCGCGCATGCGCAGTAGCTCCTCTCCCCAGCACGTCCTGCAGGCTGTGAACGAGACCTGATGCTTGCCGCCCCATTCCTGGCCGAATGCTCTCCCGCACCGGCCCGCGAGCTATTGAACAGATGGAAACCTGCTGTGCTGACTTGTTTCTGGCAAAAATATGGGGAAGTTGTTTCAATTTTACAGATCTTTTGGGAGTATCTCGGCATAAGCCTTTGGAACCAATTGGAGAATGGAAACATCGCTCGGCTTAATTTGTTTTCGAGAGATCCCTGTACAGGTTAAAAAAATGATTGTGAAGGAGACCTGTAAAAATGTGCAAAGTAATGAGTGACATGGATAAAAGCCCTGTATATGTAAGTAGCTGCTTATGTTGTTTAAGCTACTGTGTTTGTGGAGTTCCTTTTATTTTATTTTCATATTTTCTTAAAACTTTAAGTCTTGGTGCTTTTTAGATGCAGGTCTTCTCCACTTCCTTCTATTTTTTATTATTGAATGCTTTTTGTGCTTTGTAAGTCTTGGTGTTTTAGAATGTACTAATCTGCACTGATTTCTTAACTCGCTGCAAGGGTTTTCTGTGCGGCCACAAGTGGCCACATATGCTGGCTTAAGTTAGTTTAGAGCAACTATTAGCTGTCCAAACTGGCTTAAATGGCCAAAACGGCTGGTAATGCCCCCTTTTGGGGAAAAAAAAACTGAACTTTATAAAAAAAAAATCCTAACTCACTTACACTGGCGCAAATTAAATGTGCAGAATGGGGATTTTTAAGATACTCCAGAAAAATCAAGTTACTCCCAAAAAAAACTGAGCAACTCCTGGGCAAATTTGGGCCCACTGTCACTGGAATTTTGTTCTAAATCTACAGCCAATTTAGCAAAGGTGGGTACTGCTGCTAAATCTAAAGAAATACTTTGCATGTGTGTTTAACATAAAATAATTGCTGTCAGTCAACTAATGGGCAATGCAATATGTGTGTCTGCTCGGTCCATGCAGCAGAGTTGGTCTCCACTCATCTTTGGTCATCCTTGCCACTGGACCAAGACCTAGCTCTGTCAAGCCTGTGTGGTGGCTGGTGTGCAACGGCCACCACAAGTTTAAAAAAAATCCAAGCACCGGCATCTTCCACCCTCCGAGATGTAGTTCGGGATCTGGAATATTAGGTCCTTCATTGAAACACCTGTGAACTCATTCCTTTTTGGCGTGGAAGTAAGTCAAGCTCACTTCAAGGTACTGCCTATGATGATGAATACACAGAGCAGCAATGACAGAGGGCGGATGAGGCTGGTACTAGTGATCTTTTTCCTCATAACCGCTTAGGAACGCGGAGTCAGAGGAAATGTATTCGCATGGATTGAGAATTGGCTGGCTAATAGAAAGCAGAGAGTCGGGATAAATGGGTCCTTTTCGGGTTGGAAATCGGTGGTTAATGTTGTGCCACAGGGATCGGCGCTGGGACCACAACTGTTTACAATATACATAGATGACCTGCAAATTTTGTCCCCTCTTCCAGATGACACAAAGATTAGTGAGAAAGCAGGTTGTGTAGAGGACACGGAGGCTGCAAAGAGATTTAGATAGGTTAAGAAAATGGACTAAGATTTGGCAGATGGAATACAATGTTGGAAAATGTGAGGTCATCCACCTTGGGAGAAGAGAAGAGAAGAGAAGAGAAGAGAAGAGAAGAGAAGAGAAGAGAAGAGAAGAGAAGAGAAGAGAAGAGAAGAGAAGATTATGTGAATGGGGAGAAATTACAACATGCTGGGACCTGGGGGTCCTTGTGCATGAATCCCAAAAAGTTAGTTTGCAAGTAATCAGGAAGGCGAATGGAATGTTGGCCTTCATTGCGAGAGGGATGGAGTACAAAAGCAGGGAGGTCCTGCTGCAACTGTACAGGGTATTGGTGAGGCCACACCTGGAGTACTGTGTGCAGTTTTGGTCACCTTACTTAAGGAAGGATATACTAGCCTTGGAGGGGGTACAGAGACAATTCACTAGGCTGATTCTGGAGATGAGGGGGTTACCTTATGATGATAGATTGAGTAGACTGGGTCTTTACTCGTTGGAGTTCAGAAGGATGAGGGGTGATCTTATAGAAACATTTAAAATAATGAAAGGGATAGACAAGATAGAGGCAGAGAGGTTGTTTCCACTGGTCGGGGAGACTAGAACCAGGGGGCACAGCCTCAAAATACGGGGGAGCCAATTTAAAACCGAGTTGAGAAGGAATTTCTTCTCCCAGAGGGTTGTGAATCTGTGGAATTCTCTGCCCAAGGAAGCAGTTGAGGCTAGCTCATTGAATGTATTCAAATTACAGATAGATAGATTTTTAACCAATAAGGGAATTAAGGGTTATGGGGAGCGGGCGGGTAAGTGGAGCCGAGTCCACGGCCAGATCAGCCATGATCTTGTTGAATGGCGGAGCAGGCTCGAGGGGCTAGATGGCCTACTCCTGTTCCTAATTCTTATGTTAGGAACTTTACCTGAACTTCTGTACTGATTGTAGTTTTCATTTGAACTGCTGTTTCTTCAGGAGTCCAATAATACTTGATCAGCAAAAAATTGTGCAATTGGTGCTTAACAGGGTGAAAGATACCTTTTTGGAAAGTAGGCATAGTAAGGGTAATGGATAAAATGAAAGGAATAGAGATTAAAAAGGGCTTTTGCAACTAGCAATATGGTGAGGCAGGCTCAAGAGGCGGAGTGACTTACACTCTGTTCTTTATTCATGGTAATCGAGCATCACCAATCCTTCTCCATTTGTTTACAGGCTGCCATTTGTATTGGCAAGCTGTTGGGTGCATCTTGCCTGTACAGGCTGGTGGTGTGGCTTTTCACTGGCATCTATCTTGTCATTTTTTGGCAAAATGCTGTTTATCTGTGAGCTTAGAATGTGAGTATTGAAAAGCTGTTTTATTTTGGGGTTTTTTTGTGGGGGGGGGGGGGGATGGGGGGAGAGAAATAGACAAATTGAGTACATTCTTCCACTTATCTAATGTACATGTACCTTCCAGTACAGTACAAGGAGATACAAGAAACCTTTTCTTTTTCCCTTTCTTGGTCCCTTCCCACTACATAAGGTGCCACATGAAAGATTGCTACTCAAGGGCTCATGGGTTTGGGGTAATATTTTAGTATGGATAGAGGATCAGTTAACAGTCAGAAAACAGAGAGTAGGGATAAATAGGTCATTTTCCAATTAGCAGGCTGTAACTAGTAGGGTGCCAAAAGGATCCGTGCTTGGGCCTCCATGATTTATGAAGGGACTGAGTGTAATGTATTCAAGTTTGTTACTGATACAAAGCTAGTTGGGAAGTAGAATGGTTACATGGAGTAGATGTCCCCATTTTTAGTTTCAGCATTGGCTTGTTTCATATGCATGTAATGGTCCTGTGAAGTGCCCTTGGAACCAGCCCATTCTCCTCACTCCACCTAGGGCCCGGTCGTCTCCAAGGGGGGCCTGGATGCCGCCGGGGAGAGATCTGGACACCGCCCGAGGCCTTGTACATCGTGGGAGTGCACTCAGCAGCTTCTGTCCCGGGCCAAAGGGACTCCGTACCGGCCGCTTCTGTCCCGAGCCGAAGGGACTCCATACCAGCCGCTTCTGTCCTGGGCCGAAGGGACTCAGCACTGGATGCGGGGGGCGTCTAACCGGCAAAAGAGACTCTGGGACGACCTGCCAAGGGGACCCAAGGACGTGGAACCGGCCGAAGGGATTCCGAGGCCGGCGCTCAATCCGCCGAAGGGATTCCGAGGCCGGTGCTGAACTGGCTGAAGGGACCGAGGCGTGACATCGTCTTATACCCCCAACCAACTTTTAATTCATTTTTAAACTTTTAACCAACTTTTGAACTTATTAAACAATTTGGGAGAACTTTTAAAACTTACATTTTAGAGACTCAATTGAAATACTATTAACTATCTCTTACTAATCTACATCTTTGACTTTTAACAACTTTTAGAAACTTTTTAAATTGGGGAAACTTTTTTATAATCTATTATTGATTTACATCTTAGATGTTTAACAACTCTTAGAAACTGTTGAATTAAATTGAGAATCTTTATCAACTTTTAACTTTTAAAGTAACTTTGGAAGTCTCCTTCCTAATGCCTGCCCCCCAACCTAGCTTCGGGCCATCTACCATCAATGGTGCTACTCGGTGCCGAGCTTGTGGCCAACACTTTGCTGTAGGCAATTAGGCTTATAGAGCTGTGCCTGGTCTCCAGTTGTCTTGGCCTCCCTTGCCACTGGACCAAGACCTTGTTCAGCTAAGCCCATGTGGTTGCCAGTGTGCAGCGGCCACCCCACGTTAAAAGAACTCGCGCACAGGCATCTTCCACTTCGTCAGTATGAAGTTCGGGACCTGGAACGTCAGGACCCTCATGGACAATCCCAACAGCAACAGGTCGGAATGCCGCACCACCATAGTTGCCTGGGAACTCGCACGTTTTGACATTGACATCGCCGCCCTAAGTGAGACCTGGCGGGCAGGGGAAGGCCAGTTGAAGGAACATAGAAACATAGAAAATAGATGCAGGAGTAGGCCATTCGGCCCTTCGAGCCTGCACCGCCATTCGGACCTTCGAGCCTGCACCGCCATTCAATGAGTTCATTGCTGAACATGCAACTTCAGTACCCCATTCCTGCTTTCTCGCCATACCCCTTGATCCCCCTAGTAGTAAGGACTACATCTAACTCCTTTTTGAATATATTTAGTGAATTGGCCTCAACAACTTTCTGTGGTAGAGAATTCCACAGGTTCACCACTCTCTGGGTGAAGAAGTTTCTCCTCATCTCGGTCCTAAATGGCTTACCCCTTATCCTTAGACTGTGACCCCTGGTTCTGGACTTCCCCAACATTGGGAACATTCTTCCTGCATCTAACCTGTCTAAACCCGTCAGAATTTTAAACGTTTCTATGAGATCCCCTCTCATTCTTCTGAACTCCAGTGAATACAAGCCCAATTGATCCAGTCTTTCTTGATATGTCAGTCCCGCCATCCCGGGAATCAGTCTGGTGAACCTTCGCTGCACTCCCTCAATAGCAAGAATGTCCTTCCTCAAGTTAGGAGACCAAAACTGTACACAATACTCCAGGTGTGGCCTCACCAAGGCCCTGTACAACTGTAGCAACACCTCCCTGCCCCTGTACTCAAATCCCCTCGCTATGAAGGCCAACATGCCATTTGCTTTCTTACCCGCCTGCTGTACCTGCATGCCAACCTTCAAATGACTGATGTACCATGACACCCAGGTCTCGTTGCACCTCCCCTTTTCCTAATCTGTCACCATTCAGATAATAGTCTGTCTCTGTTTTTACCACCAAAGTGGATAACCTCACATTTATCCACATTATACTTCATCTGCCATGCATTTGTCCACTCACCTAACCTATCCAAGTCACTCTGCAGCCTCATAGCATCCTCCTCGCAGCTCACACTGCCACCCAACTTAGTGTCATCCGCAAATTTGGAGATACTACATTTAATCCCCTCGTCCAAATCATTAATGTACAAAGTACATGGTGGAGGTTACACCTTCTTCCGGAAAGGGAAACCAGAGGCAGAACGCTGCCTTCATGGAATCGGCTTTGCTGTCAATGAGCTGGTCGACCGCCTCAGACAACTACCCCTGTGGGGTTAACGAACGCCTCGTGACTCTCCATCACCCTATCTCGGAACCAATGTGCCACAGTCATCAGTGCGTATGCCCCTACACTCGATGCAACAGATGAGGCTAAAGAGGGATTTTATTCCAACTTCGAGACATCCTTGTCCCACGTCACCACGGGCGACAACTTGATCCTCCTGGGTGATTTTAATGCCAGGGTTGGCAAAGACACAGCCCTCCCTGGGGAGGCGTGATTGGCAGAGAGTGGGTAGGGAAAGCCAACTCCAGCGGTACCCTACTCCTGACAAAATGTCTAGAACATGAACTCATCACCAACACCCTGTTCCACCAGAGGGACAAATACAAGGCATCGTGGCAACACTCTTGCTCCAAACACTGGCACCTGCTTGACTATGTCATCGTCTGAGCCAGGGATCGCAAGGATGTGCGCATCACCCGCGCCAGCTAAGAGAGCCCTTTCCAGCCAACGTGTCACAGCGAATCTGGCGTACCTTGATGACCGAGATGCTGAATCCCCATAGCGCTTGGCCTGCCCTCCAGGCCTCTATAACCAGTGCCTGTGAAGAGACACTTGGTCACTCAACCAGAAAACACCAGGACTGGTTTGATGAAAATGATCAGGAGATCGAAGAACTAATAGATCGCAAGCGCGAAGCATTTCTGAGCCTCAAGCAACAGCCCAACTTGGGAGCTGCAAAACAATATTACAGACTGCTCAAGGCTCGGGTCCAACAGAAAACTCACGACCTAAAGAACAGGTGGTGGATGGAGAAAGCACAGGAGATACAACAACTGGTCGACAGCCACGATATGCGAGGATTCTTCGCTGCAGTCAAGGCCACCTATGGTCCAAACTCCCAAGGCCCCACCCCACTCCTGGCCAAGAACAGGGAAACACTCCAAGGAAACCGAGGCTGTCAGGGCCCGATGACAGGAGCACTTTGAAGATCTCCTCAATCGAGACTCTGCCTTTGCCTTTGACTTGAGTGTTCTCCATTCCATCCCGCAGCATGCGACCCGCCATCAACTCAGTGAAACTCCAACATTGGATGAGGTAGGCAAAGCCATAAAACAGCTGAAGCATAAGGCTACAGGTGTGGATGGAATCCCTGCTGAGGCGCTAAAATATGGCGGAGAGGCGCTGTGGGCGCGGATACATGACCACCTCTCTCTCATCTGGAGGGAGGAGAGCATGCCGGGAGATCTCGGATGCAATGATTGTGACCATTTTTTTTTAAAAAAGGAGGATGTTCAACAGTGGCAACTACAGGGGAAGCTCCCTGCTTTCAGCCACTGGGAAAGTTGTCGCTCGAGTTCTCCTCAATCGTCTTTTCCCTGTGGCCGAGGAGCTCCTCCTGGAAACACAATGCGGATTTCGTCCCCTACGGAGCACAACAGACATAACCTTTGCAGCGCGCCAGTTGCAGGAAAAATGCAGGGAACAGTGCCAGCCCTTACACATGGCCTTTTTTGATCTTACAAAGGCCTTTGACACTGACAACCGTGAGGGTCCATGGAGCGTCGTCCTCCATTTCGGATGCCCCCAAAAGTTTGTCGACATCCTTCGCCTGCTTCACGATGACATGCAGGCCATGATCCTTACCAACGGATCCATTACAGACCCAATCCACGTCCGGACCGGGGTCAAACAGGACTGCGTTATCGCTCCAACCCTCTTCTCAATCTTCCTCACCACCATGCTCCACCTCACAATCAACAAGCTCCCCGCTGGAGTGGAACTAAACTACAGAACCAATGGGAAACTGTTTAACCTACGCCATCTCCAGGCCAGATCCAAGATCACCCCAACTTCTGTTGTTGAGCTGCAGTATGCGGACGACGCCTGTGTCTGTGCACATTGAGGCTGAACTCCAGGATATAGTCAATGTATTCACTAAGGCATGTGAAAGCATAGGCCTTACGCTTAACATCCGTAAGTCAAAGGTCTCCCACCAGCCTGTCACCGCGGCACAGCACTGCCCTCCAATCATCAAGATCCACGGCGTGGCCCTGGACAACGTGGACCATTTCCCATATCTCGGGAGCCTCTTCTCAACAAAGGCAGACATTGATGCGGAGATTCAGCATTGCCTCCAGTGCGCCAGTGCAACCTTCGGCCATCTGAGGAAAAGTGTTTGAAGGCCAGACCTTCAAATCTACCACCAAGCTCATGGTCTACAGGGCTGTAGTAATACCCGTCCTCCTGTATGGATCTGAGGAATGGACGATGTATAGAAGGCACCAAGTCGCTGGAGATAAATCACCAACGATGTCTCCAAGATCTTGCAAATCCCCTGGGAGGACAGGCGCACCAACATCGGTGTCCTCGACCAGGCTAACATCCCCAGTATTGAAGCACTGACCACACTCGATCAGCTTCGCTGGGCAAGCCACATAGTTCACATGCCAGATATGAGACTCTAAGCAAATGCTTTATGCGGAGCTCCTTCATGGTAAAGGAGGATAGCGGAAACGTTAAAGGGCACCCTCAAAACCTCGTTGGTAAAGTGCAACATCACCACTGACTCCTGGGAGACCCTGGCCGAAGACTGCCCGAGATGGAGAAAGTCTATCCGGGAGGACGTTGAGCTCTTCGAGTCTCAATGCAAAGAGCATGAGGCCAAGCACAGGCAGCGGAAGAAGCGTGCGGCAAACCAGCCCCACCGACCCCTTCCCTCGACAAATGTCTGTCCCACCTGTAACTGGGTCTGTGGCTCTTGTATCGGACTGTTCAGCCATCAAAGAGCTCACTTTGGGAGTGGAAGCAAGTCCTCCTCGATTCCGAGGGACTGCCTGAGTGGTTACAGCATGGAAGGGCGGCCATTTGCCTGTCGAACCAGTGCCAGCTCTGCAAGCGCACTTCAGCTAGTCCCTTTCCCTGTAGCTCTGCATTATTTTTTCAGGTACTTATCTAACTTGAGTCTGCCTCCACCACTCTTTCAAGCAGTGCATTCAAGATCCTAACCACTCGCTGTGTAAATGGTTTTTCTTATGTTGCATTTGGTTCTTTTGTCAATCACAAATCTGTGTCGTCTGGTTCTTGACCCTTCTGCCATTGGGAACAGTTTCTCTCTCTCTCTTCTGTCCAGACCCCTCCATGATTTTGAACATCTCTATCAAATCTCCTCTCAATCTTGTCTGCTCTAAAGAGAACAAACCCAGCTTCTCCAGTCTGTCCATGTAACTGAAGTCCCTCATCCCTGGAACCATTCTTAAAAATCTTTTCTGCACCCTCTCCAGGCCTTCACATCCTTCCTAAAGTGCAGTGCACAGAATTGGACACTACCTGTACTCCAGTTGAAGCCGAACCAGTGTCTTATACAGGTTAATCATCTTTCCATGCTTTTGTACTCTATACCTCTATTCATGAAGCCCAGGATCCCGTAAGCTTTTTTTAACCGCTTTCTCAACCCTACTCTCCAACGATTTGTGTAAACATAACCTAGGTATCTCTGTTCATGCACCCACTTTAGGATTGTACCCTTTAATTTATATTTCCTCTCCTCCTCTCATTCTTTCTACCAAAAATGTATTACTTCACACTTTCGTACATTAAATTTCATCTGCCATGTGTCTGCCCATTCCACTAGCCTGTCTGTCTGTCTTGATGCCTATCACTATCCTCCTCACTGTTCACTATACTGTACTTCCAAGTTTTGTCATCAAGTTTTGAAATTGTGCCCTGTACACCCACGTCCAAGTCATTAATATATATCAAGAAAAGCAGTGGTCCTAGTGCCGACCCCTGGCACTGCATAACCTCCCTCTAGTCCAAAAAACAACAATTCACCACTTCTCTGTTTCCTGTCACTTAGCCAATTTCTTATCCATGCTGCCACTGTCCCTTTTATTCCATGGTGTTCAACTTTTCTGGCAAGCCTATTATGTGGTACTTAGTCGAACGCCTTTTGGAAATCCATGTGCACCATGTCAACTGCAAAAGACTTGACCAAGTTGGTTAAACACGATTTGCCTTTAACAAATCCATGCTGGCTTTCCTTAATTAATCCACACTTGTCCAAGTGACTTAACTTTGTCCCTGATTATTATTTCTGAAAGCTTCCCCACTACCGATGTTCAACTGATCAGGCTATAGTTCAAAAAAGGGTGTAAACATTGCAATTCTCCAGTCCTCTGGCACCTGTTTCTAAGGAGGATTGGAAGATTATGGCCAGTACCTCCTGATTTCTTTCTTCACTTCCCTCAGCGTCCTAGGATGCATCCCATCCGGTCCTGGTGACTTCCCCAGCCAGCCTTTCTAGTACCTCATCTTTATCCATTCTTAGTCCATCCAGTATCTCCTCTACCTCCTCCTCTGTGTCTATGGCAGCATCTTCCTTGAAGACAGATGCAAAGTACTCATTTAGTACCCCAGCTATATACCCTCTGCCTTCATGCGTAGCTCTCCTTTTGGTCCCTAAATCTGTGAGGAGGATGCAAAGAACCTGCTAAGGGATATAGACAGGTTAAGTGCATGAGCAATAAGGTGGCAGATGAAGTATAATGTGAAGTTATTCACGTTGGTATGAAAAATAGAATTTTTTTAAATGGTGAGAAACTATTACATGAGAGATTCCTCATACAGGAAACTCAGTTAGCATGCAGATACAGCAAGAAATTAGCAAGGCAAATGGCATGTTACATGGGCATTGGAGTATAAGACTAAGGAAGTCTTGCTACAATTGTATAGGGCTTTGAGACCACACCTAGAGTACTGTGCACAGTTTTTGCCTCATTATCGGAAGAAGGATATATTTGCCTTGGCGGTGCAAAAAAAGTTCACTAGATTGCTCTATGGGGTGAGAGGGTTCTCCTGAGGAGAGATTGAGTTGATTGGGCCTATACTATCTGGAGTTTAGAAGAATGAGGTGATCTTATTGAAACATCTGAGGGGGGATTGACCGGGTAAATGCTGAGGTTGTTTCCCCTGGCTGGAGTGTCTAGAACTAGGGGACATAGTCTCAGGATAAAGGATCAGCCCTTTAAAACTGAGATGAGAAATTTCTTCACTTGGAGTGTTGTGAATCTTTGGAATTCTCTACCCCAAAGGGCTGTGGATGCTGAATCATTGAGCATAATCAAGGCTGACACAGATTTTTGGACTCCTGGGGAATCGAGAGATATGGGGACTGAGCGGGGAAGTGGCGTTGAGGTTGAAGATCAGCCATGATCTTATTGAATGGGCCCGAAGGCTCATATGGCCTACCCTTGCTAATTCTTGTGTTATGTTCTTGAAGCATGGACAGTACAGGGTTACACGAGCAGTGTTTTTGGGACATTTTCTATTGATAACTAAAATTATTCAAGATTTAACTACATTGACAGACGAGAAAGGCCATATAAGTGTACGGTATAATTGGAGCCAAAATGTACTGGGGGTGGGGTGCATGGCGCAGGGGAGGGATCTGGCATGGGGGAATGCATTACCTCTGCTATTTACTGCCCTGCTACAAGAATTGTTTAAATCAAACTCTGGCAAAATGCAGGTGCACTTTCCTTTTTTCTTTTTGCATTTGGAACCTGGAGGGAAAATGAAAGGGCTGCTAACTATTTTCAAAGTAAATTAACTAGCAAAGTAATGCTCTACTTTCTGAAAGTTGACATTGTAGGAACTATTGTGACTAGCACTATACATCAGGGAGGAGAGGATTGACAATACCAGACTCCAGTAAATACTAAGTAGTGTAAATTTAACACCTCATTGAATAAAACTGGAATATCCTGAATCTAAACGACCTAACTCACTATTATTTTTAGACTCCAGACTATTATTGCTGCCTTTTGTAAATGAAAATATCTGGGTAAAGTTGAGTTGTACTTCAGTAAATATTGATTGATCTGATTTAACGCTAGGTACAACTTGAACTATAATCTGTAGTAGGATCGGTGGAACTTTTAAGTGGTGCTTTATAAAACTCTCATGCTATATAATGTGCAATTGTCTAGTTTAAATGTGCATTTAGGATAAAAAGTGAAGTGTATATTGCAATTTACAAAGGTGCCAGCTTGCACACAAACAATTAGGACATTCGGCACTGAGCTCTAATTTTCAAGAAATGAAAGCCAATGGATGAAGTACAGTGATCCTGGAGGTGGGGAGAAGTGCTGAACTGACCCAGTTATTTTACAATTGGTTACTTGTTTTGGGGAGCAGGTTGACAAGATGCCAAATGACAGGGAGCAAATGCCATGTTGATGGCATAGCATTCTCTCTGTTCCTGATGGTAATCAGGCTTGCCAGGCAAAAAGGGATTTGGCTCTGTTAATATTTATGGCACATGTAAGGAATGTTTCACTTGAGCTCTGTGCCTATAGCTGAGCTTTAAATGCATTTTTTTTTCTAGTACAGAATTTAAATATATTTTAATCAACTTCTATTCCAACAGTGTCTTTAAATCTTGTATTGCAGCAAGTTACCAAATATTTTCTGGTAAAAGTTGAGCCATCTGCCATAATTTCATGATGCAATAATTTGTCCAACAAATGATCATGCTTGGCAATCTTATCAACCTTTTTAATAATGCTTCATGCTCTAGATTTACAAGTTTATAATAGTGGCTTTATCAGTTGCTTGTACTTCAAACCATTTGATTGAACAGGACTGTAAGTCTCTGTCGGAGGTTTGAAGGGGGCGGTGGTGGATGGAGGAGGAGGAGGAGGAGGCGACTCTGGCTGAAGATAGACCATATAGAAGCCTTTAGCAAACTTTTTTTTCCCCTGCTATGTAAACTAACACTAGACATAGGGTTGACTGCCAAAATACATGTCATGTAAGACCTTCGCAGCCATCCGAGAAGACTTTCATTCACATCCGCTTGGGTTCCAGAAGTGAATGACAAGCAGGCTAACTTGCTGTGCTACCGAACCAACCATTTTCAACATAATAGTAGCTTGTAGGACTTTGCAACACATGATGGCTGTTGAGGTAATTCAGTAATTGGAGGAAGTGAAAACTCTCTCTCTCTCTCTTTCTTTCTTTCTTTCTTTCTTTCTCTCTCTCTCTCTCTCTCTCTCTCTCTCTCTCTCTCTCTCTCTCTCTCTCAAAATGGAACCTTCATTAAATAACTGGAGGAATTTGACTTCCATTTAGGAAGTTACTGTTGTACAAGCCAAATTAATCTGATGTAGTACTGAAAAGCAGGATTTCACATTGGTGCTATAAACTAATCCATTTTTTTTCTTTCTGTTTTAATGCTTGAAGCCAGGTGCTTGTCTCCAGGGGTGTGCTGAGCTATGATGTGTGTCCAATAATAAGTTCTACCACTTGTTTTTCCAAGATGTCATTCAGTGGACTTGTTTCAGTAGGCAGTCAAATCTTGTTTTCATAAAGAAAACGAAGGTCAAAATAAAGAGCATAGAATCTATTGCCAAATCCCACCATAATTAACAGATTATCAAAGCCAATATAACTTTGATTTTCTAGCATAACTACTTAATAGTGCAAATTTACTCTGGGGTGACAATATTTACTAAATCGAATCCCAGGACACATAGGAGCACAGCAAAGTAGTCAGGGTGGAATTTTTTTAGGAGCCTAAAATGTGCATATATTTACCACTTGTGTGACGACATACTATTGAAGTGCATTCTGACACTGTTTGTAAATAATATAACAACACTGTTCAGGAACATCAGTGTTTTTTGTACCCACTGTCTGTACGGCCTATTCGGGGGGGGAAAACTCTTCGCATCACTGCCCCAGATTTATTAATGATTGTTGTGCTATCTCTTTCAAAAAAACTGACATGACCACTTTATAGTTTCTGCTAGAGGATTAATCTCTAACCATCTCGCAGCCAACAATTATGTGAAACAGGTGCTCCTGTTATACACTAGTTCCAGGATATGAACGATTACACGGGAGAGTCTCTGACAGTTTACCCATATTCCTATCTTTAGTTTGCACACTGATGACCACAAAGTACAACCAACCATACACCTGTTGGTTCCAAGCTTTCGGTACACGGACACCCAGCTCTACCTCTCCTCTGCCTCTCAACACTTTCACTGTCTTTGTGTTGTCAGATTGCTTGTCTAACAGCTAATCCTGGATGAACCAAAAATTCCTCCAGTTAAACATTGGGAACACTGCCATTATTGTCAGCCCCACCACAAGCTCTGTTCCCTGGCCACTATCTCTGGTTTAACCAAACTGTTTACCACAGCAGCATCCCTGAACTGAACTTCCAACTCCATCATCATCATCTCCATCACAAAGTCTGTCCACTTCTACCTCCATAACATTGCCCATCTCTCTTCCTGCTACAGCCCACCTTCCCTCCTATGGCTGAGTTTTTAAAAAGAAACACAGCTTCCAGGATTTTCTCCAGTGTATGTAATATGTAAAATTCCAATACACTTGGAAGGAGCTCATAGAATTGTTCGTCATGAACATTAGTCAGGAAATGGTGTTGGGGAAATTGATGGGATTAAAGGCTGATAAATCCCTAAAACCTGATAGTCTGCATCGCAGAATACTTAAGGAAGTGGCCCTAGAAAAAGTAGATGCATTGGTGGTCATTTTTCGATATTCCATGGACTCTGGATCAGTTCCTATGGATTGGAGGGTAGCTAATGTAACCCCACTTTTTTTTTAAAAAAGGAGGGAGAGAGAAAACAGGGAATTATAAACTCGTTAGCCTGACATCGGTGATGGGGAAAATGCTGGAATCAATTATTAAAGATGTAATAGCAGCGCATCTGGAGAGCAGTGACAGGATCGGTCCAAGTCAGCATGGATTTATGAAGGGGAAATCATGCTTGACAAATCTTCTAGAATTTTTTGAGGATGTAACTAGTAGAGTGGATAAGGGAGAACCAGTGGATGTGGTGTATTTTGGACGTTCAAAAGGCTTTTGACAAGATCCCACACAAGAGATTAGTGTGCAAAATTAAGGTGCACGGTATTGGGGGTAATGTATTGACGTGGATAGAGAACTGGTTGGCAGACAGGAAGCAAAGAGTGGGAATAAACGGGTCCTTTTCAGAATGGCAGGCAGTGACTAGTAGGATGCCGCAGTGTTCAGTGCTGGGACCCCAGCTATTTACAATATACATTAATGATTTAGATGAAGGAATTCAAAGTAATATCTCCAAGTTTGCAAATGATACTAAGCTGAGTGGCAGTGCGAGCTGCGAAGAGGATGCCAAGCAGCTGCAGGGGGACTTGGACAGGTTAGGTGAATGGGCAAATGCAGTATAATGTGGATAAGTGTGAGGTTATCCACTTTGGTGGCAAAATCAGGAAGGCAGATTATTATCTGAAAGTTAACAGATTAGTAAAAGGGGAGGTGCAAAGAGACCTGGGTGCCATGGTACATCAGTCATTGAAGATAGGCATGCAGGTACAGCAGGGAGTAAAGAAAGCAAATGGCATGCTGCCCTTCAAAGCAAGGGGATTTGAGTATAGGAACAGGGAGGTCTTACTGCAGTTGTACAGGGCCTTGGTGAGACCACACCTTGAGTATTGTGTACAGTTTTGGTCTCCTAATGTGAGAGAGGACATGCTTGCTATTGAGTGCAGGAAGTTTCACCAGACTGATTCCTGGGATGGCAGGACTGACATGAGGAAAGACTGGATCGACTAGGCTTGTATTCATTGGAATTTAGAAAAATGAAAGGGGATCTCATAGAAACTTCTAAAATTCTGACGGGACTGCACAGGTTAGATGCAGGTAGAATGTTCCTGATGTTGAAGTCTAGAACCAGGGGTCACCGTCTAAAGATAAGGGGTAAGCCATATAGGACCGAGATGAGGAGAAACTTTTTCACCTGAGTTGTGAGCATGTGGAATTCTCTATCACAGAAAGTTGTTGCGTCCAGTTCGTTGGACATATTCAAAAAGGGACTTGGATGTGGCCCTTGCAGCTAAAGGGATCAGGGGGTATGGAGAGAAGGCATGGGTGGGGTACTGAGGTTACATGATCAGCCATGATCATATTGAATGGCGATGCAGGCTTGAAGGGCCGAATGGTCTGCTCCTGCACCTATTTTCTATGTTTCTAAGACCATATGTCTCGTTTTTCTTTTACTTTCAGCTTTCTGTGAATGAGGCCCATTTCCCAGCTCCCTTGACCCCACTCCCACTAATGTACTACTAGTGTTTGTTTTTAGCTTGTGTGCAGCAATACTGAAATAATGACACAAGAGCCTAGAAAGTGAATCTGTGGATAGTGAAGATTCATTGCAGAAGGTTTTATTGGAAAAAAAAACTACAGGCTACAAATTTGAAACAAACTGCTCAATCTGCATCTATGAAAATAAATAAAAATTTGGGGACCAGAGTTGAACAAGTAAGAACACAACATATCCAAGTACTTAAATACTGGTTAAATAAACTTGCTTTCTTTGCTCCATTCTTAGTCTGTTCTTACAAATACACCACCCACTCAGCCTTTGTCTTTCACTGGATATTCCTGTTGCTGTCTTATTTATGACTTGGATGCAACTTAATTTCCCCCTGCTTTGGTCAGTCTAAATCATCAATTATCAGTCACCCTGGTTTGACGACATGGGTAGTGCCACCAGTACGTGACGACCAAGATTGTTGACTGTAAACATCAGCTGTGCCTGCGATAACTACTTAATCACTGAACATTTTATTTGGGGATGTGGTTCCTGACCCAGGGACATTGTTTGTTTGCCCAGGGACACAGTACCTAATCTGACCACTGTCCCAGACAACAGGGACTTATGGTCATCCTAGTTTACTCTGCTGGAGCAACCAGCTTTGAGATGGCAGTTTCTGCGCACAGTTTATGGCCATACACTGTTTCCTGCAACTCCCCAGACTTGCCATGCAGTTTTTTTTGGCAGAACTGCAACTTGACAATTGGTTGCACAACTATAATTTAGTACATATTTAATTATGAAGAAAGGTTGGGCCTATACTCACTGGAGTTTAAAAGAATGAGGTGTGATCTTATTGAAACACATGATTCTGAGGTGGCTTGACAAGGTAGATGCAGAGAGGATGTTTCCCCTCGTGGAATCTAAAACTAGTTTTAGAATAAGGAGTTGCCCATTTAAAACTGAGATGAGGAGGAATTTCTTCTGAGGGTTGTGAATCTTTGACGTTCTCTACCCCAGAGAGCTGTGGAGGCTGGGTCATTGAATATATTTAAGGTGGAGATAGACAGATATTTGAACGATAAGGGAGTCTAGGGTTAGGGGGAGCAGGTAGGAAAGTGGGGTTGAGGCCAAGATCGGATCAGCTGTGATATTGAATGGCGGAGCAAGCTCAAGGACCCAAATAGCCTACTCCTGCTCCTATCTCGTGTTGAGTATAGATATATAGCCACAAACTCACCATGATAGACATAAGTTCCGTACACAATCACAGCAATATATGCTGAAGGTATTTCATTGTGCATAGTTGAATGGGAGACCAAAATAGAAGTGAAAAAAAAGGTTTGTGGAGTATTGGGAAGCTGAATATTGATGTACGTTACAGCATTAGTTGCTGGTCTGTTTCTGCTACCATGTTGATTATGGATTGTACCTCAAACTCATCACATGAAAGTACTTTATGGCTTCCTTTGTTGGCAAATTGGGATCCCTTGTTTAACAACATAAATTCAAGTAATCTGAACTATTAATGGAAGTGCTGCCAATAAATCCTAATGACTGGCTTGTTAGTGTTGCTGGGAGTTCTATGGGCCCAAGTTTCGGGCCGCATAGACCCGACCTGGACGCTCGTTTTTCGCGCCACAAAGTGCGCCTAAAAAAAACTTACCTATTCTCCGGCTCCCTGCAGGACCTCTGGAGCTGGGCGCGGCGCAGCACGAGCTGTGGGGGGCGGAGCTAGGTCCCTGCACTGAAAACTGCCGGGACCTCTGCACATGCGCGCTACAGTGGGCCCCTGGCCGAATGGCCTCACTGGGGCTGTGTGGATAAGGCTGCCTCCCACGCCCATTTCCTGCTTCATCCCGACCCGACTCGACCCCCGACCCCGACACCGACCCGACTCCTGCTTCCCCGGACTGGACCCAACCCGCGCGCTTCCCCCCCCCCCCCCCCACCCCCCGACCCGACCCAACCTGACCTCCCGCCCCAGACCCAACCTCCCTCCGCTCCCCCTGGACCCGACCCGACCCGACCCGACCCAACGCCACCTACCTGTAAATCTGGTGCTGAGGACAGGCTCTGCCCGAAGTCTTGGGCCCGGCCCGTTCAGCCTCCCTTTCCCTTCTTCCCCTTCCCCCACCCCCTTCTCCCCCTTCCCCCTTCCCCCTTCCCCTTCCTTCCCCCCCGCCGCCTCCTTCCTCTCCTCCCCTTCTCTTTCCCCCCCCCCCCCCCCCCCCCCTCGCTGTCAGAAACAGAGTGAGAGACAGACAGAGACACTGACATAGACACACTGGGGGGGCATCCCAGCATGCTGTTAGAGGGGTCCCGGTGCTGCAGTCAGTAAGTAAAAATTTTTTTGTTTTATGATTTTTAAAAAAAAAATTTTTTTTTATTGGTTTATTTATGTTTTTATCATTTATTATTGATGGTTCTTTATTTGTAAAACTGAAGTGTTTAATGTTTGTAAACTTCCCTTTTAAACCCCCCCCCCCCCCCCCCCCCATTCCCTACGCCTGATTTGTAACCTACGTCTGATTTTCTAAGTGTAGACAAGGTTTTTCTGAGCGTACAAAAATCTACACTTACTCCATTCTAAGTTAGTTTGGAGTAAGTTTTCACTGCCTAAACTTTCAAAACGGGCGTAAGTGGCCGGACACGCCCCCTTTTGGGGAAAAAAAAAAATCTGTTCCAAACTGAAACTGTTCTAACTGACTAGAACTGGAGCAAACTAAATGCTGAGAATTGCAATTTCTAAGATACTCCATTCTAAACCAGTTGCTCCAAAAAAACAGGAGCAACTCAGGCCGAAACTTGGCCCCATTTAATAGTAAGGATTCAATCTAAAGCAATCCAGGTGGCTTTTTGAAAACTAGGTCTGTTTAAACATTGTTTCAGCTGCCTTGTTGCACTAATGTGGGATGACACTACAGCTGTGATCAGCTTGGTTTCTTAAAATCCATCCCCATTCTTCAGTTTAAAAGGCAACAAGAAAATTAATTACGAGAGGTGCAAGCGAGCAAAATAAAATCTCTCCGCTTTTGTGAATTAATCTGTCATAAACGGAAACTGAAGGCTGCTTTGTGACTAACAATGGCTGGAGTGTTTAAGTCTCTGAACTAGGATGTGCAGCCTTGTTTGGTTTAACACATTTGGTGTATTGGAGGGCTCTAAGGCCACACATTCATCCAGTAAATTGGCTTTAGTTTATACATTCCTGCGAGTGTGTTCAAATCTTCCATTCTCAACACATTAATCCTTTCAAAAGCAATTTCAGCATCCGTACTTAATTTTTTTTAAATTCAACTTCTGAATTTAGGTCAGAGAATCTAGATAAAACCAAGTTGGCAAGACCCACGAGTGCAGTCCGATAGAATTATAATTTTAAAAATTCTTATTTTTGGTGGCTTGGGTATCTAATATTTGCATCAAGCACTTGAATCAAACCTTGCACTCAGAATTTGCTGCCTTTGACCCCCAAAATTTCTATGAAAGTACCCGTGTTTCCTGGAATTTCAGAGACTTCTGGTCCTGAGCCTCTATGCGAAGGCCTGCGTAGAGGCCCATGTATCCCAGCAGCGTATAAGCTTCGTACGCATCAATGGGATCACGTGGGCCGACCCAACCTATCTGAGTAGGGGTATTCTCATTCATTTTAATCACCATAAGTATGAATGGAAATACCCCCAGAAACACACACTTGAGATTTAACTGCGAGCATGTATTATATCTGTGAACTCAGGACTAAGTCTGCATCGATACCAGGCCACCACACGTGGGATCTGGCTGTCGCTTTCATCATTACGATGCCTGGGTGGGTACTGTGGAGGTCATTGATGAAGGTGTCTCTGCCCTTCTTGGTAACCACTACTCGATTGCCCCACAGAAGGCAGTCTGCCTGTATAGACATTTCATCTTTGCACCGCTGAAACGGCTTTATCTCTTCCTGCATTTCCACTGAGACACTGGACCAGCTCCCATGAAGCAGACAGCTTTTGACTAGTGATAATAAGGGGTCCTGGCTTGTCCAGGTTTTGATCTGCTGGGCAGTGACGGGTGATTGCTCTCCAATGCTTCCATAACCATGGCTAGATCTGCAGGCTGCGCCATTTCCACCCCCATGGTGGGCAATGGCAGCCTACTGAGAGCATTGGCGCAGTTTTCTGTGCCTAGTCTGTGGTGGATGGTGGTTTATGCGGACATGTGGGCCAATGCATTGGTATTTATCCTTTTACACTCGGGAAAACAGGGATATAAGTGGCTTATGGTCAGTTTCCAATTCGAATTTTAGCCCAAACAGGTATTGATGCATTTTCTTTACCCCATATACATGCGCCAACGCTTCTTTTTCAATCATTCTGTAGGCACTCTCCGCCTTAGACAGACTCCTGGATGCATAAGCAACCGGTTGCAGTTTCCCAAAATCATTAGCTTGTTGCAATACACACCCGACGTCATATGACAACGCAAGACATCCTAGTACCAAACACTTGTATGGATCATACAACACAAGCAATTTGTTTGAGCATAACAATTTTCTCGCTTTTACAAAGGCATTTTCTTGGCTTTTGCCCCAAACCCATTCGCCCCCTTTTCGTAGTAAGACATGTAGTGGTTCTAGCAGGGTGCTGAGACCCAGTAAGAAGTTACCAAAGTAATTCAAGAGTCCGAGAAACGTCCGCAGCTCTGTCACGTTCTGTGGCCTCGGTGCGTTCTCGATTGCCTCCATCTTCGCGTTGGTGGGCCTGATGCCGTCCGCCACAATCCTCCTTCCCAAGAACTCCAGGCGCCAGGAAAACGCACTTCGAGCGTTTTAACCTGAGCCCCACGCGGTTGAGTTGACTAAGAACCTCCTCCAGTTCTGCAGGTGCTCGACTGCGTTCCGACCTGTGACCAAGATGTCGTCCTGGAAGACCACGGTGTGCGGGACCGACTTCAGTAAACTTTCCATGTTTCTGTGGAATATCGCCGCCGCTGATTGGATTCCAAACGGGCATTTGTTCTAAACAAAAAGACCCTTGTTCCTGTTGATGCTGATGAGGGCCTTCGATGACCACTCCAGTTCCTGCGTCATGTAGGCTGAAGTCAGATCCAGCTTTGTGAACGTCTTTCCTCCGCCAGCGTTGCAAAGAGGTCGTCTGCCTTTGGTAGTGGGCATTGGTCCTGCAGGGAGAAACGATTGATAGTTACTTTATAATCGCCACAGATTCTGACGGTGCCGTCTTCCTTGAGGACTGGGACAATAGGACTGGCCCACTCACTGAACTTGATCAGTGAAATGATGCCCTCGCTTTACAGCTGGTCTAGCTCAATCTCTACCCTTTCTCTCATCATGTACAGTACCGCTCTCACTTTGTGATGGATGGGTTGCGCCCCCGGAATTAGGTGGATCTGCACTTTTGCTCCTTGGAATTTCCCGATGCCTGGTTCGAACAGCGAAGGGAACTTGTTTAAGACCTGGGCACATGACGTGTTGTCAGCGGGCGATAGCGCTCGGACGTCGTCCCAGTTCCAATGTATCTTTCCCAGCCTGCTCCTGCCGAGCAGCGTGGGACCATCGCCCAGTACCACCCAGAGTGGTAGCTTGTGCACTGCTCCATCGTAGGAGACCTTTGCAGTAGCTCTGCCGATTACAAGAATCAGTTCTTTCGTGTAAGTTCTTAGTTTTGAGCAAACTGGAGTTAAGGCCTTGCCTTGAGGCCTTGTTGCACCACAACCTTTCGAAAGTCTTTTTGCCCATGATGGACTGGCTCTTGTGCCTGTGTCCAGCTCCATTGACACTGGGAGTCCATTTAGTTCAACACTCAGCATTATTGGGGAACAATTCATGATGAATGTGTGCACCCCATGTACCTCTGCCTCCTCTATATCTGAGGCTCTGGTTGGTCGTGATCCTCCGTGGATCTGTCCTCCTTTGCAGCATGGTGCTTTGCAGCTCGTCTGCACACTCGTTGGTGTCCCATTGTTCCACAGCCCTTGCAAATGTACTCTTTGAATCGTCATGAATGGAAACGATGATCAACCCCGCAGCACCAACAAGATGTTAATGGCCTTGCATTCATCACCCTTGATGGTGGACTCTGAGTCATCTGCGGACTTGCAGCTGCAGGTATGTGTGACCTGCCCTATACAATACGATTTGAAAACAACATCACTTTGTTCACAGTACTTGTAGCAGCACTTGTGTGCTGAGAGCTTTGCTGCAATTCATCACTGGTGGCAATGAACGCCTGGGCTATCGCTATGGCCTTACTCAAGGTTGCTGTCTCTACAGTCAAAAGTTTGCAAAGTATGGTTTCGTGGCCACTGCCAAGTACGGAAAAGTCTGAGCATGTGCTCCAAGTGTCCTTCAAATTCACAATGTCCTCCAAGGCGTCTTAGCTTGGCGACATAACTCGCCACTTCCAGGCTTTCAGATCTTTTGTAGGTGTAGAACCGGTACTTCGCCATCAGAATGCTTTCCTTCGGGTTCAAATGCTCTCTGACCAGTGTGCACAAATCATCGAACGATTTCTCGGTGGGTTTTGCTGGAGTGAGCAGATTCTTTGTGAGGCCAAACGTTGGTGCCCCACAGACTGTGAGGAGGATCGCCCTTCGTTTGGCAGCGCTCTCTTCCCCATCTAGCTCGTTGGCCACGAAGTATTGGTCGAGTCGTTTCACAAACGTTTCCCAATCATCTCCCTCCGAAAATTTCTCCAGGATGTCCACTGTTCTCTGCATCTTTGGATTCGCTATCTGTATCTCGTCGCCAGTTGTTGTGTATGGATGTCAAGTGTGATTCATGTGTTTGTGGCTGCTCAAATCCATTCCCCTCCCCCCCCCCCCCCCCCCCACGGGCCCATAGACCGACCATGTGGGTGTCACTGTTGGAGGATTCTGCAGTAGTGGAGCAAGTGTTATAGGTAAGGTACATACATTGTAGAATGGGTAGGTGGTGGTGTTTAGTGGTTGGCAGGGCCACAGGTCTCCTTGTCCTCCAATGGTGGTGGAAGTCTGGTCATCCCAGGTTCTGGCGGGTACTGGCCTCCTGCTCCTGGTAGTGGCTAGAGGGGCTAGGGCTGATCTGGGACAGGTTCCCAGTGGTGGTGGCTGTGCTGCCCATTGACTGCTGTTCCTGTAGTGGGTATGCTCCCATTGGGTGTGTGTGAGCCCTTCCTGGGGCATCACATTGGTCCTGGAAGTGCAGGCTACATGATCAGGTAGCCTGCTGGACCTGGGTGTTTCCCACGGTGGGGGTTCCCTTTGGCATTGTCATTATACATGTGGAACCTGATATCATTTCTCATTCTATCATTAGCATACATGATACATTGGCTCCGATCGCAACTAGCTACTTCGACATTGTTGTACTTCTTTACACTTTCACGTTTGTCACTTACAAAGGTTACTTTTGTCACGTTAGCATTACTGGCATCACTGTTCAACAGTGCAAACTTGTCACTTACTTCATCTTTTGAAGCATTCGTTACATTTGTCACATTAGCATTGCCGGCATCACCATTCAACAGTACATTTATATACCTGCATTCATTATTTACATTTTTATCTTTAATGTCACCGGCATCGCTGTGCCAAGAGTGGAACTGTCCCTTTTTAATTGTTCTGGGTTGCCGATCTCCTTTTAAGAGGGCCTTGCAATCTTTACCCCAGTCCGTTTCGCCGCTCGGTGACGCATGTTGCTCCCTCAACGTTGCCCCTCGTGGTCTGGTCGTGGCCATCTTGATTCCAGGTGCTTCGTCTCGTGGTGAGGGTGCCATCTTCTCTCTCTCTCCATGAGGTAGGCTGCAGTGATCCTTCTCTTCCCAGGTTCTGCCACGGACGCCGGGAAATCTACCTTCTGTGCTGATCATCTTCCCTCGGAGTCCTGCCACTGGAGCCCGGAAGATGAGGTCTGATCGTTCAGGTTGGATCATCTCGCTGTTGAGTTGTGCAGTCTGTGTCGCAGTTGAGTCGGACGGTAGGATTTTCAGGTGCTGCGATGGATCCAAGTTTGGGGCCGAGTTGGATGTCGATCGCCAGGGCCTGGAGGTCTTTGTCACTCCGATAGATTTGGACTTGCTTCATCCATCTTCTTCCCAGCAGCATTGGACCATCACCGGCAACGATCCACAGGGGAAGCTTGTGCATCGCACCGCCATGGGATACCTGGAAATCCACACTGCCAACGACTGGAATGGTGCCTTTTGTGTAGGTGAGTAGCTTTGCCTGGATTGGGGACATTTTGGGTCGTTTGGCAGGATTGTCCCAGAGTTTCTCAAAGACCATCTGATTCATCAATGACTGGCTCGCTCCTGTGTCGATCTCCATCGAGGCTGGCACCCCGTTGATTTCTACTTCCATTTTCCACGGGAAACTCTCGGTGGAGCAGGTACATATTCTGTACTCCCCTTCCAGGGGCTGAGCAGCTTCGTCTTCAGCACTGGAACCCGGGTGATCAGCCAACTCTTCAGCGACTCGGTGAGTAAAACTTTTTCTACACGCTCGCTAAAGGTGACCTTTTAATGTTGCAGCCTTTTCAGGTATAGTCTTTGTATCGGCACTGGTGGGGCCCTGTGGTTTTCTCCACAGGGCTAGCCGGTTGGCCCCATGTGGCGGACTCGGGACAGCAGTCTCGCCTCTGAAAGTCGCCATCCGGTTAGTACTCGGGTTAGATTCCTGGGTGTGAGTCATCATCCGTTTGGAGTCGGAGACCGAAATCATGAAGATCTGGCTCACTTTGCCTTCTGCAGGGTGACCGTAGTGTCCGCAGAGAGCAGCATATGGAGGAGGCCCTCGTGGCCGATTCCAATACCGAAGATGTCCCTTAGTGCTTCGGTGAGGTGGTCGCCAAAATCACACGGTGCAGCCAATCTTCTCAGATCTGCAGCGTATTTAGCAATTTCTTGGCCTGGTGGGTGTAGAACCGGTGTCTGGCTGAGGATGCTCTCTTTAGGTTTAAGTTCTTGTATTAAAGTTACGAGCTCCACATAGGTCTTGGTTGTCGTGTTCGCTGGGGCTAGTAAGTCCCTGACTAGGCTATGGATAGTGGGCCCACAACTGCTGAGCAGGATGTCTCTCTGCTTGTTTGCCAGCGAGATCGGTGAGTCCCCAGCCAGGTCGTTCGCAATGAAAGTGTTCTAGCCTTTCCACAAAGGCATCCCAATCTTCCCCATCAGCGAATTGTTGGAAGTTGCTTAGCCCCTGCAGCCACGAGCACATGGATCACACCCGGCACCCCCACAACCCTCACCACAACCTCACTGTCCACTACTAATCACCTCCCCATGTCATGGCAATAAGGACTTGGGAAAGGCTTAGGTTAGACATTGCGTGTGGAAATTCGTAACCTCATCGCCAGTTGTGGTTTTTGTAAGCACTCTAATAATGACTCCACGAGGTAAGGGTATAGTACTTGAATTTATTGACCGTAATCCTTTATTACAGCTCTTAGAGGGAGGACACCAAGAGGTGAGCTCCCTTTTATATTTGGTTACCTGCAGTGTACAGGTGACCCTTGGGTCTCCAGCAGCAACACCCTCTGGTGGTCCAGGTATAGTGCATACAGGGTGAAGGTACATTCAGTGGTCTAGTGTTACAGTACATACATTAACATGCATACATGACAATGCTGTGTCCATTTTTCTACTAACTATATACCTTTTTAATAACTAATGTATAGTTATGTTTTCATTTTTGGCATGGGCATTGAAATTTTCTGATGCAAAACTAGATGCTTGGCACAGTGAGGACACGTTACCAGAATAGACAAACCGGTGGCAGAGGCAATTTAAGTGTGATGTGCATTTTGCGGGTGTTGTGGTTGGGAGAAGCAGGAATTTGAGTATACTTTCAATGAAAAGACAGTGAAGGATGTGAAGTAGTAGAGAACTAGGGGTGCAAATATAAAATGAATTGAAAGTACAGGTACTAGTGTAGTTAGATAAAAGTCAATTGCATTGGGAGTTTTGTAAATGAGTATAGAGTACGAGTGCAATGAGGTTGTTGTAAAATTTGGATACAGTGTGATTTGGGCACCCTGTTATAGAAAAGACATTCTACCTATAGAGAATATACAACATGGATTCTCCAGAATAATGCTAGGTATGAGGAAGATGTTGGGATTATTTCCACTGGAGCAGAGAAGTCCTAAGTGGAGGGTTGTTTTTATTTTTTAAAAAGGGTGTTGGTACAATAGGGAAAGATGATTTTCTCGGGCAGTCGGTGACTGGATCATCAATTTAAAATCCTCACCTGAGGGGTAAGGAGAAATTTCTTTACGCAGAACGTTGGAATATGGAATGCTTTGCTATAGGAAGTAGTTGAGCCAGAAACCATTGCATCCAATTGATTACATTTTTGAAGCCAAAAATGCAGTTCTGTGGGGTGATGGCAGGATAGTTGGATTTGTTTTTGAATTGCATTAGCAAACACCTAGCAGTCATGATGGGCCGAATGGCTGCCTCCTGTGCTGTACACTTCAAGAATTTGGTGGTAGCTTCCAACATAATGATGCATTGGACATCATAAAACAGATGCCAGTCAGTTTTGTATTTTGTGACTTTTTCATTTCAGCCTGTCCATAAGTTTATATCTAGAATGGTTCCAATTATCTGTCGTAGCTTTAAAATACTAGGTCACCCAGTGCACAGTTCAACTTGAAATGCCTAAAAAGCCATTCTTTAATATATGGTTATATTCTCAAAGCAGATTAGCTTCTCTGCATATCTTCAAATCTGAGTTGCAATTTATTTCAAGTTTAGGGTCTGCCTTCAATATACTCTTGGGTACAATGAAGTCGCCTGATAGGGGAGCAGACAGGCGTTTCTTCGGCCACAGACATGACTCCAGGATGGTATGTTGCCTTCCTGGTGCTGGGGTTAAGGATGTCTCTGAGCGGCTGCAGAACATTCTAGGACGCCAGAGATCGTTGTCCATATCTGTACCCACGACATGGATATGATGTCCTGCAGGCAGATTTTAGGGAGTTAGGAAAGGGATTAATGATGCAGGACCTCCAAGATAGTAATCTCTGGATTACTCCCGGTGCCATGCGCAAGTGAGTATAGAAATAGGAGGATAGAGCAGATGAATGCATGGCTGGAGAGATGGTGCAGGAGGGAGGGCTTCAGATTCCTGGGGCATTGGGACCGGTTCTGGGGGAGTTGAGACCTCAACAGGGCCGGAGCCAATATCTTGCAGAGGGGTTTGCTAGTGCTGTTGGGGAGGGTTTAAATTAACTTGACAGGGGGATTGGCACTAGGATGTAACATTAAAAAGGGGAAATAAAGTGCTCAAAGGATTGGGAGAAGCAGAGAACACTAAAGTAAGAAATAGTAAGGTATTGGATGGGGTCAAACTAAGAGAAAATTCAGGATGGTCTAAGATGGGTTTACAGTGTATGTGTATATGAACACACATTAAAGTAAGTGAGCTGCAGGCACAAATAGCCACATGGGGATATGATGTGACAGTGGCAATAACTTGAGACCTGGCTCAAAAAAGGGCAGGATTGGGTATCAAATATTCCTGGTTATAAGATGTTCAAAAGGTAGGAGATGGTGTGGCAGTATTGGTTAAGGAGAATGTTGGAGCGGGAGGGGTCAAGGACAGAATCCATGTGGCTAGATTTGAGAAATAATAGAGATGCCATTACACTACTAGGTGTATTCTATAGACAACCAAATAGTGGGAGGATATGGAGGAGCAAATTTGCTGAGAAATTAGAGGTGCAAGAACGATAGAGTAGTAATAATGGGTGGCTTCAACTATCCTAATATAGACTGGGATTGTAATAGTCTAAAGGCAGAGAAGGGGAAGAATTTCTGAAGTGTGTTCATAAGAACTTTCTTGATCAGTATGTTTCTGGCCCGACAAGTGAGGAGGCGTTCTGGTTTTGGGAAATGAGGTAGGTCAAGTGAAGCAAGTGTCATTTGGCGAACATTTAGGAAACACTGATCATAGTATAAGGTTTAGATTAGCTATGGAAAAGGACGGAGCATTCTAGAGTAAAATGTTTAACTGGGGGAAGGCCAATTTCAATGGGATGAGAGCTGATTTGGCCTGGGTAATCTGGAATCCAAGATTCAGGCAAAACTATAATTGAACAATGGGCTGCCTTTAAAGAAGAAATAGTTCAGGTGCAATTGAGGTACATTCCCACTAGGGGGGGAAAGACAGGGAAACTAAAATCAGGGCTCTTTGGATGCTGAAACCGATAGAGAATATGATGAAGCAGAAAAAGAATGTGTATGACAGATGTCTGGGTGCAAATACATCTAAGAATCAGGCGATATATAAAAAGAATAGAGTAGTGAAGAAGAAAATAAGAGGGCCTTTGGCCCAATTTTGGCCATGACTTGCATCAATTTTTTTTTTTTAAAGAGTAAGTTGTTTTTTCTAGCGTAAGTTTAAAAAAATTTGCTCCAGAGTAAGTCAGTTAGGAATGATTTTTTTAGGTCAGTTTTTTTCAAAAGGGGGCATTCCCAGACTATTACGCCAGATTTGGCCATTTATGCCACTTTGGCCAGCTAAAACTTACTCCAAATCGACTTAGGTCAGCGTATGTGGCCAGCTCTGAAAACCCTTGTGGGCAGTGAAAAAAAAGCAGCGCACATTCGGCAGACATTAGGGGAGGGAAGGGAACTGGAGAGGACCTCAATAACCAAGCACCAAACATTGCAAGGAAAAGCTTAAACAATTAAAATACTAATAAAAAATGAAGTAAATCCTATCCGAGAAATGCGAGCTGCTGGCAGTGATGTCACCGGGGAGGTAGCCAGAGAGAGAGATAGATAATATGCTGGTATACAAAACTCTTTCTGTCTCTGTCTCTCTCTCGTCTTTCTGTCTTCTTCCCCGCCCCCCCCCCCCCCCCCCCCCACAAAAAACACACACTTCCACCGCCCCCCCGCCCCAAAATCAAAACTCTCAAGCACACACAACCACTAAATAAAAAAATAAAACCGAAGTCCTATCTCGTCCGGGAACTCAGCGGGCCGGCTGGTGCGGGAGGCCACTTGGCCGGGGATAGGGTGCAGCGAGATCGGGTCCTACTCACCTCCCACATGACGCACTGGGAGGGCAGGTGCATGCGCTCAGGTGCCGGCAGTGCTTTCTGTGCTGGCCGCTGGCCTGTTGCTCTGGCCCACGCCCCCCAGCTTCAGTCTGCACGCCATGCCGGGATTCCGAAGAGCGGCCAGGATGGGGCCCCTTTTTTCCAGCGTGCAAAGTCAGTGCGCCGAAAGAAAACCCAGCTTGGGTACTGTTGGGCCCAAAGAGAGGGAATGAGTAGAATGGCCAACAACAAAAAAGGCAATCCATAAGTCTTCTATTGGCATATAATTGGTAAAAGGGTAGAAAGAGGAGGAGTGGGTCCAATTAGGGACCAAAAAGGAGACCTATGCATAGCGGCAGTAGGTATGGCTGAGGTACTAAACTAATACTTTGCATCTGTCTTCACCAAGGACACATAGACATAGTGAAGGAGGAGGTAGTTGAGACACTTGATAGGATAAAAATTGATAGAGCTGCTAGAAAAGCTGGCTGTAGTTAAAGTAGATAAATCACCAGGAGAAGATGGGTTGCATCCTTGGATGCTGAGGGTATTGAGGGTGGAAATCGCAGTGGTACTGGCCATAATAATCCAATCCTCCATAGATACAGGGGTGGTGCCAGAGGACTGGAGAATTGCAAATGTTACACCCTTGTTCAAAAAAGGGTGTAAAGATAAATCCAGCAACTACAGGCAAGTCTGTTTAATCTCGGTAGTGGGGAATCTTTTAGAAACCATGATCAGGGACAAAATTAACAGTCGCTTGGATATATGTGGATTAATTCAGGAAAGCCAGCATGGATTTGTTAAAGGCAAATCGTGTTTAACTAACCTGATCAAGTTTTTTGATGATGTAACAGAGGGTTGATGAGGATAATGCAGTTGATGTAGTGTACATGGACTTCCAAAAGGCATTTGACAAAGTGCCACATAATGGGCTTGCCAGTAAAGTTGAAGCCCATGGAATAAAAGGGATAGTGGCTGCATGGGTACAAAATTGGCTAAATGACAGGAAACAGTAGTGGTGAATGGTGGTTTTTCAGACTGGAGGAAGGTATACCGTGGTCCGTTCTAGGGCCACTGCTTTTCTTGATGTATATTAATGACTTGGATGTGAGTGTACAAGGCACAATTTCTAAATTTGCAGATGAAACAAAACTTGGAAGTATAGTGAACAGTGAGGAGGAGAGTGATAGACTTCAGGAAGACATACAGGCTGGTGAAATGGGCGCACCACCTCCTGCGGCTGCCTGAGGATAAGAGTTTTCGAATCTGGCACCAAGCTCATGGTCTACAAGGCTGCAGTGATACCCGCCCTCCTGAATGGCTGAGATGTGGACCATGTACAGTAGACACCTCAAATCGCTGGAGAAATATCACCAACGATGTCTCCGCAAGATACTGCAAATCCCCTGGGAGGACTGATTCACCAACGTCGGTGTTCTCGATCAAGCCAGCATCAAAGCACTGACCACACTCGACCAGCTTCATTGGGCGAACCACATTGTTCACATGCCTGACACAATACTCCCAAAGCAAGCACTCTACTCTGAACTCCTACACCACAAGCAAGCCCCAGATGGGCAGAGAAATTGTTTCAAGGACCACCCTCAAAGCCTCCTTGATAAAATGCAACATCCCCACCGACACCTGGGAGTCCCTAGCCAGAGACCACCCTAAGTGGAGGAAGAGATCTAAGGCAACTACAATTCCATATCCTTCCTTAGATAAGGAGACCAAAACTGTACACAATGTGGTCTCACCAAGGCCCTAAATAATTGCAATAAGACTTATTTACTCTTGCACTTAAATCCTTTTCTGATAAAGGCTAACATACCATGTGCTTTCCCAATGGCTTGCTGTACCTGCATGTTAATTTTCTGTGATTTGTGTACAAGGACACCCAGGTCCCTCTGAATACCAACATTTCCTAGTCTCTCTCCTTTCAAAAAATATTTTGCTTTTCTATTTTTCCTACAAAGTGGATAAATTCACATTTCTCCACGTAATATCCCGTCTGCCACATTCTTGGCTCAATCACTTAACCTGTTTATATCCCTTCACGTCCTCCTCCTCACAGCTTACTTCCCCTCTAATTCTGTATCGTCTGCAAACTTGGATGCCTTACACTCTGCCCCTCCTCAAAGTCATTGATATAGATTGTAAATAGCTGAGCCCAAGCACTGATCCTTATGGTACCCCACTAGTTACAGTCTGCCTACCCAAACTGTTTATTCCTACTCTCCGTTTTCTACCCATTAACCGGTCCTCATTCCATCCTAATTATATTATCCCCAATCCCATGAGCCCTAAATATTGTGTAATAACGGCCCAGAAATTGCGGTCGGAGGCTTCCCGCGGGCAGATGCCTCCGACCGCAAACATTTCTACGACAGTACCTGGTGGTCCCAGAGGTTTGGAGACTTGTGGTCCTTGGCCTCTACGCGAAGGCCTTCGTAGGGGCACACGTGTTCCAGGAGTGTATGGGTTTTGTACGCATCAATGGGATCACGTGGACCGGCCCAACCTATCAAAGTAGGGGGAATCCCCATTCATACTTATGGTGATTCCGTCATATGGAATTACCATAAGTATGAAATGAGAATACCCCCAAAAACACACTGAAAATAACACACACACTGGCACATTTCAAATGAATAAAAATTTCTAAGAACTCTGAGTGGAAGCAAGTCTGCCTCGATTTCGAGGGACTGCCTAATGATGATGGGCGAACACATGGCAGATTAAATTTAACGCAGAAAGGTATGAAGTGATGTATTTTGGTAGAATGAGGACATATAAACTAAATGGTACAATCCTAAAGGGGGTGCACGAACAGAGACCTGGGAGTTTGTGTGCACAAATTGTTGGAAGGTGGCAGGGCAGATTGAGAAAGCAGTTAAAAAGGCTTTTGGGATCCTGGCTTCATAAATAGAGGTATAGAGTACAAAAGTGTGAAAATTATGATGAACCTGTATAAAACACTGGTTTGGCCCCAACTGGAGTACTGTATCCAATTCTGGGCACCACATTTTAGGAAGGATGTGAACGCCTTTAGAAGTTGCAGAAAAGATTTGTGATTCCTAGAATGAGGGACTTCAGTTACACTAATAGACTGGAGAAGCTGGGGTTGTTCTCCTTCGAGCAGAGGAGATTTGATAGAGGTGCTCAAAATCATGAGGCGTCTGGATAGAGAGAAACTGTTCCCATTGGCAGAAGGGTCGAGAACCAGAGGACACCGATTTTAAAGTGATTGACAAAAGAACCAAAGGTGATGCAAGAAAAGACTTTGTTATGCAGCGAGTGGTTGGGATCTGGTGGTGCCTAGCCTTTCCTCTCCCTCCCTCCCTTCTCTGCCCGCCCCCCCCGATGCCGTCAAGCCGGGTCTTTACTCTCCCTCCCTCCCAATGCGTCATTGCCGGCCACTCCTATCCCACGCTGAATGGCCTCCCGTACATGCCGGCTCGCTGCCTTCCCCGGCCCATGGTAGGATTTACTTCGAATATTTAATTGTTAATCAATTGTTTACCTGAGTTCTTTATTTTTATTTAGTTATTTTAACTTTTATTTGGAATGTTTGCTGCTTGGTGCTTGGGTGCAGGTCCTTACTTATCTGCGTCGATTTCTTAACTGGCCGCAATGTTTTTCAGAGCTGCCCACATAGAAACATAGAAAATAGGTGCAGGAGTAGGCTATTCAGCCCTTCGAGCCTGCACTACCATTCAATATGATCATGCACTTCAGTACCCCATTCCTGCTTTCTCTCCATATCCCTTGATCCCATTAGCCGTAAGGCCTCAACAACTCTCTGTGGTAGAGCATTCCACAGCTTCACAATTCTGAGTGAAGAAGTTTCTCCTCATCTCGGTCCTAAATGGCTTATCCCTTTATCTTTAGACAGTGACCCCTGGTCCTGGACTTCCCAACATCGGGAACATTTTTCCTGCATCTAACCTGTCCAATCCCATCAGAATTTTATATGTTTCTATGAGGTCCCCTCTCATTCTTCTAAATTCCAGTGAATATAAGCCGAGTCAATCCAGTCTTTCTTCATATGCAAGTCCTGCCATCCCGGGAATCAGTCTGGTGATCCTTCGCTGCACTTCCTCAATAGCAAGAACGTCCTTCCTCAGATTAGGAGACCAAAACTGCACACACTATTCAAGGTGTGGCCTCCCCTAAGGCCCTGTACAACTGCAGTAAGACCTCCCTGCTCCTATATTCAAATCCTCTCGCTATGAAGGCCAACATGCCATTTGCTGCCTTCACCGCCTGCTGTACCTGCATGCCAACTTTCAATGACTGATGTACTGTAACACCCAGGTCTCATTGCACCTCCCCTTTTCCTAATCTGTCACCATTCAGATGATAATCTGCCTTCCTATTTTGTCCCCAAAGTGGATAACCTCACATTTATCCACATTATACTGCATCTGCCATGCATTTGCCCATGAGTCGATTTGGTGTAAATGTTAGCTGGCCTAAATGGCCAAAAGTGGCATAAGTGTCTGGAAACGCCCCCCTTTGGGGTGGGGTGGGGGGAACCTGAACTAAAAAAAATCGTACCTACCTAAGTTACTCTGGAGCAAGTTTATTGGGCAAAATGTTTTTTTTAAACTTGTCAGAAAAACCAACTTGCTCCAAAAAAAATTGATGCAAGTCATGGCCAAAATTGGGCCCTTGGTTGCTTAATGGTGGTAGATGTTTGAACTTCATGAAGTATGCTTAATTGTACTAAGTGTATGCAAGGTGTTTTCTGCTAAAATTAGTACATGTGGATAAAAAAACTGTTTCCATAACCACATCTGTGGCCAGTCAGCAATTTCTATTGGACAACACTAAACTCTGATTAACGATGCAGGAGAAAACGTACGTACTGCTAACAATATATTTTCATGAAACTTTGCAGCTAGCTAGCTATTTGGAAGTGCCTCTTGGTACTGTGTAATAAATCCCTTGAGGCTGATCAGGATTTGTTGAGTCACTTCTCGTTCCTTCTCCTGCAGACACACTAGCTTTGAAAATAAATGCTAGCAAAACTTGTAGCTGCACCCTGTATAATGGAAAGTGGGTGTACCATATTTGCAGTGGTACTTTGGATTCATAATTGTAATGAATGTGTGAGGGTAAAGATTGTGGTGGCTCATTGTGGGTTTTATGAACACAATCAAAATACTTCATTTTAAAAATATGTGCACACCTGATGAAAAATCTGCTTCCTATTGTTTTGTGTAATGTCTTTTGGGATTTGGTTGGTTGAGTTTAACCAGCACTATGGGCCCAAGTTTCCACACGCGCCTAGAACGGCGCAGTCCCGACCTGGACACCCGTTTTTCGCGCCACAAAGTGCGCCTAAAAAAATCCTCGGTATTCTCCACCTACTTGCAGGTCCTCTGGCCCTCGGCGCAGCCAGCACTAGCTGTGGGGGGGCGGAGCCAGGTCCCTGCGCTGAAAACAGTGCCGGGACCTCTGCACATGCGCGCTACAGTGGGCATGCAAGAGCAGTAGCTCCAGGGGCCGAACTGTGTGGGAGGGGCCCGAAGCACGCAGCCCCTAGCCCTGGCTGAATGGCCTCACTGGGGCTGCGTGAATAAGGCTCCTCCCACGGCCAGCTCCTGCTCCTTCCCCCCCCCCCCCCCCCCCCCCCCCCGACCAGACCCGCTTACCACCCCCCCCCCCCCCCCCCCCCCCGACCCGACCCCTGTTCCCCCCCCCCCCCCCCCCCCCCAGACCAGACCCGACACCCGCTCCTCCTCCCTCCCCCCCCGCCTCCGGACCCGACACCCGCCCGCCCCCCCCCCCCCCCCCCCCAGCCTCCGGACCAAACCCGACACCGCTCTTCCTCTCCCCCCCGGCCTCCAGACCAGACCCGACACCCGCGCCCCCCCCCCGGACTGACTCGACCCGACCCGCGCTCCCATTCCCGCCCCCCCGACTGGATCCGACCTGACTCTCTCTCTCTCTCTCTCTCTCTCTCTCTCTCTCTCTCTCTCTCTCTCTCTCTCTCTCTCTCTCTCTCTCTCTCTGGCTGGCAGCCTTCGGTCCTGAAAGGCCTACCTGAAGCACTTTCACACAGGTAGGAAGATGGTTTATTTAATCTTTTCTTTGCCTATAAATGTTTATTCAGGTTGGATTTATTTGTATAAGTATAAATAAGGATTTATTATAGAGTTTAATTACTTCCCTTTCCCCCCCCCCCCCACCTCGTTCTGGACGCCTAATTTGTAACCTGCGCCTGATTTTTTTAATGTGTAGAACAGGTTTTTTCAGTTCTACAAAAATCTTCACTTGCTCCATTCTACTTTAGTTTGGAGTACGTTTTCACTGTGGAAACTTTCAAATCAGGCGTCAGTGGCTGGACACGCCCTCTTTTGAAGAAAAAATTCTGTTCCAAAGTAGAACTGTTCTACCTGACTAGAACTGCAGAAAAAAAAATGTGGAGAATTGCGATTTCTAAGATAGTCCGTTCTCCACCAGTTGTTCCTAAAAATCAGGTGCAAATCATGTGGAAACTTGGGCCCATTAATAGAGGAAAAATGATGCTGATTAATCTTAAAATCATACTTTAGTCAGAACAGTGGATTAGTCACTTTCGTGGACTAATAGTTCACTTGTCAGTGTGATTCACTGTCACTCGTTTGTCAAAAGTGTGAAAAACAAAGCCTTTTATTAGAGCAGTACATCAGTATTTCCCACGGTCTCATTGTTCTGTTTATGCTATGACAATATTCATAATGAGTCCTTCAGGCTCTTTCCTTTGACATTGTGAGCATCATTTAGGCATTTTAATGAATAAATTTGACACTTGGATTAAGATCTCCAATGCTAAACAATATTTTGTTTCACTACACCTGTACTATAGAATAGTTAACTAGCTTTTTCACATGCACTAATCAACTTGCGCTGAATTTGCTGACTGATCAGACACTTCAGCCAGTGCATCTTTTATAGCACCATTAGTTATGTATTAATTTGTGCTGAGGTACATTTCCGCCGTCCTCCAGTATGTTGGCTAAGTAGATATTCTTTACACAATTCTAGATGGTGGGCATCTGCTGTGATCTCTCGCAGCACAGCAAAGTAGCCTGATGTGTCTGGGCGCGAATAAATGTGCCCTTACAGGCTGAGATAGGAGAAATTATAATGGGGAATAAGGAAATGGCAGAGAAATTAAACAAGTAATTGGTGTCAGTCTTCATGGAAGAAGATAAATCCCCTCGACATGATGGCCTACATCCTAGGGTTTTGAAAGAGGTGGCTATAGAGATAGTGGATGCATTGTTTGTCATCATCCAAAATTCCATAGATTCTAGAACGGTTCTGGCTGGGGACTGAAGTCAGAATGGTTCGAAGGTAAGAAACTAGAGAGCAGGATCAACAATAGTGAAGGCCCTGTCACCTATGCAGGGGGTGGGGATGGAAATGCACAGGGCTAGAGTTGGTTAATGTGTAAATAGGTGCAAGATTGGACAATGTTGCTAAGATGAGGTGAAGAAAGGCAATGGAGGGATTTGAGATAGAGACCTTGAATTTTAATGTGTTGGAACAGTTGAATTGCAGTTTATGAAAGATGGGAGGGCAGGAAAGGAGGATGTTGAAGTGAGTTCAGTGGTGACTGAAATATGGATAAGGGTTTCAGCAGCAGTAGTAATGGAGGCAAGTGATGATGTAGCAGTAGAAATGAGTACTGTGTGGTTTTTGGCCAAACAATATTGGGGGTTTTATATAACCTGAATTCAGACTAAACTATTGACGGGAGGTGATTGGAATCTGGAGCAAAGGAGTGGAGTTAATATTGGAAGCCAAACTCCATCCTTCCTGTGTTAAACTGGAAGAAATTTTCACACAATCATGACTTGCCATCCAGTGCCTTCTGCCAGGAAATATAGGTATATAAAAATCATGGAGAAGATTGGGATTTTAAGTCTGTTTCTGTCCTACCTAGCTGAGATTTAGTTTATTTTTCTCTCCCTTCTGCTTGCTAGAAAGCGATGGCAGTCGGGCTGGTCCTGCATTCTTAGCATATTAAGCCATAAGACCTCTGGTTTTAATGGACTTTGCACATAATGTTAATGCTGTGCCTCACCTCATCACCTTGCTTTCTCAATGGCAAAATATCAGGAATTACCAAAGTGCAAATGCAGACATAATCCTGAAGTGAGAAATCATGATCTCTTGTATAACACCTTGTTGTAGTGTTAGAGCAGACATACCAATATAAAGCAATGTCGCCTTTTTATATGGATCATGGCAAACTACTTGCTGTAATGGAAACACAGCCGCCACTTAAGTTGCAGATGCTGTTTAATGCCTCTAGATATAATAGAAAATTAAGTACTACACCAGAATCTGAATAAGTTTGACTGACTGACTTGCCATGAGATTGTCTTTTTTTTTAAATATCAATTTTAATTTCTGTCTGTCTAATCTTTGCTTCTTCTACCCTCTCCACACCCCTTGTACTTATGCAGTAATGCAGTCTGGAATGTTGGCTATTTTTCTTGGCACACGCTCTTAATTCAATTCTTGGGTATTTTCACCATTTTTGTATTGTTGCCAAGCTTTTGGGCTAATCAAGAATGCCTCCAGCATTTCCTTTTTGTAGCACTGTATACTCAATGTTAACTGCACTAGTCCACCTTTTATGTAGTGCTACATAATCAGTTGATGCTAAAATTTTACTTGCATTCATTCAGTATACTTTTTTTTGATCTTGCTATTGATAGTTCCTCAATAAACTAATGATCTCTGCTAATGTAGATGAGAATTTCCTGACACGAGTAACATTGAATCTCTTGTGACATATGCACTTAAATGCCATTCATAACTGCCTTTCATAACTGCTACCTCTTCAATCCCTCCTGCCAAACTTTAAAAAATGATGTTTAGCTATTTTACAAAATTTCTAACTGGTTTTCTCATTTTTGTGTATATTCAGTGAACTCTCTTTGCCTAATATTTGGAATAATTTGCCAGGTAGCATAATTGAGACTAGTACTAGCATAATTCAAAATGTAATTGGATGCTTGGGGAGAGTTGGGAGTTCAAGAGCAATGAGCTTTGGTGCATGTGGCCATTGATCATCAATTTCCAACCAATTATAAGCCAATAAAAATACTAGCTCAGTATTTATTTCCTTTCTACACATGGTTGGTTCTAACATGTACATAATTCTTAATAATGGGCATTTGCTAACTATATTTCAACTCAACTTATTGGGGCTGCATTAATAACCACTGCGGCAGATATATTCATCACTAGGGCATGGGTTAGTCTACCAAATGGACATGAACAAGCAATATACACAAGTTTGGGAAAACTAATGGTGCAACCTCTCCTATATTATGGCATTGATGGGGGATATTGTAGGCAAGTTCAGAACCAAATATCCAGTTTCCCATCTGATGGCAGCTACTCCATAGTCCCACTTGCATCAATTTCCATTAGTTTGAAGAACACATTGCAGAAGACGGTGTCACTTTAAGTTAATTTTTTTTTTTTACTGTTCCAATGTGGAATGCACTTTAATACACACCAGTTGCTTGCTTTTTATCATTGTCATTGATCAGTTAGAACTATTAATCGGAGAAATCTAATTCCAGAAATATTGCAATCTGTCATTGTAGTTTTCTTCTACCAACCGTGCAAATTGTGCGAAATCACCAGGCTTCGATCTAAAGTGGTGATTTTTCTCTCTTATATAGGAAGGACGACCCCACCATTATTTTTTCCTTACTCAAATCATAACTTCACACCCATCTCCTATATTTTGGATGAGTGCAAATGGTGTTGAAACTAAATCTGTTTGAAGATGCGGAGCTTGAACGGCATAGTAGCTGCAGCAAACTCAACAGCTGAGGCATTTTGTGTAATAGCTGTCTTCAATAATGAACTCCCTCTGACTGGGCTTGGTAACTCCTCCTAGCCAGCACCTACTGCTTTTTGAACAAAACATTAAATCAACTAAAATAAATGTTTTTTCATTTATGTAAAAAGACCACTTGAAATTTACTCCCTTTTCTAGCAGGATACCAGCTTTGCTGTAGGAGGATGAAGGCAGCACCCAAGATAAATGAGGCAATGTTATGAAACTAACTGTTTCTCTTTAATGCAACTTTCATTTAAATAATGAACTTCAACTAAAAACCTGGCTGTGAGGAGGAGAAGGAAATGCTGTACATGCCAATACTTTGACCTTCGATTTCCTGTACTTGATATTTGTGATTCTGTAGTTCCAAGTGAAATGAATACTCAGTAAAATTTGAGACTAGTATATCAAGCAGAGAAGGAAGATATTTGCTCCAACTTTTGTTAATTATTAAATACTAATCATTTTATAATGTGCATTTTTCAGAGCAAGGCTCATTGTATCCTACAGGATTTCCAACAACAAGTGACTCGTCATAACTCTCATTGTGCACTTGAAGGATTTACTAGGTCTCGGTTGTCCGCTAATTGAGAATATTCCACAATAGTTGAGCAGTTTTTTTTCTATTTGAGAATAATTGTCATTTGAATTACTGTTCTTTCTTTCACTTTCACATGTTCCAAGCTTCAAAGGGCCCTTTTTGGGTTGAACTTATTTTTGGTGTTGATCTAGTTTTATAAATTAGTGGTCCTGATTTTGTGGAGTTGGTCTTGAAGCAAAGTTATTTTTGACTATTCCTTCATTAGACTACCAAGGCATTTCTTCCCAAGATGCTGGAAATGAACCATGGGCATATCGTAACTGTGGCAAGCTCCCTAGGATTGTTCAGCACTGCTGGTGTTGAGGTTAGTACCTTAAATTCCATTTAGAAACTGAAGCAACATCTTGAAATGCCTAAATTCTATGCAGTCATTCCATTAATCAAATTATGTGTTGGAGTGAAATGCATTACATCTTGGGTGTCTGATTTTCTAGTCAAAGTACGCGTACATGTATATTGACAAACTGAGCATGGAAGTGGCTGATCTTAATATTCTAGCTGTTTAAATTCTATTGCTCCACATTGTAGTACAGTATATACTTTTTTCTTCTCGCCTCCCTCTTCTGGGTGGGTTTATGAGGGGCAAAAAAAGCTTCAGAATGGCAACAAGGATGATGGGAGCATTTTGCATAGTCCTTTTTTATTTGCTGAGATCTAATTTTCTTTACATTTTGAGGCTCATTGTTGTGTAATCATACACAACTCAGTTACTGGTCTTGATCCTTGTCTGCCCCCCATGTCCAAGATTGGACATCTGTGTTACATAGTGTTTGGCCCAAAAACTGTACACCATGATCCCACCTTTCTTTTCCCCCACTCTGTTTTGGTTCCAACTGAATTTTGAAACCATTCGGCAAGCAGTATTTCCTTATTTATAAATTATAAACCGATGTTATAGCCAATCATGTCCTGCATTTTAATGAACATATTTGCTTCCTTCTTCCCACTATTGGACTTCGTTACAGCTGGTCAGCTGTTCTCTAGCGTCTATTTTATAAATTTGTTTTAACCCTGCTCCAGTTGAGACAAATTGGCTCAGGCAAATTGACGATTGCCATAGAATCTGTGGACAGTTCTCTTTCACGTGCCTGCTCTCATGGAACACTTCAGACTTTTGTGGTTGATGGGGGGAAAAGAATCATAGAATGGTTACAGCACAGAAGGAGGCTATTTGGCACATTGAGCCTGTGCCGGCTCTCTGCAAGAGCACTTCACCTAGTCCCACTCCCCTGCCCTTTCCCTGTAGCACTGCAATTTTTTTTTTTCTTCAGGTACATCCAATTCCCTTTTGAAAACCACGATTTGAATCTGCCTCTAACATCCTTTTCAGGCAGTGCATTCCAGATCCTAACCACTTGCTGCATAAAAAAAGGTTTTCCTCCTGTTGCTTTTGGTTCTTTTGCCAATCACCTTAAATCTGTGTCCTCTGGTTCTCGACCCTTCCATCAATGGGAACAGTTTCTCTCTATCTATTCTGTCTAGACCCTGATGATTTTGAACACCTATCAAATCTCCTCAACCTTCTCTGCTCCAAGTTGAACAACCCCCAGCTTCTCCAGTCTATCCACGTCCCTGGAACCATTCTCAAATCTTTTCTGCCCCCTCTCTAAGGCCTTCACATCCTTCCTAAAGTGTGGTGGCCAGAATTGATCTCTCAATTCCAGTTGAGGCCGAACCAGTGTTTTATAAAGGTTCTTCATAGCTTCCTTGCTTTTGTGCTCTCTGCCTCTATTTATAAGCCCAGGATCCTGTAGGCTTTTTTAAAACCGCTTGCTCAACCTGCCCTGCCAACTTCAACGATTTGTGCACACACACCCCCAGGTCTCTCTGTTCATGTACCACCTTTAGAATTGTACATAAGAAATAGGAGTAGGCCATTTGGCCCTGGAGCCTGCTCTGCCATTAAATAAGATCATGGCTGGGCTGATCTGATCTTGCCCTCAACTCCACTTTCCTGCCCTCTCCCCATAACCCGGGACTCTCCTATCGTTCAAAAATCTGTCTATCTCCACCATAAATATATTCACTGACCCAGCATCGACAGCTCTCTGGGGTAGAGGATTCCAAAGATTCCCAACCCTCCGAGAAAAAATTCCTCCTCATCTCCGTTTTAAATGGACAACCCCTTATTCTGAATCTATGCCTCTAGTTCTAGATTCCCCCACGAGAGGAAACATCCTCTCTGCATCTACCCTGGCAAGCCACCTCAGAATCTTGTGTTTCAAAAAGATCACCCCTCATTTTTCAAACTCCAATGAATATAGGCCCAACCTGCTCAACCTTTCTTCATAAGACAACCCCTTCATCTCTGGAATCAACCTAGTGAACCTTCTCAACTGCCACCGATGCAAATATGTCCTTCCTTTTTTAAATAATACCAAAAATGTACGCAGTACTCCAGGTGTGATCTCACCAATGCCCTGTCCAGTTGTAGCAAGACTTCCCTACTTTTATATTCCATCCCCTTTGCAATAAAGGCCAACATTCCATTTGCCTTCCTAATTACTTACTGTACCTGCATGCTAACTCTGTTTCATGTACAAGGAGCTCCAGATCCCTCTGTACCGCAATATTTTGTAGTTTCTCCATTTAAATCATTTGCTTTTTATTCTTCCTACCAAAGTGAATAACCTCATGTTCCCACATTATACTCCACCTTCCAAATTTAACCTATCTATATTTCTTTGCAGATTCTGTGTCCTCCTCACAACTTGCTTTCCCACCTATTTTTGTATCATCAGTAAATTTGGCTATAGTGCACTCGGTGCTTTCATCCAAGTCATTAATATAGATTGTAAATATAAGGCCCAAGTTTTGAAATATCCATTATCTATGTATAGTTTTTAATCTGTAATCATGGTGCTTAATTTAAACCAATGCCCAAGTTAAGAAAAAAGAGAAATACTCGCCAACCAATCAATTTCCTGTGCCATCACACTTTGATTTTTTTTTTCTCCCCTCACAGGTCCGTTCGTGCTGCTCCCAGCTAGCTCCTTTTATTCTGCTGCCACTGCTCCTCTGATCCCGTGCTCGCCGTTGGTTTATATTGCCTTTCTTCATTCTTCCTACCAAAATGTATTATTTCACACTTTTTTTTCTGCGTTATATTTCATCTGCCACGTGTCCACCCATTCCACCAACCTGTCCATCCACTGTTCACTATATTTCCAAGTTTTGTGCCATCTGCAAATTTTCAAATTGTGCCCTGTACACCCAAGTCCAAATCATTAATGTATATCAAGAAAAGCAGTGGTCCTAGAACTGACTCCTGAGGAACACCACTGTATACCTTACTTCAGTCTGGAAACTAACCTCTCACTACTACTCTCTGCTTCCTGTCGCTTAGCCAATTTCGTATCCATGCTGCCGCTGTCCCTTTTATTCCATGGGTTTCAACTTGCTGGCAAGCCTATTTAGAGGCACTTTGTCAAACACCTTTTTGGAAATCCATGTACACCATGTCAACCGCATTGCCCTCATCAACCCTCTGTTAACCTCATCAAAAAAACGCGATCGTTTGGTTAAAGCAAATCGTGTTTAACTATCAGTGCTGGCTTTCCTTAATGAATCCACACTTGTCCAAGTGATAACTTTATCACTTCTAAAAGCTTCCCCACTACCGAGGTTAAAACTAACTGGCCTGTAGTTGCTGGATTTATCCTTGCACCCTTATTTGAACAAGGGTGTAACATTTGAAATTCTCCGGTCCTCTGGCACCACTCTTGTATCTAAGGAGGATTGGAAGATTATGGCCAGCACCTCCACGATTTCTACCTTAACTATCCTTGGCATCCCACCCGGTACTGGTGACTTATCTGCTTTAAGTACAGCCAGCCTTTCTAGTACCTCTATCAATTTTTATACCATCCAATATTACCACTACCTCCCCTTTCACTAACACTTGGGCAGCATCTTCCTTGGTGAAGATAAATGCTGAGTACTCATTTAGTATCTCAGCCATACCCTCTGCCCCCATGCGTAGGTCTCCTTTTTGGTCCCTAATCTCCCACCCCCTCTTCCTTTTCCCCCCCCAATTTACTATTTGTATGCTTATAGAAGATTTTTGAATTATCTATTATTTCAGCTGCCAATCTACTCTCATTAACTCTGCCCCTCACTTCCCCTCTGAATTTTCAATATTCAGCCTGATTCTCCCCTTGTATTCACAACCTGACATGTGTCATACGTGCTCTCTTTCTGCTTCATATTCCTCTCTTTCTTTCGTCATCCAGGGAGCTCTGACCTTGGTTGCCCTACCTTTCCCCCTTGTGGGAATGTACCTCGACTACCTGAACCATCTCCTCTTTAAAGGCAGCCCATTGTTCAATTACAGTTTTGCCTGCCAATCTTTGATTCCAATTTACCCGAGCCAGCCCTGTTTCAAAACACTGAAATTGGCCCACCTCCAAATCAGTATTTTTACTCAATTGCTCCCCTGAAAAGAACTTTTAACTACACTGGATTCCTCAAACTAAAGCCAGGTTATAGTTTATCTCATTTCTTGATGTAGTTTTGATTCAAAGCCTCTTGTGATGAAGGATTTTAAAGTTACTGTCAACAAAAGCTGCTGTACTCGTGTATACCTACCACACGTGTTTCACTGCCATTTCATCAGTATCTTGGTATGAAGCAACACACTTCCTTCAAATTGAATTCCTGTACTTCGGAAACAAAGCAAAAAAATTCAAGAGGCTGATCTAGTAAAGATACAGGAGGGTTCAGGTGACTAGAGAACCTGGGGGCAAAGCTTTTGGCTTTTTTATAAACCACACTTTTTGTATCTATCTAGCTGGTTAACTTCTAGAAGTGTAAAAAATGCATGTGGAATTTCCACACTTCACACTAAAAGAAAGCTGTTTATCTAAGACTAACTTTACTACCTTTTTTTTGTACTGGATAGCTTTTTTTTTAAAATACCCAAACATGAAACATTACATGAACATATCCAGCCTAGACTCTTGATGACTCATTTGTAACAGTTCAGCATAAATTAAAAATACCTGTTCAGTAGTGCAGATGTTGTTGATGCTTTAATTGTATTTCCAAAATTCTATTCACTAGTACAAATACCAAGAGCCCAAGATACTAACAACATATCAAACTGACTTGCATCAAGCACTTTCACACATGACCAGCTCAAACTCTTTATATTCACATCTGCCAGCTGCTTCTATCCTCATCCTCTGATAGAACCTGGTTTTTTTTTTGTTAGAAGAATTGGCAAAAGGAGCTTTCCCACTCCATTACCAAAAGGAGCATTAACAGTGTTCTATTGGCTGCAGAAGACTACTATTAAAGTATTGCAGTTAAATCTGTTGCCAAACTTGCAATGATGTTTTTGGTTGAGCATACTAATTGAGGTAGAAAATGTTCTGAATTATCCTTTATGCCGTTTAGGATTACTGTGCAAGCAAATTTGGAGCAATAGGATTTCACGAATCCTTAAGCCATGAGCTAAAGGCATCTGACAAAGATGGGATCAAGATGACACTGGTCTGTCCATATTTAGTGGACACGGGCATGTTCCGTGGCTGCAGAATAAGGTGAGAGGAAAAATAAACTGTTAAGTGCATTGAATTTAAATTGTAGATTAATTTAGTTCTGTGATTAAAAGAATGTCTATTGTCTGGTTATAAGTGATTTTTATCCTTGGGGAGGGAAATAATGAGGGGTTAACTTTAGAGGAAATATGACCTAGCACCTTCCATATCACTATGTGCAGGGCACATTCTTTTTTTTTCTCTCCGCTCCCATCAAAAATTGTTTAATGTTTGCCAAATGGAGGAAAAAAAGTGAGTTGCATTTGCACATACAACAAAGTAGATGTAATTGGAATCCATTTTACACAGTAAGGTCCCACAAAACAGCAACAGGATGAATGACCAGTTCATCTATTCTTTGATTGTTGAGAGGGGAATGTTGGCTGGGAAATGAGAATTCCTTGCTCCTCTTTGAATAAGCATCCATTGATAATGACCAAAAATACCCTGTACAGTTGCAGCAGGACCTCTCTGCTTTTGTACTCCATCCCTCTCGCAATGAAGGCCAACATTCCATTCGCCTTCCTGATTACCTGCTGCACCTGCAAACTAACTTTTTGGGATTCATGCACAAGGACCCCCAGGTCCCTCTGCACCGCAGCATGTTGTAATTTCTCACCATTCAAATAATATTCCCTTTTACTGTTTTTTTTTTTCCCAAGGTGGATGACCTCACACATTCCAACATTGTATTCCATCTGCCAAACCTTAGCCCATTCGCTTAACCTATCTAAATCTCTTTGCAGCCTCTCTGTGTCCTCTACACAACCTGCTTTCCCACTAATCTTTGTGTCATCTGCAAATTTTGTTACACTATACTCTGTCCCCTCTTCCAGGTCATCTATGTATATTGTAAACAGTTGTGGTCCCAGCACCGATCCCTGTGGCACACCACTAACCACCGATTTCCAACCCGAAAAGGACCCATTTATCCCGACTCTCTGCTTTCTGTTAGCCAGCCAGTTCTCTATCCATGCTAATACATTTCCTCTGACTCCGCGTACCTTTATCTCCTGCAGTAACCTTTTGTGTGGCACCTTATCGAATGCCTTTTGAAAATCTAAATACACCACATCCATCGGTACACCTCTATCCACCATGCTCGATATATCCTCAAAGAATTCCAGTAAATTAGTTAATCATGATTTCCACTTCATGAATCCATGCTGCGTCTGCTTGATTGCACTATTCCTATCTAGATGTCCTGCTATTTCTTCCTTAATAGTTTCAAGCATTTTCCCCACTACAGATGTTAAACTAACCGGCCTATAGTTACCTGCCTTTTGTCTGCCCCCTTTTTTAAACAGAGGCGTTACATTAGCTGCTTTCCAATCTGCTGGTACCTCCCCAGATTCCAGAGAATTTTGGTAGATTATAACGAATGCATCTGCTATAACTTCTGCCATCTCTTTTAATACCCTGGGATGCATTTCATCAGGACCAGGGGACTTGTCTACCTTGAGTCCCATTAGCCTGTCCAGCACTACCCCCCTAGTGATAGTGATTGTCTCAAGGTCCTCCCTTCCCACATTCCTGTGACCAGCAATTTTTGGCATGGTTTTTGTGTCTTCCACTGTGAAGACCGAAGCAAAATAATTGTTTAAGGTCTCAGCCATTTCCACATTTCCCATTATTAAATCCCCCTTCTCATCTTCTAAGGGACCAACATTTACTTTAGTCACTTTCTTTTTTCCGTTTTATATATTTGTAAAAGCTTTTACCATCCGTTTTTATGTTTTGCGCAAGTTTACCTTCGTAATCTATCTTTCCTTTCTTTATTGCTTTCTTAGTCATTCTTTGCTGTCGTTTGGGAAAATTTTAATCTTCAAGTTTCCCACTAACCTTGGTCACCTTATACGCATTGTTTTTTAATTTGATACTCTCCTTTATTTCCTTGGTTATCCACGGCTGGTTATCCCTTTTCTTACCGCCCTTCTTTTTCACTGGAATATATTTTTGTTGAGCACTAAGAGCTTCTTAAAAGTCCTCCACTGTTCCTCAATTGTGCCACCGTTTAGTCTGTGTTTCCAGTCTACTTTAGCCAACTCTGCCCTCATTCCACTGTAGTCCCCTTTTGTTTAAGCTCGTTTGAGACACTACTTCCTCACCCTCAATCTGTATTTCAAATTCAACCATACTGTGATCACTCATTCAGAGAGGATCTTTTACAAGGAGATAGTTTATTATTCCTGTCTCATTACACAGGACCAGATCTAAGATAGCTTGCTCCCTTGTAGGTTCTGTAACATACTGTTCTAAGAAACAATCCCGTATGCATTCTATGAATTCCTCCTCCAGGCTACCCCGTGCAATTTGATTTGACCAATCGATATGTAGGTTAAAATCCCCCATGATTACTGCCATTTCTTTTTCACATGCCTCCACTATTCCCTTGATTATTGCCCACCCCACCGTGAAGTTATTATTTGGGGGCCTATAAACTATGCCCACCAGTGACTTTTTCCCCTTCAGTGCTGCATTGTTCACGTGTTCGGGTACCGGACTGGGTCTTAAACTTGCAACCTTCTGGTTTCAGAGGTGAGCATGCTAGCAACCAAGCCAATCTGACACATCAATGTTTAATAAATGTAAGCCTTGTGTGACATTCTGGAATAAAGGTGTAGCTGAAAACGGTTCAGTTTTCCATAATGTATGTTTTGGTAATTGTGTGACATTATTTATAGCTGAAAGACAGTTGTGTTGACGTCTTACTAAAAGCTTGGTTTGCTGCAGGATTTCAGGTTGTGAAACAATTTTTGTTACTTCAAGCCACAAAAATGAAAGATAAGATAAAAGAATATTGTTATAGTACTGGTAACCAGGAACTTTCATTTTGTTCACACACTCATGACTCACTCGTTTTATTTAAAAGTGCAATAACTGACTATTCTTCTTGCATGAAATTTCAGAAGGTACTTTTTACTGATAAACTGGGAAATTTTCTAAAGGGCTCTTAATGCATTAACCCCTATTTAACTTAAAATAATGCCGCCTTAAACTTTTTTCTGCAAATTTGCTTTTGAGCAGATCTGTTGTGTAGATTTAACTTTATTCAGCATTGGTCTTGAAAGCATTGTCCATTCTTTTTATACATGGTTAAATACTAGACCTTAAATTTATACCAATTTAACTATCCAAGGTTTTCAGTGTGGTGGGAAAAAGGTGAAGGGGAGATGAAAGTTAAATGTATTTTTTTTTGAGATTTTTGTGAATCAAGCCTCTCTCTTTAATTGCTGTTTTTTTCAGTCACTGGTTTCCTTAGTGTAAATGTTTTTTTTTGGTAAATGTTTTTTTGATCTCAAAATTTCTGTAGTTTGTGTATGTAGTCCATTTATTGAAACTTGATCCTGTTACTTATGTGCTTTTTTTATTGCAATAATAATGGTTGAAATTAGTTGAAATGCTACGAAGTGATCGTTTTCAAATCTACAGCTAGATGTCTGGTCTAGATTAGACCAATCAGGTGATAAGTGTTCAAGTAAAACTTTAGCTCTGGGCATTCCTAAAATTGAAGGGTTATTAAACCTGTAGGCTAGTTGCCTTCCCCTTTCCCTAATATTGCAATTAGTATAAACTATAATTGCATTGTATGGAATAACCTACCTGCTCATGCAAAAGCTGTACTAGTTTAGTAATACATGGTTGGCATGAATTTTGAGATTAATCTTTGTATAAAAATCAAAAGGACTTTTCTTTTATCTTACAGGAAAGAATTTGAGCCCTTCCTTCCGCCTTTGAAACCAGAGTACTGTGTGAAAGAAGCTATGCGAGCCATCCTCACAGACCAGCCAATGATTTGTACACCTCGATTAATGTATACTGTAACATTTATGAAGAGGTAAGTGGGATAAGCAGAAACAAATGTAATTGCTAATCCAGCGATGTGCAACAACCTAGATTTTAAAGATTCGGAATATAAAAAGTAGTAGTTTGCATGATTAGAGATTGCAAAAGTGTAACATTTCAATGACGAGTATTCCAGCTTGCACCCCATTTTTTTCATTACCTCACCAAGCACCACCTCCAGGGTTGCAATGTCCATGTCTTTGGAGGCAGGTAACATTACTTCAAGGTTTAATTCCTTCCTTCTCTTCAGGAGTAAAGCTGTGGCAAACATAACTATACATTCTCTATTTTTGAGCCATTGCGCACTTGACGTTGAGGTGATGCCACAGCAGACTGACTTTTAGAATACCGGTAATGGATCATACTACAAAATTCTCTTTCAAAATAGTGTAGATAAGGAATTCTCTAATTAGCCAATTGTACTGACCAAGTGTGCGCACAAGATGTTAAATAAGCCATTTGAGCAAAGTAGGAACCCTAAGCCTATATTTCCTGCCATGTATGCAACTTTGGGATGGAAATGGTGCCTGCTTGACTTAATTATCATTTTTAACAGTTGGTAGAAGCAGGCAGGTACATTATTCACAACCTCTATATGCGCATATGCATGCCAACTTATTGCCACCCTGGTGCCACTGTGATGGTTGAACTGTGTGTACTGTTGAGGGGGATGACTCATCAGAGGAGAGCAACAGCAGCCAAGTCCATGGCACTGTGGGTGGCTCTGCTGCACAGGAGGGCAGGAAAAAGAGTGGGAGAGCTATAGTGATAGGGGTTTCTATTGTAAGGGGAATAGATAGGCGTTTCTGCGGCCACAACCGAGACTCCAGGATGGTGTGTTGCCTCCCTGATGCAAGCGTCAAGGATGTCTCTGAGCGGGTGCAGAACATTCTGAAAAGGGAGGTTAAACAGCCAGTTGTTGTGGTGCATATAGGTACCAACAATATAGGTAAAAAAACGGGATGAGGTCCTACGAGACGAATTTAGGGAGCTAGGAGCTAAATTTAAAAAGTAGGACCTCAAAAGTAGTAATCTCAGGATTGCGACCAGTACCATGTGCTAGTCGGAGTAGGAATCGCAGGATAGCTCAGATGAATACGTGGCTTGAGGAGTGGTGCAAAAGCGAGGGATTCAAATTCCTGGGACATTGGAACCGGTTCTGGGGGGAGGTGGGACCAGTACAAACTGGATAGCCTGCACCTGGGCAGGACCAGGAGGGATTCAAATTCCTGGGATATTGGAACCGGTTCTGGAGGCGGTGGGACCAGTACAAACCGGACGGTCTGCACTTGGGCAGGACCGGAACTAATGTCCTAGGGGGGAGTGTTTGCTAGTGCTGTTGGGGAGGAGTTAAACTAACATGGCAGGGGGATGGGAACCTATGCAGGGAGACACAGAAATAAAATGGAGGCAGAAGCAAAAGATAGAAAGGAGAATAGTAAAAGTGGAGGGCAAAGAAACCCAAGGCAAAAAACAAAAAGGGCCGCATTACAGCAAAATTCTAAAGGGGCAAAGTGTATTGAAAAGACAAGCTTGAAGGCTCTGTGCCTCAATGCGAGGAGTATTTGGAATAAGGTGGACGAATTAACTGCGCAGACAGCAGTTAACAGATCTGATGTAATTGGCATCACGGAGACATGGCTCCAGGGTGACCAAGGCTGGGAACTCAACATCCAGGGGTATTCAACATTTAGGAAGGATAGGCAGAGAGGAAAAGGAGGTGGGGTGGTGTTGCTGGTTAAAGAGGAAATTAATGCAATAGTAAGGAGTGACATTAGCCTGGATGACGTGGAATCTGTATGGGTGGAGCTGCAGAATATCAAAGGGCAGAAAACGCTAGTGGGAGTTGTGTACAGACAACCAAACAGTAGTAATGAGTTTGGGGACAGCATCAAACAAGAAATAAGGGATGTGTGCAATAAAGGTACAGCAGTTATCATGGGTGACTTTAATCTACATATTGATTGGGCTAACCAAACTGGTAACAGTGCGGTGGAGGAAGATTTCCTGGAGTGTATTGGGGATAGTTTTCTAGACCAATATGTCAAGGAACCAACTAGAGTTGGCCATCCTAGACTGGGTGATGTGTAATGAGAAGGGACTAATTAGCAATCTTGATGTGCGAGGCCCCTTTAGGAAGAGTGACCCATAATATGGTAGAATTCTTTATTAAGATGGAGAGTGACCCAGTTAATTCGGAAACCAGGGTCCTGAACTTAAGGAAAGGTAACTTTGATGGTGTGAGACGTGAATTGGCTAGAATAGACTGGCAAAGGATACTTAAAGGGTTGACGGTGGATAAGCAATGGCAAACATTTAAAGATCACATGGATGAACTTCAGCAATTGTACATCCCTGTCTGGAGTAAAAATAAAATGGGGAAGGTGGCTCAACTGTGGCTAACAAGGGAAATTAAGGATAGTGTTAAAACCAAGGAAGAGGCATATAAATTGGCTAGAAAAAGGAACAAACTTGAGGACTGGGAGAAATTTAGAATTCAACAGAGGAGGACTAAGGGTTTAATTAAGAGGGGGAAAATAGAGTAAGAGGAAGCTTGCAAGGAACATAGGGGACCGAGAGTCTAATGAGAAGGAGGAACTGAAGGCTATCCTTATAAAGAGGGAAATTGTGTTAGGGAAACTGAGATTGAAGGCCGATAAATCCCCAGGACCTGATAGTCTGCATCCCAGAGTACATAAGGAAGTGGACATCGAAATAGTGGATGCATTAGTGATCATTTTCTAACAGTCTATTAACTCTGGATCAGTTCCTATGGACTGGAGGGTAGCTAATGTAACATCACTCTTTTTAAAAAAAAAAAAAAAAAGGAGGGAGAGAAAAAACAGATAATTATAGACCGGTTAGCCTGACATCAGTAGTGGGGAAAATGTTGAAATCAATTATTAAAGATGTAATAGCAGCGCATTTGAAAAGCAGTGACAGGATCAGTCCAAGTCAGAATGGCTTTATGAAAGGTAAATCATGCTTGCCAAATCTTCTGGAATTTTTTGAGGATGTAACTAGTAGAGTGGACAAGGGAGAACCAGTGGATGTGGTGTATTTGGACTTTCAAAAGGCTTTTGACAAGGTCCCACACAAGAGATTGGGTGTGCAAAATCAAATCACATGGTATTGGGGGTACATTCGGAAGGTTATTTGTGTCTTCCTTCGTGAAGACAACCGAAGTATTTGTTCAATTTGTCTGCCATTTCTTTGTTCCCCATTATAAATTCACCTGAATCTGACTGCAAGGGACCTATGTTTGTCTTCACTAATCTTTTTCTCTTCACATATTTTATAGAAGCTCTTTACAATATACATTAATGATTTAGATGAAGGAATTGAGTGTAATATCTCCAAGTTTGCAGATGACACTAAACTGGGTGGCGGTGTAAGCTGAGGGGAGGATGCTAAGAGGCTGCAGGGTGACTTGGATAGGTTAGGTGAGTGGGCAAATGCATGGCAGGTGCAGTATAATGTGGATAAATGTAAGGTTATCCACTTTGGGGGCAAAAACAAAGGCAGAATATTATCTGAGGTGCAACGAGACCTGGGTGTCATGGTTCATCAGTCATTGAAAGTTGGCATGCAGGTACAGCAGGTGGTGAAGGCGGCAAATGTTGGCCTTCATAGCTAGGGGATTTGAGTATAGGAGCAGGGAGGTCTTACTGCAGTTGTACAGGGCCTTGGTGAGGCCTCACCTGGAATATTGTGTTCAGTTTTGGTCTCCTAATCTGAGAAAGGACATTTTTGCTATTGAGTGCAGCGAAGGTTCACCAGACTTATTCCCGGGATGGCGGGACTGACATATGAGGAGAGACTGGATCAACTGGGCCTTTATACACTGGAGTTTAGAAGGATGAGGGGATCTCATAGAAACTTAAGATTCTGATGGGACTGGACAGGTTAGATGCAGGAAGAATGTTCCAGATGTTTGGGAGGTCCCGAACCAGGGGACACAGTCTTGGGATAAGGGGTAGGCTATTTAGGACTGATGAGGAGAAACTTCTTCACTCAGTTGTTAACCTGGGAAATTGCCTACCGCAGAGAGTTATTGATGGCAGTTCATTGGATATATTCAAGAGGGAGTGAGATATGGCCCTCACGGCTAAAGGGATCAATGGGTATGGAGAGAAAGCAGGAAAGGGGTACTGAGGGAATCAGCCATGATATTGAATGGCGGTGCAGGCTCGAAGGGCCGAATGGCTTACTCCTGCACCTATTTTCTATGTTTCTAACTGTTGATCCTAGATCATACCTGAGTGACCTATGAGAGATCGCTGGCTGCTATAAGTCAAGAGACTGACTAGACATGATGCTCATCACCTGGATAGCCCTGCTGCATTGCCGATCTGACCCTGTCACTTGTGCTGGCATTTGATGGGGTTGGTGGGAGGGCACACATGTGCTGCAATTCTAAAACCGCACTAACACCTGTGTGCCTTCCTGCCATAACACCAATGCTGCCACTGCATAATCACTGATCTGTGGCAAGGTAGATCCAATAACCCAAAGTACTGATGCTTGTCTGCAACTGATCATCAAACTTTTCAAAATTGTCACCCAGAGGCCCCTCTGCATCCTACAAGGATCCTTGCTCTGTGACCAAAGACTGCCCTTGGGTCACTGGGGTCACTGGGGTCTCTGCTGATGTTCCTGGAGCTTCCAGGACTGTGATGCTGTTGAATGTCCTTCAATGTGCAGTGCATGCTATTGACTTCTGCCTGAGCTACCATCTGTAGCACTCACACACTCTTTCTTTTTTCTCTCTCTCTCTCTCTCTCTCTCTCTCTCTCTCTCTCTCTCTGCACCAATGCTTTATCTCTGAGCATTTATTCTTTTCAATTCAGGAACAGTCGGCCCCCAGGCTCTTTAGCTGAGAGGTGATGCCTTCTGATCCTTTTAAACAACATCCTCTTTGTGTCCCACCAGCTGCTTCTGCTCCTTTCATGTTCTCCCCTGTTCCTCATTAATATCCTTGGATGATGTAGCTGGTGCTTGGGAGGGATAGTGAATGTGAATCTGTGCTGCAAAATGGTTGCTAAAGGGATGTTGTTGTCATCCTCGTGCTGCATCTGGAGAAGGAAGAAACTACCAGATCAGTGGTTATCTGGAAAATGGACCTCAAGTCATTTTCATTTGAAGGAGTAAGGATTTTATGATTTGGTTCATCTGCCAAAGGTTACAATTGAAAGAAAAGCAGAATGCTCTGATGAACCTTCAGCACATGGTCTTCGACTTTGCCATCCTAGTGTGCTTGAAGATTCCTTCAGAATCTGTAAAGCTTTTTTCCTCCATAGTTGATAGGTCCTGGAGTGGTTGGTTGCCAAACTTGTCACCAATCTCTTCTAGCTATTATGGACTGCCTTAAAAGTTTTATAGAAGAGGAGGTGGTAATTTAGTGCATTTCACTTGTGCTGGCTTTATTATAAAAAAAATTAAAAACCTGAATTGATTTTCAATATCATGAGATTCAGTAAAATTAAGGTGTCTACATACAAGCCATGGAAGGTGAGGGTGGGGGGAGGGGTAGGCTGTGTGAACAAATGTCCAGGTGAAGGCTAGGGTGTATAAAACAGCTCCATCCTGGGCATCAATGCTAAACAATTTGAGCACTTTAATGCAAATGTGAGGGGCAGCCACGAAGTGGCAGATGTGCATTCTCCAAAGGACTGGCTGGTAAGGTCAGGGTGAGCCAAATGGTTTCCTTCTGTGTTGTAACTTTGGTTATTTACTGCCTGCGCTGAGTAGACAGTATCTAGTGATTTTGAATGTAGACACCATGTTTCCGGATTCGGGACGTCCGAAAGAAGTTTTGAAATCTGGAAATACCCGAACCTCAGCCCGTGCGTTTCCAGATTTGGGACGTCGGAAAGACGTTCCGGATATTTCTGGATTTCGGAACAGCCTCAGTCCCGAGGTTTCTGGATTTCGGACACTCTACCTGTACTGAGAATTTCTTGTCCTGCTTTGCAGCTGCACCTACCTTTTTTTTTAGCTGTTTCTTTGCACTTCTGATCACTTTTTACTTATGTCTGTTTGTCTGGTCTGTCTGTAGAGGCCATTTTTTGTTTCTATTTCTTTATTAATCCATTTAGAATCATGCTTATTTCATTTGATCTAGCTTGTTCTAGCGACATATTTATCCTGCATGATCACATCCTCTTCTGGCACTTAAAAATTGAGCTTTTAAAAGACCAGGTTTAACTAGTTTCACTTATGACTGTTTAAAATAAAATATTAAATTTAGCAGATGCAAATTGAGCCCCCATTGTTCATTTAGTAAGCCTTAAGAGGGACATTGCGTTTTTTAAATAAAAAAACACACTTTCTTCTTCTTTTTCAGCATTATGCCATGGGAAGCTGTCGTCTGCATGTACCGTTTTTTGGGAGCGGATAAATGCATGTATCCATTTATTGCTGAGAGAAAACAGGCTTTGAACAACAATGAAGCCAAAAATGAAATCTAAAGCAAAACTGCTTACTACATCCAGCACTGGGACACCTCACAGAAGTGGATGCAATATTTAACTTGTCAACAGCTCCATACAATTCAGAACGATGAGTGTTAGCAGTGACTTGAGTGATGCACTCTTGGCAAATGGCTGTGAAACTTCAGCTTTCCATGATCACTGTGGATAAAGCAATTATTACCGTACCTGTGTATTGAACAAGTCACAAGAAGATAAATGTATTATGCCAATCTTTTTGTATAATTTTTCTAGTGATTAGACTTGCACACATTTAATGGCAACTGAACAAAGCAAGATTTGATATGTTTAACATTTGACTTTTACTCAGCAATGCCATTTGTGTGTTTGCTGTTAGAGCTGTATTGTATGTGATGTTCAACTAGAGACTGGGGTAAGTGCAGTACTTTAGAAAATTCCAGTTATTATAACTTTTTAAATAGTAAATGCACTGTAATTATTGACAACTTCTCCCACAGTTCACCCCAAGTAATTCTGTGAACATGGCATTGTAGCAGTAATTCTGTGTTACTTTCCCTATGAAACACTGCAAATTACTCCAAATGGATCTTGCAGTTTAAAATTGCAGAACAAACCTGTTCCCGTTCAGCATGTGGAACCTTTTTTTTTAGGAAAATCTCATTAGTGTGCCTTTTTGAATCTAGTTTAAATATTGTCCTATTTTCTGTGGATTCGTGGTCCATTTTTAAAAACCTGAAATTTCTACCTCCTTTGTATATCTATTTGTATAACATCTAAATTTGTTTAACATCAAGTTATAAAAGTCATGTCTTTTGTGCATCTTGGGTCACTTTATATGAAGACCAATGTCTGTAGTCTTAAATTTTTTTTAGTAATATAGGTAATTGTAAAGAAGTTTTTAATTAAAATGTGATTTTTAGATGCAAAAGATGTGCACAATTTTTATGGTGCTTGGTATTGAGGAAACAATATTTGCATTGGAATGAGGCTTTTGTGATCAAACGTCTCAGCCATACAAGTTGGGTGTTCTATTGGTTAAATAAGCCAGAGAGTACCCTTCCCACCATTTTAAATAAACCTTTATGGCCTTCAAGAGAATTTTGTGCCCAAATACACTACCCTACAAGACACTACCACTGAAATTAATAACTACAAACATTCTCCAATTGACAACCACATTGAAAGAATTTGTGAAGTATCCTCATTTTCTTAACTGAACTCCATAAATTTTGGGTAGGTCCATGATTTATTATGCTAGCTAAAACCCTTTTATTCTCCCCTACCCCCCTCTCTTTCTCTGTCGTCCTCTTTTTTAAAAGGCAGCGACTGCTGCCAACGAAGTTGAAGCAGCTGCGCATGCACAGTTTGTGTTTTTTTTGGTTGTTCGCATACAGATATAATAAGAACAATTCTGGGGAAAGGCAGCACCGAAGGTTTTTTTTTGACAGTTGTTTAAAAAATGTGGTTTGGGTTTCACTCCATAAACATCTTTCACCTCCTTGCTAGAGATTTGGTACCTCATAAACAATGAAAGATTACATTAACAAAAACAAATAATCTAGTCATTATCACATTGCTGTTTGTGGGAGTTTGCTGTGCGCCAGTTGGCTGCCGCAATTCCTACATTACAACAGTGACCACACAAATACTTAATTGGCTGTAAAGCGCTTTGAGACATCCTGCAGTTGTGAAAGGTGCTATATAAATCCAAGTATTTCTTTATTTGATGTTACTGGGGGGGGAAAAACATTTTTGGTCATTTAAAAAATGTTTTTATTTGCCCTGGCAGCATGCAAGACTGAGCAAGTCAACATAACCTATTGGTGTGGCAAAGACAGGCCTCCGATGTTCTGATTGGCTAGCAGCCTCGACGACCGATCGTTTTGGAGTCACTATAGGTTTTTTTCCAATGCCAAACATTGCATCTTAATAGCTAATTAAGTAGTTGCGGATGCGCAAAACGATTCTGCGCAGCTTCTGTTGGCACCAGCTTCTGGTTCGTTAGTAGTAGTCGCTCTATTTTTAAAAATTGTAAATCTCAATAGGAACAATATGCAAATTTCTCCTCTCGATCTGTGATCCAGCATATGGATACAGGTGCTCTGTTAACATGTGATCTAGAAACTTCACACAACTATATTACACTCTTGGCCACTTTTAAATGTGTTTTTGTTATATAGGGGCAAAGTCTTTCCTTTGCCACCTATGACCCTTCCATGACTACAGACCCTACCTTTAATGGAAGATGGAGTGAGATTTAAAGAAGCTTAAGTTTCAGGCAAGGTGTAGTTCAATAAGGGCCAGCTGCTTGCCAACTTGCTTTTTCTGCTATGGAGGCATTTATCATGCTATTTGGCTGCTAGAAGGTATGCATTTAATTTGAAACTTGTTGCAATAAAATGCATTGACAAAGATTTGATATTCGTAACTTTTGTTAGAACAACAGAGATTGTGGGGGGCATTTTTTTTGAATGAGGATGGGACAAGATAGATGGAAGCAGACTGTGTTCAGTAGTTGAGGCCAAGAACAAGGATCTATAGATACATGATTAAATGTGGTAGATTTAAAACAGAGGGCAGGAGAAACTTCTTCACAGTTGAGTTTGTGGAATTAATTTCCAGGTTAGTGACTGAGGTACTGGGTAAATGTGTTTAAGATTATTTGCTCAGATGGAGAGTAAATGCTTATAGACTAGTTAGGCTGAACAGCCTTTCTATTTTGTAACTTCTATATATGTACCTTCAGGCTGCATTAGCTAAGAAAAATTTACATGCTGTACTTGTAACTTGCTCTTATTTAAAAAAAGATTCTTGTGATCTTAACTTTAAGCCTTTAAGTTTAGCAGCTGTTTTCATGATAGGCATGTGGAAGAAAGGAAGTGGAGTCCATCAGTTCAAATCCAAACCTCTCTCATTCTTCACAATAATGAGCTTTGCTAGACAAAGAAGAAAGGAGTATATGAATGTTGGATTTGTGGTTTGGGTTAACGACTAATAGCCAATTTTCTATTGTCTTGATGCCAAAATACCGTACCAAAATGAACTGATAAGGAAATAAATAATGCTGGGGTTTTCTGACCTTTAATTGTTTTGTTCTATGCTTACTGTCGTGCTCAGTTGGATGAGCATTAAAGATTTGGTGAAATTGGTGTATGCCATTGGGGAAAAAAGTGCTCATAGCAAATCGGCAGCCTGTTTTGCACAATGCTGAATTATTTTCCATTTGAGCAAGGTTTAAAATGGGCTGGCAATTTACTGAGTTGTTCTTCTACAGACGTACACACATTTTACTCCTACAATGTGAATATGGAGTTAGTTTTTTGGAGGAAGGCAAAACTGGGTTTTCAATGCATCGATAGAAAGCAAGAGTGAATTCTCTTTCTCCTTCCTCTGATTAGTTGCACAGTCCTCTCCTCTCTTAGTAACTTTACACATTTGGTAAGCAAGTTATAGAATAACCATTGTATGGACCTCAGGTGCATAGTAGTTTCAACTATCCCTAAAAAAAAAAATGCCTTTTTAATTGGGTCAACATTTCTAATTGCAAAATTGGACAACTCTTAATCTCTGGAAATGGTTGTGACTCTCTGAAATTTACTTAATTCTACGGCTTTTATTCTCTTTCCAAAGCACTTAATAGTTTCACTTGAAGACACTGTCTTTTTTTAATATGCACCTACAAGCCCTTCCACATTTAATATTGAATAGGCTACTGGCAAATGCTTCAGCTCATGGTTTTTAAAATCCCTATATCTTGCTTGCTTTCTATCACTTGGACTCCATTTCCACCATGCTCTGGACTAATTTATTGGAATCCAGGAGAAGTCATGTTACTCCAGATGTTTTGGGAAAAGGTTGTTGCTTTTCATGATAGAATAGTATAGCTGCATTGGTTGTTGGTGCTCATGGACCCAGCTTTATTCTGTAGTCTACATTCTAGATGCTTGTATTTGTTTAGAATCTCAAATGTATAGTTTGCAAGAAGTTAATGCAATATTGGTTAAAATGAAAACCATAGTAACTTTGGAACGCTCTGCATTGTCTCTGGAATGAGTTCACTTCAAAATGTTTGGTTTTATCTGTCTCTTGAAATGATCCCCTTCAGTTCCAAACATTCAGGATATATCCGTAACTAAGTTTTATTCCCTTCATATGGTTTACTCCAATGTCTTTTGATTTTTTTTTAAATGTCATGGTACTGCACAATATTGATGGAATTCTATAGAATTTTTCAACATTTATTGATTATGAACTTTCTTAAATAAACCTAACTTTGTCAACTTTGCCAGTTTTGAATTATTTGTGTAGCTTAACATTTGATGTAGCACAGGATACCAGTTTTAAATTGTAAATTGTCTTATAAACTTATGGAAATATTGAAGGTCGGTAAGTCCTCCAGATATATAGCTAGCTCCCTTACAATATTTAGTCTCTAGCTTTGATATATTAAGCACACTACTATATGGTTTCCAGTGTATTTAAGCCAATTTAATGGTCCTGAACAATAGAAAATCTCCAATAAAATTGAAAGGCAAAGATTTGCTCTGTGGGTGCTCAAAAATAAACAGCATAACTGATTTACAGTCTCACTTTTATTGCATTGCTAGCCTTTGATATCTAGTGCTGTAATGGAACTGGTCAAAGGTTTTGGGTTTTGCATCTATTGCTATAAGAGCCAGACTTCGGTAAATAAATAGAGCAACTGAGTCTCAAACACATGTAATTTAAAGCACTTTTCACCTGTTTGTGCTATATTGCTGTTTGTTCTCTATACTCCTTGGAGCAGCAGGATGCGATAATAAAAAGAAAAACCTGCATTTTATATAGAACACAAGAAATGGGAGCAGGAGTAGGCCATTTGACCCCTTGAGCCTGCTTTGCCATTTAATAAGATCATGGCTGATCTGATCATGGACTCAGTTCTACTTCCCACAGTTCTGCACCCCATAACCCTTTATTCCCTTATCACTCAAATCTGTCTATCTCCGCCTTAAATATATTCAATGATCCAGCCTTCACAGCTCTCTGAGGCAGAGAATTCCACAGATTTACAACCCTCTGAGAAGAAATTCCTCCTCATCTTGGTTTTAAATGGGTGGCCTCTTATTCTGAGATTATGTCCCCTAGTTTTAGTTTCCCCTGAGTGGAAATATCCTCTCTGCATCCAACTTGTCGAGCCCTCATTATCTTATCTGTTTTGGTAAGATCCAGTGAGTATAGTCCCAACCTACTTAATCTATCTTCATAAGTCAATCCCCATGAATTAATAAATTGTGTAGGCAAATACAGCAGGCATTTTGCAAGATCTTGCAGCCCATAATGAAGTGTATAACCAATTAATCTGTTGGGGGTGATGGTGGTTAAAGAAGCAGTGCTGTGATCTTTTAACATCCATCAGAATGGTAGTTGGGAACGTGTTTTTCATATTATCTCATTTGAAGAGCACTCCACTGCATTATCACCTTGGTTATGCACTCCAGTCCTGAACTACAAATTGACATTAAGATCTATATTACAGATGAACTTCCTTAGATTCTATATTTGAAGTAATATTCTTTTGACACACTAGTGTAGTGACATTTCCACATTCCCCATATACTAGAAACATTCCACTGCCTCCTGTAGAGTTCTTGTCCGACATAATGTACAATTTCCTGCAGTTAAACATTGGGAAGTCCAAAGCCATCGTCTTCAACCCCTGCCAAAAACTGCACACCCTTGCTACCGATTCCATCCCCCTCCATGCTCTGCCTCATGTTGAACCAGACAGTTCGCAATGTACTCCGTGAGCTTCCGTCCCATATCTTCAAAACTACCTACTTCCCCCTGCCTTAGCCCATCTGCTGCTGAAACCCTCAAGCTCTAGATTTCACTATTGCCCAATTCAATCCTCCACCTTGCATAAACATTAGCTAATCCAAAACTCTGCCGCCCATATCCTATGCTCCACCAAGTCCTTGCTGACCTACACGGTCACCCAGTGCTTCAAATTTAAAATGCTCATGTTTAAATCTTTTCATCACCTTGCTCTTTCCTATCTCTATCCTTCTCCAGCCCTACAACTCTCCAAGAACCATATTTGTTTTCACTTCAGATTTTATGCACCAACAGATTTTTCTTCAAATGTCCCATGTTCACCATCTTGGCTATTTGCACATTCTTACTTTTAATGTCTTCATAGAAACATAGAAAATAAGTGCAGGAGTAGGCCATTCGGCTCTTTGAGCCTGCACCACCATTGAATAAGATCATGGCTGATCATTCCCTCAGTACCCCTTTCCTGCTTTCTCTCCATATCCCTTGATCCCCTTAGCCGTAAGGGCCATATCTAACTCCCTCTTGAATATATCCAATGAACTGGCATCAACAACTCTGCGGCAGTCCAGACTCCTCAGTCTGAGGAGAAACTTCAAACTGCTGCTCTTCTATGAAGTAGTTTGCCGGCCAATCGGCCCACCAACTTCTCACTCATTACAATATTTGCTGATTGTTTCCCCTCTTAAACTGCTTACTTTTTTTTAGTTTTCATTTCTGATACCTATCTTTTTACAGATGGACCTGTTCTGTGTTTCTAGTATTCTGTCTTTCAGATTTCCAGCAGTTTTTATTATTTCATATTTTTTCCAAATACATCACTCAAAAATGATCTGTTGGCCTCACTGAATTAAACACTGCATAGTTGTGGCAAAGAAATTGCTAGACCTGAAACTGACTATGAAGATGGGGAGAGGACTGGCCGTTTTGCATAAGTTTTATGAAGTGTTCTATGCAGTTTGTTAATTGAAAATCTTGCTGGAAAACTTGTTTGTCTGTTAGATGTCAAGCATTATGGATCTACCTTTAGTGGCGTATATGAGACCGGAGCAGAGTATAGTAGTGATTATGCCGATAGACTGGTAACCCAGATACCACAAAATCAAATGCCATGTGGGGAAGCTTAATTTTGTTTTAATGGTAATTTGTGGGCAGGCACTAAACATATCCATGAAAGTAGTTGGCTTAAATCATTAAGTTGTTGAGTTTCATTCTATTAAACTTTTTAGGGGAACAGAGTTTAAGAATGTAATAAAGATTTGATTTAATTAAATTTAATATGGGAGCAACACAGTCCCATGATATGTAGCGCCTCTGCAATGTGCAAGGTCTTGGATGCTTTTGCGTGTCTGAGATGACTACATGTGTTGGAGGTTTCTCCATCTGCTTGATGTGGACATTTTCGAACTTGAGCAGTAACTGTGAACATTCCTTCACGTACAGGAGGCTGAGGGGGACCATTGCATTGTCCAGAGGGTGGTTACCCTGCAGGCAGATCAAGTTAGTGAGAAAAGGAAGTGGATAACTATCCATCAGGGGAGGAACAGGAGAGAGCAGGGATCCCCTGACTAAAAACAGAAAATGTTGGAAATATTCACATCAGGCAGCATCTGTGGAGAGAGAAACAGTTGACATTTCAGGTCTGCAATCCTTCGTCAAAAAATGTTACAAATGTAACTGGTTTTGAGCAAGTACAAATGCAGGGAAGGGGAGGAGGCAAGAACAAAAGGGAGGGTTTGTGATGGGGTGGAAGGTAGGAGTGACTAAATGACAAAAGGGATGATGGAACAAGGCGAAAGGGTGTTAATGGAACAAGTGAAGAAACAAAAGATGGGTCTGAAGGAGCTGTAAATCATAGAATCATAAAATTATAGTGCCAAAGGAAGCCATTCAGTCCATCGTGCCTGTGCTGTCTCTTTGGTAGAGCTATCCAATTAATTCCACTCTGCTGCTTTTACCCCATACCCCTGTGAATATGTTCCTTTCAAGTAATTTATCCAATTCGCTCTCGCATGTTTTAGTAAATCTGCTTCCAGATCACAACTTGCTGTGCAAAAAAAAAAATCTTTCCGTACACTGCCTCTAGTTCTTTTATCAATCACCTTCAATTTGTCTTCTGGTTACCAACCCTTCTGCCATTGGAGACTGTTTCTCCTTATTTACTCAAAACCAAAACCATTCATGATTTTGAACACCTCTATCAAATATCTTAACCTTTTCTGTTCTAAGGGGAACATTCCCAGCTTCTCCAGTCTCTACTTAACTGAAGTCCTTCTTCCCTGGTACCAATCTAATAAATCTCTTCTGCACCCTCTCCAATGCCTTGATATCCTTCTTAAAATGTGGTGCCCAGAATTGAACACACTGCTCCAGCTGAGGCCTAACTAGTGTTTTATAAATGTTCAGCATCATCTCTTTTCTCTTGTACTCTATTCCTCTATTAATAAAGCCAAGGGTCCCATATGTTTTTTTTTAAACAACCTTCTCAACTTCTCCTGCCACCTTCACGGAGCAAGCTCGAAGGGCCATATGACCTACTCCTACTCCTATTTCTTATGTTCAAAGATTTGTGTACATACACGCCCAGGTCTCTGTTCCTGCACCCCCTTTAAAATTTGGTAACTGGAGCATCATTACCAGCACCTACTGTCTGGAAAAAAATAAGCAGTGGTTATGATCTCATTCTTGAACTCTCTGCTGAGTCCGGAAGGCTGTAAAGTGCTTTCTCAAAAGATGAGATGCTATATTCCTTGAGCTTCTTTCAAACTGAAGGTCAGAAGGGAGTGGGCCAGTGTTTTGAAATAGAGAAATAGGGGAAAGGAAGACTTGGGAGATGGACCGTGGAAGGTGAGGGAGGGAATCATAGAAATTTACAGCATGGAAGGAGGCCATTTTGGTCCATCCAGTCCGTGCCGACCGACAGAGCTATCCAGCCTAATCCCACTTTCCAGCTCTTGGTCCATAGCCTTGTAGCTTACGGCACTTCAAGTGCATATCCAAGTATTTTTTTTAAATGTGCCTCTACCACCCTTTTCAGGCAATGAGTTCCAGATCCCTACCACCCTCTGGATTTAAAAAAAAAAAGTTCCTTCAAATCCACTCTAAACTTCCTACCAACTACTTTAAATCTATGTCCCCTGGTTGTTGACCCTTCTGCTCAGGGAAAAATAGGTCTTTCCTATCCATTCTATTTAGGCCCCTCATAATTTTATATACCTCTAAGATCTCCCCTTAGCCTCCTTTGTTCCAAAGAAAACCACTCCAGCCTACTATTCAATAATTCCTCAAAGCAAAAATTCTCCAGTCCAGGCAACACCCTCGCAAATCTCCCCTGTACTCTCTAGTACAAACACATCTCTCCCATAATGTGGTGACCAGAACTGCACGCTGTGGCCAAACTAGTGTTTTATACAGTTCAAGAATAGCCACCCTGCTCTTGTAGTCTATGCCTCGGCTAATAAAAGCAAATATTCCGTATACCTTGACCACCTTATCTACCCGGCCTGCTACCGTCGGGGATCTGTGAACATGCACCCCAATGTTCCTTTGTACCTCTACACTCCCCAGTATTCCCTTGCCTTGTTAGCCCTCTCCCAAATGCATTACCTCACACTTCTCCAGATTGAATTCCATTTGCCACTGTTCTGCCCACTTCACCAGTTCATTGATATCTTCCTGCAGTCTACAGCTTTCTTCTTCATTATCAACTGCATAGACAATTTTTCTATCAGCTGCAACTTCTTAATCATACCCCCTACATTCAAGTTTAAATCATTGGTATATACCACAAACAAAGGGACCTAGTACTGAGTCCTGCAGAACTCCACTGGAAACAGCCTTCCAGTCACAAAAACACCCATCAACCATTACCCTTTGCTTCCTGCCTCTGAGCCAAATTTGGATCCAACTTGCCACTTTGCCTTTGATCCCATGGGTTTTTACTTTCATGACCAGTCTGCCATGTGGGACCTTATCAAAAGCCTTGCTAAAATCCATATAGACTACATCAAACGCACTACCCTCATCAACCCTCCTTGTTGCCTCCTCAAAAAATTCAATCCAGTAAGTCGGACATGACCTTCCCTTAACAAATCCATGCTGACTGTTCTTGAATGATCTGTGTCTTTCTAAATGAAGATTTATCCTGTCCCTCAGAATTTTTTCTAATAATTTTCCCAGCACCAAGGTTAGGCTGACTGGCCTCTGATTACTCGGTCTATCCCTTGCTCCCTTTTTAAACAAAGGTACAACGTGAGTAGTCCTCCAGTCCTCTGGCACCACACCTGTAGCCAGAGAGGATTGAATAATAATGGTTACAGCCTCTGCTAGTTTCTCTTGCTTCTCTTAACAGCCTGGGATACATTTCATCCAGGCCTAGGGATTAATCCAATTTCAAAGCTGCTAAGCCCTTTAATACGTCCTCTCTCGCTGTTTATCTCATCTAATATTTCACACTCCTCCTCCCTGATTGCAGTGTCTGCATCGTCCCTCTCTTTTGTGAAAACGGATGCAAAGTATTCATTAAGAACTATACCCATGTATTCTGCCTTCACACACACATTACCTTCATGGTCTCTAATAGGCTCTACTCTTTCTTTAGTTATCCTCTTGCTCTTAATATATTTATAAAGTATCTTTGGGTTTTCCTTGATTTTACTTGCCAACATTTTTTCATGTGCTCTCTTTGCCTAATTTCCTTTTTAATTTCACCTCTACACTTTTTATACTCCTAGGGATTTGGCAGTATTGAGCCCTTGGTATCTGTCATAAGCCTCCCTTTTTCTTTACCCTACCCTATATGCCCCTTGACATCCATGGAGCTCTAGATTTGTCAGTCCACCCTTTTTCTTTAAGGGAACATACTTGCTCTGAACTCTCAGGATCTCTTCCTTGAATGCCTCCCATTGCTCGGACGCTGATTTACCTTCCAGTAGCTGTCCAGCTTGGCTTAAAAAAAAAGATATAGTAGGAGTGTCGAGGTTGTGACGAAGGAGCAGCGAGAGACTGTAGAGGAACATGATTGGGGCCCAGGGGACCAAGACCTATCTCTATCAAGCCAGTGTGGTGGCTGGTGTGTAACGGCCATCACACGTTTAAAAAAATCTATGCACAGGCATCTTCCATCCTTGAGGATGTAGTTCGGGTCCTTCATTGAAACACTTGTGAACTCATCCTTTTTGGCGTGGAAACAAGTCATCCTCGTTTCAAGGGACCGCTTATGATGATGACCTTGGCTAAATCACATCTCAGCTCAGTAAAATTGGCTTTACCCCAATTGAGAACTTTTATTCCTGGTCTATATTTGTCCTTTTCTATAACGACCCTAAATCTAATGAAATTATGATCACTAGCACCAAAATGCTCTCCAAGTGATACCCCTTCCACCTGGCCAGCTTCATTCCCTTAAACTAAGTCCAGAACCGCCCCCTCCCTTGTTGGGCTTGCTACAGACTGGCTAAAAAAGTTCTCCTGAATGCATTTTTGGAATTTTACACCCTCTATACCTTTCACACTAATTTTATCCCAGTTAATATTAGGGTAGTTGAAATGCCATACTATTACTGCCCTATAGTTTTTGCACTTCTCAGAAATTTGCCTCCATATTTGCTCTTCAATCTCCCTCTGACTGTTGTGGGATCTATCGTACTCTCCCAGCAGTGTGACTGCCCCTTTTTGTTCTTCAATTGAACCCATATGGCCTCATTTAATGATCCTTCTAATATATCATCCCACCTCATAGCTTTAAATTGTTTTTTTTAATTAATACTGCGATCTCCCTCTTTTTTTTTATCCCCCTCTCTATCCCGTCTGAAAACTCTGTAACCGGGACTGTTGAGCTGCTATACTTGCCCTTCTTTCAGCCATGTCTCAGTAATAGCTATAATATCCTACTCCGAAGTGTCTATCTGTGCTCTCAGGTCATCTGCCTTATTCCCTAGACTCCTTGCATTGAAGTATATACCATTTAGCACTGACAAACTCCTTTGTCTATTTTCTAGCCTTTGTTTCCTCTGCCTTCCAAACTCACTTTCTAATTTTCTGCTTTCCAATTCCAGCTTTGCTTCTCTCCCTTCTGAATCTACTCTCTGGTTCCCATTCCCCTGTGAAACTAGTTTAAACCCTCCCCAACAGCAGTAGCAACCCACGCCCCCCCCCCCCCCCAGCGAGGATGTTGGTCCCAGCTTTGTTGAGGTGTAACTCGTCCGACTTGTACAAGTCCCAATGCCTCTAAAGGAATCTTAAAGCCCTCCTTCCTGCACAATCTCTTCAGCTATGCATTTATCTGCCCTACCCTCCTATTTCTGTACTCATTAGCTCGGGGCACCGGGAGAAATCCGGAGATTACTACTTTTGAGATCCTGCTTTTTAATCTCTCTCCTTGCTCCCTAAAGTCTGCCTGCAGGACCTCATCCCTCTTTCTACCTATTACATTGGTACTGATATGGACCTCAACTTCTGGCTGTTCACCCTCTCCCCTCAGAATGTCCTGCAGCTGCTCAGTGACATCTTTGACCCTGGCACCAGGGAAACAACATACCATGCTGGAATCACGTCTGCAGCCACAGGAACACCTGTCTGCTCCCCTAACTCGAATCCCCTACGTGCCTGGTCCTCCTGTCTGGTGGTCACGCATTCCCTCTCTGCCTGTACACTCTTAAGCTGCAGGGTGACAACCTCTAGAAACATATTATCCACAAAGTTCTCAGCCTCGCGGCTGCACTGTAGTAACTCCAGCTACCGCTCAAGCTCCAAAACCCGGAGCTCGAGCTGCCACAGCTGGTGACACTTGTTCATTCCACGGGACTGAGCTGCCCTGCCATGCCTCTATTTAATAGACTAAGAACTAACTTAGCAGAAATAAACTTAAAACTTTTTTTTTAAAAAAGCACTCACCAATCAGCTCCTTCCCTTGTTCCAACGTCACTTTTTTTTTACTCTGACATCACTTTTGAATTCTGCCTCTGTTGAGTTGCTCCCAGCTCCGGTCCACCTCCTCCGCTCTTGGGCCTTCTCTGCCACGCTATTTATTTACTCAGCCTCCGCTGCCAGTTCCCGTTCTCGCACAGGTCCATCTTCTCTGGTCTCGGGCCTCCTCTGCTCTTCTATTTTTTTTTTTAACTCAGCCTCCGCTCCTAGCTCCTGTCCTCGCACAGGTCCACCTCCTCGAATGATGGAAATTTGAAGCAGAATTGATTTTTAAAAATTCCAGTTCAGACCGAGAGCAGACAGCAGCATCGATACAGTCATCAATGTACTGGGAAAAAAAGGTAGGACTAGGACAACGAATGTTCCACATATCCCATGAAAAGGCAGACATACAGGTCCTATATGGGTTCCCATAGTGACACCTTTAATTTGGAGGAGGTGAGTGGAGCCAAAGGAGTTGTTCAATGTGAGAACAAGTTCAGTGTGGCGAAGGAGGGCATTGGTGCCGCTTCATTCTTCATCCCACTCCCACTCTGACCTCTCTGTCCTTGACCTAATACACTATTCCAAGGAAGCTCAAGGAACAGCATATCATCTTTCAATTAGGCACTTTACAGCTTAACATTGAGCTCAACAATTTCAGATTATAACTTCTGCTCCCATTTTTTTGGACAGCAGGTGCTGGTAATATTTCTGCTGTTGCCATTTACAGCTCCTCTAGACCCATCTTTTGTTTCTTTACTTGTCCCATTACCATCCCTTTACCTTGCATCCTTGTCCCTTTTGTCATTTCATCTCTCCTACTTTCTACCTTATCACTGGCCTTCCCGTTTGTTCTTTCTATTCCCCCCCCTACCGCCCCTTTCCATCTTAGTACTTGCTTCAAAACTAGTACATCTCTAACCATTTCCCATTCTGACAAAAGGTCATCACCCTGAAACGTTAACTCTCTCTCTCCACAGATGCTACTTGACCTGTGTATTTCCAGCATTTTCTCTTTTTATTCGCTTTCAACCCCATCACTTCCCAAAAAGGCGCTGAAGGTATTGTTACACTCACTGCACTGAGGTCACTCTCCTCCGGTGTCTTCAGTGTACCATAGTTTTCTCGTTGTGGTCCTGATAAGAGGAATAAAAGGAATAAAGTAAAACCTCTCGAGGAGGATTTGCCAGAACAATAAATAGACTTGTTCTAATGTGTGCAGACACATCAGGTTGGCTCAACAATGCTTGCGAACACGGTTAGTATCTTTCGTGAGTGCTGCTAATCAGGCATTGCTGGCTGATGAGCTTCTGAAGAACCACCCAGGCCTTCACATCAATCTGTACTTAATGCAACCCACGGGAGGGGCTTGAGCACTTGCACAAAGTGAGGTGTAGCCACCTGGATCAGCAGATGCAGGTCTGTGGTTACGAGTGAGTAAGCACAGAGCACTTCTTATGTAGCCCGACCTACTTGACATCCCATTAATTATTCCGTTCTTCTTCCAGCACCTCAGGGAGGAAGAGTCCCTTGGAGAAACTTACTGGAGAAAATGCTGTGGGCATTTATGTGCATTATTCTGTTGATCAGACACAAACTGAACATTGCGTTGAATCCCTGTAGTTCATAGATGGGGAGCTGTTGTTATGTGGAGCTACATGTGTGTACCAATGACACCAGGACTTTGCAAAAACTTAGTATTCTCTCCGGTTGCTCTCTTGTCCATGGGGGGAAAATTATTACATTGTTTTATCTGACTTTGTGCATTGATGCACTGCAGATTCATTAATATTACTGATTTGCCTATTGGCTACCTGAAAAGAAAAGTTCAACTTTATCACCCTCACTGGCAGTGCCAAGCCTGCCCTGCAGTTTAGATGTAAATCCATAGACAGTTGAGTGTCCTGAATCTGACAACCTCAGGACCGAGGCCGAGCCGGTTTTTGTATTTTCCTGGACTTTGGAACGTGTTTCTGACATCCGACATCTGGAAACACCCGAGCCCAGGTTCAGGTATTTCCAGATTTCAGAACTTCGGGGGGTGGGGGTTGCTCTCCGAGGAGCTGTTCGGGTCACCGGCCCCATCCAGGAGGTCATTGGGCGGGGTGCAGCTGCCGAGGAGTAGTTTGGGCGGGCCCAGCCGGCGAGGAGTAGTTTGGGCGAGGGCCCGCCAGGACGAAGGTGTTTGGGCGGGCCCAGCTGCCGAGGAGTTGTTCGGGCAGGCCCCGCCAAGAAGGTGTTCGGCGGGTCCAGCCGAGGTTGTTGTCGGGCTGGTGGGCCCCGCCGAGGAGGTCATCATCGGGCTGGTGGGCCCAGCCAAGGATATTGTCGTCGGGCGGGGCCCCGCCCAGGAGGTGTTCGGGCGGGCCGACCCCGCCGAGGAGGTGTTTGGGTGGGCCGGTGAGGAGGCCCCGTGGTAAGGGCGGCAAGGCAAGCGGTGAGGCCCCGAGGTCGGCAGGGTCGTCCGGTCCGGATTTCGGTACATTTTACGGATTCCGGACACCCTAACAGGGATCGTCCCGGAGTCCGGAACATTCCAGGTTCCAGCACTCTGGATTTTGGACGCTTAACCTGTAACTGCATTTAAAATGAGAGATCTGCATTTAAAATAAAAATGGGAGCAATATTAAACTTATCAAACTCAAAGAGGATCCAGATGGTCTCGATGGATTACATCTGTTCATCTTAAAAGAATCTAGGGAAGAGATAGCAGGGGCATTACAACACATATTTAATAATTCATTCGAAAAAAGGTGCAGTGCCAGAGGACTGGCGATAGCTAACGTAATAACCTATATTTAAGAAGGGGGATAGAACATGTCCAGAGAATTATAGACCAGTCAGCTTAACATTGGTGGTAGGAAAAATAATGGAATCCCTACAAAAGGAGAAAATAGAAGAACATCTAGAAACCAAAAATATCATAAGAACATAGGAATTAGGAGGAGGAGTCGGCCTTTCGGTCCCTCAAGTCTGCTCCGCCATTTAATGAGATCATGGCTGATTTTCTACCTCAACTCCACTTTCCTGCACTATCCTCAGATCCCTTGATTCCAAAAATCTATCGATCTCTGTCAAAGATTGAGCCTCCACAGCCCTCTGGGATAGAGAATTCCAAAGATTCATCACCCTCTCAGTGAAGAAGTTTTTCCTCATCTCAGTCCTAAATGGCCGACCCCTTATTGTGAGACTGTGACCCCTGGTTCTAGACTCTGAATATTCAGCATGGATTTTAAAAAGGGAAAGTCTTGCTTGATCAACCTAATTGAATTTTTTGAAGAGGTAATGGAGAAAGTAGACAAGAGTAATGCAGCAAATGTAATTAATCTAGATTTTCAAAAGGCCTTCGATAAGGTACTACATAATAGACTAATGAATAAGGTCAGAGGAGAAGTAGCAGACTGAATAGTTAGCTGGCTTCAAGACAGAAAGCAGAGAGTAGGGGTAAAGGGTAGCTATACACAATGGCAGAAGGATCAGTGCTGGGGCCACTGTTGTTCACAATTTATATTAACAATTTAGACTTTGGAATCAAAAAAACTATTTATACATTTGCAGACACCAAATTGGGGAGGATAGCCAATACTGAGGAGGACTGCAACAAATTACATTAATACACCTGCAGAATGGACACATAATTGGCTAATGAAATTCAATGCAGATAAGTGTGAGGTATTACATTTTGGTAAGAAAAATAAGGAGGTCACATATTTCTTGGAAAATAAGAATCTAAATGGGGTAGAGGAGCAAAGGGATCATGGAGTACAAATAAACAAATCACAAAGTATCGACACAGGTTAACATGTCCATAAAAAAGCAAACCAAGCACCAGGGTTTCTTTCCCGAGGGATGGAAACATAGAAAATAGGTGCAGGAGTAGGCCATTCGGCCCTTCGAGCCTGCACCGCCATTCAATGAGTTCATGGCTGAACATACAAATTCAGTACCCCATTCCTGCTTTCTCACCATACCCCTTGATCCCCCTAATAGTAAGGACTACATCTAACTCCTTTTTGAATATATTTAGTGAATTGGCCTCAACAACTTTCTGTGGTAGAGAATTCCACAGGTTCACCACTCTCTGGGTGAAGAAGTTTCTCCTCATCTCGGTCCTAAATGGCTTACCCCTTATCCTTAGACTGTGACCCCTGGTTCTGGACTTCCCCAACATTGGGAACATTCTTCCTGCATCTAACCTGTCTAAACCCGTCAGAATTTTAAACGTTTCTATGAGATCCCCTCTCATTCTTCTGAACTCCAGTGAATACAAGTCCAGTTGATCCAATCTTTCTTGATATGTCAGTCCCGCCATCCCGGGAATCAGTCTGGTGAACCTTCGGTGCACTCCCTCAATAGCAAGAATGTCCTTCCTCAAGTTAGGAGACCAAAACCGTACACAGTACTCCAGGTGTGGCCTCACCAAGGCCCTGTACAACTGTAGTAACACCTCCCTGCCCCTGTACTCAAATCCCCTCGCTATGAAGGCCAACATGCCATTTGCTTTCTTAACCACCTGCTGTACCTGCATGCCAATAGAATTGAAAGGTAGGGAAGTTATGCTAAACTTGTATCAAACTTTGGTTAGACCACATTTGGAGTACTGTGTGAAATTTTGGTCGCCATATTATAAAAAAGATCATCATTATAGGCAGTCCCACGGAATCGAGGAAAACTTGCTTCCACTCTTAACATGAGTCCTTAGGTGGCTGAACAGTCCAATACGCGAATCACAGTTGTCACAGGTGGGACAGATAATCATTGAGGGAAGAGGTGGGTGGGATTGGTTTGCCGCACGCTCTTTCCGCTGCCTGCACTTGATTTCTGCATGCTCTCGGCGATGAGACTCGAGATGCTCAGCGCCCTCCCGGATGCACTTCCTCCACTTAGGGCGGTCTTTGGCCAGGGACTCCCAGGTGTCGGTGGGGATGATGCACTTTATCAGGGAGGCTTTGAGGGTGTCCTTGTAACGTTTCCTCTGCTCACCTTTGGCTCGTTTGCCGTGAAGGAGTTCCAAGTAGAGCGCTTGCTTTGGGAGTCTCGTGTCTGGCATGCGGACTATGTGGCCTGCCCAGCGGAGCTGATCAAGCGTGGTCAGTGCTTCAATGCTGGGGATGTTGGCCTGGTCGAGGACGCTAACGTTGGTGCGTCTGTCCTCCCAGGGGATTTGTTGTATCTTGCGGAAACATCGTTGGTGGTATTTTTCCAGCGACTTGAGGTGTCTACTGTACATGGTCCATGTTTCTGAGCCATACAGGAGGGCAAGTATTACTACAGCCCTGTAGAACATGAGCTTGGTGGCAGTTTTGAGTGCCTAGTCTTCATGCACTCTTTTCCTCAGGCGGCCGAAGGCTGCACTGGTGCACTGGAGGCGGTGTTGGATCTCGTCGTCGATGCCTGCTCTTGTTGACAGGAAGCTCCCGAGATATGGGAAGTGGTCCACGTTATCCAGGGCTGTGCTGTGGATCTTGATGACTGGGGGGCAGTGCTGTGCGGTGAGGACAGGCTGATGGTGGACCTTTGTTTTACTGATGTTTAGCGTAAGGCCCATGCTTTCATACACCTCAGTAAATACGTCGACTCTGTCCTGGAGTTCAGCCTCTGTATGTGCGCAGGTGCAGGCATCGTCTGCGTACTGTAGCTCGACGACAAAGGTTGGGGTGGTCTTGGACTTGGCCTGGTGACGGCGAAGGTTGAACAGGTTCACACTGGTTCTGTAGTTTAGTTCCACTCCAGCAGGGAGCTTGTCGACTGTGAGGTGGAGTATGGCAGCGAGGAAGATTGAGAAAAGGGTTGGGGCAATGGCGCAGCCCTGCTTGACCCCAGTCCAGACGTGGATTGGATCTGTGATAGATCCATTGGTAAGGATCATGGCCTGCATGTCGTCGTGGAGCAGGCGGAGGATGCGACGTACTTTTGGGGGCACCCGAAACGGAGGAGGACGCTCCATAGACCCTCACAGTGTCAGAGGCCTTTGTAAGGTCAACAAAGGCCATGTATAAGGGCTGGCACTGTTCCCTGCATTTTTCCTGCAACTGTCGTGCTGCAAATATCATGTTCATTGTGCCCCGTAGCGTCGAAATCTGTACTGCAACTCCGGGAGGAGCTCCTCGGCCACAGGGAGAAGATGGTTGAGGAGGACTCTAGCGACAACTTTCCCAGTGGCTGATAGCAGGGAGATTCCTCTGTAGTTGCCGCAGTCAGACTCGTCCCCTTTTTTAAAGATGGTCACGATCACTGCATCTCTGAGATCTCCCAGTATGCTCTCCTCCCTCCAGACGAGAGAGATGAGGTCATGTATTCGCGCCAGTAGTGTCTCACCACCATACTTCAGTGCCTCAGCAGGGATTCCATCCGCTCCCGTAGCCTTGTTGTTCTTAATCTGTCTTATGGCTTTTTCTACCTCGTGCAGTGTTGGGGTTTTACTGAGGTGGTGGTATAAAAAAGTTATAGAGGCACTGGAGGGGGTGCAGAGAAGATTTACAAGGATGATGCCAGAAATGCGAGAGTACACCAATCAGGGAAGGATGAACAGGCTGGGTCTCTTTTCTCTTGAAAAGAGAAGGCTGAGTGGTGACCTAATAGAGGTCTTTAAAATTAAAAAAAAGTTTTGATAGAGTAAATACTGAGAGAATGTTTCCACATGTGAGGAAGAGCATAACTAAAGGCCATCAATATAAGATAGTCACCAAAAAAATCAAATAGGAGATTTATAAAAAACTTAGTTACCCAGAGAGTGGTGAGAATGTGGAACTCGCTACCACAGGGAGTGGTTGAAGCGAATAGTATAGATGCATTTAAGGGTTGGTTAGATAAGCATATGAGGAAGAAGGGAATACAGGGTTATACTGATAGTTAGATGAGGAAAGACAGGAGGAAGCTCAAATGGACATAAACACCGGCATGGACTGGTTGGGCTGAATGGCCTGTTTCTGTGCTGTATATTCCAGGCAATGACTATCTCCACCAAGAGTCTAGCCACCGCTCTTTGACATTCACCATCACCGAATCTCCCACCATCAACATCCTGGGGTCACCATTGACCAGAAATATAACTGGACCAGCCACATAAATATGGGTATTTTGTGGCGAGTATCTCACCTGACTCCCCAAAGCCTTTCCATCATCTACAACGCACAAGTCAAGAATGTGATGGAATACTCTCCTCTTGCCTGGATGAGTGCAGCTCCAACAATACTCAATAAACTCAACACCATCCAGGACAAAGCAGCCCGCTTGATTGGCATCCAATCCACCAACCTAAACATTCATGCCCTCCACCACCAGTTGCTGCAGTGTGTACCATCTACAAGATGCACTGCAGCAACTTGCCAAGGCTTCTTCGACACCACCTCCCAAACCCGCGACCTCTACCACGTAGAAGGACAAGAGATGCAGGCACATGGGAATACCACCATGTTCAATTTCTCCTCCAAGTCACACATCATCTTGACTTGAAAATATATCGGCGTTCCTTCATCATTGCCGGGTAAAAATCCTGAAAATCCCTCCCTAACAGCACTGTGGGAGGACCTTCAACACGCGGACTGTAGTAGTTCAAGAAGGAACCACCTCCTTCTCGAGGGTAATTAGGGATGGGCAATAAATGCTGGCCTTGCCAGCGACGCCCACATCCCATGAACGAATATAAAAAATGCTTCCCTTTAACACCTTGTTTCTATAGGAATTCACTGCCCAGCATAAAATGAGTAAAAGTGGAAGGCGTTTCAAAATCACTTCTGCATCATTGCCATGAACTTAGAATTTTCCAGCCGCCCCCAGTTACAAAGATGTTCCCGCTTGTGAGTTCAACAGAATTGCATGCTACTGTAGCAGATGCCTTGCATAACAGTCTCTGCCCATTTTTCCTCAACCTAACACACCAAAACCAGGCCAATGGATAGTGAAGCCAATAGAGGAAGAGATAAGTAGGCAAATTAGAGAAAAATGCAGAAATAATAATGAATTTCATTGACTAGATATTTAGGTAAAAGTACTGTAAGTGGCAAAGGAGTTGGAGATTTCTACAAATTTTCTACGTTTTCTAGTCCAGCAAGGAAGGAATATCTAGGAAACAGCAACCACAACATAAATAGATTTGATATAAAAACTGAAAATGAGAGGACAGCCAAAGATAAAGGTACTGACACATTCCCACAAGCAGTTACAGTGATGGAGTTCTTTGGATGAAGAGAAAAATTAAAATTAAATACACTTAAATAGAAACATATAACAAATCTAAGTCTAATAATACAAAAGAAAAACTTACATTTATAAAGTGCCTTTCACATCCCTAGGATGTCCTAAAGCACTTTACAGCCAATGAATTACTTTTTTGAAGTAGTCACTGTTGTATTGTAGGCAAATACAGTAGGCAAGTTGTGTAAAGCAAGTCCCCACAAACAGTAATGTGATAACGGGCCAATTCATCTGCTCTGCTGACATTGGTTAGGGGATGAATATTAGCCAGGACAAAGAGAACTAACTCTCCAGCTATTCTTCAATACGGTGCCATGAGAACATAAAGAGGTTTAGTATAGGATTTTATAAGCATATAAAAAGTAAAAATCCGTCTCTTGGATGAGATGTTAATCCAAGGCCCCGCCCCGAATGCCCTCAGGTGGACGTAAAAGATTCCATGCACCATTCAAACAAGAGCAGGGGAGATATCCACTGTGTCCTGGTCAATATTTATTCCTCAACCAACATCACAAAAACAGATTATTGGTCATTATGTCATTATGGTCATTGCTGTTTGTGAGACCTTGGTGTGTATAAATTGGCTGTTGCATTTCCTACATTACAACATTTCAATATAGTAAATATCCACTCCATTTCCTTTATCCAAACTCTCATGTTATTTCCTTTAAAAACTACATTAAAATTGTTAGGCAGAGGAGTTGGAACAGGCTGATTTTAAAACATAACTTTATTCTAACTTTCATATTTCAAGATAATCTAGTTTAAAATGTATAGAATTGCCTTTCCCTTGTGCTATGATCAAACTCTCCTCTGAGACTGAAGACTAGGATATTGTTGGAGCAGAGTAGAAGCATTATGTTGTCCAATAAGTATCTTAGGCTGGAATTTTCCCGTTGCCGGGTGTGCGGATTTGGGGGCGGGCCTGCAGTAAAAAATCCCAGAAATAGCGAGCGCCATCATCTCACCGCCTCGCGCGTTTAACTCAGGCGGCTTTGAGGGTGCGACACGGACCTCGTCGAAGTCATTAAATGCTTGTTGAGAGCCAATTAAGAGGGTTTTTAACACCAGTTTTTGACATTTACTGCAGGAGTTTGGGATTCACAGAGCTCGGGTACCTCGCTCGTGAAGGGGAGGCAGAAGTTCGGTGGCCATTGGGAGCTGGGAAAAGCACATAAATATTGCAACATTACACCTCATTACTTGCCTCATGGAAAGGCTCTTGCTCACTCCATTTTGTCCTCAGATTTGGGTGTCAGCAGTTTGCAGGTCGTTTCTGAAATCTCACCACATCACTATACAACATTGAGGGATTGGACTCTGATCTAGACTTTATCTGCCACCTACTACATCAGCATGGGTGCCACTTATACTGTCTTACCTTGGTCCTCAGTATTGGAACAAGGTGAGCCCCCCCACCAGCAGCAGCAATCACAAGAACAGCCTTCCACTCAACGACCTGATACTCCACAGGAGAGAGGGGGCACCACAGGGCCGCATCAAACTGGAGGCGATACCCCCAACACAGGGTATACAGGCAGAGGATGAGCTTCCTCAACATGACTGAGCAGCAATGTTTCAGGAGGCTCAGACATTTGTAGCTTGCTGGCTAGAAGTGCTAGTGAATATGCCTTATCAGTGGCTGTCAAAATCACCCTCAACTTATTCGCCTCAGGCTCCTTCTAAGGATCTGCAGCAGACATTTGCAGCATCTCGCAGTCAGCCACCCACAGATGCATCACCCAGATGACCGATGCCATTTTTCACAAGTCAGCCAATTATATCTATTTTGCCACTGATGAAGCCTGTGTTACTGAGCAGGCGTTCGGCTTTGTGGCTCTGGTTGACTTCCGACAGGTGCAGGGCGTCATCATCTGCACACAAGTGGCCATGAAGGCACCCCCATCATCACCCAGGAGTATTTGTGAACCACAATTGCTTCCACTCCCTCAATGTTCAGCCTAGTTGCAACCATAAAATGACGATCATGCATTCGTGTGTCAGATTCCCTGGCAGCTGTCATGACTCTTTCGTTCTGTGCCAGTTCACCCTCCCTCAGCTCTTTGCTCCTCCAAACAGACTTACTGGCTGGCTGCTTGGAGACAAGGGCTATCCGCTGAAGAGGTGGTGCATGACACCCTTGAGGAGGCCAAGTACTGAGGCCCAGGAGCGTTATAATGAGAGCCACATGTTCACCAGATGTGTCATAGAGCAAACAATAGGCATTCAGAAGATGCGTTTCAGATGCCTTGACAGATCTGGAGGAGCCCTTCAGTACGCACCAGCCAGGGTCTCCAGAATTATCGCCATCTGCTGCGCGTAGTAGTGAAGATTGAAGCTGCAGGAAGAGCAAGGTGCAGAGCGCACACCTCTTCAGAGGAGAAGGAGCAGGTGGAAGATGAGGAGGAGGATGAATCTGAGGTGGAGATGGCACCAGCAGTGGTGCTCATTACTGGCTGGGAGACCTGGTATGGCCTCATCATGACTAGATTTACTTAACTTGCTCCAATACGGCCACATGCTGTACCAAATTGCCCTCCCCGCCCCTGCAACAACACCATAAAGCACCCCTACAATGGCCAAGCCATTCCTCTCACCCAAAGCCCCAGTGCTCCAGGTTAAGTACTGTCTCACTATTCACTCCAAGTGACAAAGCCACTTCCAAGGTTTGAGGCAAAAATGGACAAGACCGGAATGTGGAGCAAAAATAAACATTTATATGTGTCATCAAAATGACTGAAACTTAACACTAACATTTTTTCATACACCCATGTGCAAAGTATGTCTACTTTTGTGTAATTTTTCTTTTCGAGTGCTTCTACGAGGTGTAGCCCCTCTGGCTTCGGCAGAGGTCGAGGCAGGCTGCTCACTTCCTTGTGTGACTCGTTAGACGCTATTGGCAGATGTCCTCTGGGTTTTGGAGCCTGCGAGGGCCCCACCAAAGTCTGCTCATCCTGCAACTGTGCAGGGCAGACTCATCCATCGGAATCCAAGGAAGCATATAGGGCTCTGGCTGAGGGGGAGGCAATGTTGGAGAAGTGGGAATGCTTTGAGAAGAACTCTCACTTCCAGTTCCCCTCTCACCATCATTCCTCTCATTGGCCACCTGAACTTCCCTGGGAGCTGGAGAGCACCTTGCTGCACATCTGAGGGGTGATGAATGCCCGAGTCTGCGTTCATATCCCTCCTAAAGAGATCTATGAGTATCTGTCATCTGTTGTCCACAGTAGCATGTGCTTATGTGACTGATGCATTTGCTACTCCATGCAGGTGGCCAACCTTTCCATGAAACAGCACATTGTCACCATCGCGTGCGACATGGTAGCGCTCATGATGGAGATGGAGTCCTCCATTCTCTGCACATTTGCAGCCATTGCAGCTTCAAAAGATGCCAGAGCCTCATGCAATTGTTGCTGCCCCTCCAAGATCACCCGCTTTCTCGATGCTCCCCGAGGCTCAGCTTAGAGCATCCTGCACCCTCCAGCGAGGAGTTTCCACTGTTGTGCCCATCAACACCACCTGCTCTTGCTCATTTGTGAATTGTGAGACACCAGGTGACAACTCTATCTCGCACAGTACCCACTGAGGTGTGCATATCAGCACTGGTGCTGGCTGTGCTTGAGTCTGCTGACATTGCGCCCTTAGAGACCTCAGAGGAGTCATCTTCCTCCTCCGACTGGACAGTGGGGGGGGGAGGGGCGGAAGTGGGGGTGGGGGGGCACTTGATGGACTTGTGGGAGAGTAAAGAAATTAATTACAAATGTTACAATAGGAGTGCAGCAACTCAGAGTAGGAAACCTGAGAGTTTGGTAAGTGGGAGTGTTTGGTGAAGTGGGGGTGTGAGGTGTTGCCTTGCCTTGTTTTTCCTAATTTTTACCGCAGAGCGGCAGCGTACCTGAGCGGGAGCAGACCGAGGCCCGAGAGTGGGGATAAAAGCCACAGCAGACGACAGCATATGGCCAGTGTGATCTCCTGAACTAGTTTCAATCGCCTGGTTGGGCCGGAGAGGAATTTTCCCAGATTTTTCCCCCAATTGGCCTGGGTTTTTATCTGGTTTTTTGCTTCTCCCAGGAGATTGCACGGCTCCGGGTGAGGAGAACTCTGAAGTGTGATATCACAGGTAACGCAGGTAAGTGATTGGTAGTGATTGTGGGCTAAGTTTTTCTTTTAAATTAACTTATAGCATATAACTAAATTCTAAAAACTAACATTTATTTGTTTAACTAATTTAATAAACTATATAGGGTAAATACTTTGATTAACACTAAACGAATTAATTAAATAAAACAATGGGAAAACAGGAGATGCGTGGCTGCTGTAATATGTGGGAGCTTCTGGACGTTTTGGTCCAGGGCAACTATATCTACGGCTCGACGAACTTCGGCTCCAAATTGAGGAGCTGGAGTCCAAGCTGCAGACATTGCGAGACATCAGGGAAGGAGAAAGTTACCTGGACCTTTTGCTCCAGGAGGCAGCCACACCCTCTAGATTAAATACTTTAGAATTGACACGTGGTCAGGGTCAGGAGGGTGTGACTGCAAGTGAAGCAGGTACGGATTGCCGGAGCCTCAGTCGCTGCACTTCTCCAATAGATTTGAGGTTCCTGCAACCCTTGCGGACAATGTGCAGACTGCGGGGTGGATGAGCAGACTGACCAAGGCACCGTGTTGCAGAAAGCCATTCAAGTGGGGGGAGTAAAGAGGAAGGTGGCTGTAGTAGGGGACAGTATAGTTAGGGGATAGATAGGGTTCTCTGCAGCCAAGAGGGTGGATCCCAAACACTGTGTTACCTACCCCGTGCCAGGGTAAAGGACATCTCCTCCAGGCTGGAGAAGAACTTGGAGTGGGAGGGGGAGGATCCAGTTATCGTGATACATGTAGGTACCAATGACATAGGTAGGACTAAGAAAGAGGTTCTGCTGAGAGAGTTTGAACAGCTGGGGACTAAATTGAAAAGCAGAACCACAAAGGTAATAATCTCTGCATTATTACCTGAGCTACAAGCAAATTGGCATAGGGTCAATAGAATCAGGGGGATGACTGCGTGGCTCAGGTTGGTGATATGTCCTTACTATATAGTATAAATGCACACAAGGCTCATACTTGAGAGAAGGTCACTCTGTGACCAGTTACCTTTATTACCAAGACCTCAAGTGATGAAGGTGGGTGGAGCTTCCCCATTTATACCTGAAAGTCCAGGTTAGGAGTGTCTCCCACAAGTTCGCCCCCTTGTGGTCAATGTTCTCAAAGTATACAACTTAGGTCAGCTTATACATGGGTTACAATGATAGTTGAATACATGACAGTTGGTGTGGGAGAAGTGGGTTTCAATCTGTGGGGCACTGGCACTAATACTCAGGAAAGAGAGAGCTGTTCCGTAGGGACGGACTACACCTGAACTATGCTGGGACTAGAGTTCTAGCGACTCGAATAACTAGGGAGGCAGACAGGGCTTTAAACTATAAAATGGGGGGAGAGGGGGGGTGGGGTCGCAGTGGAGAGAAATCTAGAGTGCTAAAGAGAAACGAAAAGGAAGCAATGCAGGAAAGTGATTGTGGTAAGGATAACCAGATTATGTCAGGAAGGGACAGAGCATACAAACAAAAGAGTGCACTAACAAATAGGGTCCAGGTAAAAAAAAAAGCGATAATAGGGCTATAGTACAAAATAATGTTAAGGTGTCTAATAATGTTAAAAAGACAAATCTAAAAGCATTATATCTGAATGCATGAAGCACCCGTAACAAGGTAGCCGAATTAACAGCACAAATAGATGTAATCAGATGCGATATAGTTGCAATTACGGAGTCATGTTTGCAGGGTGATCAGGGTTGGGAATTGAATATCCGAGGATATTCGATATTTAGTAAGGATAGGCAAAAAGAAAAAAGGGGTGGTATGACGTTGTTAGTAAAGGATGAAATCCGAGCAATAGTATAAAAGGATATTGGCTCAGAATATTGTAGAATCAGTCTGGGCGGAGCTAAGGAGCACAAAGGGGCAGAAAACATTGGTGGTGTTGTCTATAGGCCTCCAAACAGTAGTGGTAGTGTAGGGAATGGCATCAAACAGGAAATTAGAGATGCATGTAACAAGAGTACTACAGTAATCGTAGATGACTTTAATCTACATATAGACTGGCCAAACTAAATTAGTAATAATACTGTGGAAGATGAATTCCTGGAGTGTGTACGAGATGGTTTTTTAGACCAGTATGTTGAGGAGCCTACTCAGGAACAGGCTATCCTAGATTGGGTATTGTGCAATGAGAAGGGGTTAATTAACAGTCTTGTTCGGTTTTCCTTTAGGGAAGAGTGACCATAACATGATTGAATTCTTTATTAAGATGGAAAGTGAAGTAGTCCAATCTGAAACTAGGGTCCTAAATCTAAACAAAGGAAACTACGAATATGAAGAATGAATTGGCTATGATAGATTGGGAAGGTTCATTAAAAGGCACGACGGTGGATAGGCAATGGCTAATATTTAAGGAACGAATGCATGAATTGCAACAGTTATACATTTCTTTCTGGCATAAAAACACAAAAGAAAAAGTGGCCCAACCATGGTTAACAAAAGAAATTAAGGATAATATTAGATCCAAAGAGGAGTCATACAAAGTTGCCAAAAAAAGTAGCAAGCCTGAGGATTGGGAGAAGTTTAGAATTCAGTAAAAAAGGACCAAGAGATTGATTAAGAACGGAAACATAGATTATGAGTAAACTTGCAAGGAACATTAAAAACCGACTGCAAAAGTTTCTACAAATACGCAAAAAGAAAAAGATTAGTGAAGACACATGTAGGTACTTTACGGTCAGAAATGGGAACATTTATATTGGGGAACAAGGAAATGTCAGATTAAATAAATACTTCAGTTCTGTCTCCTACTTTCTATGTTTCTAATGTGTCACGTTGCCATTTTGCACATGAGGGCATTTCACTGGCTGCTGACAGCAATCACGAAATAAGTGACTGCTGTATGCCATGTGGCTGTATGAGATATGATTCTGTTACCAGGTTGCTGGGATGTTCTCCTCGCTCCGTCTCCCACCACCAGCAGCTCTCCAACTCCCAAGACCACCAACACTCCTCTGCTGGTGTCAAGTTACTGAAGACTGGAGGGACACCTCTGCTTCTCTGACTCTCCAGTATGTTCTGGGCTCTTTTCTCCTGCAAGGAGGGAAAGAAGGGAAGTTTGAGTGAGAGTGATGGAATGAGTGTAAGGAATGGATGGGCTACATCTGTAGAGGATGACTATGAGGGAGTGGGGTGCCAATGCCAAATCACTTCCTTCTGTGGTATTACTTGCTATGATTTCATTAGGATGAGGGTGAGTGGTGGTTAGTCAGATAGGAATGTGAGTATGTACATAGAGAGGGATGGGTGGACCTGGAAGATATTTGGTGTGAATAATGATATGAAGGAGTAGGCTTGGGTAGGCAGAATGATGGGGATCTGGTGACAGGCAGATCAGGATGAAGCTGAGTGTAGCATTGCACTCACCTTTCCTGACCTCATGACGTTATTGAATCATTTTCTGCACTGTATCCAGGTGCTCCTCACCATATCCCTGCTGCTGACCTCCTCAGCAATATCCAGCAAGGCTCGTTTGATCTCTTTTGGAGATCTCCTTCACCTATCTACAGGGAAGGGGAAATCCTTGTGTGCAGAAAAACAGATAGTAAAAGCTTTTACCAATATATAAAATGGAGAAGAGTGACTAAAGTAAATGTTGGTCCCTTAGAAGATGAGAAGGGGGATTTAATAATGGGAAATGTGGAAATGGCTGAGACCTTAAACAATTATTTTGCTTCGGTCTTCACAGTGGAAGACACAAAAATCTTGCCAAAAATTGCTGGTCACGGGAATGTGGGAAGGGAGGACCTTGAGACAATCACTATCACTAGGGAGGTAGTGCTGGACAGGCTAATGGGACTCAAGGTAGACAAGTCCCCTGGTCCTGATGAAATGCATCCCAGGGTATTAAAAGAGATGGCGGAAGTTATAGCAGATGCATTCGTTATAATCTACCAAAATTCTCTGGGCTCATGGGAGGCACCAGCGGATTGGAAAGCAGCTAATGTAACGCCTCTGTTTAAAAAAGGGGGCAGACAAAAGGCAGGTAACTATAGGCCGGTTAGTTTTACATCTGTAGTGGGGAAAATGCTTGAAGCTATCATTAAGGAAGAAATAGCGGGACATCTAGATAGGAATAGTGCAATCAAGCAGATGCAACATGGATTCATGAAGGGGAAATCATGTTTAACTAATTTACTGGAATTCTTTGAGGATATAACGAGCATGGTGGATAGAGGTGTACCGATGGATGTGGTGTATTTGGATTTCCAAAAGGCATTCGATAAGGTGCCACACAAAAGGTTACTGCAGAAGATAAAGGTACGCGGAGTCAGAGGAAATGTATTAGCATGGATAGAGAATTGGCTAACTAACAGAAAGCAGAGAGTCGGGATAAATGGGTCCTTTTCAGGTTGGAAATCGGTGGTTAGTGGTGTGCCACAGGGATCGGTGCTGGGACCACAACTGTTTACAATATACATAGATGATCTGGAAGAGGGGACAGAGTGTAATGTAACAAAATTTGCAGATGACACAAAGATTAGTGGGAAAGCAGGTTGTGTAGAGGACACAGAGAGGCTGCAAAGAGATTTAGATAGGTTAAGCGAATGGGCGAAGGTTTGGCAGATGGAATACAATGTCGGAAAATGTGAGGTCATCCACCTTGAAAAAAAAACAGTAAAAGGGAATATTATTTGAATGGGGAGAAATTACAACATGCTGCGGTGCAGAAGGACCTGGGGGTCCTTGTGCATGAATCCCAAAAAGTTAGTTTGCAGGTGCAGCAGGTAATCAGGAAGGCGAATGGAATGTTGGCCTTCATTGCGAGAGGGATGGAGTACAAAAGCAGGGAGGTCATGCTGCAATTGTACAGGGTATTGGTGAGGCCAAACCTGGAGTACTGCGTGCAGTTTTGGTCACATTACTTAAGGAAGGATATACTAGCTTTGGAGGGGGTACAGAGACGATTCACGAGGCTGATTCCGGAGATGAGGGGGTTACCTTATAGAAACATTTAAAATAATGAAAGGGATAGACAAGATAGAGGCAGAGAGGTTGTTTCCAATGGTCAGGGAGACTAGAACTAGGGGGCACAGCCTCAAAATACAGGGGAGCCAATTTAAAACCGAGTTGAGAAGAAATTTCTTCTCCCAGAGGATTGTGAATCTGTGGAATTCTCTGCCCAAGGAAGCAGTTGAGGCTAGCTCATTGAATGTATTCAAATCACAGATAGATAGATTTTTAACCAATAAGGGAATTAAGGGTTATGGGGAGCGGGCGGGTAAGTGGAGCTGAGTCCACGGCCAGATCAGCCATGATCTTTTTGAATGGCGGAGCAGGCTCGAGGGGCTAGATGGACTACTCCTGTTTCTAATTCTTATGTTCTCTGACTGCCTCCACCAGAATATGCAGGGATGCGTCTGAAAACCATGGTGCAGTCTTTTGCCTTTGACTATCCATCCTTGCTGCTTTATAAGAGTACTCAGCCCTTTGGATTTCAGTCTCCACCCTCCTCTAGCAATCCTCAAATGACTTGAGTGCAAGTCTGCTTTAAATATCGGCGTTGGAAACGAGTCGATGACGTCATCAGACCTGTTCCATTTAATTGGGCTGGGAAATGCGCACGAATGCTTTAAGTGGGGCCATTAAATGAAACTTGCCACAAACAATGCGCTGACCAGAACATCATGTTCCCGACCCGCATGCACCCAACCCAACTCCATGGTAAAAAAATCCGTCCTTACTGTCTAAAGCTATTCATTAATTTGATTTTCGGTTGCATTTTAATGTGGCTGCGTCTATTTGTACTAACTGAAATGCAACCATTTCTCTGATTGGCTCTCCATTTTTACATGACCTATTGCTGACTGGTCCCCTTGGAGGATAAGCCACACCCTGAAGTTCCTCTGGAATGTATAACTGGAACTGCCCAGCCCAAGTTCTGAGTGACTTTCCAATTTGTAATTCGATCCATTTTGACTTCAGAAGCCACAAAGGATAGATCTCCACAAAAGCCACAAAGTTCCAGCTAAAGTCCATTACCCTAGCGTAAGTGCATCCCTCCCCAAGTCAAAGTCCCTTACCCAAGCGCAAGTGCATCACCTCACCAGCGCCCCCCCCCCCCCAATCACCACCATAGATGGGACACTGTGTGCAGATTATTAACAGGTTTATTAGGCCTGAAGTGTCAGTGTCGTGACTTCTGGATTTCATCCATTCCAACGATGTCGGGTGTGGATGTAAAGGGGGTTGGAAGAACGTGATTTGTCTTCCTCGAGTTCCCTCTCCCCCCTGCCCCCCCGACCCTGTCTCTCCCTCCCCAAACAGGCTCTCTCGCTCCCCCCCCATCCTCCTCCAAACAGGCTCTCTCGCTCCCCTCCCACCCTCCTCAAAACAATCTCTCTCGCTCCCCCCCACACCCTCCTCCAAACAAGCTCTCTCTCTTCCCCCGCTCCCAAAAAAACAACCCAGCGGGGAACTTGGGGCTCAGAAGCCCAGTGGGGAGCTCGGGGTTTGGCACTGCTGGGGGCTCGGCGCTCTGGGGCTCAGCGCTGCAGGGGAGCTCGGGGCCTGGTCAGAGGCTCGGGGCTGCAGGTGACTCAGCGGATGCATGGAGGATGCGTTCGGCTACTCGGGCCTTGGGGCTGCTGCTGGATGGATCGCAGGCAACACGGTCGGTGTTGGATCGGGGCTGGTTCCGGTTTCGGCTCGGGCATCGGGGTGGGGGAGGGGGGAAATGGGAGAGGAGGACGCATGCACAGAAAAGGGTTAGTGGGAATTGCGCTGGGAGGTGGGGGAGTGGAGTCGGTGATATTTGTCCGAAGTCTCGCTTCTGCGCATGCGTCAGGAGACGCGAGCGCAGAAGGGAGACTTATGACAAATAGTTACTCCGTTTTAATATACTTCTTTCTATTAAAATAGTTATAATTGTTAAATATATTGTCAAATTAACAAGACTAAAATAATTGCTTCAAGCACATCTAGTAGTGCTTGAAGCTGATATGGGATACCAAAATGCAAAAACTATTATACTCCCAGTACTGAAATCTCTCACGTTGACCAGCACAAATATTCCCTCCAAAAATATAGCTATGTGAGTTTCACCACAGGAATGATCAAAAGCATTGAAATGAAATTCTCCCCGGGTCACAATACACTGCAATACACAGGTAGAAGTGTGGTGTTGTGGACGCGGCAATAATGTGAAGAAGGAAGTGATGGTGACATGAAACAGAAAACTGGTGGTTCATTGGGAAGGATACAATTGTGGAAAGCATAGGGAATTGCACTAAGCTCTGTTGTTCTTTGTAAGGATGCATTCAATATACATCAAAACTGAGCTGAAACCATGACTGTCTTCTCACTAATTTTAATTAAAGTAACTTTGTTGATCCCTGTGTATTTCCCTTTGATGTTCTCCGCCAAAAGAAATTACTTTCATTTCTAGAGTATACAGTCAACCATTTTCAGTAGACTGAGCTAAGTTCAGCATACTTTTATCAAATGTGAATCCAATGAATTAGAATCAGCAAGTTGAGTTAACTGATAATAGGCTGTACACTTACATCTGTTGTTACTTCATAGGTGTAAAATTATTAAAGTGATTTGAATTTACAAAAGGAAAAAAGAGGCAAACTTAAATGCATCTATGCTATTCGCTTCAACCACTCCGTGTGGTAGCGATTTCCACATTCTCACCACTCTTTAGTTAAAGAATTTTCTTCTGAATTCCCTATTGTATTCTTAGTGACCATCTTATAGTGATGGCCTCTAGTTATGCTCTTCTCCACAAGTGGAAACATTCTCTCTATATCCACTATCAAAACCGTTCATAATTTTAAAGACCTCTATTAGGTCACCCCTCAACCTTATTTTTTCAAGAGAAAAGAGACCCAGCCTGTTAATCCTTTCCTGATTATGTATACCCTTGCATTTCTGGTATCCTTGTAAATCTTCTCTGCACCCTCTCCTGTGCCTCTATATCCTTTTTATAATATGGTGACCAGAACTGTACGCAGTCATCATCATAGGTAGTCCCTCGGAATCGAGGAAGACTTGCTTCCACTCTTAACATGAGTTCTTAGGTGGCTGTATAGTCCAATACAAGAACCACAGTCTCTGTCACAGGTGGGACAGATAGTCATTGAGGGAAGGGGTGGGTGGAACTGGTTTGCCGCGCACTCTTTCCGCTGCCTGAGCTTAATTTCTGCATGCTCTCGGCTATGAGATTCGAGATGCTCAGTGCCTTCCCGGATGCACTTCCTCCACTTAAGGAGGTCTTTGGCCAGGGACTCCCAGGTGTTAGTGGGGATGTCGCACTTTATCAGGGAGGCTTTGAGGGTGTCCTTGTAACGTTTCTGCTGCCCATCTTTGGTTCGTTTGCTGTGAAGGAGTTCTGAGTAGAACGCTTGCTTTGGGAGTCTCGTGTCTGGCATGCGAACGATGTGGCCTGCCCAGCGGAGCTGATCAAATGTGGTCAGTGCTTCAATGCTGGGGATGTTAGTCTGGACGAGGACGCTAATGTTGGTACGTCTGTCCTCCCAGGGGATTTGTAGGATCTTGTGGAGACATCGTTGGTGGTATTTCTCCAGCGATTTGAGGTGTCTGCTGTACATGGTCCATGTTTCTGAGCCATACGGGAGGGCGGGTATTACCACAGCCCTGTAGACCATGAGCTTGGTGACAGTTTTGAGGGCCTGGTCTTCAAACACTCTTTTCCTCAGGCGGTCGAAGGCTGCACTGGCGCACTGGAGGTGGTGTTGGATCTCGTCGTCGATGCCTGCTCTTGTTGATAGGAGGCTCCCGAGATAAGGGAAGTGGTCCACGTTGTCCAGGGCCGCACCGTGGATCTTGATGACTGGGGGGCAGTGCTGTGTGGCGAGGACAGGTGGAGGACCTTTGTCTTACTGATGTTTAGTGTAAGGCCCATGCTTTCATATGCCTTGTACATCGACTATGTCCTGGAGTTCAGCCTCTGTGTGTGCGCTGATGCAGGCGTCATGATACTCCAAGTGTGGTTTAACCAAGGTTCAACATAGGTTTAGCATAACTTCCGTATTTTTCAATTCTATCCTTCTAGAAATAAACCCTAGTGCTTGGTTTGCTTTTTTTATGGCCTTGCTAACCTATGTCCCAACTTTTCCCGATTTATGTATTTGTACTCCGAGATTCCTTTGTTCCTCCACCCCACCTAGACTCGCACCTTTCAAGTAATAAGTCACCTCTCTATTCTTCCTACCAAAATGTAATACCCCACATTTATCTGTGTTAAATTTAATTTGCCAATTATATGTCCATTCTGCAAGTTTATTAATGTTCTCCTGTAATTTGTTGCCGTCCTCCTCTGTATTGACAATTTGGTGTCATCCACAAACTTAGAAATTGTTTTTTTGATTCCAAAGTCTAAATCGTTAATATAAATTGTGAACAACAGTGGTCCCAGCACTGGTCCTTGTGGAACACCATTACCCGCCTTCTGCCACTGTGAATATCTACCTTTTACCCCTAATGTATAATATGCATTAATGATTTAGATGAAGGAATTGAATGTAATATCTCCAAGTTTGCAGACACTAAGCTGGGTGGCAGTGTGAGCTGTGAGGAGGATGCTAAGAGGCTGCAGGGGGACTTGGACAGGTTAGGTGAGTGGGAAAATGCATGGCAGATGCAGTATAATGTGGATAAATGTGAGGTTATCCACTTTGGTGGCAAAAACAGGAAGGCAGAATATTATCTGAATGGTGACAGATTAGGAAAAGGGGAGGTGCCACGAGACCTGAGTGTCATGGTTCATCGGTCATTGAAAGTTGGCATCCAGGTGTTGGCCTGCCTTCATAGCGAGAGGATTTGAGTATAAGAGCAGAGAGGTTTTGCTGCAGTTGTACAGGGCCTTGGTGAGGCCACACCTTGAATATTGTGTACAGTTTTGGTCTCCTAATCTGAGGAAGGACATTCTTGCTATTGAGGGAGTGCAGCGAAGGTCACCAGACTGATTCCTGGGATGGCAAGAATGACATCTGAAGAAAGACTGGATCTACTAGGCTTATATTCACTGGAATTTAGAAGAATGAGAGGGGATCTCATAGAAACATGTAAAATTCTGACAGGATTGGACAGGTTAGATGCAGGAAGAATGTTCCCGATGTTGGGGAAGTCCAGAACCGGGGTCACAGTCTAAGGATAAGGGGTAAGCCATTTAGGACCGAGATGAGGAGAAACTTCTTCACTCAGAGAATTGTGAACCTGTGGAAATTCTCTACCACAGAAAGTTGTTGAGGCCAGTTTGTTAGATATATTCAAAAGGGAGTTAGATGTGGCCCTTATGGCTAAAGGGATCAAGGGGTATGGAGAGAAAGCAGGAATGGGGTATTAAAGTTGCATGATCAGCCATGATCATATTGAATGGTGGTGCAGGCTCGAAGGGCCGAATGGCCTACACCTGCAACTATTTCCTATGTTTCTATTCTCTGCTTTCTGTCTTGAAGCTAGCTAGCTATCCATTTTGCTACTTGTCCCCTGACTCCACATTCTCTGACGTTGTTCATCCATCTATTAAAAGTTATTATTGAAAGTTCGTCACCATCCTCCGCCTGCTCCATGACGACATGCAGGCCGTGATCCTTACCAAAGGATCTATTACAGACCCAATCCACATCTGGACTGGGGTCAAACAGGGGTGAGTCATCACCCCAACCCTCTTCTCAATCTTCCTCGCTGCCATGCTCCACCTCACAGTCAACAAGCTCCCCACTAGAGTGGAACTAAACTACAGAATCAGTGGGAACCTGTTCAACCTTCGCCATCTCCAGACTAGGTCCAAGACCACCCCAACCTCTGTCATCGAGCTACAGTAAGCAGACGATGAGTGCATCTGCGCACATACAGAGGCTGAACTTCAGGACAGAGTCGACGTATTTACTGAGGCGAACGAAAGCATGGGCCTTACGTTAAACATTCGTAAGACAAAGATCTTCCACCAAAGATGTCCTAGTCGCATGCCAGACACGAGATTCCCAAAGCAAGTGCTCGACTTGGAACTCCTTCATGGCAAACGAGCCAAAGGTGGGTAGAGGAAACATTACAGGGACACCCTCAAAGCCTCCCTGATATAGTGCAGCATCCTCAGTGACATCTGTGAGTCCCTGGCCAAAGACTGCCCTAAGTGGAGGAAATGCATCCTGTTATATATGTGGACTTGTATTTACTCTGTACAGCCACCAGAGGGCTCATCCCCTGGAGTCCCAAGAGATCCCATAATCCCTTGGGAGCACAGGTATTTAAGGAGGTTTCACAGGTTGGAGAGGCACTCTGGAGACCTGCAATAAAAGACTAAGGTCACACTTTACTTTGAGCTCACGGTGTTCAGTCTGACTCTTTCTCCACACACAACAATTAGCGACGAGATACAGATAGCAAACCCAAGGATGCAGAGAACACTGGGCATCCTGGAGAAATTTTCAGAGGGAGATGATTGGGAAACTTTTGTGGAGAGACTCGACCAATACTTTGTGGCCAATGAGTTAGATGGGGAAGAGAACGCTGCCAAACGAAGGGTGATCCTCCTCACCGTCTGTGGGGCACCAACGTATGGCCTCATGAAGAATCTGCTCACTCCAGTGAAACCCACGGAGAAATCGTACGACAATTTGTGCACACTGGTCCGAGAGCATTTGAACCCGAAGGAAAGTGTTCTGATGGCGAGGTACCGGTTCTACACCTACAAAAGATCTGAAGGCCAGGAAGTGGCGAGTTATGTCGCCGAGCTAAGACGCCTTGCAGGACATTGCGAATTTGAAGGACATTTGGAGCACATGCTCAGAGACTTTTTCGTACTTGGCATTGGCCACAAAACCATACTTCGCAAACTTTTGACTGTAGAGACCCCAACCTTGAGTAAGGCCATTGCGATAGCCCAGGCATTCATTGCCACCAGTGACAATACTAAGCAAATCTCTCAGTGCACCAATGCTGCTACAAGTACTGTGAACAAAGTGATGTTGTTTTTGAATCATAACATACAGGGCAGGTCACACATACCTGCAGCTGCACGTCAGCAGATGACTCAGAGTCCACCATCAAGGGTGATGAATGCAAGGCCATTAACACCTTGTTGGCGCTGCGGGGGTGATCATCGTTTCCATTCATGCCGATTCAAAGAGTATGTTTGCAAGGGCTGTGGAACAATGGGACACCTCCAACGAGTGTGCAGGCGAGCTGCTAAGCCTGTTAAACCTGCAAACCACCATGTTGCAGAGGAGGACAGATCCACAGAGGATCACTATGAACCAGAGCCTCAGATAGAGGAGGCAGAGGTACATGGGGTACACACATTCACCACGAATTGTCCCCCGATAATGCTGAATGTTGAACTAAATGCACTCCCGGTGTCAATGGAGCTGGACACAGGCGCAAGCCAGTCCATCATGGCAAAAAGACTTTCGAAAGGTTGTGGTGCAACAAGGCCTCAAGGCCAGTCTTAACTCCAGTTCGCATGAAACTAAGAACTTACACGAAAGAACTGATTCCTGTAATTGGCAGTGCTACCGTAAAGGTCTCCTACGCTGGAGCAGTGCACAAGCTACCACTCTGGGTGGTACCGGGCGATGGTCCCACGCTGCTCGGCAGGAGCTGGCTGGGAAATATACTCTGGAACTGGGACGACATCCGGGCGCTATCGCCTGCTGACGACACTTCGTGTGCCCAGGTCTTAAACAAATTTCCTTCGCTCTTCGAACCAGGCATCGGGAAATTCCAAGGAGCGAAAGTGCAGATCCACATAGTTCCGGGGGCGCGACCCATCCATCACAAGGCGAGAGCAGTACCGTACATGATGAGGGAAAGGGAGAGATCGAGCTGGACCGGCTGCAACGAGAGGGCATCATTTCACCGATCGCGTTCAGCGAGTGGGCCAGTCCTATTGTCCCAGAATCTGTGCCGATTACAAAGTAACTATCAATCGTTTCTCCCTGCAGGACCAATACCCATTACCAAAGGCCGATGATCTCTTTGCAACGCTGGCGGGAGGAAAGACGTTCACAAAGCTGGATCTGACTTCAGCCTACCATGATGCATGAACTGGAGGAATCATCGAAGGCCCTCATCTGCATCAACACGCACAAGGGTTTTTGTTTATAACAGGTGCCCATTTGGAATTAGATCAGCGGCCGCGATATTCCAGAGAAACATGGAAAGTTTACTGAAGTCGGTCCCGCACACCATGGTCTTCCAGGACGACATCTTGGTCACAGGTCGGAACACAGTCGAGCACCTGCAGAACCTGGAGGAGGTTCTTAGTCGACTCAATCGCGTGGGGCTCAGGTTAAAACGCTCGAAGTGCGTTTTCCTGGCGTCTGAAGTGGAGTTCTTGGGAAGGAGGATTGCGACGGATGGCGTCAGGCCAACCAACACGAAGTCGGAGGCAATCGAGAATGCACCAAGGCCACAGAACGTGACGGAGCTGCGGACGTTTCTCGGACTCTTGAACTATTTTGGTAACTTCTTACTGGGTCTCAGCACACTGCAAGAACTACGAAATCGTCTTACTACGAAAAGGGGCAAATGGGTTTGGGGCAAAAGCCAAGAAAAAGCGAGAAAATTGTTATGCTCAAACAAATTGCTTGTGTTGTATGATCCATGTAAGCATTTGGTACGAGCATGTGATGCGTTGTCATATGACGTCGAGTGTGTATTGCAACAAGCTAATGATTTCGGGAAACTGCAACCAGTTGCTTATGCATCCAGGCATCTGTCTAAGGCTGAGAGAGCCTATAGCATGATTGAAAAAGAAGTGTTAACATGTGTCTATGGGGTAAAGAAAATGCATCAATACCTGTTTGGGCTAAAATTCGAATTGGAAACTGACCATAAGCCACTTATATCCCTGTTTTCCGAGAGTAAAGGGATAAATACCAACGCATCGGCCCGCATCCAGAGATGGGCACTCACGTTGTCCACATACAACTACACCATCCGCCACAGGCCAGGCACAGGAAACTGCGCTGATGCTCTCAGTAGGCAGCCGTTGCCCACCACAGGGGTGGAAATGGCGCAGCCCGCAGATCTAGCCATGGTTATGGAAGCATTTGAGAGTGAGCAATCACCCGTCACTGCACGAAAATCAAAACCTGGACAAGCCATGACCCCTTATTATCTCTAGTCAAAAGCTGTGTGCTTCATGGGAGCTGGTCCAGTGTCCCAGTGGAAATGCAGGAAGAGATAAAGCCGTTCCAGCGGCGCAAAGATGAAATGTCTATACAGGCAGACTGCCTTCTGTGGGGCAATCGAGTAGTGGTCCCCAAGAAGGGCAGAGACACCTTCATCAATGACCTCCAAAGTACCCACCCAGGCATCGTAATGATGAAAGCGATAGCCAGATCCCATGTGTGGTGGCCCGGTATCAATGCGGACTTAAGAGTCCTGCATTCACAGATGTAAGACATGCTCGCAGTTAAGCAATGTACCCAGGGAGGCGCCGCTAAGTTTATGGTCTTGGCCCTCCAAACCGTTGTCTAGGGTACACGTCGACTATGCAGGCCCATTCTTGGGTAAAATGTTCCTTGTGGTTGTAGACGCATACTCCAAGTGGATTGAATGTGAGATAAGGTCGGCTAGCACGTCTGCTGCCACTACTGAAAGCCTGCGGGCCATCTTTGCCACAGACGGCTTACCCGATTTCCTGGTGAGCGACAACAAGCCATGTTTTACCAGTGCTGAGTTCAAAGAATTCATGACCCGTAACGGGATCAAACATGTCACATCTGCCCCGTTTAAACCAGTGTCCAATGGTCAGGCAGAGAGAGCAGTGCAAACCATCAAGCAAGGCTTGAAGAGGGTAACTGAAGGCTCACTGTAGACTCGCCTATCCCGAGTCCTGCTTAGCTACCGCACGAGACCCCACTCACTCACTGGGATCCCACCTGCTGAACTGCTGATGAAAAGAGCACTTAAGACAAGGCTCTCGTTAGTTCACCCTGATCTACATGAACAGGTAGAGAGCAGGCGGCTTCAACAAAGTGCATACCATGATAGCGCAAATGTGTCACGCGAGATTGATATCAATGATCCTGTATTTGTTTTAAATTATGGGCAAGGTCCCAAGTGGCTTCCTGGCACTGTCGTGGCCAAAGAGGGGAGCAGGGTGTTTTGGGTCAAACTTTCAAATGGACTCATTCACCGGAAACACTTGGACCAAATCAAACTCAGATTCACGGACTATCCTGAGCAGCCCACCTTGGACCCTACTTTTTTTGATCCCCCAACATACACACCAGTGGCAACTGGCACCACGGTTGACCACAAAGCAGAACCCATCATCCACAGCAGCACTGCAGGGCCCAACACACCAGGCAGCCCAGCAAGGCCAGCTGCATAGCAGCTCAGCGAGGGCCCAACAAATGATTCAACAACATCAGCTTTCACACCGAGACGATCAACCAGGGCAAGAAGGGCCTCAGATCGACTCACATTGTAAATAGTTACACTATTGACTTTGGGGCGGGGGGGGGGGGGGGAGTGTTGTTATATATGTGGACTTGTATTTACTCTGTACAGCCACCAGAGGGCTCATCCTCTGGAGTCCAAAGGTATCCCATAATCCCCTGGGAGCACAGGTATTTAAGGAGGCTTCACAGGTTGGAGAGGCACTCTGGAGACCTGCATTAAAAGACTAAGGTCACACTTTACTTTGAGCTCAAAGTGTTCAGTCTGACTCTTTCTCTATACACAATACATCTGGGAGGGCGCTGAGCACCTCGAGTCTCATCGCCGAGACCATGCAGAATTCAAGTGCAGGCAGCGGAAAGAGCATGCGGCAAACCTGTCCCACCCACCCTTTCCCTCAACGTCTATCTGTCCCACCTGTGACAGGGACCTGTGGTTCTTGTATTGGACTGTTCAGCCACCTAAGAACTAATTTTAAGAGTGGAAGCAAGTCTTCCTCGATTCCGAGGGACTGCCTATGATGATGATGATGATTGAAAGCCTTTTTGAAAATCTAGATAAATTACACCTATTACATTATCATTGTCTACTCTCTTTGTTACCTCTTCAAAAAGCTCAATAAGGTTGGTCAAAGCAAGACTTTAACTTTTGAAATCTTTGCTGACTATTCATTACAATATTTCTGGTTTCTAGATGTCCTCCTTTAGTAGGGATTCCATTATTTTTCCTACTACCGATGTTAAACTGACTGGTCCATATTTCCCTGGACATGTTCTAGCCCCCTTTTTTAATATAGGTATTATGTTAGCTATCTGCCAGTCCTCTGGCACTACACCTTTTTCTAATGAATTATTAAATATGTGTAGTAAGGCTTCTGCTATCTCTTCCTTAGATTCTTTTAAAATGCGTGGATGCAATCCATCTGGGCCAGGGATTTTATCCTCTTTGAGTTTGATTAGTTTATTTAATATATCCCCTCTTTTTATTTTAAATGTACTTATCTCATTACTAATCTCATCATCCAATGTCATGTCCACCTGTTCTGTCTCCCTGGTAAATACTGAAACAAAATCATTACTTAATATTTCTGCCATCTCTCTATTGTTACCTGTGGTAATATCCTGTTTATCCCTTAATGGCTCTATTCCCATTCCAACCTTCCTTTTTTAATAATGTGCCTGTAAAATATTTTACTATTTTGTTTTATGTTGCTTGATAATTTAATTTCATAGTTCCTCTTTGCCTTCCTAATTGTTTTTTTGACTTCACTCCTAATCTCCTCTATAAGGCAATCCCCTGCTGTCTATGTACTAAATGTATGCCTCTTTCCTTACCCTCAATTGTTCCTTTATGGCTTTATTCATCCATGGAGTCTCATTAGTGTTTAGTTTGTACTTTCCTTTTAGTGGAATATATTGTTCCTGCACTCCATTGAACACTGTTTTAAATATATCCCATTGCTGCTCTACTTTGTTTTTTGCCAATATTGTTGCCCATTTTATTTTCCTGAGTTCTATTCTCAGCCCGTCAAAAGCAGCTTTTCTCCAATCTATTACCCTGTTTTTTGTCATACTTATGTCCTTCTCAATTATCATCTTAACGCATGTTATATTATGGTGACTACTGCCTAGGTATTCCCCTACTTTTACTTCTCTTATCTGCTCTGGTTCATTTCCCATTATTAGATCTAATGATTTGGATGAGGGAACCAAATGTAATATTTCCAAGTTTGCTGACGACACAAAACTAGGTGGGATTGTGAGTTGTGAGGAGTATGCAAAGAGGTTGCAAGGCGATTTAAATAGTTTGAGTGAGTGGGCAAACATATGGCAGATGCAGTATAATGTGGATAAATATGAAGTTATCCACTTTGGTAGGAAAAACATAAAGGCAAAGTTTTAAATAAATGATGATAGCTTGGGAAATGTTGATGTACAAAGGGATCTGGGTGTCCTTGTACACCAGTCATTGAAAGCAAACATGCAGGTGCAGCAAGCAGTTAGGAAGGCAAATGGTATGTTGACCTTCATTGCAAGAGGATTTGAGTACAGGAGCAAGGATGTCTTGCTTCAGTTATACAGGCCCTTGGTGAGACCACACCTGGAGTATTGTGTGCAGATTTGGTCTCCTTACCTAAGAAAGGATATACTTGTCATAGAGGGAGTGCAGCGAAGGTTCACCAGACTTGTTATGAATGTAAACCTGTAAATACCATGTCTAACCACCAGAGGGCTTATCACCTGGAGTCCCAAGGGATCCCACAATCCCTTGGGAGCACCTGTATATAAGGAGGTCTCACTGGAGAGGCACTCTGAGATCTGTAATAAAGGACTAAGGTCACACCTTACTTCGAGCTTGCAGTATCTAGTCTGACTCTTTATTCAAGACAGAACAACTGGCGACGAGATACAAATGATGAACCCCACCGCAACAATGCAGAGAACCATGGGCATCCTGGAGAAATCGGAGGGAGATAATTGGGAAACCTTCGTGGAGCGACTCGACCAATACTTCATGGCCAACGAGCTGGAAGGAGAAGCGATCACTGCTAAACGAAGGGCGATCCTCCTCATTGCTTGCGGGGCACCAACATAGGGCCTCATGAAAAATCTGCTTGCTCCAGCGAAACACACAGACAAGTCGTATGATGAGTTGTGCACACTGGTCCGGGAGCATCTAAACCCAAAGAAAAGTGTTCTGATGGCAAGGTATCGGTTCTACACGTACAAGGGGTCTGAAGGCCAGGAAGTGGCGAGCTACGTCGCCGAGCTAAGGCGCCTTGCAGGACATTGTGACTTTGAAGGACACTTGGAGCACATGTTCAGGGACTTCTTTGTATTTGGCATTGGCCATGAAGTAATACTTCGCAAACTTTTGACTGTAGAGACCCAAACCTTGAGTAAAGCCATAGCGATAGCCGAGACGTTATTCACCACCAGTGACAATACCAAACAAATGTACAGGGCAGGACTTACACGCCTGCAGCTGCAAGTCCGCAGATGACTCAGAGTCCACCATCAAGGCCATTAACACCTTGCTGGTGCTGCGGAGGTGATCATCGCTTCCATTCATGCCACTTCAAAGGATACGCTTGCAAGGGCTGTGGAACAATGGGACACCTTCAACGTATGTGCAGGCGAGCTGCAAACCCTGCTAATCCTGCAAACCACCATGTTGCAGAGGAGAACAGATCCACGGTGGATCATGATGAACTAGAGCCTCAGACCGAGGAGGCAGAGGTATATAGGGTGCACACATTTACTAAAAAGTGTCCCCCGATAATGCTGAAGGTTGAATTAAATGGACTCCCAGTGTCCATGGAGCTAGACACGGGCGCAAGCCAGTCCATAATGAGCAAAAAGTATTTCGATAAATTGTGGTGCAGCAAAGCCTCAAGGCCAGTCCTGACTCCCATTCGTACTAAACTGAGAACGTACACAAAGGAACTGATTCCCGTAATCAGCAGTGCTACCCTAAAGGCCTCCTATGGTGGAGTGGTGCATGAGTTACCACTCTGGGTGGTACCGGGCGATGGCCCCACACTGTTCGGCAGGAGCTGGCTGGGAAATATACGCTGGAACTGGGACGACGTCCGAGCGCTTTCGTCTGTCGACGACACCTCATGTGCTCAGGTTCTAAACAAGTTCCCCTCGCTGTTCGAACCAGGCATCGGGAAGTTCCAAGGAGCAAAAGTGCAGATCCATTTGATTCCGGGGGCGCAACCCATCCATCACAAGGCGAGAGCGGTACCTTACATGATGAGAGAGTGGAGATCAAGCTGGACAGGCTGCAACGAGAGGGCATCATTTCGCTGATGAAATTCAATGAGTGGGCCAGTCCAATTGTTCCAGTCCTCAAGGGAGATGACACCGTCAGAATCTGTGGTGATTACAAAGTTTCTCACTGCAGAATCAATACCCGCTACCGAAGGCAGACGACCTATTTGCGACGTTGACGGGAGGGAAAACGTTCACCAAGCTAGACTTGACCTCGGCCTACATGACACAGGAGCTGGAGGAATCATTGAAAGGCCTCACCTGCATCAACAAGCACAAAGTTCTCTTCATTTACAACAGATGCCCGTTTGGGATTCGATCGGCCGCGTCGATATTCCAGAGGAACATGGAAAGCTTGCTGAAGTCGGTCCCTTGCACCGTGGTCTTCCAGGATGACAGCTTGGTTACTGGTCAGGACACCGTCGAGCACCTGCAGAACCTGGAGGAGGTTCTTAGTTGGCTTAATCGTGTGGGGCTCAAGCTAAAACTTGTTTTCCTGGCGCCTGAAGTGGAGTTCCTGGGGAGAAGAATCGCGGCGGACGGCATCAGGCCCACCGATTCGAAGACGGAGGCAATCAAGAACACACTGAGACCACAGAACGTGATGGAGCTGCGGTCGTTTCTAGGACTCCTGAACTATTTTGGTAACTTCTTACCGGGTCTTAGCACACTGTTAGAACCACTGCACTCTTTACTATGTAAAGGAGACGAATGGGTATGGGGTAAAAGCCAAGAAAATGCCTTTGAGAAAGCTAGGAAGCTGTTATGTTCAAACAAATTGTTTGTGTTGTACGATCCATGTAAGCATTTGGTATTGGCATGTGATGTGTCGTTGTACGGGGCCGGGTGTGTATTGCAACAAGCTAATGAATTTGGGAAATTGCAACCGATTGCTTATGCATCCAACAGTCTGTCTAAGGTCGAGAGGGCCTACAGTATGATCGAAAAAGAAGCATTAGCATGTGTTTACGGGGTAAAGAAAATGCATCAATATCTGTTCGGGCTCAAATTTGAATTGGAAACCAACCATAAGCCACTTATCTCCCTCTTTTCTGAAAGCAAGGGGATAAATACGAATGCATCGGCCCGCATCCAGAGATGGGCGCTCACCTTGTCCGCATAAAACTACACCATCCGCCACTGGCCAGGCACAGAAAACTGTGCCGATGCTCTCAGTAGGCTGCCATTGCCCACCACCGGGGTGGAGATGGCACAGCCCACAGATTTAGCCATGGTAATGGAAGTATTCGAGAGTGAGCAATCACCTGTTACCGCCCGACAGATTAGAACCTGGACGAGCCAGGACCCCTTACTGTCCTTAGTAAAAAAAACTGTGTGCTCCACGGGAGTTGGTCTAGTGTCCTGTTAGAGATGCAGGAAGAAATAAAACCGTACCAGCGGCGCAAAGATGAAATGTCTATACAGGCTGACTGCCTCCTATGGGGTAATCAGGAAGTGGTTCAAAAAAAGGGCATGGACACTTTCATTAGTGATCGCCACAGCACCCACCCAGGCATCGTAATGATGAAAGCAATAGCCAGATCCCACGTGTGGTGGCCCGGTATCGATAATTTGTGCACACAGGACTCTAAGTCTGCAACACATGTTCACAGTTAAGCCATGCACCCAGCGAGGCGCCACTAAGTTTATGGTCCTGGCCCTCGAAACCGTGGCCCAGGGTCCATGTCGACTATGCAGGCCCATTCTTGGGAAAAATGTTCTTAGTGGTTGTAGATGCATACTCCAAAATGGATTGAATGTGTGATAATGTCGCCAAGCACATCCGCTGCCACCATTGAAAGCCTACAGGCCATGTTTGCCACGCACGGCCTACCTGATGTCCTTGTAAGTGACAATGGCCGTGCTTTACCAGTGCCGAGTTCAAGGAGTTCATGACCCACAATGGGATCAAACATGTCACATCTGCCCCGTTTAAACCAGTGTAAAACGGTCAGGCAGAGCGAGCAGTTCAAACAATCAAGCAGAACTTGAAAAGGGTAACTAAAGGCTCACTGTAGACTTGCTTATCCTGAGTCCTGCTCAATTACCACACAAGACCCCACTCGCTCACTGGGGTCCCTCCCGCTGAACTGCTCATGAAAAGGGCACTTAAGACAAGGCTCTCATTAGTCCACCCTGAGCTACACGAACAGGTAGAGAGCAGGCGGCATCAACATAATACATATCATGATCGCACAAATGTGTCATGTGAAATTGAGATAAATGATCCTGTATTTGTGTTGAACTATGGACAAGGTCCCAACTGGCTTCCTGGCACTGTTCTGACCAAAGAGGGGAGTAGGATGTTTGTGGATAAACTCTCAAATGGACTCACCTGCAGGAAACATTTGGACCAAACCAAACTCAGATTTACGGACTATCCAGAACAACCCACAATAGACGCCACCTTTTTCGACCCTCCAATACACACACACAAGTGGCAACCGACCCAGCGGTTGACCACGAAGCAGAACCCATCACCCGCAGCAGCCCAGCAGGACTCACCACCCCCAGCAGCCCAGCAAGGCCAGCTGCGCAGCAGCCCAGCGAAGGCCCAACAAACGACTCACCAAAACCAGCATTTGCACCGAGACGATCAACCAGGGAAAGGAAGGCCCCAGATCGACTCACATTGTAAATAGTTGCACTATTGAGTTTGGGGGGTGGGGGGGGGAGTGTTGTTATGTATGTAAACCTGTAAATACCATGTCTAACCACAAAAGGGCTTATCCCCTGGAGTCCCAAGGGATCCCACAATCCCTTGGGAGCACCTGTATATAAGGAGGCCTCACAGGCTGGAGAGACACTCTGAGATCTGTAATAAAGGACTATGATCACACCTTACTTTGAGCTTGCAGTATCTAGTCTGTCTCTTTATTCAAGTCATAACAAGACTGATTCCTGGGATGGCAAGACTGTCGTATGAGGAGAGATTGGTCGATTAGGCCTGTATTCACGAGTTTAGAAGAATGAGAGGGATCTCATTGAAACGTATAAAATTCTGACGGGGTTAGACAGACTGGATGCGGGGAGGATGTTTCTCCTGACTGGGAAGTCTAGAACAAGGGGTCACAGTCTTAGGTTACGGGGTAGGAAATTTAGGACCAAGATGAGGAGAAATTTCTTCACTCAAGAGGGTGGTGAACCTGTGGCATTCTCTACCACAGAAGGCTGTGGAGGCCAAGTCATTGAATATATTTAAGAAGGAGATAGATAGATTTCTAGATACAAAAGGCATCAAGGGGTATGGGAAGAAAGTAGGAATATGGTGTTGAGATAGAGGATCAGCCTTGATCATATTGAATGGCGGTACAGGTTCGAAGAGCCGAATGGCCTACTACTGCTCCTATTTTCTATGTTTCTATAGCGAATTCTCCCTTGTTGAGCTTTTTACATATTGGGTTAGAAAGGAGTCCTGTACATATTGGATAAACTCCTTTCCCTCATCCTCTTTACCTACCTCTTCTGTCCAATTAATATCAGGGTAGTTGAAATCCCCCATGATTATTATTCTATATTTATTACTCATTTCCTTAATTTGTCTGCATAGCTCTTCCTCCACCTCCCTTCCACAATTAGGTGGTCTGTAGACTACACCTATTAGTATGATCGATCATTTATTATCTTTTATCTCTATCCATATGGATTCTATTTTTGTCTTGCTGATAGCTGCATCACTTTTTTTTACTGCTATTACATTATCGCGGAAAGGTACAGCTATTCCCCCTCCCCTTTTTCCCTCTCTATCTTTTCTAAATATGTTGTACTCTGCAATGTTTAATTCCCAGTCCTAATTTTTCTGCAGCCATGTCTCAGCAATCCCTATGTCTGGTTCCTCGCAATGCATGATTGCCTCCAGCTCCCCTGTTTTATTACAGACACTGTGTACATTGCTGCAGACAACTTAACTCATTTTTAATAGGATTTCCTCTCACTTTATGTTTAACCATCTTTTTAGACTCCTGTTCTATAACTCTATTTATTCCCTTGCCATCAATGTCCTCCCTTACTTTATTCTTTCCTATGCTCTCTTTTCCTGTTTTGTTTATATTTAGGCTGGTTACGTTTCTTGTTGATCCCTCCCTCCATCTTACTAGTTTAAAGCTTTTGCCACCTCCTTATTTACCCTTTCCGCTAGGACACGGGACCCATCCCGATTCAGGTCCCATCAGTTCACCTCCTTCCTGTCCTAGAACTGGTGCCAGTGTCTCATGAAAAGGAACCACTCTTTCCCACAACAACTCTTTAGTCACATATTAGTTCTCCTGATCTCTCTGCTTCTATGCTAATTTGCACGTGGCTCAGGCACTAATCCAGAGATTATTACCCTCAAGGTCCTACTTTTTAATTTAGAGCCTAATTCCTGATACTTTTTCAGCAGGACCTCCTCCCTGTTCCTACCACGACAACTGGATTTACTCCCTCCCTTTCCAAGTTCCTCTCTGGCCGCCGTGAGATATCCCTTACGCTGGCGACACACCCTTTGGGATTCTTGTTCTTGGCTGCAGAGGATGCTATCTATCCCCCTAATTATAGAGTCCCCTATCATTACCACATTTCTATTCTGTTCTTCCCCCCCCCCCTTGGACAACCTTCTGAGCCACAATGCCTTGGTCTGCATTGTGGCTTTCCTCCCCGCAGTCTTTCTCCTCGTCCTCACAGGTAGCGAGTACATCGTACCTGTTGGACAGGACCAGTGTCTGCAGGACCCCCTTCTCAACCTCTCCTAAATCCCAGCGACCCGGCTCCCTAACAGTCACACCCTCCCTTTCCTGAACCTGTGCTTTCCTCTGGGATGTGACTGTATTCTGGATAAAACTGTCCAGAAATTCCTCCGCCTCCCTTGTGTGTCGGAGTGTCTCCAACTCGCACTCCAGCTTAATGACTCTGAGCCGGAGAGATTCGAGATGGAGACATCTCATGCAGATGTGTTTGCTCGGGGCAGTCTCGCTGTCCACAAACTCCCACATACTGCAATCCAGACACACAACCTGCTCTCCCATATCTTAGTGTAGCTTTATTTTATTTATTTAATTCATTAAATTCTTTATTCAATTATTATTTATAGTTATATTAATTAATTTAAATAGTTAAGCTATAAGTTTAATGGAGTGATTCCAGGAAACGACTAAATGCTGCGTAGTGGCTTTCTGCGCAGTGCATAACGCTTCTAGGACGCCACAACCATGTCACTTGTGCGACTGGATTGAATAGATTTGTTTAATACAAGTTTCTCACACCTAGTTTAGTGAGAAAAGTGAGAAAAAAAACCTTAATACTCACCAACCAATCTCCTACCTGCTGTCCTTGAAGGTTCCGCCGCCGCTGATACCTCCTCCAATTAGGTCCTTCCCTCTCTTCTTCAAATTCCCACTCTTCCCAAATTCCAAAATAAACCACTCTGTTCAAGTCCACTTTGGTTAAGACACTCTGTGCGGAGCACTCTCTTTACTTATAATATGTTACTGTAGCCCTACACTGTTATGCAAATAGTTAATAGGTAAACTGCTGCTGATTGGGAAACAGCTACACTTAAAACATTTGGCAGAAGGTTGCTAATTCTCTTGTTGGGAATTCGAGTTTAAAGAACTAATTATGAACAAATATTGGAGGAAGAGATTCACTGATCAAGAGCTGTGCAAGAATTAAGAAATCTGGTTTTGATTTAGAAAAAGATAAATGCTGCTCAGGAACAAGGATATTCTATCAAGAAAAAACAGGAGTACTTTCAACTTTAAAGATGTAAAGACTGAGCAAGACAGATATCATTTCTGCAGATAAGAAGTAACTGATAAAGAAGCAAGGTTTCTATGCCACAATTTACAAGTCAAAAGACATTGGAGTGGGAAAGTGAACGACTCCAAAGGCCAAGCAGAGAACTAGAGGGGCCTCATGCTTCGGAAGGCAGTGGAGTCCTTCTTTTAAAAATGCAGATCTGCTCCTTTGATATCATCAATGCCCAACTGCAACTTTAAGCCAAGGCCTGTACAGGAAAGTTGGCGTGCCTTCCCTGCCAAGCCAACCTGGGGCCAGAAGAGGTCCAGAAAGATAAGTGGTTTTCCTTTTTTTTTTATTCCTTGTGGGCCAGGAGGAGCAGAAGTTCTGACGACCAGGAACCATTCCTTTGCATCCCCAGCGGCTGCCTCCAGAAATCCCACTTCTGTCTGCTGTCCAGCTTCCTGCCGGCTTTGAGTGGTAGACTGACGGGGCTCATGCAAATGAGACCCCAGTGTTAAAATCTCCTGGACCTCACGCTGCAGAGGGCCCGACAGTTTCCCAACCGCCTCTGACATGGTACAGTAGCATAGTGGTAATATTACTGGCCTAGTAATCCAGAGGCCTAGACTAATGATCAAGAGACACGAGTTCAAAGTCCACCACAGCAGCTGTGGAATTTAAATAAATTTGGAAATAGAAAGCTAGTATCAGTAATGGTGACCATAGGCTCAAATTTGGCCCACCCATTTTTTTCGGCGCACTCATATGAATGCGCCGACTTCCTATAATCCAAACGGTGCCAAAAAGATGGCCCCAGATTCTGGCCCCACTACCGACTCTCCCGGGGCTTGGCGCAGTGTGGTGAGTCCATCAGGGGGTGGAGCTAGGGCCCTGCGCTTAAAAAAGTGCCGGCAGCGTCCGCATGCGTAGTAGAGCGTTCGCGCATGCGTAGTAGAGCGTTCGCGCATGCGCAATAGCTCCTCCCATGTTTATAATGATGTGTGCCTGCAGCGTGGGATCCAACGCATCCCGCCCTTATCCCGGACCGAGTGGCTTGCTGTACAGGCCGGCCCGCTGCCTTCCCGCGCTGAGGGCTACAAGAAACAGGTTGGTGCGGGGAGCCTTTTGATCGGGGGTGGGTGGGAATGGGGGAAGAGTTTTGATCGGGGGAGGGGGGAAGGAAAAGAGTTTTGATCTGTGAGGGAGGAGAGAGGAGAGTTTTGATGGGGCTGGGGGGGAAGGAGGAGAGTTTTGATCCAGGGGGGGAGGAGAAAGGAGAGTTTTGATGGGAGGGGGAAGGAGAGTTTTGATCCGGGGGGGAGGAGAGAGGAGAGTTTTGATGGGGGGGCGGGCGGTGGGGCTGCGGGAGGGTGTGATAACTGTGTAGCCAGTAATTTTAATGAGCTTACTCAAGACTTTCCTTAACCCTGTTGATGAAAATACTTACCTACGAGCATGTGGTACTTCTATTTTTTATTTGGATATTTTGAAAAAGTTATGTAAATATGTTTTGTCTCTTTACTTCTTTTATATTTGTAGTTTAAGCTTCCATGAATGCTTCTGTTGTATAGTAAATTAACTTTGCGAAGTTTGTCATATGATGAATAGCTGTTTGATCCTATTCACATTCTTTAGTCAAGTCATTAAGTACCTACCTGCGCTGATTTCTTAACTCTCTGCAAGGGTTTTCTGTGCGGCCACAAGTGGCCACATACGCTGGCCTAAGTTAGTTTGGAGCAACTATTAGCTGTCCAAACTGGCTTAAATGGCCAAAACGAGCGTAGGTGGCTGGTGACATCCCCTTTTGAACAAAACTAAACTAAAAAAAATCCTTACTAACTCACTTACATTGGCGCAAATTGAATGTGCAAAATGGGGATTTTTAAGATACTCCAGAAAAATCAAGTTACTCAAAAAAAAACGGAGCAACTCCTGGGCAGTTTTGGGCTCCATGAAACTGATTGTTGTAAAAACCCATCTGGTTCACCAATGTCCTTTAGTGAAGGAAATCTGCCATCCTTATTCCGTCTGGTCTATATGTGACTCCAGACCCACAGCAATGTGATTGACTCTTAACTGCCCTCTGAAATGGCCTAACCACTCAGATGTATTCAAAAAGGCAGCTCACCACCACCTTCTCAAGGGCAATGGATGGGCAATAAATGCTGGCCTTGCCAGCGACATCCACATCCAGTGAATAAATTTGAAAAAGACTCTCACCCAAGACACTTACAACTGCATTTCAAACTCCCAACTGCCTTGCTTTTGGAAGAATACTTCTGCAGTTGTCAATGATCTCAACCACTCCCTCACCTCCATATTTGATTCCCTGTCCACAGCAAAACCTTTACTCACTCCCATTTTTGTTATTCCCCTGATTTGGTCCTCATTGTTGCTCCCCAGGACCAAGAGCTAAAGACATGAGCGTATTTAGCACTCAACTGGGTTGGCCATCCATCACCAGATCTGGTTGGACATCAAGCACTTATTGGGTTGCACCCTGTCAATGCCATTCACTACACCCAGATCAACCTGGAAAGCAAAGATAACCACAGCCCCCTCCCCCAACTTCTTTTCTCCACAACCAATCATTTCCTTAAACCTCTCTCTCCTGTGCCCGCTACTCTCACCTCCAACATCAAGCACGAGGAGCTCATGGACTTCTTTATTACTACGATTGAGACCATATGTTCAGCTGCCTCAGCTGCTTTCTATCTTCTCCATCAAGTGGCTGTGGGCCTCCCCAACCTACGTTGGTGGAATTGTGTGGGCGTATCTGAAGCACCCATGCAGATGTGGGCCGCTTGTTCCAAATATGATAGCAACCCACCACAATTTGGCACAAGGTAGGCTTCATTGGCGAACAGGAATTCCACTCTGCTGCACTTAGGGAATTCCCAGAATTTTGGTCCCATGAAGTTTAGTCCATATAGACTTACAGATTTTTCTAAAATTGAAGTTCACTGAAATGGATCTGCCATTTAACCAGAGTGTTAAGTTGCTGCTGGATTGTGTATATTTTACTGCTGGTGAGTACTAATTATGTTTGCTGAACATATTATATCGAATTGTGTCACATATTATTGACGCAAAATGCTGAGGTGAATTCTATTAAATAATCCTTTTGACAAGTGACAATAAAAACATCCAGGTTTCAAAGTATGATGCACTCAATCTGATGAAGATTATCTCAGCGCAGCCAAAGGAAAAATATAATTAAGAAAGAAGCTAACTTGGTCGGGCCAACCCCCTTTTTAAATAACATATTGTAACTTTTAAAACCATCTAATCTGAAGCAAGGACTACTATCTTCAGGGTTGATGCCCTTAAGGCCCCACTGCATCAAAAACTGTATTTCAATAAAGACACAAGACAAAATTACACATGAACTGATGTGGTTTTACTGCATTTGGCCAATCATTAAACCAAAACTAACCAATCCGTATAAAATTCAACTAAAAGTTTCACACCTTCTGTCCAATTATCTATCATAGCTTACCTAACGTACAGCATGTTTTAACGTGTTCTTTACTATAGATGTGGACCTTACTTCCTACCTAGATTACTTTGTTTATCCAGGTCCGAATGCAGTTATTAAAAACACTCAGTTGATGCACACAGTGGGTTGTACAACACACAGAATGGGTGTAGATGTGCTTCACAGAACAGAGGAGCAAAGGGTACAAAATGTTACTGCTAGGCGAGACACCTCAAATTTCTGTGATGGTGGTGAAAATCAAACACCATAACTGCTTTCCTGGCATATAATCTTATAACCTCTACTGATCAGTGCTAACATCAGTTCATGTATCAATAAGCATTTTTTCTTTGTGATTCAGTTTTTGTTTTTTGCATACAACTCTTGAGTAGCAGTCTGTTTCTTAATCATATATATGCATATAGAATGACAAATGCTTATATCAGCATAAAAAGATAAGCTGAATGACTATATATGAAGACAACAACTATAACTCTCACAGCACTGCCATTGGTTAACTTTAAATACTTAAGCATCATAAAAAGCTGAAACTAAAGCTACACTAAGGAAAATTGGTAGTTACTGAAACAATGGTGAAGTATTTATAGCCAATGGTGATGTATTTATCTTATCAATTTCTTAAAAAATCACTTTCCACTAAAAATTGATATACGAGCTCAGCAGCATGATAGCAAATCTACTGCTAACAGGCAACCAACACAAGTATTTATTTTTCTTTGCAAAGGGGAATCTATACAGTCTGGTCATTTCCCTTGTGAATTAACAGTACCATGCATTTTTTTCTCTTGCGTTCTATTAGTGTTGTCTTCACATAGATTCATATAATGGTATTGGTCATTTCCTCATACACATACACCCTATCGCGTGTTGACAAGTTTATAAGGATGCAGTGGCAGCCGTGGGTGCTACAGGCTCCTTGACGACAGCCTTTGAATCCTTGCAGTCCTGAGCTGTGTTGCCTGAGTTAGCCTGTTTATTGTCTGCTTTCTGTGCCAGATGTTTGACTTGTCTGTAAAGATGAATTGATCTAAATTAGTACAAACATTTGAGCCACACAATATCAATGTATTTATATAGATTACAAAGATATTTAACAGTGTACAGCACCTTTTATTTAAAAAAGTGAACACATAATTATAAAATAGTGAACATGTTACAACATGTTATATTTATGCATACAGTAGATGAGAACCCAGAGAAATATTATCATGCTGGATGGTTTGATGCACCGCATTAGTGTTGGCCAAGTACTTTTAAACTCAAAAATTTGCACTTGGTCTGTAACAGATTTTATTGAGATTTATAAGTTTTCTGAGTCCTCATCAGGTATCCCTCATGCTGCGATCAGAGCGCACATCAGAAAATTACGGACTATGAGGCATCTTGCCACATGCAAGGAATGAGCAAACTACCCTATGTACTAATTATGGGACCTTATTGTAACCTTTAGTGTGACCTGTAATAACAGTGAACCTGCATGAAATTACTTTATTATAGCCTTTAAAAAAAAATCAAATCCTAAATGCATGTTCTTCAATACCTGTTTCATGTTTACTACCACATTTTTATTTAGGATCTGGCTACTGATCTAGAAAGATATTTAAAGTAATAAATCTGGCCTAGGGTTCTGAAATAACAAGTGTAGATGTGTGGTAAGGCCAGCACTGGCTTGGCTATGATATCCGCCATGGTCAAATAGCCTGGCAACATGCAGTGTCTGGGCTCACACATTGTCCACATGTTAATGCACCAAATGCCTTCCGGCATCTCTGGAAGTGCACAAGTTAAATCTTCAAAAGAAGATGGCAGAAAAATTGGAAACAATTCTAAAACAGCATCCGCACGACATGTGTTGTTATGAAGTTGATCATTTAATATTATCCTGATGTCATTGCCTTCAAACGTCATACTTTAAATTTAAAACAAAGTATAATAAATCATACATTTTATTTAGATGATTTTCAAAACAATTCAAGATCTGTATTTTTTTTAACTTTGGGTGAGAAACACAGGGCCACCTCAATTCATTTTCAGTATTTTCTTGATACATTAATTATTCTAGATTCTTATCAGGGATTCAGATGCACATAACATGGAATATGCTGAGAACTTGGGCTTATAAGGTTGAGTAGACTCAAGAAAACAATTATTTTTAAAGTCTTAATTTAAAAATTGCATTACTTCTCCACAGAAAGTTTTGTGGAATATGACAACAAAAATAACATTCCTCACTGTAATTTTAAAGAGTTTGGGGCTGAAATTGCCTACCGCTGGAAACGGGACACACCTACCCTGTTTCCCGTGTTTTTATCGGCTTTATTTTTTGGCAGACCGGAAGTCGGTCAAAATGGGGGTGGATGTTCGGTGGTGAGCACACTAGAGGGGCGGAAGTTGGGGTCAGGCGGAGTGGCCATCGCTGTAAGTCATCAGAGTAACATTGATGACATCATCACGGTGCTGCGTCACCACAGCTCTCTACTTCACTTAAAGGGAAGAGCCTGCGCGATTGTTTAAGTTCGGTCCACTGGGTCACCAGGGAAGGTTTCGGCTGGGCCAGTGACCTGGCACCCAGGCTGCCTGTTGGCGGCCTGGCCGAACCCAGGGGCATAATTGTCGGTCTGACATGGCAGTTGGCTGACAAAAGAAAACATGGCAGCAGCGGCAGTAGATCCCCCCCCCTTTAATGGGAGCCACACTGCCATTTAACAAGGACTACAGCCTCACTGCACCAGCAGAATAAAACAGTTTTTGGCACCACTCAGCGGGAGCAGGATTTTTCACCAGAATTTCGCCATTGGAGAAACATTGGAGGTGCGCGCTCTTACAGATCGACAGCAGTGGGAGGGGGGTGGGGGGGAAAGAGCCGGTCACCGCCGGGATACCACAGGAGTGGAATTTTAAAAATGGTGGCAATTACACAAAACATCGACGGCCATTGCACTCCACAGCGTGGCCATCGATTTCCGGCGGTAACAGGCCTTAAGAGAAGGGCCAATTTCGGCCCTTTAAGTATAACATGATTCAGGAAGTTTGTAATTTTTCAATTTCATTTTCCAATTGATTTCTCATTGGGATAATTCTATCTTCACACTCTCTTTGAGTCCATTTCTACTACTACCTCTATTACCTTTTGCCAAGGCAACTGTTTGAGAGCATTCTTGTGAACATTTACAAAAAATATTTACAGGCACCAGGCACACAAATGCCGAAGAATTAGATACCAACAGAGGAAGATCAAGGAGATCACAAACTCCATTGGGAGCGGTGAAAATTGTAAGTAACGGAAAATAAAAGAAAAATGTCAGTAAAATCAACCCAGGAGGGCAGATCCTCACACCCTGGGAACAGGTAACTTAAGGGGACCAGTCACCTGAGTAAACTTCACGTAAACGTAAATAAAGAAATAATAGAACGATTCAGTGGAACAGCTCCACTCTCCTCGGCCTCGGAACAGGTAAGGCTTCAGCTGGGATCAAGTAACAAAGAAAGGTAGCGCAACATTAGAACAGGATCCTCAACCTGAGGAAATTTAAAAGGGGTAGTGGTAGGTTGAAGTAGATTCAACAAATCTAAGAGGACACCTGGAAGAAACAAATTGTCAAAGGGAGCAATCTCAGTGAAATAAATTTAAAAGTGAAGCAGCCAAGAGAAATACAATTAAGATGGAAGCTATGAGGTGTGTTTGCTATAGGATATTTACAGGTAACAACAACTTATATTTATATAGCGCCTTTAAAGTAATAAAACATCCCAAGGCGCTTCACAGGAGTGTTTTCAAAAGGAACTTAATACAATCACTATCACTAATGAAGTAATACTTGGTAAAATAATGGAACTAAAGGTGGACAAAGTCCCTAGACCTGATGGCTTACATCCCAGGGTCTTAAAAGAACTGGCTGCAGAGTTAGTAACTGGCTGCATTGGTTGTAATCTACCAAAATTTCCTGGATTCTGGGGCAGTCCCAGCAGATTGGAAAACCACAAATATAACGCCCCTATTTAAAAAAGGAGGCAGACAGAAAGCAGGAAACTATAGACCAGTTAGCCTAACATCTGTTGTTGGGAAAATGCTATCGTCCATTATTAAGGAAGCAGCAGCAGGACATTTGGAAAAACATAATTCAATCAAGCAGAGTCAGAATGGTATTATAAAAGGGAAATCATGTTTGACAAATTTACTGGAGTTCTTCGAGGATGTAACGAACAGGGTGGATAAACGGGAACGGGTGGATGTGGTGCATTTGGATTTCCAGAAGGCATTAGATAAGGTGCCACGAAAGAGGTTACTGCACAAGATAAAAGTTCACAGAGCTGGGGATAATTTTCAAGTTGGCAAAAAGTAACGAGTGGGTTGTATTACGCTCATGATAAAAGATGACATTGAGTACTGTAAGCAATGAGTAAGTGTGACCTTAGCTCCTTTAATTAGACTCCAGAGTGCAGATACCACGTGGGTGGCCTGCTTATATACAGTGCGCCCAAGGGATGCTGGGATCCCTTGGGACTCCAACAGGTAGGCCCTCTGGTGGTGGTATGATACAGGTTGCCAAGGGTTAAATACATAACATCATTCCCTCGTAAAGTCACCATGTCCATAATTGAGTACAAAGACAGGGTCATTGACCTCAATATCGCGTGACAAGTTTGCGCAATCATAGTATCTGCTTTGTTGTTGTCGCCTGCCCTCGATGTGATCATGGAGATCAGGATGGACAAGAGAGAGCCTTGTTTTGAGCGCCCTTTTCATGAGCAGCTCAGCTGGGGGATCCCCGGTGAGCGAGTGGGGTCTGGTGCGGTAGCTGAGCAGAACTCGGAACAGTCAAGTCTGCAGGGAGCCTTCCGACACATGTTTCAAGCTTTGCATGATGGTTTGAATTGCCCGTTCTGCCTGGCTGTTGGATGCGGGCTTGAACGGAGCAGATGTGACATGTTTGGTCCCATTGCGGATCATGAATTCCTTGAATTCAGCACTAGTGGAACACGGCCCATTGTCGCTGACTAGGACATCAGGCAGGCCGTGTGTGGCAAACATGGCTCATAGGCTTTCGATGATGGTGGTGGACGCGCTTACAGACATTATTACACATTCAATCCATTTTGAATAAGCATCCACAACAACCAAGAACATTTTGCCTAGAAATGGGCCCGCATAATCAACGTGGATCCTAGACCACGGTTTGGAGGGCCTCGATCACAAACTTAGCGGTGCCTCTCTGGGTGCATTGCTCAGTTGAGAGCAAGTGTTGCACTGGCGCACGCATTACTCTAAATCTGAGTCGATGCCGGGCCACCACTCATGGGATCTGGCTATAGCTTTCATCATTACAATGCCTGGGTGGGTGCTGTGTAGATCACGTATGAACGTTTCTCTGCCTTTCTTGGGCAAGACCACGCGATTACCCCACAAAAGACAGTAAGGACATTTCGTCTTTGTGCCTGTGGAACAGCTTAATCTCTTCCTGCATCTCCGCTGGGATGCTGGACCAGCTCCCATGGAGGACACAGTTTTTTTTTACCAAGGATAGTAAAGGATCCTGTCTGGTCCAGGTCCTGATCCGGCGGGCCATAACAGATGACTTTTCATTTTCAAATGCATCCATCACCATAAGCAAGTTTGCAGGCTGTGCCATTTCCACTCTGGTGGTGGGCAATGGTAGCCAACTGAGAGCATCAGAGCAGTTCCCTGTGCCCGGTCTGTGGCGGATTACATAGTTGTATGCCGACAGCATGAGCGCCCATCTTTGATTGCAGGCAGAGGCATTGGTGTTAATCCCTTTGCTCGCTGAGAATAGCGATATGAACGGCTTATGGTCAGTTTCAAGCTCAAAATTGAGACCAAACAAATACTGGTGCATTTTTTTCACCCCGTAAATGCATGCCAGAGCTTCTTTTTCAATCATGTTGTAGGCCCATTCGGCCTTGGACAGACTCCTGGACACATAAGCGACCGGTTGCAAAATCCCTGATTCGTTAGCCTGTTGTAACACACACCCGACACCGTACGATGACGCAACGCAAGCTAGCACTAATCGCTTACATGGGTTATACAGAACAAGCAATTTGTTTGAACATAACAGATCTCTGGCTTTCTCAAAAGCAGCCTCTTGTGAATTCCCCCATATCCAGTCATCTCCCTTGCTCAGTAGCACATGTAGGGGTTCTAGCAAGGTGCTTAACCCGGGTAGGAAATTACCGAAATAGTTGAGGAGTCCCAGGAACGACCGCAGCTCCGTCACGTTCTGTGGTCTCGACGCGTTCTTGATGGCCTCCGTCTTGGCGTCGGTGGGTCTGATGCCGTCTGCTGAGGTTCTTCTTCCCAAGAACTCGACCTCTGGTGCCAGGAAAACACACTTCGAGCATTTCAATCTGAGTCCCACGCGATCTAGCTGACTTAGAACCTCTTCCAGATTCTTCAAGTGTTCAATGGTGTCCCGACCTGTGACCAGTATGTCGTCCTGAAAAACCACGGTGCTCTCCATGTTTTGTTGGAAAATTGCTACGGCCGACCGAATCTCGACGGGCATCTGTTATAGATGAACAGACCTTTGTGCATGTTGATGCAGTTGAGGCCTTTTGAAGATTCCTAAAAGCTCCTGCGTCATGTAGGTCGAGGTCAGGTCCAACTTGGTGAACATCTTTCCTCCAGCCAGGGTCGCAAATAGGTCGTCTGCCTTCGGTAGCGGGTACTGGTCCTGTAGCGAAAAACGGTTAATCGTTACTTTATAGCCTCCACAAATTCTGACCGTGCCATCACCTTTAAGTACCGGGACAATCGGACTGGCCCACTTGTTGAATTCCACCGGCACGATGATGCCTTCTCGCTGCAGCCTGTCCAGCTCAATTTCCACTTTCTCTCGCATCATATACGGTACCACCCGTGCCTTGTGGTGAATGGGTTGTGTACCTGGAACCAAGTGGATCTGCACTTTCGCCCTGAGAAACTTCCAATGCCTGGCTCGAACAACGATGGAAATCTGCTCAGAACCTGGCCACATGAGGCATCATCGACGGACGAAAGCACTCGGATGTCGTCCCAGTTCCAGCAGATTTTTTCCAGCCAGCTTCTGCTGAACAGTGTGGGGCCATCCCTGGCACGATCCATAGTGGGAGTTTATGCACTGTTCCATCATAGGAGACTTTGACTTCTGCGCTGCCAATTACAGGGATCAGTACTTTTGTGTAATTTCTTAGCTTGGTATGAATGGGGCTGAGCTTGGGCCTGTGTGCCTTGTTGCTCATTATGGACTGACTCGCACCCGTGTCCAGTTCCATGGATACTGGAATACCGTTCAGTTCAACTTTTAACGTGATTGGTGGACATTTTGTGGTGAAGGTGTGTACCCCGTACACTTCTGCTTCCTCGGTTCGAGTCTCTAGCTCAGCCTGATCCACCATGAATCGATCTTCCTCTGCAACGTGGTGGTTTGTGGTGTTTGCAGTTCGCCTGCACATTCGCTGGAGGTGTCCCATTCTTCTGCAGCCGTTGCACGCATAGTGCTTGAAGTGACATTGATGGGCCCGATGATCACCACCACAACGCCAACAAGGTGTTAACTGCCTTGCTTTAACAATTGATGGCGGACTCTGGTTCATTTGAGGTCGTGCAGCAGCAGGCGTGTACGTTCTGCCATGTATATTCCTGCTCGAAAACGACATCGCTTTGTGCACAGTACTGGCCGAAACCTCTTTATGCTGCAAAATTTGTTGGGTGTTATCACTGGTGGACATAAATGCCTGGGCTATTGTTATGGCTTTGCTCAAATTCGGTGTTTCAACAGTCAATAGTTTGCGAAGGATTACCTCATGACCAATGCCAATCACAAAAAAGTCTCTCAGCATTTGTTCAAGGAATCCATCAAATTCGCAATGTCCTGCAAGGCGCCTTAGTTCGGCAACGTAGCTCACCACTTCCTGGCCCTCCGACCGTTGACACGTGTAAAACCGATACCTCGCCATCAAAACGCTTTCCTTCGGATTTAGGTGCTCCCGGACCAGCGTACACAATTCTTCATAGAATTTGGTTGTTGGTTTTGCCGGAGCTAGAAGATTCTTCATGAGGCCATAGGTTGTTGTCCCACAGACGGTAAAGAGGATCGCCCTTCTTTTGCCAGCGTTCCCGTCCCCTTTCAGCTTGTTGGCCACGAAGTATTGGTCGAGTCTTTCCACGAAAGCCTCTTCTTCTGAGAACTTCTCCAAGATACCAACTGTTCTTTGCATTTTTGCGTGGTTGTTCGTTGGCTCGTCACCAATTATTACGCTCATGATAAAGGATGAAACTGAGTACTATAAGCAATGAGTAAGTGTGACCTTAGCTCCTTTAATTAGACTCCAGAGTACAGATACCGTGTGGGTGGCCTGCTTATATACAGTGCTCCCAAGGGATGCTGGGATCCCTTGGGACTCCAACAGGTAAGCCCTCTGATAGTGGTGTGATACAGGTTGCCAAGGGTTAAGTACATAACAGGGTGCAACTATTTACAATTTATATTAATTTATATTAATGACTTGGATGAAGGGACCGAGTGTAATGTACCCAAGTTTGCTGATGATACAAAGATGGGTGAGAAAGCAAATTGTGAGGAGGGCACAAAAAAATCTGTAAAGGGATATAGATAGGAGGCTAAGTGAGTGGGAAAAAATTGGCAGATGGAGTATAATGTGGGAAAATATGAGGTTATCCACTTTGGCAGAATAAATACAAAAGCAAATTATAATTTAAATGGAGAAAAATTGCAACGTGCTGCAGTAGAGAGGGGCTTGGGGGTCCTTGTGCATGAAACACAAAAAGTTAGTATACAGGTACAGCAAGTAATCAGGTAGGCAAATGGAATGTTGGTCTTTATTGCATGGAGGATAGAGTATAAAAGCAGAGAAGTCCTGTTACAGCTGCACAGGGTATTGGTGAGGCCACACTCAGTGTACTGCGTACAGTTTTGGTCTCCATATTTAAGGAAGGATATACTTGCATTGGAGGCTGTTCAGAGAAGGTTCGCTGGTTGATTCCGGAGATGAGGGAGATGACTTAGAAGATAGGTTGAGTAGGTTGGGTCTAAACTCATTGGAGTTCAGAAGAATGAGAGGTGATCTTATCGAAACATATAAGGTAATGAGGGGGCTCGACAATGTGGCTGCAGAGAGGATATTTCCACTCATAGGGGAAACTAAAACTAGGGGACATAGTCTCAGAATAAGGGGCTGCCTATTTAAAACTGAGATGAGGAGGAATTTCTTCTCTCAGAGGGTTGTAAATCTGTGGCATTCTCTGCCCCAGAGAGCTGTGGAGGCTGGGTCATTAAATATATTTAAGGTGGAGATAGACAGATTTTTGAGGGATAAGGGAATAAAAGGTTATGGAGAGCAGACAGGGAAGTGGAGCTGAGTCCATGATCAGATCAGCCATGATCTTATTAAATGGCAGAGCAAGCTCGAGGGGCCAGGTGGCCTACTCCTGCCCCTATTTCTTATGTTCTTCAAACACCGAGCCATATATGGAGCTGATGAAAAGCTTGGTTGTAGAGGTAGGTTTTAGAGATTGTCTTGAAGGAGGACAGAGAAGTAGAGAGGCGGCAAGATTTAGGGAGGGAATTGCAAATCTTAGGACCTAGTGAGGTCCGTGAGTTCGGGAGAGTCCAAGTTCGGGAGAGTCCAAGAGCGGAAGTCCGTGAGTGCGGGAGGCCAGGAGTCCGAGGAGCAAGAGGGCCGCAGGTAGGCGAGGAATTCACTTCTGATGAGGATCGGAGAGTCGGAAGAGCGGGCAGTTTAAAAAGAGCGGGAGTCGGAGGAGGTCGGCAGCAGTGAAGCCCATAAAAGAGGGCCCAGCAGTCGGAAGTAGTTGCGGGGCAGAAGGTAAAAAGAAATTGAAGTGTGACGTCACAGCCAAGAGGGTAAGTGACTGGCTGGTGGATTGGTGAGTATTTAATTTTTTTCTTTTTCTTTTCTGATCAGAAAGAAACCTTTGGCGTTGTTATCAATTAGGTTCATTTAACGGCTAAGCCATGGCAGGAGAGCCCAGACACGTGTCATGCTACTCCTGTGCTAAGTGGGAAATCAGGGACGCTTCAAGTGTCCCTGACAACTACATGTGCAGGAAGTGTATCCAACTCCAGCTCCTGACAGACCGCATTGCGGCACTGGAGCTGCGCATGGACTCACTCTGGAGCATCCGTGATGCTGAGGATGTCGTGAATAGCACATTTAGTGAGTTGGTCGCACCGCAGATAAAGGTTAAACAGCCAGATAGGGAATGAGTGACTATCAGGCAGAGCAGTGGAAGGAAGGTAGTACAGGGGTCCTCTGCGGTCATCTCCCTCCAAAGCAGATACACCACCTTGGGTACTGTTGGGGGAGATGACTCATCAGGGGAAGGCAGTAGCAGGGGTCCATGTCACCAGGGGTGGCTTTGCTGCACAGGAGGGACCTGGGGATCCTTGTGCACGAATCCCAAAAAGTTAGTTTGCAGGTGCAGCAGGTAATCAGGAAGGCGAATGGAATGTTGGCCTTCATTGCGAGAGGGATGGAGTACAAAAGCAGGGAGGTCCTGCTGCAACTGTACAGGGTATTGGTGAGGCCGCACCTGGAGTACTGCCTGCAGTTTTGGTCACCTTACTTAAGGAAGGATATACTAGGGATGAGGTCCTACAAGCTGAATTTAGCGAGCTAGGAGTTAAATTAAAAAGCAGTACCTCAAAGGTAGTAATCTCAGGATTGCTACCAGTGCCATGTGCTAGTCAGAGTAGGAATTGCAGGAAAGCTCAGATGAATATGTGGCTTGAGGAACGGTGCAAGGGGGAGGGATTCAAATTCCTGGGACATTGGAACCGGTTCTGGGGGAGGTGGGACCAGTAGTAACCGGATGGTCTGCACCTGGGCAGGACCGGAACCGATCTCCGAGGCGGAGTGTTTGCTAGTGCTGTTGGGGTGGGTTTAAACTAAAAAGGCAGGGGGATGGGAATCTACACAGGGAGGCAGAGGGAAATAAAAAGGGGGCAGAAGCAAAAGGTAGGAAGGAGAAAAGCAAGAGTGGAGGGCAGAGAAATCAAGTGCAAAAATTATAAAGGGCCACATTACAATATAATTCTAAAAGGACAAAGAGTGTTAAAAAAACAAGCCTGAAGGCTCTAAGTCTCAATGCGAGGAGCATTCATAATAAGGTGGATGAATTGACTGCACAGATAGCTGTTAACGGATATGATATAATTGGAATACGAAGACATGGCTCCAAGGTAACCAAGGCTGGGAACTCAACATCCAGGGTATTAAATATTCAGGAAGGACAGACTGGAAGGAAAAGGAGGTGGGGTAGCATTACTGGTTAAAGAGGAGATTAACGCAATCGTAAGGAAGGACATTAGCGTGGATGATGTGGAATCTACATGGGTAGAGCTGCGAAACACCAAAAGGCAGAAAACGTTAGTGGGAGTTGTGTACAGACCACCAAACAGTAGTAGGGAGGTTGGGGATGGCATCAAACACGAAATTAGGGACGCGTGCAGTAAGGGTACAACAGTTATCATGGGTGACCTTAATCGGCATATTGATTGGGCTAACTGTTATATATGTGGACTTGTATATACTCTGTACAGCCTCCAGAAGGCTCATTCCCCGAAGTCCCAAGGGATCCCATAATCCCTTGGGAGCACAGGTATTTAAGGAGGCTTCACAGGTTGGAGAGGCACTCTGGAGACCTGCAATAAAAGACTAAGGTCACACTTTACTTTGAGCTCACAGTGTTCAGTCTGACTCTTTCTCCACACACAACAATTGGCGACGAGATACAGATAGCAAACCCAAAGATGCAGAGAACACTGGGCATCCTGGAGAAATTTTCAGAGGGAGATGATTGGGAAACTTTTGTCGAGCGACTCGACCAATACTTCGTAGCCAATGAGCTAGATGGGGAAGAGAGCGCTGCCAAACAAAGGCCGATCCTCCTCACCGTCTGTGGGGCACCAACGTATGGCCTCATGAAGAATCTGCTCACTCCAGCGAAACCCACGGAGAAATCGTCCAAGAGCATTTGAACCCGAAGGAAAGTGTTCTGATGGCGAGGTACTGGTTCTACACCTACAAAAGGTCTGAAGGCCAGGAAGTGGCAAGTTATGTCGCCGAGCTAAGACGCCTTGCAGGACATTGTGAATTGGAAGGACATTTGGAGTACATGCTCAGAGACTTTTTCGCACTTGGCATTGGCCACGAAATCATATTTCGCAAACTTTTGACTGTAGAGACCCCAACCTTGAGTAAGGCCATAGCGATAGCCCAGGCGTTCATTGCCACCAGTGACAATACGAAGCAAATCTCTCAGCACACAAGTGCTGCTACAAGTACTGTGAACAAAGTGATGTTATTTTCGAATCGTAATGTACAAGGCAGGTCACACATACCTGTAGCTGCACGTCAGCAAATGTCTCAGAATCCACCATCAAGGATGATGAATGCAAGGCCATTAACAGCTTGTTGACGCTGCGGGGGTGATCATCATTTCCATTCATGCCGATTCAAAGGATACGTTTGCAAGGGCTGTGGAACAATGGGACACCTCCAACGAGTGTGCAGGCGAGCTGCTAAGCCTGTTAAACCTGCAAAGCACCATGTTTCCGAGGAGGATCACGATGAAACAGAGCCTCAGATAGAGGAGGCAGAGGTACATGGGGCACACACATTCACCACGAATTGTCCCCCGATAATGCTGAATGTTGAACTAAATGGACTCCCGGTGCCAATGGAGCTGGACACGGGCGCAAGCCAGTCCATCATGGGCAAAAAGACTTTCGAAAGATTGTGGTGCAACAAGGCCTCAAGGCCATTCTTAACTCCAATTCGCACGAAATTAAGAACTTACACAAAAGAACTGATTCCTGTAATCGGTAGTGCTACTGTAAAGATCTCCTACGATGGAGTGGTGCACAAGCTACCATTCTGGGTGGTACCGGGCGATGGTCCTACGCTGCTCGGCAGGAGCTGGCTGGGAAAGATACACTGGAACTGGGACGACATCCAAGCACTATCGCCCACTGACAACACTTCATGTGCCGAAGTGTCAAACAAATTTCCTTCGCTGTTCGAACCAGGCATCGGGAAATTCCAAGGAGCAAAAGTGCAGATCCATCTAATTCCGGGGGCGCGACCCATCCATCACAAAGCGAGAGCAGTACCGTACCGATGAGAGAAAGGGTAGAGATCGAGCTAGACTGGCTACAAAGAGAGGGCATCACTTCATCGATCGAGTTCAGTGAGTGGGCCAGTCCTATTGTCCCAGTCCTCAAGGGAGACGGCACCGTCAGAATCTGTGGCGATTACAAAGTAACTATCAATCGTTTCTCCCTGCAGGACCAATATCCACTACCAAAAGCCGGCGACCTCTTTGCAATGCTGGCGGGAGGAAAGACGTTCACGAAGCTGGATCTGACTTCAGCCTACATGACGCAGGAACTGGAGGAATCATAGAAACATAGAAAATAGGTGCAGGAGCAGGCCATTCAGCCCTTCTAGCCTGCACCGCCATTCAATGAGTTCATGGCTGAACATGAAACTTTAGTACCCACTTCCTGCTTTCTCGCCATACCCCTTGATCCCCCGAGTAGTAAGGACTTCATCTAACTCCCTTTTGAATATATTTAGTGAATTGGCCTCAACTTCTTTCAGTGGTAGAGAATTCCACAGGTTCACCATTCTCTGGGTGAAGAAGTTTCTCCTCATCTCGGTCCTAAATGGCTTACCCCTTATCTTAGACTGTGACCCCTGGTTCTGGACTTCCCCAACATTGGGAACATTCTTCCTGCATCCAACCTGTCCAAACCCGTCAGAATTTTAAACGTTTCTATGAGGTCCCCTCTCACTCTTCTGAACTCCAGTGAATACAAGCCCAGTTGATCCAGTCTTTCTTTATAGGTCAGTCCCACCATCCCGGGAATCAGTCTGGTGAATCTTCGCTGCACTCCCTCAATAGCAAGAATGTCCTTCCTCAAGTTAGGAGACCAAAACTGTACACAATACTCCAGGTGTGGCCTCACCAAGGCCCTGTACAACTGTAGCAACACCTCCCTGCCCCTGTACACAAATCCCCTCGCTATGAAGGCCAACATGCCATTTGCTTTCTTAACCGCCTGCTGTACCTGCATGCCAACCTTCAATGACTGATGTACCATGGCACCCAGGTCTCGTTGCACCTCCTCTTTTCCTAATCTGTCACCATTCAGATAATAGTCTGTCTCTCTGTTTTTACCACCAAAGTGGATAACCTCACATTTATCCACATTATACTTCATCTGCCATGCATTTGCCCACTCACCTAACCTATCCAAGTCACTCTGCAGCCTCATAGCATCCTCCTCGCAGCTCACACTGCCACCCAACTTAGTGTCATCCGCAAATTTGGAGATAATACATTTAATCCCCTTGTCTAAATCATTAATGTACAATGTAAACAGCTGGGGCCCCAGCACAGAACCTTGCGGTACCCCACTAGTCACTGCCTGCCATTCTGAAAAGTACCCATTTACTCCGACTCTTTGCTTCCTGTCTGACAACCATTTCTCAATCCACGTCAGCACACTACCCCCAATCCCATGTGCTTTAACTTTACACATTAATCTCTTGTGTGGGACCTTGTCGAAAGCCTTCTGAAAGTCCAAATACACCACATCAACTGGTTCTCCCTTGTCCACTCTACTGGAAACATCCTCAAAAAATTCCATAAGATTTGTCAAGCATGATTTCCCTTTCACAAATCCATGCTGACTTGAACCTATCATGTCACCTCTTTCCAAATGCACTGCTATGACATCCTTAATAATTGATTCCATCATTTTACCCACTACTGAGGTCAGGCTGACCAGTCTATAATTCCCTGTTTTCTCCCTTCCTCCTTTTTTAAAAAGTGGGGTTACATTGGCTACCCTCCACTCGATAGGAACTGATCTAGAGTCAATGGAATGTTGGAAAATGACTGTCAATGCATCCGCTATTTCCAAGGCTACCTCCTTAAGTACTCTGGGATGCATTCCATCAGGCCCTGGGGATTTATCGGCCTTCAATCCCATCAATTTCCCCAACACAATTTCCCAACTAATAAGGATTTCCCTCAGTTCCTCATCCTTACTAGACCCTCTGACCCCTTTTATATCCGGAAGGTTGTTTGTGTCCTCCTTAGTGAATACTGAACCAAAGTACCTGTTCAATTGGTCTGCCATTTCTTTGTTCCCCGTTATGACTTCCCCTGATTCTGACTGCAGGGAACCTACATTTGTCTTTACTAACCTTTTTCTCTTTACATATCTATAGAAACTTTTGCAATCCGTCTTAATGTTCCCTGCAAGCTTCTTCTCATACTCCATTTTCCCTGCCCGAATCAAACCCTTTGTCCTCCTCTGCTGAGTTCTAAATTTCTCCCAGTCCCCGGGTTCGCTGCTATTTCTAGCCAATTTGTATGCCACTTCCTTGGCTTTAATACTATCCCTGATTTCCCTTGATAGCCACGGTTGAGCCACCTTCCCTTTTTTATTTTTACGCCAGACAGGAACGTACATTTGTTGTAGTTCATCCATGCGGTCTCTAAATGTCTGCCATTGCCCCTCCACAGTCAACCCCTTAAGTATCATTCGCCAATCTATCCTAGCCAATTCACGCCTCATACCTTCAAAGTTACCCTTCTTTAAGTTCTGGACCATGGTCTCTGAATTAACTGTTTCATTCTCCATCCTAATGTAGAATTCCACCATATTATGGTCACTCTTCCCCAAGGGGCCTCGCACAACGAGATTGCTAATTAATCCTCTCTCATTACACAACACCCAGTCTGAGATGGCCTCCCCCCTCGTTGGTTCCTCGACATATTGGTCTAGAAAATTGGTCCATCCCTTATGCACTCCAGGAAATCCTCCTCCACCGTATTGCTTCCAGTTTGGTTAGCCCAATCTATGTGCATATTAAAGTCACCCATTATAACTGCTGCACCTTTATTGCATGCACCCCTAATTTCCTGTTTGATGCCCTCCCCAACATCACTACTACTGTTTAGAGGTCTGTACACAACTCCCACTAACGTTTTTTGCCCTTTGGTGTTCTGCAGCTCTACCCATATAGATTCCACATCATCCAAGCTAATGTCCTTCCTAACTATTGCATTAATCTCCTCTTTAACCAGCAATGCTACCCCACCTCCTTTTCCTTTTATTCTATCCTTCCTGAATGTTGAATACCCCTGGACGTTGAGTTCCCAGCCCTGATCATCCTGGAGCCACATCTCTGTAATCCCAATCACATCATATTTGTTAGCATCTATTTGCACAGTTAATTCATCCACCTTATTACGGATACTCCTTGCATTAAGACACAAAGCTTGTTTTTTTTAACACCCTTTGTCCTTTTAGAATTTGGCTGTACAGTGGCCCTTTTTGTTCTTTGCCTTGTGTTTCTCTGCCCTCAACTTTTCCTCATCTCCTTTCTGTCTTTTGTTTTTGTCTCCTTTTTGTTTCCCTCTGTCTCCCTGCATTGGTTCCCATCCCCCTGCAATATTAGTTAAACTCCTTCCCAACAGCGCTAGCAAACACTCCCCCTAGGACATTGGTTCCGGTCCTGCCTAGGTGCAGACCGTCCGGTTTGTACTGGTCCCACCTCCCCCAGAACCGGTTCCAATGCCCCAGGAATTTGAATCCCTCCCTGCTGCACCACTGCTCAAGCCACGTATTCATCTGCGCTATCCTGCGATTCCTACTCTGACTAGCATGTGGCACTGGTAGCAATCCCGAGATTACTACTTTTGAGGTCCTACTTTTTAATTTAGCTCCTAGCTCCTTAAATTCGTTTCGTAGGACCTCATCCCTTTTTTTACCTATGTCGTTGGTACCAATGTGCACCACGACAACTGGCTGTTCTCCCTCCCTTTTTAGAATGTCCTGCACCCGCTCCGAGACATCCTTGACCCTTGCACCAGGGAGGCAGCATACCATCCTGGAGTCTCAGTTGCGGCCGCAGAAATGCCTATCTATTCCCCTCACAATTGAATCCCCTATCACTATCGCTCTCCCACTCTTTTTCCTGCCCTCCTGTGCAACAGAGCCAGCCAAGGTGCCATGAACTTGGCTGCTGCTGCCCTCCCCTGATGAGTCATCCCCCTCAACAGTACTCAAAGCAGTGTATCTGTTTTGCAGGGAGATGACCACAGGGAACCCCTGCACTACCTTCCTTGCACTACTCTTCCTGCTGGTCTTCCATTCCCTAGCTGGCTGTGGACCCTTCTCCAGAGTGAATCCACCCTCAGCTCCAATTCCACACCGCGGTCCGTCAGGCGCTGGAGGCGGATACACTTCCTGCACACGTAGTCGTCAGGGACACCGGAGGTGTCCCTGAGTTCCCACATGGTACAGGAGGAGCATATCACATCACCGAGCTCTCCTGCCATGACTTACCCCTTAGATACACTTAAAATGGTGACAACACTGTTAACAGGTTACTTACTGTCTGCAGAAAGAGTCAAACTGAACACTGTGAGCTTAAAGTAAAGTGTGACCTTAGTCTTTTATTGCAGGCCTCCAGAGTGCCTCTCCAACCTGTGAGGCCTCCTTAAATACCTGTACTCCCAAGGGATTATGGGATCCCTTGGGATTCCAGGGGATGAGCCCTCTGGTGGCTGTACAGAGTAAATACAAGTTTACATATATAACAACACTCCCCTCCAAAGTCAACAGTGTAACTATTTACAAGGTGAGTCGATCTGGGGCCCTTCTTGCCCTGGTTGATCGTCTCGGTGTGAAAGCTGGTATTGGTGAATCAACTGTTGGGCCCTCGCTAGGCTGCTGTGCAGCTGGCCTTGTTGGATTGCCTGGTGTGGTGGGTCCTGCTGGGCTGCTGTGGATGATGGGTTCTGCTTCGAGGCCAACTGGTGTGTGTGTTGGGGGGTCAAAGAAGGTAGGGTCCAAAGTGGGTTGCTCAGGATAGTCCGTGAATTTGAGTTTGATTTGGTCCAAGTGTTTCCAGTGAATGAGTCCATTTCAAAGTTTGACCCGAAACACCCTGCTCCCCTCTTTGGCCACGACAGTGCTGGGAAGCCACTTGGGACCTTGTCCATAATTCAGTACAAAGACAGGATCATTGATTTCAATCTCGCATGACACATATGCGCTATCATGGTATGCACTTTGTTGAAGCCGCCTGCTCTCTACCTGTTCATGTAGAGCAGGGTTGGGATAAATGGATCCTTTTCGGGTTGGAAATCGGTGGTTAGTGGTGTGCCACAGGGATTTGTGCTGGGACCACAACTGTTTACAATATACATAGATGACCTGGAAGAGGGGACAGAGTGCAGTGTAACAAAATTTGCAGATGACACAAAGATTAGTGGGAAAGCGGGTTGTGTAGAGGACACAGCGGCTGCAAAGAGATTTAGATAGGTTAAGCGTATGGGCTCAGGTTTGGCAGATGGAATACAATGTCGGAAAATGTGAGGTCATCCACCTTGGGAAAAAAAACAGTAAAAGGGAATATTATTTGAATGGGGAGAAATTACAACATGCTGCGGTGCAGAGGGACCTGGGGGTCCTTGTGCATGAATCCCAAAAAGTTAGTTTGCAGGTGCAGCAGGTAATCAGGAAGGCAAATGGAATGTTGGCCTTCATTGCGAGAGGGATGGAGTACAAAAGCAGGGAGGTCCTGCTGCAACTGTATAGGGTATTGGTGAGGCCGCACCTGGAGTACTGCGTGCAGTTTTGGTCGCCTTACTTAAGGAAGGATATACTAGCCTTGGAGGGGGTACAGAGACGATTCACTGATTCCGGAGATGAGGGGGTTACCTTATGATGATAGATTGAGTAGACTGGGTCTTTACTCGTTGGAGTTCAGAAGGATGAGGAGTGATCTTATAGAAACATTTAAAATAATGAAAGGGATAGACAAGATAGAGGCAGAGAGCTTGTTTCCACTGGTCGGGGAGACTAGAACTAGGGGGCACAGCCTCAAAATACGGGGGAGCCAATTTAAAACCGAGTTGAGAAGGAATTTCTTCTCCCAGAGGGTTGTGAATCTGTGGAATTCTCTGCCCAAGGAAGCAGTTGAGGCTAGCTCATTGAATGTATTCAAATCACAGATAGATAGATTGTTAACCAATAAGGGCATTAAGGGTTATAGGGAGCGGGCGGGTAAGTGGAGCTGAGTCCACGGCCAGATCAGCCATGATCTTGTTGAATGGCGGAGCAGGCTCGAGGGGCTAGATGGCCTACTGCTGTTCCTAATTCTTATCCAATGTCCTGGTGAGGTGACAACAAGCCATAAGAATTAGTGCTGAGTTCAAAGAATTCATGACCCATAACGGGATTAAACATGTCACATCTGCCCCGTTTAAACAGCGTCCAATGGTCAGGCAGAGAGAGCAGTGCAAACCATCAAGCAAGGCTTGAAGAGGGTAACTGAAGGCTCACTGTAGACTTGCCTATCCCGAGTCCTGCTTAGCTACCGCTCGAGACCCCACTCACTCACTGGGATCCCACCTGCTGAACTGCTCATGAAAGGAGCACTTAAGACAAGGCTCCCGTTAGTTCACCCTGATCTACATGAACAAGTAGCGAGCAGGCAGCTTCAACAAAGTGCATACCGTGATAGCGCAAATGTGTCACGCGAGATTGATATCAATGATCCTGTATTTGTATTAAATTATGGATAAGGTCCCATGTGGCTTCCCGGCACTGTCGTGGCCAGAGGGGAGCAGGGTGTTTCGGGTCAAACTTTCAAATGGACTCATTCACCGGAAACACTTGGACCAATTCAAACTCAGATTTACGGACTATCCTGCGCAACACACCTTGGACCCCACCTTTTTTGATCCCCCAACATACACACCAGTGGCAACCAGCACCAAGGTTGACCACGAAGCAGAACCCATCATCCACAGCAGCCCTGCAGGGCCCAACACACCAGGCAGTCCAGCAAGGCCAGCTGCACAGCAGCCCAGCGAGGGCCCAACAAATGTTCTTATGGAAATGATTCAACAACACCAGCTTTCACACCAAGACGATCAACCAGGGCAAGAAGCGCCCCAGATCGACTCACATTATAAATAGTTACACTCTTGACATTGGGGGGGAATGTTGTTAGATATGTGGACTTGTATTTACTCTGTACAGCCACCAGAGTGCTCATCCCCCGGAGTCCCAAGGGATCCCATAATCCCGTGGGAGCACAGGTACTTAAGAAGGCTTCACAGGTTAGAGAGGCACCCTGGAGACCTGCAATAAAAGACTAAGGTCACATTTCACTTTGAGCTCACAGTGTTCAGTCTGACTCTTTCTCCATAGACAACACTGACCAAACTGGTAGCAATACTGTGGAGGAGGATTTCCTGGAGTGTATAAGGGATGGTTTTCTCGACCAATATGTCGAGGAACCAACTGGAGAGCAGGCCATCCTAGACTGCATCTGGTGTAACGAGAAAGGATTAATTAGCAATCTGGTCGTGCGGGTTGCTTGGGGAAGAGTGACCATAATATGGTAGAATTCTTCATTAAGATGGAGAGTGACAGTTAATTCGGAGACTAGGGTCCTGAACTTGGGGAAAGGTAACTTCGATGGTATGAGACGTGACTTGGCTAGGATAGACTGGAGAATGATACTTAAAGGGTTGACGGTGGATAGGTAATGGTAGACATTTAAATATCACATGGATGTACTACAACAATTGTACATCCCTGTGTGGTGTAAGAATAAAAAAGGGAAGGTGGCTCAACCGTGGCTAACAAGGGAAATTAGTGAAAGTGTTAAATCCAAGGAAGAAGCATATAAATTGGCCAGAAAAAGCAGCCAGCCTGAGGACTGGGAGAAATTTAGAATTCAGCAGAGGAGGACGAAGGGTTTAATTAGGAGGGGGAAAATAGAGTATGAGAGTAAGCTTGGAAGGAATATAAAAACTGACTGCAAAAGCTTCTACAGATGTGTGAAGAGAAATAGATTAGTGAAGACTAATGTAGGTCCTTTGCAGTCAGAATCAGGGGAATTCATAATGGGGAACAAGGAAATGGCAGACCAATTCAACAAATACTTTTGTTCTGTCTTCACTAAGAAAGACACGATTAACCTCCCAAAAATACTAGGGAACCGAGGGTCCAGCGAGAAGGGGGAACTGTGGGAAATCCTTATTAGTCAGGAAATGGTGTTAGGGAAATTGAAGGAACTGAAGGCCGATAAATCCCCACGGGGCTGATAGTCTGCATCCCAGAGTACTTAAGGAATTGGCCCTAGAAATAGTAGATGCATTGGTGGTTATTTTCCAACATTCCATGGAACTCTGGTTCAGTTCCTATGGATTGGAGAGTAGCTAATGTAACACCACTTTTTAAAAACGAGGGAGAGAGAACACAAGGAATTATAGACCGGTGAGCTTGACATCGGTGGTGGTGAAAATGCTGGAATCAATTATTAAAGATGTAATAGCAACGCATTTGGAAAGCAGTGACAGGATCGGTCCAAGTCAGCATGGATTTATGAAAGATAAATCATGCTTGACAAATCTTCTAGAGTTTTTTGAGGATGTAACTAGTAGAGTGGATAAGGAAGAACCAGTAGATGTGGTGTATTTGTACTTTCAAAACACTTTTGACAAGGTCCCACACAAGAGATTAGTGTGCAAAATTAAGGCACATGGTATTGGGGGTAATGTATTGACGTGAATAGAGAACTGGTTGGCAGACAGGAAGCAAAGAGTGGAAATAAACGGGTCCTTTTCAGAATGGCAGGCAGTGACTAGTGGGGTGCCGCAGTGTTCAGTGCTGGGACCCCAGCTATTTACAATATACATTAATGATTTAGACGAAGGAATTGAATGTAATATCTCCAAGTTTGCATATGACACTAAGCTGGGTGGCAGTGCGAGCTGCGAGGAGGATGCTAGGAGGCTGCAGGGGGACTTGGACAGATGAATGGCAGATGCAGTATAATGTGGATAAGTGTGAGGTTATCCACTTTGGTGGCAAAAACAGGAAGGCAGATTATTATCTGAATAGTGACAGATTAGTAAAAGGGGAGGTGCAATGAGACCTGGGTGTCATGGTACATCAGTCATTGAAGGTAGGCATGCAGGTACAGCAGGCAGTAAAAAAAACAAATGGCATGCTGGCCTTCATTGCGAGGCGATTTGAGTATAGGAGAAAGGAGGTCTTACTGCAGTTGTATAGGGCCTTGGTGAGGCCACACCTTGAGTATTTTGTGCAGTTTTGGTCTCCTAATCTGAGGAAGGATATTCTTGCTTTTGAGGGTGTTATGTCTTGAATAAAGAATCTGACCAGATACTGTAAGCTTAAAGTAATGTGTGACCATAGTCCTCTAGAGTGGCTCTCCAGCCTGTGAGGCCTCCTTATGTACAGGTGCTCCCAAGGGATTGTGGGATCCCTTGGGACTCCAGGGGATGAGCCCTCTTGTGGTTAAACACGGTATTTACAGGTTTACATATATAACAGAGGGAGTGCAGCGAAGGTTCACCAGACTGATTCCCGGGATGGCAGGACTGACATATGAAGAATGACTGGATCGACTGGGCTTATATTCACTGGAATTTAGAAGAATGAGAGGGGATGTCATAGAAACATATAAAATACTGATGGGATTGGACAGGTTAGATGCAGGAAGAATGTTCCCGATGTTGGGGAAGTCCAGAACCAGGAGTCACAGTCTAAGGATAAAGGGTAAGCCATTTAGGATCGAGATGAGGAGAAACTTCTTCACTCAGAGAATTGTGAACATGTGGAATTCTCTACCACAGAAAATTGTTGAGGCCAGTTCATTAGATATATTCAAAAGAGAGTTAGATGTGGCCCTTACGGCTAAAGGGATCAAGGGATATGGAGAGAAAGCAGGAATGGGGTACTGAAGTTGCATGATCAGCCATGATCATATTGAATGGTGGTGCAGGCTTGAAGGGCCGAATGGCCTACTCCTGCACCTACTTTCTATGTTTCTATGAAGGCACGACCGCCAATGGTGGAGCATTTAAAATCGGGGATGTTCAAATGTACAGAATAGGTGAAGTGCAAGTGTCATGGGGGATTATAGAGCTGGACTAGATTACAGAGATATGGAGGGGCGAGGCCATGGAGGGATTTGAAAACAAGGATAAGAACTTTAAAATCGAGGCATTGCTTAACTAGGAGCCAATGTAGGTCAGCAAACACAGGGTAGATGGTTGAGCGGCAAAGTTTTGGATGCCCTGAAGTTTATGGAGGGCAGAACTAGAGAGGCCAGCCAGGAGTGCATTGGAATAGATGTCTAGAGTTGATAAAGGCATTGATGAGGGTTTCAGCAGCAGATAAGTGGAGGTAAGGGCTGAGACGGGCAATATTACGAAGATGGAAATGGGCAGTCTTAATGATAGAACAGATATAATGTAGGAAGTTTAATTCATGATTAAATATGACACCAAGGTTGCGAACAGACTTGCTCAGCCTTAGACAGTTGTCGGGGACAGATTGAATCTGGAAAGGGAATAGAGTTTGTGGCTTGATCTCAAGATAATGGCCGGAATTTTCTTTACCTGGACGGGTTGGGTGCCGACGGTTGGCGTGGCAGGTTGGGACCCCATTGTTCTTTTCATCGCGATCCACAGAACGACTTTCCCTTAATGGCGCCTATTAAGGCCGGTCCACGCGTATCACGGTCCTATTAAATGCTGCGGGTCTATATGACTTTATCAATGACTCATTTGCAACCGGGATATTTAAAAGAGCCTTGGCCACATTGCGTTTGAAGATTCATCTACGAGTGTGCAGGTTCCTTTTTGGCATTTGGGCCTAGATCAGGCTTGCACACATGGCTGCACAGAGACAGAGGGCTGCACCCAGGTTCTCAGATGATTCCCTACATATGCTTGTGGAAGAAGTCAGAGCATGCATTCCTTCTGATGGGTGCAAGAAACCTCCTCAGGAGACCAAAAGATCCTGGCTGGAGGTAGCAGAGGAGAAAGAAAGAAAGACTTGTATTTATATAGCGTCTTTCACGACCACCAGACGTCTCAAAGCGCTTTACAGCAAATGAAGTATTTTTGGAGTGTAGTCACTGTTGGAATGAGGGAAACATGACAGCCAATTTGCGCAAAGGTCAATGTTGTGAGGGATGTTGTGAGGAGGACCTGGGTGCGGTGCCGGAAGCACTTCAATGATCTCATTAGATCAAGACAGTTGAGTGCAAAGCCACACTCAACTTCATGCTGTTGTGCCTCTCATCACATGCCATCACTCTGCTTTCCCAAGTCTACTCCTGCACATCATTACTGACACCAACATACCTTACATGCCCACCCATCCCTCTCTCTCTCTCTCGCTACATAATCACATCCCCATCTGACTAACCACCACTCGCACTCACCTTCATCCTAAAGCAATCATAGCAAGTAACACCACACATGGAGGCCATTGGCATTGGCATGACACTCCCTCATAGTCACCCTCTAAAGATGTAACCCATCCATTCCTATCACTCTCATTCAAACTTCTCTTCTTTCCCTCCTTGCAGGAGAAGAGAGTCCACAGTAAGTGAGAGACGGAGAGAACCAGAGGTGGCCCTCCATCATTGGCCACTTTGACTCCAGCAGAGGAGGTCTCCCTGCAAGTCTCAGCAGTTGCAGAGTAGCTGGCCGTGGGAGACCAATGAAGATACGCACACCTCAGTGGGTCCTACGCGAGATAGAATAGAGTTATCATCTGGTGTCTCACAAGTCACAAGTGAGCAAGAGTAGATGGTGTTGACAGGGACAGCAGTGGCGACTCCTCGCCGGAGGGTGCAGAATGCTCCCAGCTCTGCTCAGCTACCTGCAGATGCTGAGCCTCGGGGGGGCCATCGAGAAAGAGGGCGATCCTGGAGGTGCAGGAAGAACTGCAGAAGGCTCTGACAGGTTTCACAACCGCGATAGACTGAAACTGTTCAGAGAATGGAGCAGTCCATCTCCAACGTAAGCAACATCATGACACAGGCGATGGCGACTGTAGGCTCTTCCATGGAAGGACAGCCATCTGCATGGAGCAGCTAATGCGCCACTCACACGAGCATATGTTATCTATGGAGAATAGATGGCAGAGGCTGATAGACCTCCTCTCGAGGAGGGATGTCAAAGTAGACTTGAGTCTTCATGGCCCCACTGCTGTCCAGTTCCTTGATAGAAAGGAAGTGTAGGTGGCCCATGAGAGGGATGGTGGTGAGAGGAGACATGGAATTGGGAACTCCTCTCAAAGCACTCCCACTTCTCCCCCATTGCCTCCCCCTCAGTCAGAGCCCAGATGGCTTCTTGGATCGCGGTGGCCGAGTCTGCCCCTGCACAGTCGCAGGAGGAGCAGACTTTGGTGGGACCATAAGAGCCTCCAAAACCCAGAAGATGTCCGCCAAAAGTGTCTGTGCAGTTGCAGCAGGGAAGTGAGCAGGCTGTCTCTACCTCTGCTGTAGCCACAGGAGTTGCATCTCGTAAAAGCACGTGTAAAAGAAAAACATAAGAACATAAGAAATAGGAGCAGGAGTAGGCTATTTGGTTCCTCGAGCCTGCTCCACCATTCAATATCATGGCTGATCTGATTCTGGCCTCAACTCCACTTCCCCACCCGCTCCCCATAACCCTTGACTCCCTTATCATTCAAATATTTGTCTATCTCTAATATATTCAATGACTCAGCCTCCACAGCTCCCTGGGGTAGAGAATTCAAAAGATTCATGACCCTCTGAGAGAAGAAATTCCTCCTCATTTCCGTTTTAAATGGGCGACCCCTTATTCTGAAACTATGCCCCCTGGTTCTAGATTCCCCCATCCTCTCTGCATGTACCCTGTCAAGCCCGCTCAGAATCTTATGCGTTTCAATAAAATCACTTCTCATTCTTCTAATCTCCAATGAGTATAGGCCCAACTTGCTCAACCTTTCTTTATATGACAACCCCTTCATCTCAAGAATCAACCTCGTGAACCTTCTCTGAACTGCCTCCAATGCAAGAATATGCTTCCTTAAAGAAGGAGACCAAAACTTACGCAATACTCCAGGTGTGATCTTACCAGCGCCCTGTACAGTTGGAGCAGGACTTCCCTTCAAATTTTTGCCCACTCACTGAGCCTATCTACATCCCTTTGCAGATTCTTTGCGTCCTCCTCACAACTTGCTTTCCCACCTATCTTTGTAACATCAGCAAATTTGGCTATGTTGCATTTGGTCCCTTCATTAATATAAATTGGAAATAGTTGAGGCCCTGGCACTGATCCCTGTGGCACCCCACTAGTTACAGTTTGCCAATCTGAAAATGACCCATTTATCCTGACTCTCTGTTTTCTGTTAGTTAGCCAATCCCCTATCCACGCTAATATATTACCCCCAACCCCGTGAGCTCTTATCTTGTGCCACCTTTTATGTGGCACCTTATCGAATGCTTTCTGGAAATCCAAATACACGACATCTGCTGATTCCCCTTTATCCACCCTGCTTGTTACATCCTCAAAGAACTGCAGCAAATTTGTCAAACATGATTTTCTTTTCATAAAACCATGCTGACTCTACTTGACTGCATTATGATTTTCTAAATGTCCTGCTACTATTTCCTTAAAGATGGACTCCAACATTTTCCCAATGACAGATGATAGGTTAACTGGTGTATAGTTTCCTGCTTTCTGTCTCCTCCTTTCTTAAATAGGGGCGTTACATTTACAGTTTTCCAGTCTGCTGCGATCTCTCCAGAATCCAAGGAATTTTGGTAGATTATAACCAAAACTGACACAGAAGTAGATGCACAAAGGTAAGCACATGGATTTTTAAAGAACAGTTTCTGTTAAGGTTCCGTTACCCTTATGTCACATGTAAAACTATTTATTTTCAGCACATTGCGGTCATGTCCAATTTTGTCTCCTACTTTGGAAGTGGTTTCTTGAGTTGGAGTGAATGGTGAGACATAACGTTACCTCTAGCAATGAGGGTCAGTATGGAAGGAATGGCTTGGTCATTGTAGGGATGCTTTATGGTGTTGTTTTGGGGGGGGGTGGGGGAACTGGCGCAGCATGTGGCAGCCATCTGGGTGTAATGCATGAAGTTAAGTGAATCTGGCCATGATGAGGCCATCCCTGGTCTCTCAGGCAGCAATGTGCTCAGGTGCTGCTGGCACCTGGACCTCAGGTTCCTCCTGCTCCTCCTCCTGGTCTTCCAGCTGGTGCTCCTCCTCTAAAGATGCTGTGTGCTCTGTGCCTTGCTCCTCCTGCAGCTCCAATTCTTGCTGCTGCGCTATGTTGTGCAGCACGCAGCAGACGATGATGATTCTGGAGACCTTGCCTGGTGCGTACTGAATGGCTCCTCCAGATCTGTCAAGGCATTTGAAGTGCATCTTCAGCATGCTTATTTTCTTCTCTATGACACATCTGGTCGATATGTGGCTTTCATTATATCTCTTCTCGGCCTCAGTACTTGGCCTCCTCAAGGGTGTCATGAGCACCGTCTTTAGGTGGATAGCCCTTGTTGCCAAGCAGCCAGCCGGAAATTCTGTTTGGAGGAGCGCAGAGCTGAGGGAGGCTGGACTGGCGCATAACGAGTTATGACAGCTGCCAGGGAATTTGGCGCACACATGCATTATGATCTTCTTATGGTTGCAAACCAGCTGAACATTAAGGGAGTGGAAGCCCTTGCGGTTCACAAACACTCCTGGGTTGGTCACATGTGCAATCAATGACGTCCTGCACCCATGGGAAGCCAGCCAGAGCGGTAAAGCCCAGCACCCGCTCAGTAACATTGGATTCATCAGTGGCAAAGTTGATAGAAAAATATAAGATAAGAGATAAGAAACAGGAGCAGGAGTAGGCCCTATGGCCCATCGAGCCTGCTCCACCATTCAATAAGATCATGGCTGATCATCGACCTCAACTCCACTTTCCCACCTGATCTCTATATCCCTTGATTCCCCTAGACTCCAAAAATCTAACTATCCCAGCCTTGAATATATTCAGAAACTCAGCATCCACAGCCCTCTGGGGCAGAGAATTCCAAAGATTCACAACCCTCTGAGTGAAGAAATTCCTCCTTATCTCTGTCTTAAATGGCCTTCCCATTATCCTGAGACCGTGCCCCCTCGTTCTGGACACTCCAGCCAGGGGAAACAACTTCTCAACATCTACCCTGTCAATCCGCTTCAGAATCTTGTATGTTTCAATGAGATCACCTCTCATTCTTCTGAACTCCAGACAGTATAGGCCCATTCTACACAATCTCTCATCATAAGACAGCCCACTCATCCCAGGAATCAATCTAGTGAACCTCCGTTGTACTGCCTCTAAGGCAACTATACCCTTCCTTAGATAAGGAGACCAAAACTGTGCACAGTATTTCAGGTGTGGTCTCACCAAGGCCCTGTACAATTGTAGCAAGACTTCCTTCCTCTTATACTCCAATCCCCTTGCAATAAAGGACAACATGCCATTTGCCCTCCTGACTGCTTGCTGTACCTGCATGCTAGCTTTCTGTGTTTCTTGCACAAGGACACCCAAATCTCTCTGAACCCAAACATTTAAAAGTTTCACACCATTTAAAAAATATTGTTTTTCTATTCCTGCCAAAGTGAATAACCTCACATTTCCCTACATTATACTCCATCTGCCACCTTACTGCCAACTCACTTAGTCTATCTATATCCCTTTGCAGATACTTTGTGTTCTCCTCACAGCTTACTGTCCCACCTAGCTTTGTATCATCAGAAAACTTGGATACATTACACTCGGTCCCTTCATCCAGCTCATTAATATAGATTGTAAATAGCTGAGGCCCCAGCACTGATCCTTGCGGCACCCCAACCTGAGAAAGACCCGTTTATCCCTACTCTCTGTTTTCTGTCCATTAACCAATCCTCTATCCATGCTAATACATTACCTCCAATCCCAAGAGCCCTTATCTTGTGTAATAACCTTTTATGTGGCACCTTATCGAATGCCTTTTGGAAATCCAAATATACTACATCCACTGGTTCCCCTTTATCTACCCTGCTAGTTACATCCTCAAAAAACTCTAATAAATTGTCAAACACGATTTCCCTTTCATAAAACCATGTTGACTCTGCCCATCTAGGTGCCCTGATACCACTTCCTCAATAAAGGATTCCAGCATTTTCCCGATGACTGATGTCAGGCTAACTAGTCTGTAGTTCCCTGTTTTCTCTCTCCCTCCTTTCTTGAATAGTGGTGTTACATTTGCTACCTTCCAATCCGCTGGGACCGTTCTAGAATCTAGGGAATTTTGGAAGATCAAAACCAATGCATCCACTATCTCTGCAGCCACCTCTTTTAGAATCCTAGGATGTAGGCCCTCAGGTCCAGAGGATTTGTCGGCATTTAGTCCCATTTGTTTCTCTAGTACTTTTTCTCTACTTATAGTTATTACATTAAGTTCCTCACACTCATTAGGCCCTTCGTTCCCCGCCATTTTAGATATGCTTTTTGCATCTTCTGCTGTGAATATATTTACAAAATATTTGTTTAAAATTCTGCCATTTCCTTATTCCCCATAATAATTTCTCCTGCCTCAGTCTCTAAGGGACCAATGTTTATTTTTGCTACTCTCTTCCTTTTTACATACTTGTAGAAGCTCTTACAATCTGTTTTTATATATCTTGCCAGTTGACTAACTTGTCAAACAGGGCATCGGCAACATGTGTGATGTATCTGTGGGCAGCCGACTGCGAGATGCCACAAATACTGCTGCAGATCCGCGGAAGGAGTTTGAGGCAAAGAAGTTGAGTGCGCTGGTGACTTTGACAGCCACTGGTAAGGCGTGTCCACCAGGTCCTTTGGGCTGCAGGTCTTGCTCCTGCAAGCTACAGAGGTCTGCGCGATAACCTGAGCCTCCTTTGGCACTGCTGCTCAGTCATGTTGAGGAAGCTCATCCTCTGCCTGTATACCCTGTGTTAGGCGTATCAACTCCAGTGCGGTGCAGCCCTATGCTGATGCTCTCTCTGTGGAGCATCAGGTAGTTGTGGAGAAGGTTGGTGGTGGTGTTGTTGTTACTGTTGCTGGTGTTGGGGTTCATCGTGCTTCAATTCTGAGGACCAAGGTGAGACAGTATAAACGGCACCCATGCTGATGTAATAGATGGCAGGTCAAGTAGAGATCAGAGAAGCAATCTGTTAATGGTGTGATAGGTAGTAGCAATGAGGTGACAGTGGTTTCTGCATTTGCAGAAAAGACTTGCAAACTCAAGAAACCTAAATCTGTGCTGAAAATGCACTCAGCAACAGCATTTCCCATCGGAAAGTAAAGAGGTGTCATGTAGCAGAATGTATTATGCTTTCCATACTGTGCAGTAATGATTTCGATCAATAGCCACTGAACTTCCATCTCAGGTTCACAGACATGGTTCCCGAGCTGCGTGATTCCCGTGGTCATGCAGTGAAATTCAGAAGGTCTGGTTAAAAAGATGGTTAAGGGTCTGACAACAAGCTGATATGAGGTAAATTAGGTCACCCGCCGGTGCCGTTCGGGTCGCGGTCGCGCAGGCAAACCTGCCCGCTTTAGAGGCACGAGGAGGTGGGATGATGGCGGGTTCCCAACCTGCTCCGATTTATTTCCACTTTTACTCCTGACACACCTTTAATGCCACATGCACGGACGCATGAAAATTCCAGCCAGTGGCTTCGGTCTTCCCAATATTTAATTGGAGGAAATTTCTACTCATCCAGTGCTGGATGTCGGATAGTATAGAGATGGTGGAGGATTCGAGAGAAGTGGAGGAGAGGTGAGGAGCTGAGTATCATCAGCATACATGTGAAAACTCACGGTGAGTTGCTGGATGATGTCACCAAGCGGCAGCATGTAAATGAGAAATAGGAGGAGGCCAAGAATAGATGCTTGGGGGACACCAGAGGTGACAGTGACGGATTGGGAAGACAAGTCATTCTAAGGTAATTCTATGGTTATGATTGGAAAGATAGGAATTAAACCAGGCGAGTGCAGTCCCATCCAGCTTGATGACGGTGGAGAGGCTTTGGAGCAGAATTTTGTGGTAAACCGTGCCAAAAGCTGCAGACAGGTCTAGAGGACAAGAAGGGACAGATTACCTTTGTTGCAGTCAATTAGGATGTCATTTGTAAGAGCAGTTTCAGTACTGTGGCAGGGGCGGAAGCATGATTGGAGGGATTCAAACAAGGAGTTCTGGGAATGATGGGTACGGATTTGGGAAGCAAAGAGAGGAAAGAGAGGTTGGAGATGGGGGATAGTTTGCAAGGACGGAGGGGTCGAGGGTTGATTTTATGAGGAGGGGGTGATGACGGCAGTTTTGAAGGAAAGGTGGACAGTATCTGAGAAGAGAGAACCGTTAACAATATCAGCTAACATGTGAGCCAGGAAGGAAAGTTGGGTGGTAAGAAATTTAGTAGGAATAGGGTCGAGAGAGCACGAGGTTGGTCTCATTGACAAGATGACCTTTGAAAGGGCACGAGGGGAGATAGGAAAGAAATTAGAGAAATATGCATATTTAGGGTTAGGGTGGGGGGAAACGGAGAGGAAGTAAGGCCCGGTGGGCTAGGGGGAGGGAGGGAATTGAAAGCAGAAGCAGTTGAATGGATGCTGTCGATCTTTTTAACAAAGAAGTCCTCACATTTATTGTTGGAGGTGAGGGAGGAGGCAGGCGAGGGTAGTTTCAGAAGATAGTTAGTGGTGGTGAAGATAAGGCTGGTGTTATTTTTGCCGCCCTGGATGATCTGAGAATAGTGGGTGGTTTTATTGATGGAGAGTAGGACCCGGTAGTGCTTTATATGATCTAGCCAAATCTGGTGATGAATGATTCGGCCAGTTGTCCGCCAAGATCGTTCAAGTGAGGGTGAGGAAGTTACAGATTGAGGGTGAGGAAGTTACACATTGAGGGTGAGGAAGTTGTGTCAGAAACGAGCGTACTATGCTTAAACAAAGGGGGCTACAGTGGGATGAGGGCAGAGTTGGCTCAAGTAGACTGGAAACAAAGACTAAACGATGGCACAATTGAGGAACAGTGGAGGACTTTTAAGGAGCTCTTTCATAGTGCGCAACAAAAATATATTCCAGTGAAAAAGAAGGGCGGTAAGAGAAGGGATAACCAGCCGTGGATAACCAAGGAAATAAAGGAGAGTATCAAATCAAAGACCAATGCGTATAAGGTGACCAAGGTTAGTGGGAAACTAGACGATTGGGAAAATTTTAAACAACAGCAAAGAATGACTAAAAAAGCAATAAAGAAAGGAAAGATAGATTTCGAAGGTAAACTTGCACAAAACATAAAAACAGATAGTAAAAGCTTTTACAGATATATAAAACGGAAAAGAGTGACTAAAGTAAATGTTGGTCCCTTAGAAGATGAGAAGGGGGATTTAATAATGGGAAATGTGGAAATGGCTGAGACCTTAAACAATTATTTTGCTTCGGTCTTCACAGTGGAAGACACAAAAACCATGCCAAAAATTGCTGGTTACGGGAATGTGGGAAGGGAGGACTTGAGACAATCACTATCACTAGGTGGGTAGTGCTGGACAGGCTAATGGGACTCAAGGTAGACAAGTCCCCTGGTCCTGATGAAATGCATCCCAGGGTATTAAAAGAGATGGCGGAAGTTATAGCAGATGCATTCGTTATAATCTACCAAAATTCTCTGGACTCTGGGGAGGTACCAGCGGATTGGAAAGCAGCTAATGTAACGCTTCTGTTTAAAAAAGGGGGCAGACAAAAGGCAGGTAACTATAGGCCGGTTAGTTTAACATCTGTAGTGGGGAAAATGCTTGAAACTATCACTAAGGAAGAAATAGCGGAACATCTAGATAGGAATAGTGCAATCAAGCAGACGCAGCATGGATTCATGAAGGGGAAATCATGTTTAACTAATTTACTAAAATTCTTTGAGGATATAACGAGCATGGTGGATAGAGGTGTACCGATGGATGTGGTGCATTTAGATTTCCAAAAGACATTCGATAAGGTGCCACACAAAAGGTTATTGCAGAAGATAGAGGTACGCGGAGTCAGAGGAAATGTATTAGCATGGATAGAGAATTGGCTGGCGAACAGAAAGCAGAGAGTCGGGATAAATGGGTCCTTTTCGGGTTGGAAATCGGTGATCAGTGGTGTGCTATAGGGATCGGTGCTGGGACCACAACTGTTTACAATATACATAGATGACCTGGAAGAGGGGACAGAGTGTAGTGTAACAAAATTTGCAGATGACACTAAGATTAGTGGGAAAGCGGGTTGTGTGGAGGACACAGAGAGGCTGCAAAGAGATTTAGATAGGTTAAGCGAATGGGCGAAGATTTGGCAGATGGAATACAATGTCGGAAAGTGTGAGGTCATCCACCTTGGGAAAAAAAACAGTAAAAGGGAATATTATTTGAATGGGGAGAAATTACAACATGCTGAGTTGCAGAGGGACCTGGGGGTCCTTGTGCATGAATCCCAAAAAGTTAGTTTGCAGGTGCAGCAGGTAATCAGGAAGGCGAATGGAATGTTGGCCTTCATTGCGAGAGGGATGGAGTACAAAAGCAGGGAGGTCCTGCTGCAACTGTATAGGGTATTGGTAAGGCCGCACCTGGAGTGCAGTTTTGGTCACCTTACTTAAGGAAGGATATACTGGCTTTGGAGGGGGTACAGAGACGATTCACTAGGCTGATTCCGGAGATGAGGGGGTTACCTTATGATGATAGATTGAGTAGACTGGGTCTTTACTCGTCGGAGTTCAGAAGGATGAGGGGTGATCTTATAGAAACATTTAAAATAATGAAAGGGATAGACAGGATAGAGGCAGAGAGGTTGTTTCCACTGGTAGGGGAGGCTAGAACTAGGGGGCACAGCCACAAAATATGGGGAGCCAATTTAAAACTGAGTTGAGAAGGAATTTCTTCTCCCAGAGGATTGTGAATCTGTGGAATTCTCTGCCCAAGGAAGCAGTTGAGGCTAGCTCATTGAATGTATTCAAGTCACAGATAGATAGATTTTTAACCAATAAGGGAATTAAGGGTTACGGGGAGAGGGCGGGTAAGTGGAGCTGAGTCCACGGCCAGATCAGCCATGGTCTTATTGAATGGCGGAGCAGGCTCGAGGGGCTAGATGGCCTACTCCTGTTCCTAATTCTTATGTTCTTATGTTCTAAGTCTGCGTCCCTTGGACTTAAGAGAGCAGAGGTGAGGGATATACGAGGAGGAATGACTAGCATGAGAGTGTGTAATGATTTTAGTGGGGACAAGGGCATCAAAGGTGGTGGAGAGGGTGTGATTTAGTAACAGAAGAATGAAGAATTGCAAAAATTGTCTGTGAATGAAGAAGCTTAAAGAAAAGGTTCTAGTGTTGGCTCAGTGGCTAGCACACTCGCCTCTGAGTCAGAAAGTTGTGGATTCAAGTCCCACTCCAGGCACTTGAGCACATAAATCTCGGCTGACACTCCAGTGCAATACTGATTGTCGGAGGTGCCGTTTTTTGGATGAGACGTTAAAACTGGGATCCTGTTTGCTCTCTCAGGTTGACATAAAAGATCCCATGGCACTATTTCAAAGAAGAGTAGGGGAGTTATCCCTGGTGTCCTGACCAATATTTATCCCTCAATCAACATAACAAAATAAATAGATTTTCTGGTCATTATCACAGTGCTGTTTGTGGGAGCTTGCTGTGCGCAAATTGGCTGCCACGTTTCCCACATTACAACAGTGACTACACTTCAAAAGTACTTTATTGGCTGTAAAGCACTTTGAGACATCCGGTATGCAAGTATTTTATTAATAAGTTTAAAGTCAGGTCCCAAATACATGTATGTTAATGCTACAATAACATCACAATAGCTGTTGATGGTCCCACTATGAATACAATACCATTTGACAGAAATTTTAAACTTTGCAATTTTAATTTTGCAAAAATACTGATTACTGCAATAAGCAGTCCCCCAAAATGTATTTCCTCGACCCACACTTCAATGGAAAGTAAAATTGAGCAGCATGTAAACGGGTGGCTGATTCAAACACACCAGTTTCCTGCTGGCTGGATTAGGTTAAATTTGCACCCAAGATCTTTTCGGGACAATAAAATGCCCATCCCTTTTGAACACATTAAACCCTCCTACCCATCTTCTCACCCTTTTCTTCAATCCCTTCTTTTTCTAGAAACTCATCCAATGGTGTTTTAAAATCATAGAATGACACAGCACTGAAGGCCATTGGTAGAGCTATTCAATTAATCCCACTCCCCTGTTCTTTCCCCATAGCACTGTAAATGTTTTCCCTTCAAGTATTTATCCAATTCTCTTTTGAATGTTACTGTTGAATCTGCTTCCACCATCCTTTCAGGCAGTGCATTCCAGATCACAACAACTCGCTGTGTAGAAAACTGTTTCCTCATGTTGCCTCTGGTTCTTTTGCCAATCACCTTAAATCTGTGTCCTCTGGTTAGTGACCTTTCTGCCACTGAAAACAGTTTCTCCTTAGTTACTCAATTTACACAATCTGATTGAACGATAAAATTCCACAACTTTTATTGCCTTTTGGGTGAAAAGCTTCTTCCTGCCCTTCCTTTCTTATTCCTAACTTCTGAGGCTTTGAAATTACATAGTTGGGATACAAGTGTACAAAGGCTTAATGCGTTTGTCTGAAATCCCTCTCCCCACTAACGAAGTTGCTATTGCTTTTATTTTAAAAAACACTTCCCGTAAAATAGGGAAAAATTAAAATCATGTGAATGCATTAAGTACTGATAGGCTGGTATCCCACCACTTAGAATCCTAGGGCCCTAATTTGATGAAGGCCGTCGTCCGCCCAAGTGCCGCCTAAAGGACCGCCGATGGCCGCCGAGGTCCCTGATGGTTCTTTGGGTTTTCATCACCAAGTCCCTCGAAGGTCGCCAGAGCAGCAAATCTGCGATGTGAGTTCCGGGGAGTCCGATGTTCAGGAGGCCGATGATTCAGTAGGTCCTGAGGTCGGCGAGTCAGGAGTTCGGAGGCTGGGAGGTCGTTGAGGTGAGTTGGTAAGTAGCTCTCTTTTCTCTATTTCTTTTTCAGGAGGTCGGGAGTTTGGAGGCCGAGAGGTCAGAAGGCCACAGAGGTCGGTGAGTTCGGGAGGCCACAGAGGTCGGTGAGGTGAGTTGGTGAGTAGCTCTCTTTTCTCTACTTCTTTTTAAGTAGATTTTAAACTAGATAAGTCTAACTAGAGGGATGGCAGCGCAGCTCAGCCTCGTGGAGTGCACATCCTGTGGCATGTGGGAAGTCCTGGATGCTTCACGCGGCCTAGACAACCATGTGTGCAGGAGGTTTCTCCAGTTTCAACTGCTCGAGCCCTGCATTTCGGAGCTGAAGCAGGAGTCAATAAGGTGCATCCACGAGGCTGAGAATTATGTGTGCAGCACATTTCAGGAGGTGGTTACTGTTATGTATGTAAACCTGTAAATAACATGTCTAACCACCAGAGGGCTTATCCCCTGGAGTTCCAAGGGAGCCCACAATCCCTTGGGAGCACCTGTATGTAAGGAGGCCTCACAGGCTGGAGAGACACTCTGAGATCTGTAATAAAGGACCACGGTCACACCTTACTTTGAGCTTGTGGTGTCTAGTCTGACTCTTTATTCAAGACATAACAACTGGCGACGAGATACAAATGACGGACCCCACCGCAACAATGCAGAGAACTGTGGGCATGCTCGAGAAATTTTCAGAGGGAGATGATTGGGAAACCTTCGTGTAGTGACTCGACCAATACTTCGGGCCAACGAGCTGGAAGGAGAAGCGAATGCTGCCAAACGAAGGGCAATCCTCCTCACCGTTTGCGGGGCACCAACATATAGCCTCATGAAAAATCTGCTCGCTCCAGCAAAACCCACAGACAAGTCAGACAATGAGTTGTGCTGGTCCGGGAGCATCTAAATCCGAAGGAAAACGTTCTGATGGCAAGCTACGTCACCAAGCTAAGGCGCCTTGCAGGACATTACGAATTTGAAGGACACTTGGAGCACATGCTCAGGGACTTCTTTGTACTTGGCACTGGCCATGAAGTGATACTTCGCAAACTTTTGACTGTAGAGACCCCAACCTTGAGTAAAACCGTAGCAATAGCCCAGGCGTTTATCGCCACCAGTGACAATACCAAACAAATTTCTCAGCACATGAGTGCTGCTGAAAGTACTGTGAGCAAAGTAACGTTGTTTTCGAATCGAAATGTACAGGGCAGGACTTACATGCCTGTAGCTGTATGTTCGCAGATGACTCAGAGTCCACCATCAAGGGTGATGAATACAAGGCCACTAACACCTTTTTGGCACTGCGGGGGTGATCATCGTTTCCATTCATGCTGCTTCAAAGGATACATTTGTAAAGGCTGTGGAACAATGGGACACCTCCAACGTATGTGCAGGCGAGTTGCAAACCCTGCTAATCCTGCAAACCACATGTTGCAGAGGAGGACAGATCCATGGTGAATCTTGACGAATCAGAGCCTCAGACTGAGAAGGCAGAGGTATATGGGGTGCACACATTTACTATAAAGTGTCCCCCGATAATGCTGAAGGTTGAATTAAATGAACTCCCGGTGTCCATGGAGCTGGACACAGGTGTAAGCCAGCCCATAATGTGCAAAAAGACTTTCGATAAGTTGTGGTGCAGCAAGGCCTCAAGGCCAGCCCTGACTCCCATTCGTATTAAACTGAGAACGTATACAAAGGAACTGATTCCCGTAATCGGCAGTGCTACTGTAAAGGTCTCCTACGATGGAGCGGTGCACGAGTTACCACTCTGGGTGGTACCGGGCGATGGCCCCACGCTGTTTGGCAGGAGCTGGAACTGAGACGATGTCCGAGTGCTTTCGTCCGTCGACGACACCTCATGTGCCCGGGTCCTAAACAAGTTCCCCTTGCTGTTCGAACCAGGCATCGGGAAGTTCCAAGGAGCAAAAGTGCAGATCCATTTGATTCCGGGGTAGCGACCCATCCATCACAAGGCGAGAGCGGTACCTTACATGATGAGAGAGGGTGGAGATCGAGCTGGAATGGCTGCAACGAGAGTGCACCATTTTGCCGATCGAATTCAATGAATGGGCCAGTCCGATTGTTCCAGTCCTCAAGGGAAAGGGCACCATCAGAATCTGTGGTGATTACAAAGTAACTATCAATAGTTTCTCACTGCAATATCAATATCCGCTACCGAAGGCAGACGGCCTATGTGCGACACTGGCAGGAGGGAAAACGTTCACGAAGCTGGACTTGACCTCGGCCTACATGACGCAGGAGCTGGAGGAATCATCAAAAAGCCTCACCTGCATCAACACGCACAAAGGTCTCTTCATTTACAACAGATGCCAGTTTGGGATTCGATCGACCGCGGCGATATTCTAGAGGAACATGGAAAGCTTGCTGAAGTCGGTCCCGCGCACCATGGTCTTCCAGAAGTCGAGCACCTGCAGAACCTGGAGGAGGTTCTTAGTCAGCTTAATCGTGTGGGGCTCAGGCTAAAACACTCGAAGTGTGTTTTCCTGGCACCTGAAGTGGAGTTCCTGGGGAGAAGAATTGCGGCAGATGGCATCAGGCCCACCAAGTTGAAGACGGAGGCAATCAAGAATGCACTGAGACCAAAGAACGTGATGGAGCTGCGGTCTTTTCTATGACTCCTGAACTATTTTGGTAACTTCTTACCGGGTCTTAGCACATTGTTAGAACCCCTGCACTCTTTACTGTGTAAAGGAGATGAATAGGTATGGGGTAAAAGCCAAGAAAATGCCTTTGACAAAGCTAGGAAGCTGTTATGTTCAATCAAATTGCTTGTGTTGCACGATCCATGTAAGCGTTTGGTATTGGCATGTGATGCGTCGTCGTACGGGGTCGGGTGTGTATTGCAACAAGCTAATGAATTTGGGAAATTGCAACCGGTTGCTTATGCATCCAGAAGTCTGTCTGAGGCCGAGAGGGCCAACAGTATGATTGAAAAAGGAGCATTATTGTGTGTTTACGAGGTAAAGAAAATGTATCGATATCTGTACGGGCTCAAATTTGAATTGGAAACCAACCATAAGCCGCTTATATCCCTCTTTTCTGAAGGCAAGGGGATAAATACGAATGCATTGGCCCACATCCAGAGATGGGCGCTCACGTTGTCCGCATAAGAACATAAGAACATAAGAATTAGGAACAGGAGCAGGCCATCTAGCCCCTCGAGCCTGCTCCGTCACTCAACAAGATCATGGTTGATCTGGCCGTGGACTCAGCTCCACTTACCCGCCCGCTCCCCATAACCCTTCATTCCCTTATTAGTTAAAAATCTATCTAGCTGTGATTTGAATACATTCAATGAGCTAGCCTCAACTGCTTCCCTGGGCAGAGAATTCCACAGATTCACAACCCTCTGGGAGAAGAAATTCCTTCTCAACTCGGTTTTAAATTGGCTCCCCCATATTTTGAGGCTGTGCCCCCTAGTTCTATTCTCTCCGACCAGTGGAAACAAACTCTCTGCCTCTATCTTGTCTATCCCTTTCATTATTTTAAATGTTTCTATAAGATCACCCCTCATCCTTCTGAACTCCAACGAGTAAAGACCCAGTCTACTCAATCTATCATCATAAGGTAACCCTCTCATCTCCGGAATCAGCCTAGTGAATCGTCTCTGTACCCCCTCCAAAGCTAGTATATCCTTCCTTAAGTAAGGTGACCAAAACTACACGCAGTACTCCAGGTGCGGCCTTACAATACCCTGTACAGTTGCAGCAGGACCTCCCTGCTTTTGTACTCCATCCCTCTCGCAATGAAGGCCAACATTCCATTCGCCTTCCTGATTACCTGCTGCACCTGCAAACTAACTTTTTGGGATTCATGCACAAGGACCCTCCCCTTTTATAGGGGGCACTTGGAGAAAAATTCAATTCTGTGCCTCCCAAAAAAAGGCATTGTAAATATTGGTGTTTCCCACAGATCGGGGGGCATGGTTTAATGTTTTTCCGTTAACTCCCTAAAAGAGTTTCATGCACAAGGACTCCCAGGTCCCTCTGCAGCTCAACATGTTGTAATTTCTCCCCATTCAAATAATATTCCCTTTTACTGTTTTTTTTCCCAAGGTGGATGACCTCACACTTTCCGACATTGTATTCCATCTGCCAAATCTTCGCCCATTCGCTTAACCTATCTAAATCTCTTTGCAGCCTCTCTGTGTCCTCTACACAACCCGCTTTCCCACTAATCTTTGTGTCATCTGCAAATTTTGTTACACTACACTCCATCCCCTCTTCCAGGTCATCTATGTATATTTTAAACAGTTGTGGTCCCAGCACCGATCCCTGTGGCACACCACTAACCACCGATTTCCAACCCGAAAAGGACCCATTTATCCCGACTCTCTGCTTTCTGTTAGCCAGCCAGTTCTCTATCCATGCTAATACATTTCCTCTGGCTCCGCGTACCTCTATCTTCTGCAGTAACCTTTTGTGTGGCACCTTATTGAATGCCTTTTGGAAATCTAAATACACCACATCCATCGGTACACCTCTATCCAACATGCTCGTGATATGCTCAAAGAATTCCAGTAAATTAGTTAAACATGATTTCCCCTTCATGAATCCATGTTGCGTCTGCTTGATTGCACTATTCCTATCTAGATGTCCCGTTATTTCTTCCTTAATGATAGCTTCAAGCATTTTCCCCACTACAGATGTTAAACTAACCGGCCTATAGTTACCTGCCTTTTGTCTGCCCCCTTTTTTAAACAGAGACGTTACATTAGCTGCTTTCCAATCCGATGGTCCAGAGAATATTGGTAGATTATAACGAATGCATCTGCTATAACTTCCGCCATCTCTTTTAATACCCTGGGATGCATTTCATCAGGACCAGGGGACTTGTCTACCTTGAGATCCATTAGCCTGTCCAGCACTACCCCCCTAGTGATAGTGATTATCTCAAGGTCCTCCCTTCCCACATTCCCGTGACCAGCAATTTTTGGCATGGTTTTTGTGTCTTCCACTGTGAAGACCGAAGCAAAATAATTGTTTAAGGTCTCAGCCATTTCCACATTTCCCATTATTAAATTCCCCTTTTCATCTTCTGAGGGACCAACATTTACTTTAGTCACTCTTTTCCGTTTTATATATCGGTAAAAGCTTTTACTATCTGTTTTTATGTTTTGCGCAAGTTTACTTTCGTAATCTATCTTTCCTTTCTTTATTGCTTTCTTAGTCATACAACTACGCCATCCGCCACAGGCCAGGCACAGAAAACTGTGCCGATGCTCTCAGTAGGCTGCCATTGCCCACCACAGGGGTGGAGATGGCACAGCCTGCAGATTTAGTTATGGCAATGGAAGCATTCGAGAGTGAGGAATCATCTGTTACCGCCCGACAGATTAGAACCTGGACGAGCCAGGACCCCTTACTGTCCTTAGTAAAAAACTGTGTGCTCCACGGGAGTTGGTCTAGTGTCCTGTTAGAGATGCAGGAAGAAATAAAGCCGTACTAGCGGCGCAAAGATGAAATGTCTATACAGGCAGACTGCCTCCTATGGAGTAATCGGGTAGTGGTGCCAAAAAAGGGCAGGGACACTTTCATTAGTGATCACCACAGTACCCACCCAGAATGAAAGAGATGCCAGATCCCACGTGTGGTGGCCCGGTATCGATGCAGACTTAAGAGTCTTGCGTGCACAAATGTAATACATGTTCACAGTTAAGCAATGCACCCAGAGAGGCGCCACTAAGGTTATGGTCCTGGCCCTCCAAACCGTGGCCCAGGGTCCATGTCGACTATGCAGGCCCATTCTTGGGAAAAATGTTCTTAGTGGTTGTAGATGCATACTCCAAATGGATTGAATGTGTGATAATGTCGGCAAGCATGTCCGCTGCCACCATTGAAAGCCTACGGGCCATGTTTGCCATGCACGGCCTGCCTGATATGTCCTTGGAAGTGACAATGGGCTGTGGTTTACCAGTGCCGAGTTCAAGGAGTTCATGACCCACAATGAGATCAAACATGTCACATCTGCCTCGTTTAAATCAGCGTCCAATGGTCAGGCAGAACGAGCAGTTCAAATAATCAAGCAGAGCTTGAAAAGGGTAACTAAAGGCTCACTGCAGACTTGCTTATCCCAAGTCCTGCTCAGTTACCGCACAAGACCTCACTCGCTCACTGGGGTCCCTCCTGCTGAACTGCTCATGAAAAGGGCACTTAAGACAAGGCTCTCGTTAGTCCACCCTGATCTACATGATCAGGTAGAGAGCAGGCGGCTTCAACAGAACACATATCATTATCACGCAAATGTGTCACGCGAAATTGAGATAAATGATCCTGTATTTGTGTTGAACTATGGACAAGGTTCCAAGTGGCTTCCTGGCACTGTTTTGGCCAAAGAGGGGAGTAGTGTGTTTGTGGTCAAACTCTCAAATGGACTAACCTGCAAGAAACACTTGGATCAAACCAAACTCAAATTTACGGACTATCCAAAACTACCCACAATAGACTCCACCTTTTTCGATCCTTCAACACACACACAAGTGACAACCGACCCAGCGGTTGACCACAAAAAAGAACCCATCACCCCCAGCAGCCCAGCAAGGCCAGCTGCGCAGCAGCCCAGCGAGGGCCCAACAAACGATTCACCAAAACCAGCATTTGCACCGAGACGATCAACCAGGGAAAGGAAGGCCCCAGATCGACTCATATTGTAAATAGTTACACTTTTGAGTTTGGGGGGGGGGAAGTGTTGTTATGTGTGTAAACCTGTAAATACCATGTCTAACCACCAGCGGGCTTATCCCTTGGAATCCCAAGGGATCCCACAATCCTTGGGAGCACCTGTATATAAGGAGGCCTCACAGGCTGGAGAGGCACTCTGAGATCTGTAATAAAGGACTACGGTCACACCTTACTTTGAGCTTGCAGTGTCTAGTCCGACTCTTTATTCAAGACATAACAGTTATCCCGCAACTTAAAGGCGTGCAGGTGGAGGGGAAGTGGGTGACCATCAGACTTGGCAAGTGTGCTAGGCAGGTAGCGCAGGAGTCCCCCCATGAGTCTACCTCGCTTTCAAACCAGTATTCAATTCTGAGTATCGGTAAGGACGATGGTGTCTCTGGGGAGTGCAGCCAGAGCCAATTCCAAGGCACCACGGGTGGCTCAGCTGCACAGGAGGGAGGGACAAAGAACAAAAAAGCCCTAGTGATCGGGGACTCTATAGTTAGGGGAACAGGCAGGCATTTCTGTGGCCGTAGACATGACTTCCGAATGGTTTTATGCCTCCCTGGTGCCAGGGTCAAGGATGTCACAGAGCGGACACAAGGCATCCTGGGGGAGGGTAAACAGCTGGAGGTCGTGGTCCATATCGAGACCAATGACATAGGTAAAATGAGGGATGAGGTCCTACAGGAAGAATTTAGGGAGCTAGGAAGAAAATTAAAGGGTAGAAACTCAAAGGTAGTAATCTCCGGGTTACTACCAGTGCCACATGCAAATGAGTACAAGAATAGAAGGATAGAGAGGATGAACACATGGCTGGAAAGTTGGTGTAGGAGGGAGGGCTTTAAATTCTTGAGGCATTGGCAACGCTTCTGAGGGAGATGGGACCAGTACAAACCAGACAGTTTGCACTTCAACAGCGCCGGGACCAATATCCTTGCACGGAGTTTTGCTAGTGCTGTTGGGGAGAGTTTAAACTAGCTTGGCAGGGGGATGGGAACCTGAGAACGAATTCAAAAGGGAAGGAATTAAAGCAGAAGTTGGATAGCAAGAATCTAGAAGGCGAATCTGTAAGACAGAGGAAACAGGGCTTAGTATGTAGTAAGCAAGGAGGTCTTCCTGTACTGAATGGTATATACTTTAATGCAAGGAGTATAGCGAATAAGGCGGATGAGCTAAGAGCACAAGTAGACACTTGGGAGTATGACATTATAGCCATTATAGAAACATGGCTGAAAGAGGGGCAGATTTGGCAGATTAATATTCCTGGCGACAGGATTTTTAGACAAGACAGAGAGGGGGGGGGAGGTAAAGGGGGGGAGGGGGTTGCTGTACCAATTAAAGAAACTATTACAGTGGTGAGGAGGGATGATGGGCCCAACATTGCCCAAGCTGTTTTTTCGGTGCACTGACCTGATTGGATTTACTTCATTTTTATTAGTATTTTTATTGTTTGAGCTTTTCCTTGCAATGTTTGGTTGTTGAGGTCTTCTCCAGTTCTCTTCCCTCCCCTATCCCTGCTCTAATGTCTACCGAATGTGCGCTGCTTTTTCTTCACTGACTGCAGGGTTTTTCAGAGCTGGCCACATACGCTGACCTAAGTCAATTTGGAGTAAGTTTTTGCTGGCCAAAACTGGTGTAAGTGTCTGGGAACGCCCTCTTTTGAAAAGGAAACTGACCTAAAAAAAATCGTACCTAACTGACTTACTCTGGAGCAAATTTTTTTGGGAAAATGGCATTTTTTAAACTTACGCCAGAAAAAACAACTTACTCCAAAAAAACTGATGCAAGTCATGGCCAAAATTGGGCCCGATATGTTAGATAGATCATTACCTGAGGCCATATGGGTCGAATTGAAAAATAAAAAAGGGGTGACCATACTGCTGGGAGTGTATTATAGACCCCCAAACAGTGGGAGGGAGATAGAGGAGCAAGTATATAGGCAAATTGCTGTGAAGTATAAAAACCATAGGGTAGTAATAGTAGGGGATTTTAACTATCCAAATATTGATTGGGACAAATTTAGTGTGAAGGGTATAGAGGGTGCGGAATTCTTGAAATACATTCAAGAGAACTTTTTTTCGTCAGTATGTAGCAGGCCCAACATGAGAAGGGGCGGTCTTGGATTTAGTTTTGGAGAATGAAGCTGGGCAGGTTGAAGAGGTATTAGTGGGGGAGCATTTGGGTGCCAGTGACCATAATTCAGTCAGATTCAAGTTGGTTATGGATAAGGACAAGAATAGGCCTGGAATAAAAGTTCCGAATTGGGGAAAAGCTAATTTTGCTAAGTTAAGGAGTGATTTGGCCATAGTGGACTGGAAACAGCTACTTGTGGGTAAATCGGTGTCGGAACAGTGGGAGGCATTCAAGGAGGAGATCCGAAAAATTCAGGCCAAACATGTGCCCTTAAAGAAAAAAGCTAGGAAAAATAATGCTAGAGCCCTCGGATGTCTAGGGACTTACAGGGGAGGATTAAGAAAAAAAGGGATGCTTATGTCACATATCAATGGCTAAATACTTTAGAATCTTTCGACGAATACAGAAAGATAAGACGTAAAATTAAAAAGGATATTAGGAACACTAAGAGCGAGCATGAGAAATTCTTGGCCAGTAAAATTAAGGAAAATCCTAAGATGTTCTATAAATATATTAAGAGTAAGAGGGTAACTAAGGAAAGGGTAGGGCCTATTAGAGACCATGAGGGTAATCTTAGTGAGGAGGCGGAAGATGTTGGTAGAGTTCTTAATGAATACTTTGCATCTGTTTTCACAAAGGAAAGGGGCAATGCAGATACTGCTATTGAGGACGAGTGTGATATTCTGGATGAAATAAATATAGTGAGAGAGGAAGTATTAAGGGGGTTAGCAGCTTTGAAAGTAGATAAGTCCCCAGGCCCAGATGAAATGCATCCCAGGTTGTTGAGCGAAGTAAAAGAGGAAATAGCAGAGGCCTTGACCATCATTTTCCAGTCCTCTTTGGATATGGGCATGGTGCCGGAGGATTGGAGGGCTGCCAATGTGGTACCCTTGTTTAAGAAGAGAAAAGGGGATAGGCCGAGTAATTACAGGCCTGTCAGCCTAACGTCAGTGGTGGGAAAATTATTGTAAAAAATTCTGAAAGACAGGATAAATCTGCATTTGGATAGGCAAGGATTAATTAGGGACAGTCAGCACGGATTTGTTAAGGGAAGAGCGTGTTTGACTAACCTGATTGGATTTTTTGAGGAGATAACCAAGAGGGTCGACGAGGGTAGTGCATACGATGTAGTGTATATGGATTTTAGCAAGGCTTTTGATAAGGTCCCGCACGGTAGACTGGTCATGAAGGTTAAAGCCCATGGGACCCAAGGCAAAGTGGCAAGTTGGATCCAAAATTGGCTTGGAGGTAGAAAGCAAAGGGTAATGATTGATGGATGTTTTTGTGACAGAAAGGATGTTTCCAGTGGGGTTCTGCAGGGCTCAGTACTGGGTCCCTTGCTTTTTGTGATATATATCAACGATTTAGATTTGAATATAGGGAGTATGATTAAGAAGTTTGCAGACGACACTAAAATTGGCTGTGTGGTTGATAATGAAGAGGAAAGTCATCGGCTGCAGCAGGATATCAATCTACTGGTCAGGGGGGCAGAGCAGTAGCAAATGGAATTTAATTCAGAAAGTGTGAGGTGATGCATTTTACATGAGGGCTAATAAGGAAAGGATATACACATTAAGCGGTAGGTCACTTAATAGTGTAGATGAACAAAGGGACCTTGGAGTGCTTGTCCACAGATCCCTGAAAGTAGCAGGCCAGGTGGATAAGATGGTTACGGTGGATACGGAATGCTTGCCTTTATTGGCTGAGGCATAGAATATAACAGCAGGGAGGATATGCTTAAATTGTATAATACTTTGGTTAGGCCACAGCTGGAGTATTGCGTGCAGTTCTGGTCGCCGTATTATAGGAAGGACATGATTGCACTAGAGAGGGTGCAGAGGAGATTTACTATGATGCTGCCTGGAATGGGGAATCTTAGTTATGAGGACAGATTGGATAGGCTGGGTTTGTTCTCATTGGAACAGAGGATGTTGAGAGGAGACCTCATTGAGATGTACAAAATATTGAGGGGCCTGGATATAGTGGATAGTAAGGGTCTATTTCCATTGGTGGAGGGGGATATTATGAGGGGGCATAGTTTTAAGGTGGTTGGTGAAAGGTATAGAGGGGATTTGAGGGGGAGCTTCTTTACGCAGAGGGCTGTGGGGATCTGGAACTTGCTGCCTGGTAGAGTGGTGGATGCAGAAACCCTCACCACTTTTAAGAGATGGTTGGATGGGCACTTAAAGTGCCGTAACTTGCAGGGTTAAGCACCTAGTGCTGGTAATTGGGATTACAAACATAGAAACACAAAAAATAGGTGCAGGAGTAGGCCATTTGGCCCTTCGAGCCTGCACCACCATTCATAGAAACATAGAAATATAGAAAATAGGTGCAGGAGTAGGCCATTCGGCCCTTCGAGCCTGCACCACCATTCAATATCATGGCCGATCATGCACTTCAGTACCCCATTCCTGCTTTCTCTCCTTACCCCTTGATCTCTTTAGCCATAAGGGCCACATCTAACTCCCTTTTGAATAAATTTAACGAACTGGCCTCAACAACTTTCTGTGGCAGAGAATTCTACAGGTTTACAATTCTCTGAGTGAAGAAGTTTCTCCTGATCTCGGTCCTAAATGGCTTATCTCTTATCCTTAGACTGTGACCCCTGGTTCTGGACTTCCCCAACATAGGGAACATTCTTTCTGCATCTAACCTGTCCAATCCTGTCAGAATTTTATGTATTCTATGAGATCCCCTCTCATTCTTCTAAATTCCAGTGAATATAAGCCTAGTCCATTCAGTCTTTCTTCATATGTCAGTCCTGCCATCCCGGGAATCAGTCTGGTGAACCTTCGCTGCACTCCCTCAATAGCAAGAATGCCCTTCCTCAGATTAGGAGACCAAAACTGTGCACAATATTCCAGGTGTGGCCTCACCAAGGCCCTGTACAACTTCAGTTAGACCTCCTATACTGCATCTGACATGCATTTACCCACTCACCTAACCTGTCCAAGTCACCTTGCAGCCTCTTAGCATCCTCCTCACAGCTCATAATGCTATCCAGCTTAGTGTCATCTGAAAACTTGAAGATATTACATTCAATTCCTTCACCCAAATCATTAATGTATATAATAAATAGCTGGGGGCCCAGCACAACCTTGTGGTACCCCACTAGTCACTGCATGCCATTCTGAAAAGGAACAATTATTCCTACTCTTTTCTTCTTGTCTGCCAACCAGTTCTCTATCCACATCAATACATTACCCCCAATACCATGTGCTTTAATTCTGCACACCAATCTCTTGTGTGGGACCTTATCAAAAGCCTTTTGAAAGTCCAAATAAACCACATCCACTGGTTCTCCCTTGTCCATTCTATTAGTTACATCCTCAAATAATTCTAGAAGATTTGTCAAGCATGATTTCCCTTTCCTAAATCCATGCTGACTTGCACCGATCCTGTCACTGCTTTCCGAATGCGCTGCTATTTCTTCTTTAATAATTGATTCCAACATTTTCCCCACTACCGATGTCAGGCTAACCGGTCTATAATTCCTATTTTCTCTCTCCTTCCTTTTTTAAAAAGTGGGGTTACATTAGCTACCCTCCAATTCTTAGGAACTGATCCAGAGTCTATACAATGTTGGAAAATGACTACCAATGCATTCATTATTTCTAGAGCCACTTCTTTAAGTACTATGGTGTGCAGACTACAGGCTCTGGGGATTTATCAGCCTTCAATCCCATCAATTTCCCCAACGCAATTTCCTGACTAATAAGGATTTCCTTCAGTTCCTCCTTCTCGCTAGACCCTCGGTCCCTTAGTATTTCTGGGAGGTTATGTGTGTCTTCCTTAGTGAAGACAGAACCAAAGTATTTGTTCAATTGGTCTGCCATTTCTTTGTTCCCCATTATAAATTCACCTGATTCTGACTGCAAGGTACCTACATTTGTCTTCACTAATCGTTTTTTCTTCACATACTTATAGAAGCTTTTGCAGTCAGTTTATATGTTCCCTGCAAGCTTACTTTCATACTCTATTTTCCCCCTCCTAATTAAACCCTTTGTCCTCCTCTGCTGAATTCTAAATTTCTCCCAGTCCTCAGGTTTGTTGCTTTTTCTGGCCAATTTATATACCTCTTCCTTGGATTTAACACTATCCCTAATTTCCCTTGTTAGGCACGGTTCAGCCACCTTCCCCGTTTAATTCTTTACGCCAGACAGGTATGTGCAATTGTTGAAGTTCATCCGTGTGATCTTTAAATGTCTGCCATTGCCTATCCACCATCAACCCTTTTAGTATCATTTGCCAGTCTATCCTAGCCAACTCATGTCTCATACCATCGAAGTTACCTTTCTTTAAGTTCAGGACCCTAGTCTCTAAATTAACTGTGTCACTCTCTATCTTAATGAAGAATTCTACCATATTATGGTCACTCTTCCCCAAGGGGCCTCGCACAACAAGACTGCCAACTAATCCTCTCGCATTACACAGGACCCAGTCTAGGATGGCCTGCTCTCTACTTGGTTCCTCGACATATTGGTCTAGAAAACCATCCCTGATACACACCAGGAAATTCTACTCCACCGTATTGCTACCAGTTTGGTTAGCCCAATCTATATGCAGATTAAAATCACCCATGATACCTTTATTGCACGCATCCCTAATTTCCTGTTTGATGCCATCCCCAACCTCACTACCACTGTTTGGTGGTCTGTACACAACTCCCACTAGCGTTTTCTGCCCTTTGGTGTTCCGCAGCTCTACCCATACAGATGCCACATCATCCAAGCTGAGGTCCTTCCTTACTATTGCGTTAATCTCCTCTTTAACCAGCAACCCCACCCCACCTCCTTTTTCTTTCTGTCTATCCTTCCTAAAAATTGAATACCCCTGGATGTTGAGTTCCCAGCCTTGGTCACCCTGGAGCCATGTCTCCGTAATCCCAATTACATCATATCCGTTAACAGCTATCTGCGCAGTTAATTCATCCACCTTATTACGAATGCTCCTTGCATTGAGACACAGAGCCTTCAGGCTTGTTTTTTTAACACTCTTTGTCCTTTTAAAATTATGTTGCAATGTGGCCCTTTTTGATTTTTGCCTTGGATTTCTCTGCTCTCCACCTTTCCTTATCTCCTTTCTACTTTTTGCTTCTGCCCCCATTTTACTTCCATCTGTCTCCCTGCATTGATTCCCATCCCACTGCCATATTAGTTTATATCCTCCCCAGATGACCTTTTGTTGGTTGGCGCAGATATAATGGTAAGTACTGCAGGGAATAGAATCCAGTCAGGGTGATCTCCTGGACTAGTTTCGATTGCTGGATGGGTCGGAGAGGAATTTTCCTTGATTTTTTTCTCCCTAAATTGGCCTGAGTTTTTATCTGGTTTTTGCCTCTCCCAGGAGATCACATGGCTCCGGTTGGGGTGGAGTGTAGATGTTTTTAGTATAAGGGGTGTTGCAGTGGTGTAGGGCGGACTGGTTGGGCTGGGTGCTCTTTGCCTTTCCGTCATTGTTCATGGGTTTCTATGTAACCTTTAGGGCTGCTGACGAAGGGCCGTGTGGCTCTTTGTTGGCCAGCGCAGACATGATGGACTGAAATGGACTTCTTCTGCGCTGTAAATTTCTATGTTTCTATGTATGGTGCCAATCTGGGCGCCAGCCGGCGGGAGCTCTCATTCTCGGCGGAAAAGGTGCTTGCTGCCCAAGTGCCACCGAGGATGGAGTCGGGCCCACGGAGGGTCGAAGAACTAAAAATAAAAAGCATCAAAAACAAACAAAAAAAATCTGACGACCTTCAAGGGACTCCATCCAGGTAATTACCTGTAAAGAAATGATTTAAATAAACTTCACTAACTTTTTTACAGCATAATCACACTTGGGGACAGAGCTGCCTGCATTCAGTGGTCAACCGCCAACGCCCACCCGTATGAATATGGTATCTCGGCGGACGGGTGTGTACTTATGCGCATCGGCCGTCCGCTGACATCGGTGAGCGCTTCCCAGTGGCTCTCCCCTCCCGCCCGCTCCAGGCCACAACGAAAGTGGCACTGGGCGGTTCGACCAGAGGAATGTCGGCGGCAGTTGGCGGCAGTGGGCGGTAAGGCCATCAATTTCGGCCCCTAATTTTTTATTTATTCCCCTAGCATTTGAATCCTTCAGCACAGTGAAGAATTACTTGGATTGGTTTTGTTAATTCTCTTTGTTATCTTTAAAACCTCAATTAGATCATTTAAAAGTTTATTTTCCAAAGAAAACAAGTTTACGTATTTTTTTCAAAACAGCACACAGCATTTCAGTTGAGGTCTGAGCAGCGCCTTATGAATTTAGATTTGTACCCTATTCTCTGCTGATGCAACCTTATTAGTCTTTTTTAAAAGAATAGGAAAATTTACATTTATATCGCACCCTTCAGAGCCACAGGAAGTTCCAAAGAGTTTCAGCCAATGGAGTATTTTTGAAGTGTAGTAATTACTATAATGCAGGTAAATGCGACAACCTATTTGTGCAAACCAAGGTCCGACATACAGCAATGCGACAGATAACAAGATCATCTGTTTTTTGTGATATTTGTTAAAGGTTAAATGTTGGCAAGGACAGCAAGGGGCCGAAATTTGTGGACCGCCCAATTCTCGGCGGTCTTGCGGTGGTTGGTCAAACTTCACCGCCCGGTACTGCTGGGGCGGAGTGCTGGCAACATTGGTCCGGGCGGTCTTGAGCGGTACGTCAGCGGACTGCGATGGACATGGTAAGTTGTCTGGGACTCAGAACTCTTCGGGGGGGCAATAGATCTCTGTGGAGGAATACATCTCTCTGGGGGAGGAGTAGATCTTTGGGGGGAAGATTAGATCTCTGGGGGGATTCAATCTCTGAGGGGGGTTAGATCACAGGGGGAGAAGGACTAGATCTCTGGGGGGAGTAGATCGCTGGGGGGATTAGATCTCTGGGGAGGATTAGATCTCTAGGGAGGATTAAATATCTGGGCGGGATTAGATCTCTGGGTGGCTGGGTTAGATCTCTGGGGGGGGGAGGGCTAGATCGCTGGGGGGGGAAGGACTATATCTCTGTCTGGGGGGGGAGGGAAAGAGAGAAATAGGTCACTGCAGGGGGGAACTAGATCGCTGGGGGGGGGGAGGGAGGACTATATCTCTGGGGAGGGGAAAGAGAGAAATAGGTCACTGCGGGGGGGAACTAGATCGCTGGCGGGGGGAGGACTATATCTCTGGGGGGGGAGAGAAATAGATCTCTCGGGGGAGTACTAGATCACTGGGGGGGATTAGATTTCTCTGGGAGGGATTAGATCTCTGGGGAGGAGGACTATATCGTTTGGGGGGGGGTGGGGCTGCGGAGAGAAATAGATCGTTGGGGGGAGGAATAGATCATTTGGGGGGGGAGTGAGGGGAGGAACATTGTAATTTACATACCGCTGACATACCATCGGCATAAAACCACCTTTTTTCAGGCTGTGTGCAGCTCCAGTGGTATGTCGGCGGTATGCTACCAATGTCGGAGTTTTGGGTGGTCCATAGGGTGCTCCGTGTGGGTGGATGGTATGCATACCACCCGGCGGTATGTCGCTGATGAATTTCCCGCCGGGCGGTATGTGGACGGTATGTAGGTATTTTTTGATCAATTTCGCGATTTTGGGCGGTATGCGGCGGTAAGTCCACCAATTTCGGTCCCCAAGAGAACTCTAGCGCTCTTCTTTGAATAGTGCCATGAGATCTTTTAAGTACGCCTCAGAGTGTAAACAGGGCCTCAATTTAATAATACATGCCAAAGACGGCATCTCCAAGAATGTAGCACTCCCTCAGTACTGCAGTGAAGTGTCAAATTAGATTAAATGCTCAAGTCTCTGGAGTGGGGCTTGATTACATCATCTTTTGACACAGAGATGAGAGTGCTACTACCAAGCTAAGGCTCAAACCTTTTTTACTTTACAAGTAGTCTTGACAGTTTCATAAATGATATTCCTTAGATCCTATGATTAATATATTGGCCCTGAAATTCCGTTTTGTCCTTTCCGCGGGCATTTTAGAGAAAAAATATGCACCTATCTTAAGCTGCTGCCCACGTTCGACTTTCCGATGCTGTGGCCTGAGCTGACTGCGAATCGCAGCGTGTGCACGTCGGGACGTGCGCAGGCCTGGAGCTGGAGTCACATGGCTCTGGGCAGCCAATCAGGTAAAGTATCATAGTAATAGGAGTTTCGTAAGGTCCTAAAGTCCTATTACATTGATTGAGAAACAGCCCCAAACACCTAAAACACTAATAAAAAATAGAAAATATACACTACATTCATTTAAATTAAAGTTATTAATGTCTTAAAAAAATATATATTTTCCCAATTTTTTAAAAAGATTTTTAAAGTAAACTTACCGTTGTGGGGAGGGTTTTTAATGATAAAATATGTTTTCATAACTTATATTTTTATATGTTTCTGTGTTTTTTTAAAACACTTGCGCCTGTAAAAGTAGGCTTTGCGGCTGCTTTTTCAGGCGCAAGATTTTTGAGGACATTTTTATGTGTAAATATCGGAAATTTGCATTTACAAATGTCCTCGCTCCCGATCTGCGGATGATCTGTCAAGCCAGACAGATGTGCATTGTATGCCGAAAGCCGGCTTTTCCGATGCCTTCCCGGGTCCGTACAAACTTTGTACGGGCCCGGGAACGTCGGAATTTCAGGGCCATTGTATCACAATTCCATGTGATGTATATCAATCTACAAATTGCGATTGAGGATTTTAGTGGAGGGACGCTAAAGAACTTCGTATAATATTTGTTTTTCTATTTTAAATGGGTTCGTGTCTCCACCAAACTAATAGACAAAGAAAGTCAAATGAACACATTAGGCTTTTGTCAGCTAGTATCACCTACAGTCATATCCGAGGCTACTCTCTTGGTTTTTTGGTTCCATAAAAATTATTTTGCACTCATCCATATTGAATTGTATCTGTCACCTACTTACTCAGTTACCTAAATCCTTTTGTCACCAGGTTGCGTTGTTATTTATTATTTGTTTTGTCTCTTACAGTGGTATTATCTGCTTACTATATTATCCAAATCAAAAAAAATAATTACAGAAGGGTTCCATTGTACTATTAATGCATACCAATCTGCACTTACATTTCAATGGATCCATTTTCTACCTTGATCGCACCCTCCACTGGGTCGAGTCCTTGTTCAGACAGCTGTTTCAAGGCACTTAAAGCTGCCTGTGGAACCAAAAACAAACCTGTGTAAGCCTCACTGTATGCACAATTTTTATAAAGTTTATATAATGCTGGTCATTATTCTTTCTCATTCATTTCTCAAAAGCTACAGATCATGGGTCTAATGAATATTTATCCTGGAATACAGTATAAGTAATTGTACTAAATAAATATATGTATATATATATATATAAAAATTCTAATTAATGCTACAGTTTAGGATGTTAAGATTAATTGTAATAAGTATTAACATTTAAGATGTTAACCTTTAAAAGATCTAACTATTCTCTTTTATTGGGCTCAATTTTCCCCAATGCTGTTTTTTGGCATATTGTAAGAGTTACACCCGTTTTTTTTGGCCCCGACCTCCCTACTCCAAAAAAATAACTTGCAAGTTTCCCCGTTCTAATTTTTGAAATTGGCGCTGCGCAGCCTGTCCTTTAGCTTCGGGGGGTGGAGCCTAATGTCTGCACCGAATAAAACGATGTTCCCCCTTCTACGCATGTGCGAAAAAAAAAGTTTTTTATGTGACTGCTATGGGCGCGCATGCCCAGTGCACCTCCCGGTCTGCATTTGGCCACTTTTAAAGAGCCAGCTGGGTGTGAGAACTTTAATTCTCAGTGGAAAAATCAAAGCTGCAATACAATATACAACGTGGCTCAAGGACCAAGAATTCGTACAGGATGAAGTGGAGGCACTTGTTACAGTAATTGAGAACAGATGGCACGAGCTGGACACCAGCAGAGGTCACATAAAAGTTTCACCAAAAGAAATAAAGAAACGCTGGAGGGCAGTGCAAAAAGAAATGGCTGGACCTTGGTCAAGTAGTTAGTATAAGGATTATTTTTATTTATTCACTGGAATTGCAATTGTAAATGTGACCATCTGTATGTCCCATCCAGCAGAAAGACACCCTCTCTAAAACACCCTCTCTAGATTTTCATCTTTGCAGAGGAAGGTGGTACACAACAAAAGGGAAAGAACTCGAACAGGAGGAGGCTCAGCAAATCTGCACCCACTGACACTCTTGGAAGACAGGGTCGCTGCCTGGAGAAAAGCAACCACCACTGCACAAGCTGGGCCCACACTCGAGGGAGAGGGTAAGTCCTGCAAATTCCAGAGTCTAGCTTTGCTAAATGCGCGGGCTAGCCATGCTTTAGTTCATGGGGATGTCTCTGTCAGCAACGCTTCAGATGAGGCAATGTGCTATCATTCATCGTGGTCCTTCAAATGAGCCTGCTGCCTGCGCTGTGTGAGCCTACTCATGCCACCCTGCCTCCTCCTATGCTAACCATTTGTCGGTTCTGTTATATTTTGCAGAACTTGAGGCCAACCCTGACGAGGCTGAAGCCGATGCAGAAGAAGATTCAGACACGGACGAGCCTGGAGGAGAACATCTTCCAATCCCACCTTCCAGACCAAGAACACGGGGGTGAGGGTGAAGGGCAAGGGGAGGGGATGGATGAAGCCCCCACTCGTACTCACTCTGGAGGAGGTGCAGGTGCCGCCCATTGAGGTGCCAGCCCCTTTCCTGAGTGGTACGAGTGTTGGGACATTCTATGGTTTCTCACAGTCCGAGGCTGCGGGCTCCAATGGGGTGCAGCGAGGCACACCCAGGGCCCCACCGTCTGAGGTTGTGAGTCCCAGTGGGATGCAGTGAGCCACACCCAGGGTGAGGAGGGGAAGGAGAGCTCAGCAGCACTCTCCTGAAGTGCATGATGCAACAAATGTGGTTCAGATTATGGCAATGAGCACAGAGAGCACTGACCTTATGCGATCACTCCTGGACACTATCGGTTTGGTGGGTGATGAGGTATCGGGATTGTCGGGAGAAGTAACAACACTCTCACGAGAAATGGGAACACTGTCCGGGCACATGAGGGAGGGAATGTCACAGGTAGCTGATACACTGTCAGTGAACATGAGGGAGGGAATGTTGCAGGTAGTTGAGGCACTGTCAGGGAACATGAGGAAGGGAATGTTGGAGTTAGCTGCTGCAATAAAGGAACACGCCCAGACCCCGCAGCTATTGACGGAATCAACTGTCACTCCCACTCCAATCCCCAGACCAGCCTCTGAAGAGGCCCAAGCCGGGCCTTCCACATTCCTGCCTGCCCACGCTCCCCCATCAAGAAGTGCGCATTACCCGAGATGCTCGAAAGAATAAGCTTGGTACCAATCCGAGAAACGCTGCTTCACCACCTACGGGCAGGAATGGAGTCACCAAGACCAAGCGCAGCGGACGGTCTTAGAATAAGGTGGAGGAGAGATGGGTGCAGCCTTTCTTTGCTGCTGTTGTTGTTGTTGTTATTATTATTGTTACTGTTGTAACTGTTCTCAAATTAAAAGTTTTTTGTAAGTTATGTAAATTTACAAGTTTAAAAGTTTGTAAGTGATAATAAAGTTTTTAAGTGATCTTAAAATTTATAAGTGATCTTAACTGAAAACTTTAAAGTTTGATATAAGAATATTTTTTATTAAAGTTAAATTGAAGTACAAACAGGTGTTAAACTTTTGAATAAAATATATTTTAAATTATAACAGATTGATTTTCATTATTTGTTCCATTATTAACACAACTTTTTGAACTAAAGAAGAATCATTTCCATTATTTGTTCCATTAACACAACACAACATTACAGAACAGCTTCAAACAGTAAATATGGTCCATTTGGAATAGTTGCCGCTGAGCCTTCAGGCAGCAAAGCGTTCAGATGATCTGCTGGCACAAGGCTCAAGCAATCGTTAAAAGGGCATGACGGCCCACACCCTCTTCTGTCGGGTTCAGGTAGTTGCATGGCTTCCTCGTCTTCCTCCTCATCATCTGCATGTTCCTCCTCATCATCAACCAATCTCACCTCAGTTAGTCTTTTACTACTAGCTGCTACTGCCTCATGATGGCTAAGTTATGCAGCATGCAGCACACAACAGTGAACTGACCGACAATCTCAGAGGAGTATTGCAAGTAGCCTTTGGAATGATCCAGGCATCGAAAACGCTGTTTCAAGATGCCAGTGGTCCTATTATGTTGCGCGTCGCAATGTGCGACATGTTGTATTCCCAGTCAGCTTCCATCCGGGTTACGCGTAGGGGCGTCATGAACCAGGTGGCGAGGCTGTACACCAGCAGCCAGCTCTGCCCTTCTGGCTACTGCTGAAACATGGCAGATATAGCGGTCTCGCGTAGGATGAACGCATCATGGGCGCTCCCAAGGTATCTCGTTTCAACTGATAAGATGCGATGCATGTCGTCACAGATGAGCTGCACATTCATGGAGAGGAAGCCTTTTCTGGTCCTGTACATCTCAAGAATCCTCCAAAGGTGCTCACAAGGTGATGTGGGGACAATCAATACAGCCCTGTACCTTTGGGAAGCCAGCAATCCTGGAGAAGCATTGCCTGGGTGGTCATGGGGAACTTTATGTAGTAATTCCTCCGGGCATATAGTGTAGCAGTCACCTACCGAATGCAGATATGTGTTGCATGTTGAGAAATGACACACACATCCCCAGTTGTGGCCTGGAATGATCCAGATGCATAAAATGAAAGTGCAGCTGTAACCTTCACTTCAACTGACAAAGCAGTCCTCCTGATGCTTCTAGGTTGCAGGTCTGCTTTTACTAACTCACAGATCTCGGTTACAACTTCTTTGCTGAAATGCAGCCTTCTCACACAGTCTGCATCACTCAGGTGCAGCTATGAACGCCTGTCTCAATATAGCCAATGTGGGTAAGGCCTCCTGCCCATCATCCTACATGCTCTGAGGTTCCTCGTGCGATGATGTCAAATCAATCGTCTCCTCCGCAGCACCATCATGCAGAAGGCTTGCACGAAGTATGGCATTGTCAATATTGCCCCCATAATTAAATTGCAGCTTTGCAAGAAGCTCAAAACAGCAGGATAAAGGCTTAAAAGTTTCTTTCCTCTCTCTGTCCTCAAGGTCGACGCCCTAGTATGGACCACACCCTAGTCTGAGCATGCGCAATAGGCTTGCTTAGAACGGGAAGCTGGGCATTCAATGAAAGTATTTGAAGCAACGAAGTCTAATGCAATTCTTTAATTTTAGATTTTTTTTCAAAGTACCACCTGTATCTGCGCTGTAAATACTATGGCCAGAATCTTTACCTTGGAGTCAGGTTGCGGCGTGCGGGCTGCGTAGCGGGTCGGGAACCCTAAAATTTGAACAGTGTGTTCTACACTGCATGTTTAACTTAATGGCACCAATTGAAAGACTCATGCGCGTTTCCTGGCCCAAGTAAATGGAGCGGGTCTGATGATGTCACTGATGACTCATTTTCAGCGTGGATATTTAAAGTAGCCTTGCACACAGCTTATTTGAAGGTTTATGTAGGCGTGTAGAAGGTGGTTTCAAGAGCTCTGAATTATGGAATAAGATTGACAAATCTGTGGGTCATGGAGACAAGACAGAGGGCAGCACCAGGATTCACAGATGTCTTCATGAAAGTGCTGATGCAGGCAGAAAGAGCACGCAGGTTCTCTTCCCTGGGGATGGACGAAAACGACGACCCAAAGAAACAAAATGGGCATGGCTAGAGATCGCAGAGGTCAGCAGCAGGGATGTGGTCAGGAGGACGTGGATCCAGTGCTACAAGAGATTGAATGATCTCATGAGGTCAGGAAAAGTGGGTGTAATGTCACATTCATCTACATCCTGATGTGCCATCCCCATCATTCTGCCTTCCCAAGCCTACATCATTTCTCACACCAACCTACCTTGCAGGTGCACCCATCCCTCTCTCTCTATGGACCTACTCACATCCCCATCTGATTAACCACCACTGACACACATCCTCATCCAAATGCAATCATAACAAGTAACACCACAGAAGGAGGCCATTTGGCAACATCACGCCACTCTCTCATAGTCACCATCTATAGATGTAGCCCATCCATTCCTTACACTCATTTCTTCTTTCCCTCCTTGCAGGAGAAGAGAGCGCACAACAATAGGAAGAGGTAGAGAATCAGAGGTGGCCCTCCAGTCTTCAGCAATTTGATACCAGCAGAGGAGCACGCCCTCAAAATCTCTGGAGTTGCAGAGCTGCTGTGGTGGGAGACGGAGAGAGGGGTACATCCCAGCAACCTGGTGACAGAATTATATCTCATACAGCCACATGACATACAACAGTCACCCATATGGTGAGTGATGCTAGTAGCCTGTGAAATGTCATCATGTGCATAATGGTAACTGTACCCATTCTGAACACTTCTAATTCATCTCGTTACTCCCCCATAGGTTCATCAAGTGCCCCTCATCTGTCCAGCCGGAGAAGAAAGATGATTCCTCAGAGGAAGCTCCATTCTCTGAGGGTGCACTATCAACAGACCCAAGCGCAGCAAGCACCAGCACAGATACGCACACCTTGGCAGATCTTGTGCTAGATAGTGTTGTCACCTGGTGTCTCACACATAGCAAGTGAGCAAGAGCAGATGGTGTTAACAGGGACAGCAGTGGAGACTCCTCGCCAGAGGGCGTAGGATGCTCCAAGCTCTGCTGAGCTGCTTGCAGATACTGAACCTCAAGGGCCATCGAGAAAGGACAGCAACAATTACATGAGGCTCTGCCAGCTTTTGCAGCTGCGATGTGTGCTAATGTGCAGAGAATGGAGGAATCCATTTCCAACATGAGCACCAACATTTTGTAGCCGATGTAACGATGTGCTGTTCCATGGAAAGGATGGCCACCTGCTTGGAGCCGCAAATGCGCTAATCCAACGAGAACAAGCTTGCTGTGAACAACAGATGACAGATGCTCATTGGCCTCATCTCAAGGAGGGATATTAACATAAACTTGGGCCTTCATTGCCCCACTGATGTGCAGCAAGGTGCTATTCAGCTCGTTGCTAGCACAGAATTGCGAGTGGCCCATGAGAGGGATGATGTTGAGAGGGGATGTGGAAGTGGAGGCTCTTCTCAAAGCGCTCCCACTTCTCCCCCATTGCCTCCCCCTCAGCCAGAGCCCCACATGCTGCCTTGGATCCTGATGGACAAGTCTGCCTCTGCACAGTTGCAGGAGTAGTCGTCTTTGGTTGGGCTATCACAGGCTCCAAAACCCCGAGGACATCCGCCAAAAGTGCCAAAACAGTCGGAGCAAGGAAATGAGCAGCCTGCCTCCAGCTCTGCTGAAACCACAGGGTTGCACCTCGTAGAAGCAAGCAGAAAAGAAAAAAGACACAATCCTAGATGCACAAGGGTATGCACATGGGTGTATGAAAAAAATGTTAGTGTTAATTTTCAGTTATATTTATGCCACATATAAATTTATTTCTTTGCACATCTTACCTGCCTACTACCTGGGAAGTGGCTTTGCCACTTGAAATGAATGGTGACACATTACTTAACCTCGAGATATGTGGGTTTGGGTGAGAGGAATGGCTTGGTCATTGTAGGACTGCGTTGCGGCGGGGTGGGGAGGGGACGAGTTGGGGGCAGTTAGTCCAGTATCTGGGAGCCATATGGGAACACTGGAGCAAGTTAAGTAAATCTGGCCATTATGAGGCCACCTCAGGCCATAATGTGCGCCACCGATGGTGCCATTTTCACCTTAGGTTCATCCTCCTCCTCCGTGTTCACCTGTTCCTCCTCCTCTTCCATCTGTTCCTCCTCCTCCAAAGAGGCTGTGCGCTCTGCGCCTTGCTCCTCCTGCAGTTCCATTCCTCGCTGCTGCGCTAGCTTGTGCCACGCGCAGCCTACGATGATTCTGGAGACCCTGTACTGAAGGGCTCCTCCAGGTCTGTCACGGCATCTGAAGTGCATCATCAGCATCCCGATTGCTTGCTGCCTACTGCTTGCTCTATGACACATCTGGTGGACATCTGGATGTCATTATAACGCTCCTCGGCCTCATTACTTGGTATCCTCAAAGGTGTCATCAGCCATGTCTTCAGTGGATAGCTCTTGTCTCCAAGCAGCTAGCAGGTAAGTCTGTTTGGAGGAGCAAAGAGCTGAGGGAGGGTGAACTAGCGGAGCACGAATATGTCATGACAGCTGAAAGGGAATCTGGCACACACATGCATAATAATCTTTTCATGGTTGCAGATGAGCTGTACATTGATGGAGTGGAAGCCTTTGCGGTTCACAAACACTCCTGGGTGATGTGGGAGTGATGTTGGTCACATGTGTGCAGTTGATGATGCCTTGCACCTGTGGGTAGCCTGCCAGAGCTGCTAAGCCCGCTCAGTAACACTGGCTTCATCAGTGGCAAAGTTTGCATAAGTGGCTGACGTGTCAAACATGGCATCGGTCACTTGGGTGATGCATCTGTGGGGCGGCTAGATGCGAGATCCTGCAAATGTCTGCTGCAGATCCCTGGAAGGAGCCTGAGGCAAAGAAGTTGAGGCCGGTGGTGACTTTGACAGCCACTGGTAAAGTGTGTCCGTCAGGTCCTCTGAGCATCAGGTCTTGTTCCAACAAGCTACAAATGTCTGTCATGACCTGGTGTGATAGCCTGAGCTTCCTGAAGCACTGCTGTTCAGTCATGTCCAGGAAACTCAACTTCTGCCTGTATTTCCTGTGTTGAGGGTGGAGCTCCTGTGGAGTATCAGGTCATTGAGGAGAAGGCTGCTTTTGTGGTTGCTGCTGCTGGTGTTGTGGCTGCTGTTGTTGGTTCTGGGGCTCAGCTTGGTCCAATTCTGAGGCCCAAGGTGAGACGTCTTAAGCAGCACCTATGCTAATCTAATAGAAGGCAGGTAAAGTGGAGATCAGAGACCCAATCCTCAATGTTCTGACAATGACTAGCAATGTGATGAGAGTGGTTTTCAATGTTGAAGAAATGACCTGAAAACTCCTGACAGCTAAATCTCTGCACCAAATGGAATCGGCAAGAGCCGTTCCATTAGGCAAGGAAGCCTAATGTGGGAGTATGTGTGTTTTTTCTAGCTGTCACTTAATGGACTCGCACAATGGCCACAGGGCTTCCCCCTCCCCTTCACAGGCGAGGTTCCTGAGGTGCGTGAATCCCATGCGCAACAAGTTAAAGCCAAAACCTGATGTTAAAAAGCCTCATAAGGGTCTCTCAACAAACAGTTAAGCACTTCAATGAGATCTGCTGCCTCTCCCGAGCAGGTCCATGGCGCGCTGGGAAACGCGCCCGAGTTAAATGCGGAAGTCAGCGGGTTCCCAAACGCGCTGGCAATTTCCACGATTTTTACTGATGACCCGCCCCCAAACCTGCTCGCTCAGCACTCGGAAAATTCTGGCTGATGTAGCTATATAAATAAGCCATAAACTGTTCGAAAGACTGTTCATAATAGACTGCCGCTGAAAAATAATGTCGCCGAGAACAAAAATACTACAGGTAATTTTACAAATTTGTGTTCCCAGAGCACACTAGGAGCATATACGGGGTTTTGGGCCTGTACCCAGTAGGCAAAGCTCTGTGCAGGAAGTGCTAACTCGTCAAGTTACAGCTACTGTTACTTATTCCGAACCTCCCTGTGACCCCTCCCATTCTCATTCTGATAATTCTATCTTTGGTCTCCCAAGTCCTTCAACCAAGGCCAGCTCAAACTTCAGGGACAGTGGGGTCAATTTATCAAATGCCCGCTTGCCATCTCAAATTGCACATCAGGAAACTGTGGCGTGATTCCCATGATTTTCTATCCAGTCTGTCCTTCCCATCCACGATGACCCTTCTATCTTGGAGCGGTTTCACTCATCGTTTGGCTTCCTAATGCGTTTCACAGCCTGACTGAGATGAGCTTTGAAATCAACCAGCATTTTTCACCTCTTTCCAGTCTTTGAAAATTTGTTTTCAGTCTATTAGCTTTTTGTCTGCTTCTTTGTGAAAGTCTTTACAGTATTCTTCACCTTTATTTATTCTTCTTTGTCCTCATTGGCCCTATGAAGTGTTTTTCTTGTTGGCATTATACCAGTTCTGAAATGTTGCTAGACATGCTGTGTATTTCCAGTATTTCTGTTATTACTATAGAGGAGAAGTTTACAGGTGGGAGAGACTGAAATTCAGCCAGTATATGTATGCGGCTTCATTAGATGTAGTATAAAGGAAAACCAGCCTTTGCTTGTCGAATCAGTAACCACTACAACAGGAGAATGAAGTGAAAGTGATACATGATACTTCTCCTTTGTGACTTAAAAAAAAACACAGAAAAAATCCATTTGTAAATAGAGCTCATTGCTTATTGGCAAAGTCTATTGTTAACAAACATTTCCATTGACATTTATAATAGATACCACATAATGGTATTATACTCAATGTATTAAGCTCAAATGAGCAGAGAAAGTTAGTGAGCAACAGAATTTTAATAGATGTGGGTTCTTTTGAGGGATTTACAATACTGTCTTTTGTGAATGGTTTCTTTGCAGATACATCAATAAAGTCATCAACTCCATTATACTGTCACTACTTCTGCCAAACTTAAAAACAAAGGCTTCTTTTAAGACAGTGTAGGTTATGATATAGTGCTACAATCACCATCAATATTAATCCATGATGAATCAGCAGAAGATGCAATTTGAGTGGGATAGGTCAAGTATGTAATTTTTTTGCTTCCATCTAGATGCACATTGAAGAACCGACAAAAATCACCTAAACATGGTATGTGTTTGAGTGACAAATGACCCAAGACCTTGAACTTAAAACCTCTCCTGTTGGGAATAAAGCACAGAAACGAAAAGTTAAAAAAATAATAAAAATTTCAAATTTAAGGGGGTGAAATTGTCCTGCGCCCCGATTGGGGGCAGTAACCTTCCAGGGCCGGACTTATAGCGCCCGGCACGGAAGTCCGGCCCCTGACGCGGAATTGCTCTTACCGCCCCTGAAAGGAAGCGGAGCACAATCTCCCACGCTCCACTTCCTGTAGGGCCGGGTCCCGGGGCGCGACTGGGGCATTGAGAGAAGCGCTATGCGGACACTCCATGTAGCGCTGACACGCTTCAACGCCCCTCCCCTTCCATTAAAGGGAAGGACCGCTGCGCACTCTGCATGGCCACCATTGGGCCACCAGGGCATCGGGCGACTGGGCCAGCAGCCTGGCACCCAAGACGAGAGTCGGCCCACAAAAAAAGATGGCTGCCCGGGACACTGGCACCCTCACCTTTAATCACCGCCCCGAGAGAGGAGGTCCGCCTATTTCGCGACCCGCGAAGCTGCCATGAACATTTGCCCGTGCCAGCCTCGCAGCCCACGGGGCAATTTCCCTCGTGGGCCGTTAAGGGGTCGGCATGGGGTCACCCCCTGGAGGCACTAATAGGGCTATAAAAAGAGGCAATTTCGGCCCCTAAGAATCTTAACAACAATTTACTACCTGTAGGAATGAGACTCCAGTTTAAATTGTTCCCTTTCTGAGCTCAAAAGATTGATTGACATTGCAGGAACATAAATCTAACTTTCTGCAGCGAGTTTAATTGGCAGTTCCTGTGCAAATACTGCAATTTCATCAAATTCACAGAGAGGTTGAGGACAAGCTGTCATTTTCACGAAGCTCACAGCGGAGTGGTGCAAATCATCCAGCAACTTCTGACAAGTCACAATTCACGGGTTATCTCTTCCTCGCCACAAGCTGCTGGGCAAGTTACACATTACTAACAGTGAGCACATTAAACTCGCCACTTTTTGGCAGCAAATTCTAGGCGATGATTGTAGGAATCCAAACAGATTTTTGATTGCTCGTGCTATTCATATGGTATCAGTCGGATAGTGAGCAGGGGAGAATCACATGCAACATCTTTTGCACAAGAAACAGAAAAGCAGCTATTATCTTGTCACCAAAATTTCACTGTAAATTTATGTGACTTGAAATAACTATAACTTTAAAAGTTGCAACTGAAAATTTAATTAAGTCAAAGTAAAATGTAAATGTTTAAAAAATTACGTTTTAATTGAAAATTTAGCTAAATTAAAGGCCAGGGTGTCCTGTTGACACTCTGGACCACTTCATAAGTCTTGGACATTTGCAGCTCCATAAATGAAAGAAAGTGTGTGTGCAATGCCAGGGGACTCAACTAGTCCATCTTAAACATCTTCATTTAGACAGTGAGTACTATTCTCAAGAGTTGGCAATCTAGCTCCTCTAATGGCTCTGTGGTTAAATACAAGAGCTAGTATTGTACTGAGCTATACAAATCAGGAAGATCCCAAAGTCAATCACTGGTTTTCAGATCTCAGCCACAGTTGCTGTAGGGAGCTAAAATTGGTCTTAGTTTTCCTCTTCCTAAACCAGGGTACTATCAACCAGGATTCTCATTCCTGCTAGAGGTACATGTGCAGACAGGATGTGAACAGGATTAGGTCTAACTGTGATGGATCCATAAGATCAAATAGCTTGTTAACACCCAGGATCTGTAATATGGTTTTGGGCCTAGCTCCAGAGAAACTATGTTAAATGGCTATTTTCAGCCATTTCTTAAGGGTTTCTGCTGACCTCCTGTTGGAAGTACGATGGGAGATTGGTGGTAGACCCACAGAATTTCAAAGCCTCACAGCCTATATTCACACCTGAAGGATAGTCACTTGAATGAGGTACCAAAGAGTGTCTGAAATTGCACCGCGGCATGAGTCACAATCTGTAAGAGAGGCAGGCGGTATGATATACCTTTAATTAAGATTTTCAATTTTAAGAACTGTTATTGGTTGGAGCCAAACTGTCTGGAGCAGTTTTCAGTTGTGTAATATTCTCAGTGATTACGATTCAGACATGGAATACTCAGCTCTTGTCTGTTCCTGTATTTTTTTAAAATTAGGTAAACAATTTCATGATATTTAGGTTTTGTGAACATAAGAACATAAAAAATAGGAGCAGAAGTAGGCCATTTGGCCCCCGAGCTTGCTCCGCCATTCAATAAGATCATGGCTAATCTGAAATTGAAGGAATTGCACAAGTTTTAGATTTAACCTTGGTGGAGCAACAGTAAAATTGTTAGTTGCTGCAACTTAGTTATAACTAAATGCCTTGTGATGTGACAAAATAAAGTTGCAAAGAAACAATGGGCTAGACTTTCCACTAGATGGCTAAGGCCCAAAAAAATGGGCAATGTTCCAGCGATGTGGGACATATCGCCCGTGCTGTTCGCCGGCACAAGGCCCATTTTTCTTTTTGCGATTTTCCACTCGGCCTTACCCCGGTGATGTCAAATGGGCGATCTGATTTTTTGGCTAGCTCACGATCGCCAAAGAAAGCAGAAGTCAAACGGAAGTCATAGAAAAAAAAAAGCTTCCCTAGCAATGCTTTTGTGTGCATGTGTGGGATTTTTTTTTTGGTTGATTTATTTTGCCGTGTTTGGAGAGGTCATGGGTCATCGCACATGCTCAGAAGCACAGGGAGGGTCAGAGAGCGCGGGAGAGAGAGAAGGAGAGAGGACTGTTCGTTTGCTCAGTGAAATATTTGACTAATCTAGTATCTAGTATATAGTATTTTAAAGCAACTAGAAAAGGAAAGGGAGAGTGAAAGGAGAAGGGCTAAAGCCTTTAGCGAGGAGGCCAACGAGGCTCTTGTAAATGTAGTGATTAATAGATGGGAGGACTTGACATGGGGTGGGTATGGGAAACCTCTACCCCTTGCATATCGCAGACTATGATGGAGATTGCCGATGTTGTGACATCGGCATCTAATGAGGTGCATACTGCTGACCAGTGCCGCAAGAGATGGAACAGCCAGAGTAAGTTGCATTTTATATTCTATATTTAAAATACTATATACTAGATACTAGATTAGTCAAATATTTAAAAGTCATATTTAAAATCATACATATGTATTATTTACTTAATGTTTATAAATTGTAATTAGAATCTTCAATGTCATTTATTTATAATATAAAAGAATTAAATTATAAAACATTTATTCACCCAAACACTAAGTTGAATCTTATAGTATTAAAAATTATTCATATGCACTGCAATGTTAAGTAATAATCGAACATTTAAATCTGTCAGTCTCAAAGGTTTATTGTCAAATCCATTAGCTTATGCAGTGCAATGTTATCTTATCATTTACAGAAAAAGATAACTATCAACATTGCGGAGCAAAGGAGAACAGGCGGCGGCTCCGCAACGGTCCACGTGCTAACACAATTCGAGGAGCTTGCGGTGGCCTTGGTGGGGCCTGAAAGCCGCTCGGTCATGACCCGTGGTGTTGCCGAGCCCACTCTTCAATCTAGTGAGTAATGGGAACTGTACAATGTGTCAAACATTACTAAATACATACTAAAAATATCGTAGTCACGCATGTAATGTTATGCAATTATAATTCAATCATTTTGATGTACTCTTGATCTACGAATGAGGCCATGTTACCCCTGGTGAACCCTTGTGCATATGGGGTTTTGAAAAGTATTGGAATATTTTGGGTTATTGAAATATTGATATTGATATTGAAATATTGATAATATATTGATATGTATTACATAGAAACATAGAAACACAGAAAATAGGTGCAAGGGTAGGCCATTCGGCCCTTCAAGCCTGCACCACTATTTAATAAGATTGTGGCTGTTCATTCCCTCAGTACCCCTTTCCTGCTTTCTCTCCCTATCCCTTGATCCCCTGAGCCGTAAGGGCCATATCTAACTCCCTCTTGAATATATCCAATAAACTGGCATCAACAACTCTCTGCGGCAGGGAATTCCACAGGTTAACAACTCTCTGAGTGAAGAAGTTTCTCCTCATCTCTGTCCTAAATGGCCTACCCCTTATCCTAAGACTGTGTCCCCTGGTTCTGGACTTCCCCAACATCGGGAACATTCTACCCACATCTAACCTGTCCTGTCCTGTCAGAATCTTATGTTTCTATGAGATCCCCTCTCATCCATCTAAACTCCAATGTATAAAGGCCCAGTTGATCCAGTCTCTCCTCATATGTCAGTCCAGCCATCCTGGGAATCAGTCTGATGAACCTTCGCTGCACTCCCTCAATAGCAAGAACGTTCTTCCTCAGATTAGGAGACCAAAAATGAACACAATATTCCAGGTGAGGCCTCACCAAGGCCCTGTACAACTGCAGTAAGACCTCCCTGCTCCTATACTCAAATCCCCTAACTATGAAGGCCAACATACCATTTGCCTTCTTCACTGCCTGCTGTATCTACATAGAAACATAGAAACATAGAAAATAGGTGCAGGAGTAGGCCATTCGGCCCTTCGAGCCTGCACCGCCATTCAGTGAGTTCATGGCTGAACATGCAACCTCAGTACCCCATTCCTGCAATCTCGCCATACCCCTTGATCCCCCTAGTAGTAAGGACTATATCCAACTTTCAATGACTGATGAACCATAACACCCAGGTCTCGTTCCACCTCCCCATTTCCTAATCTGCCGCCATTCAGATAATATTCTGTCTTTGCGTTTTTGCCCTCAAAGTGGATAACCTCACATTTATCCACATTATACTGCATCTGCCATGCATTTGCTCACTCACCTAACCTGTCCAAGTCACCCTGCAGCCTCTTAGCGTCCCCCTCACAGCCACCCAGTTTAGTGTCATCTGCAAACTTGGAGATATTACACTCAATTCCTTCATCTAAGTCATTGATGTATATTGTAAAGAGCTGGGGTCCCAGCACTGAGCCCTGCGGCACTCCACTAGTCACTGCCTGCCATTCTGAAAAGGACCCGTTTATCCCGACTCTCTGCTTCCTGTCTGCCAACCAGTTCTCTATCCACGTCAGTATATTACCCACAGTACCATGTGCTTTGATTTTGCACACCAATCTCTTGTGTGGGACATTGTCAAAAGCCTTTTGAAAGTCCAAATGCACCACATCCACTGGTTCTCCCTTGTCCACTCTACTAGTTACATCCTCAAAAAATTCCAGAAGATTTGTCAAGCATGATTTCCCCTTCATAAATCCATGCTGACTTGGACTGATCCTGTCACTGCTTTCCAAATGCGCTGCTATTTCATTCTTAATAATTGATTCCAACATTTTCCCCACTACTGATGTCAGGCTAACCGATCTATAATTACCCACTTTCTCTCTCCCTCCCTTTATAAAAAGTGGTGTTACATTAGCTACCCTCCAGTCCATAGGAACTGACCCAGAGTTGATAGACTGTTGGAAAATGATCACCAATGCATCCTCTATTTCTAGGGCTACTTCCTTAAGTACTCTGGTATGCAGACTATCAGTCCCCAGGGATTTATCGGCCTTCAATCCCATCAATTTCCCTAACACAATTTCCCGCCTGATAAGGATATCTTTCAGTTCCTCCTTCTCACTAGACCCTCGGTTGCCTAGTACTTCCGGAAGATTATTTGTGTCTTCCTTCGTGAAGATGGAACCAAAGTATTTGTTCAATTGGTCTGCCATTTATTTGTTCCCCATTATAAATTCACCTGAATCCGACTTTTCTCTTCACATAGCTATTGTTATAAGTTGTTTAGAAATTTCATTCATCTTTCTAAGGTCAAGTGTCCGTTGAGCCAGATGATTTAGAAGAGACATCCGCAAATATCGACCCCTCCAACAGCTCGCAGGAGGAAGAGACGTAGGAGGAGGATGTTAACACTCAATCCATAAGTCAATATGAACCGGAGCAAGAGGAGGAGGAGGAGGAGGAGGAGGAGGAGGATGATGATGATGTGATTGTTTTTGTGGGGGGGGGAACAACCTGCAGCCATCTCAATTGAGATGGAAGAGGCACCGGGACCAAGCTGTGTGCAGGTGGCGATGCCAAGACATGTAATTTTGCAAACGCCGACCCCACGGAGGTCCGGTCTGCGGGGTGAGCAATCGCCTACCATGCCTACCATGGAGAGCCAGACTGAGAGCTTATTATCACTGTGCGGGGAGATGGTCGCGATTGGTCGCGACCTTATCCAGGGTTTTGCGGGATTCTCTGCGAACTGGAGCCAGATTCCAGCAACCTGGAGCGAGTTCTGCATGAACTTCTCCAACTGGTCTTCTGAGCAAGCAGAAACTGCAAGGGAGATGTTGGCCATTCGGCAGCAGACAGCTGCAACCAATGCCCTACGGCATGCGTTGCTGGCTTGACACGGCGCTGTACCCCAAGGTGTCGTGTCTGCTCGTAGCAAGATCCCGAGCACGCAAGCGAGTACAGAGGACACAGTTCCTCCTGACTCGGAAGTGGAGCTTCAGGCTTCAACTTCCACTCCATCACCTCGACCACGGCAGGAAGTCTTGAGGTCCCACTCTGCACGATGTCTTGGTTTCAGTCTGCGTAGACCAAAACGGGCAGGTGGGGTACGAACACGGGATGGGACTGGACCTGGAGGGAAACGTGGCTGCAAGGATGTCTCGGAGCGGGTGCAGGACATTCTGAAATGGGAGGGAGAACAGCCAGTTGTCGTGGTGCACATTGGTACCAACGACATAGGTAAAAAAAGGGATGAGGTCCTACGAAACGAATTTAAGGAGCTAGGAGCTAAATTAAAAAGTAGGACCTCAAAAGTAGTAATCTCGGGATTGCTACCAGTGCCACGTGATAGTCAGAGTAGGAATCGCAGGATAGCGCAGATGAATACGTGGCTTGAGCAGTGGTGCAGCAGGGAGGGATTCAAATTCCTGGGGCATTGGGACCGGTTCTGGGAGAGGTGGGACCAGTACAAACCGGACGGTCTGCACCTGGGCAGGACCGGAACCAATGTCCTAGGGGGAGTGTTTGCTAGTGCTGTTGGGGAGGATTTAAACTAATATGGCAGGGGGATGGGAACCAATGCAGGGAGACAGAGGGAAACAAAAAGGAGGCAAAAGCAAAAGACAGAAAGGAGATGAGGAAAAGTGGAGGGCGGAGAAATCCAAGGCAAAGAACAAAAAGGGCCACTGTACAGCAAAATTCTAAAAGGACAAAGGGTGTTAAAAAAACAAGCCTGAAGGCTTTGTGTCTTAATGCAAGGAGTATCCGCAATAAGGTGGATGAATTAATTGTGCAAATAGATGTTAATAAATATGATGTGATTGGGATTACGGAGATGTGGCTCCAGGATGATCAGGGCTGGGAACTCAACATTCAGGGGTATTCAACATTCAGGAAGGATAGAATAAAAGGAAAAGGAGGTGGGGTAGCATTGTTGGTTAAAGAGGAGATTAATGCAACAGTTAGGAAAGACATTAGCTTGGATGATGTGGAATCTATATGGGTAGAGCTGCAGAACACCAAAGGGCAAAAAACGTTAGTAGGAGTTGTGTACAGACCTCCAAACAGTAATAGTGATGTTAGGGAGGGCATCAAACAGGAAATTAGGGGTGCATGCAATAAAGGTGTAGCAGTTATAATGGGTGACTTTAATATGCACATAGATTGGGCTAGCCAAACTGGAAGCAATACGGTGGAGGAGGATTTCCTGGAATACATAAGGGATGGTTTTCTAGACCAATATGTTGAGGAACCAACTAGGGGGGAGGCCATCTTAGACTGGGTGTTGTGTAATGAGAGAGGATTAATTAGCAATCTCATTGTGCGAGGCCCCTTGGGGAAGAGTGACCATAATATGGTGGATTTCTGCATTAGGATGGAGAATGAAACAGTAAATTCAGAGACCATGGTCCAGAACTTAAAGAAGGGTAACTTTGAAGGTATGAGGCGTGAATTGGCTAGGATAGATTGGCGAATGATACTTAGGGGGTTGACTGTGGATGGGCAATGGCAGATATTTAGAGACCGCATGGATGAATTACAACAATTGTACATTCCTGTCTGGCGTAAAAATAAAAAAGGGAAGGTGGCTCAACCGTGGCTATCTAGGGAAATCAGGGATAGTATTAAAGCCAAGGAAGTGGCATACAAATTGGCCAGAAATAGCAGCGAACCTGGGGACTGGGAGAAATTTAGAACTCAGCAGAGGAGGACAAAGGGTTTGATTAGGGCAGGGAAAATGGAGTACGAAAAGAAGCTTGCAGGGAACATTAAGGCGGATTGCAAAAGTTTCTATAGGTATGTAAAGAGAAAAAGGTTAGTAAAGACAAACGTAGGTCCCCTGCAGTCAGAATCAGGGGAAGTCATAATGGGGAACAAAGAAATGGCAGACCAATTGAACAAGTACTTTGGTTCGGTATTCACTAAGGAGGATACAAACAACCTTCCGGATATAAAAGGGGTCAGAGGGTCTAGTAAGGAGGGGGAACTGAGGGAAATCTTTATTAGTCGGGAAATTGTGTTGGGGAAATTGATGGGATTGAAGGCCGATAAATCCCCAGGGCCTGATGGACTGCATCCTAGAGTACTTAAGGAGGTGGCCTTGGAAATAGCGGATGCATTGACAGTCATTTTCCAACATTCCATTGACTCTGGATCAGTTCCTATGGAGTGGAGGGTGGCCAATGTAACCCCACTTTTTAAAAAAGGAGGGAGAGAGAAAACAGGGAATTATAGACCGGTCAGTCTGACCTCAGTAGTGGGTAAAATGATGGAATCAATTATTAAGGATGTCATAGCAGTGCATCTGGAAAATGGTGACATGATAGGTCCAAGTCAGCATGGATTTGTGAAAGGGAAATCATGCTTGACAAATCTTCTGGAATTTTTTGAGGATGTTTCCAGTAAAGTGGACAAAGGAGAACCAGTTGATGTGGTATATTTGGACTTTCAGAAGGCTTTCGACAAGGTCCCACACAAGAGATTAATGTGCAAAGTTAAAGCACATGGGATTGGGGGTAGTGTGCTGACGTGGATTGAGAACTGGTTGTCAGACAGGAAGCAAAGAGTAGGAGTAAACGGGTACTTTTCAGAATGGCAGGCAGTGACTAGTGGGGTGCCGCAAGGTTCTGTGCTGGGGCCCCAGCTGTTTACATTGTACATTAATGATTTAGACGAGGGGATTAAATGCAGTATCTCCAAATTTGCGGATGACACTAAGTTGGGTGGCAGTGTGAGCTGCGAGGAGGATGCTATGAGGCTGCAGAGTGACTTGGATAGGTTAGGTGAGTGGACAAATGCATGGCAGATGAAGTATAATGTGGATAAATGTGAGGTTATCCACTTTGGTGGTAAAAACAGAGAGACAGACTATTATCTGAATGGTGACAGATTAGGAAAAGGGAAGGTGCAACGAGACCTGGGTGTCATGGTACATCAGTCATTGAAGGTTAGCATGCAGGTACAGCAGGCGGTTAAGAAAGCAAATGGCATGTTGGCCTTCATAGCGAGGGGATTTGAATACAGGGGCAGGGAGGTGTTGCTACAGTTGTACAGGGCCTTGGTGAGGCCACACCTGGAGTATTGTGTACAGTTTTGGTCTCCTAACTTGAGGAAGGACATTCTTGCTATTGAGGGAGCGCAGCGAAGATTCACCAGACTGATTCCCGGGATGGCGGGACTGACCTATCAAGAAAGACTGGATCAACTGGGCTTGTATTCACTGGAGTTCAGAAGAATGAGAGGGGACCTCATAGAAACGTTTAAAATTCTGACGGGTTTAGACAGGTTAGATGCAGGAAGAATGTTCCCAATGTTGGGGAAGTCCAGAACCAGGGGTCACAGTCTGAGGATAAGGGGTAAGCCATTTAGGACCGAGATGAGGAGAAACTTCTTCACCCAGAGAGTGGTGAACCTGTGGAATTCTCTACCACAGAAAGTAGTTGAGGCCAATTCACTAAATATATTCAAAAGGGAGTTAGATGAAGTCCTTACTACTCGGGGGATCAAGGGTTATGGCGAGAAAGCAGGAAGGGGGTACTGAAGTTTCATGTTCAGCCATGAACTCATTGAATGGTGGTGCAGGCTAGAAGGGCTTAATGGCCTGCTCCTGCACCTATTTTCTATGTTTCTATGTTTCTATGCAGGTGGGGAGGGGGCAGTGTTTCCAAAAGGTTATTCTTTCAGTGTTCACTTGTTCAATTGTTCTTGTTTTGTTATTTGTTAATTGTTAATATTTTGCATATTTGAGGGAAGGGTGGGTTGGTGCGGGGGGTGGGGGGTTGGATGGATAGTTTATTACAGTTTTTAAAAATATTTGTTAATAAAAAAAAATGTCTTTAATTCAATAAATTGTGTGTGTCTTCTCTCTTAGTTACATTAGTTATCAACTATAGAGTTGTTAATCCATATTTGTTTATTCTTTTACTATACAAGTACTTTATTTACACTAAACTTTAAAATAAGCATAAATTCTGATGCATAGCTAGTGCGGGCAAGACAACAAGGAAACCCCACACAATTGAAACTTTTGATTAACCCTAACTGTAAATCAACATCTGAATGTCCACATTTAGCGAGTGGAACCTCTTTCTGTTACGAAAGACCTCCGCGGTCTTTAAGAGTGCTTTGAGGGCAATGTGTGTGCACTGTATTGCTCCCTGCACCTTGGGGAAGTCTGCTATTCTCGAGAAACCGAAAGTACTCTCGGTCTGTGCCCCCCTGGTCATTGTGAAGCTTATGAAGTCCCTCCACGAGCGTAAAGTGCTTCAGTCACCTGTCAAATGCAGCAGTGTGTAGCGTGCTGATGTCTACTTTTAATAATCTCTCAACAATATCTAATCAGTGTATTCTGCATTCTCTGTACTCTCTACGCTGTATACCAGTCAGTTTGATAGGCCCCAACAATATCAATACATAACTTCACTATGTAAAAGCTATTTACAAAATAATTTCAATATATAAAAGCTATTTACCAAAAATAACTTGATAATACCTAATTATATTCCCTGTCCCAATATTCTGAGTACAATTATCTTTAAATTAACTCTCTAAATAACTCACAACTAATCCTCCACCCTTCCTCTGAAGTCAAAATGGAGTCCGTAGTGCCCATTTTCCTTCTCTTTGGCCCAGAAAAAGCAATTATTTCTCAGCACTCTTTTGGGCCTTGCATCAGCCCAGCGAAGTGCATGCTAGACGCTGAAACTTGGGATGGGCCTGGTGTGGGCTATAATTTCGGCGATCTTCTCGGAACGAAGATCTCCTCTTCCTAACCTAGTACCCTGGGTTACGAAGAGGAAAACTATTAACCAGGATTCTCATTCCTGCTAGAGGTACATGTGCAGACAGGATGTGAACAGGATTAGGTCTAACTGTGATGGATCCACAAGATCAAATAGCTTGTTAACACCCAGGATCTGTATTACGGTTTTGGGCCTAGCTCCAGAGAAACTATGTTAAATGGCTATAACTATGGCCACAACATTCTAAGGGTATTGTGCCTGTAGGTGGCACTGTGAGAGTCACGTTATGTGATTGATTAACTTAGATGATGAAGAATGCACTCCCATTCCCTAGCAGCAGAAGTGATCCTGGAACCCCTCACCCCCAATTTTGGACAGGGCTTCTTTCCGCTGATCTTGTTAGTGGCATCTTGATATGTTAGGGATTATGCGAATAGGGGTTGGAAACGGCTCTGTGAGAGGATCAGAGACTGGAAATTGGTGGTCAGGAGTTCGGGGCTTGGGCGGGGGAGGGGGAAGTGTGGGGTGGATGTAGGGCCCAGCATTTCCTCCAGAGCCAGAAGCAGCGGCAGCAGCAGCAACATGGCGAATGGGAGCGGTGCTGCCAGAGGAACAGCCCGTATCGGGGTGAATGAAACTTGGAGTCTTTACTGTGGGTAAACAGTGAAAGATTATTTGCAACAACAACAACTTGTATTTATATAGCGCGGTTAAAGTAGTAATAAAACGTCACAAGGCGTTTCACAGGAGTGCCATAAAACAAAAGCTTACACTGAGCCACATAAGGAGATATTAGATGACCAAAAGGTAGGTTTTAAGGAGCGGCTTAAAGAAAGAGAGGTAGAGAAATGGCGAGGTTTAGGGAGGGAATTTGAGAGCTTAGGCATGGCCTCCAATGGTGGAGCGATTAAAATCAGGGATGTGCAAGAGGTCAGAATTGGAGAAGCACAGATATCTCAGGGGTTTGTAGGGCTGGAGGAGATTACATAGATAGGGAAGGTCAAGGACATAGAGGGATTTTAAAAGGATAAGAATTTTAAAATCGAGGCGTTGCTTAACCGGGAGCCAATGTAGGTCAGCGAGCACAGGGATGATGGGTGAACGGGAGTTAGTGTGAGTTAGGACACGGGCAGCCGAGTTTTGGATGACCTCAAGTTTACGTAGGATAGAATGTGGGAGGCCAGCTAGGAGTGCTTTGGAATAGTCAAGTCTAGAGGTAATAAAGGCATGGATGAGGGTGTGAGCAGCGGATGAGCTGAGGCAGGGGCAGAGATGGGCGATGTTATCGAGGTGTAAATAGGTGGTTTTAGTTGTGATGCGGATGTATGATCGGAAGCTCATTTCAGGGTCAAATACGACACCAAGGTTGCGAAGAGTCTAGGTTCAGCCTCGGACAGATGCTAGGGAGGGGGGTGGAGTTGGTGGCTAGGGAACGGAGTTTGTGACGGAGTCCAAAGACAATGCACTAGTTTAATGTCGCTGTAGCCCTCGCTCACCTTTATCACTTAGTTTCCAGGTTAGAATTGGTGAATTCCAGATTTGCTCTTTATCTCTTTTCACAGTTCAGCAAACCTATCCTCACAGCGCAAGAATTGTGCTCCTGAACTCTCACTGCTGCTCAACTTCCCCTCCACCCCCAGCCCCAGTCTTGTGGCCTTCTCTCCTGAAAGCACTGACTTTTCCTATGGTTCCACAAAGCACAGATAGTGAGCATGGACATACATTTCAATTGTAGGGAACATCACAGCCAAGCCTGATCCTATCCTCACCCAAAGTCCACACATGCACATTTTCCAGCAGGGACCAAAGAACAACAACCTAGTGCATAGGTGCCAAAGCAAATTGTAGCACTCTTATTGCTGCCCTGCCAAGATCAGCTCATTCAGCACAGAGCATAAATTGAAGCTTTCTGGTCTGGATGACTCAGTAACATCCTGAGCAATGCATTTATATGCTGAGCCATTGAGAGAGCTTTGACCTTTGTTCTGTTATAAAAAAGCCTCAAACTAAATTGTAAACGCCAAGTCCCAAGTGGGGGATGCAAATCCATTGCTGCATTTAAAGGGTCAGATATACCTCAGATACCGACCTCAGACCAGTAGTGCCTGTGGAGTGAGAGGTGCAGATGATACAACAATTTATACATACTGCACCTTTAATGTATTGAAATATCTTGAGGTGTTTCACAAGAAGTCGGGGGGTGGGGCGGGGGGGGCGGGTGGGGGGGAGGACTCTGAACAGGAACTAGGAGGTTAAGTAGATGACTGAAATCATGGTAAAAGAGGTAGGTTTTGATGAGGCTTTTAAATGTGGGAGAGATGTAGCAAGGCAAAGGGGTTTCGGTTAATAATTCCAGTTTGCAGGGTGATAATCAATCAAGACTCTATCAACAATAGTATAATGGCTTTGCTGGACAGGTTGCATGGAAATCCATACTCAGAAGAACGGAGGATGCAAGCTAGAACATAGGACAGAGGATTTTGAAGTAGGGTGGGGTGAGCCGATGGAGGGATTTGTAAACAAGAATTTTGAATGCAATGTGCTGAGGTATACAGAACCAGTAGAGATTAGCAAGGTCTGGAGTGGTGGGTGAATAGGACTTTGTACAGAATAGAATACAGGATAAGTTGGAGTTTGTGTATGATACAGCTAGGGAGGTTGGCTCAGAGGGCATTGGAATAGAGCCTGGAGTGGACAATGGCCTGGATGGTAAGGACGAGGTAGGTATAGAGTTCTAGTTGCTCAGGTAAATGATAAACCCTTGACACTAGCCAAAGCGCAGCAAGTTCTCCTGGAATCCTGGGCAACTTTCCTACTTCAGTAAACAATAAAGCAGATTAATTTACCATTCACCCCAATTGTTGTTTGGGAATATTGCTGAGTGCAAAATGGCTGTCATATTTGCCTATATAACACTCACTGCACTTCAGAGCACTTCATTGTAGTTGAAGAGCTTTGAGGTGCTTCTGAAAGATGCAACAAGGCTATCTATAAAGTCAAGTCTTAATGACAGTTGGTTTCGGAGGTGGAAATGTACATTTTTGGTGTTGGACTGGAGGGGAGTTTTGAATTTCACCTCATAAATTGAGCACGACATCGAGGTTGCACATTGTTTGGTTCAGTCTGAACGAGCAGGTGGAGAGGGGATGGACGTGGGGGTGAGGGTGCAGAGTTTCTGGCGAATACCAGGATGGTTATGGTTGAGTTATACTGCTGGTTGCGTAGCATTCGCTGCTCAGCAACGAGTGCTTGTATGTATGAATAGAGCTCTACCATCATCATCATCATCATCATCATAGGCAGTCCCTCGGATTCAAGGAAGACTTGCTTCCACTCCTGAAGTGAGTTCTTTGGTCGCTGAACAGTCCAATATGAGAGCCACAGATTCTGTCACAGGTGGGACAAATAGTAGTTGAGGGAAGGGGTGGGTGGGACTGGTTTGCCGCACGCTCTTTCCACTGCCTGCGCTTGATTTCTGCACGTTCTCTGCGTTGAGACTCGAGGTGCTCAGTACCCTCCCGGATGCACTTTCTCCACTTAGGACGGTCTTTGGCCAGGGACTCCCAGGAGTCAGTGGGGATGTCGCACTTTATCATGGAGGCTTTGAGGGTGTCCTTGTAACGTTTCCGCTGCCCACCTTTGGCTCGTTTGCCGTGAAGGAGCTCCGCGTAGAGCACTTGCTTTGGGAGTCTCGTGCCTGGCATGCGAACTATGTGGCCTGCCCAGTGGTGCTGATCGAGTGCGGTCAGTGCTTCAATGCTGGGGATGTTGGCCTGGATGAGGACGCTGATGTTGGTGCGTCTGTCCTCCCAGGGGACTTGTAGGATCTTGTAGAGACATCGTTGGTGATTTTTCTCCAGCAACTTGAGGTGTCTACTGCACATGGCCCATGTCTCTGAGCCATACAGGAGGGAGGGTATTACTACAGCCCTGTAGACCGTGAACTTGGTGGCAGCTTTGAGGGCCTGGTCTTCAAACACTTTTCCTCAGGTGGCCGAAGGCTGCACTGATGCACTGGAGGCGGTGTTGGATCTTGTCGTCGATGCCTGCTCTTGTTGACAGGAGGCTCCCAAGATATGGGAAGTGGTCCACGTTGTCCAGGGCCACGCCGTGGATCTTGATGACTGGGGGGGCAGTGCTGTGCGGCGAGGACAGGCTGGTGGAGGACCTTTGTCTTATGAATGTTTAGTGTAAGGCCCATGCTTTCGTACGCCTCAGTAAATATGTCGACTCTGTCCTGGAGTTCAGCCTCTGTATGTGTGCAGATGCAGGCGTTGTCCGCATACTGTAGCTCGACGACAGAGGTTGGGGTGTTCTTGGACCTGGCCTGGAGATGGCGAAGGTTGAACAGGTTCCCACTGGTTCTGTAGTTTAGTTCCACTCCAGCGGGGAGCTTGTTGACTGTGAGGTGGAGCATAGCGGCGAGAAAGATTGAGAAGAGAGTTGGGGCGATGATGCAGCCCTGTTTGACCCCGGCCCGGAAGTGGATTGGGTCTGTGATGGATCCGTTGGTAAGGATCACGGCCTGCATGTCGTCGTGGAGGTTGTACATGTACATTTTTGGTATTGGACTGGAGGGGAGTTTTGAATTTCACTTCATAAATTGAGCAGGACATCGAGTTTGCACAGTGTTTGGTTCAGTCTGCGCGAGCAGGTGGGAAAAGGGTGGACGTGGGGGTGAAGGTGCAGAGTTTCTGGTGAATACCATACAGGACGGCTATGGCCGAGTTATACTGCTGGTTGCGTAGCATTCGCTGCTCAGCAACGTGTGCTTGTATGTGTGAACAGAGCTCCACCATTGGGTTGCTGAACTCTGATTACATTTTTAAGGTCAGGAGAGAGCGGTGTAAGCGTGGACTCTCTCCCAACATTAAAAAACTTGAACTTTGCCTTCACACTAGATGGCACACTGGGCAGGCAAGGTGAAACTCAGGTGATGAGAGACCCTATCCTAGAGATAGTCTCGTATCTCTTACTTTGATTGCAGTCCATAATCCAAACACTAACCTCACTTCCAAGTTATAATTACAATTTTGTGTCAATGCACATCTGAAATTATTTCACATTGGCGCAAAAGTGGCAGTATAACTGGTCCATTAGGCACATTGAAAACATTTCAAATAATTTACTCGTTCTTGTCTTAGTTTCTCTTGGCTGCCATTTGCTTCAGTCCTCTGCCCTATTAGGTTGGAAGATTGAATGACAGTAACATTCATCTGTTTAATTATAGCAGAAATGTCAAGCAAAAAACATGCTGTAACATTTCCTGGAAACATGTCACCAATTAAGACTTGCCTTTATATACAATCTTATCGCATCAAGAGCATCACAAAGCTTATAATAACCTACTTTGAAGTGTAAGGAGTTCTGTTATAAAGGCATCTAATTTGCATACAGCAGGATCCTACAAACGACAATTAAATTGAACAATGAATTAATCTGCTTTTGATGGTTTTGACTGAAGGAGGAGAATTAGCCAGGATTCATGGATAACTTTCTGCTCTTAAGAGTCGTGTCGTAGGATCTTTATCATTTACCTGAACAACTGGAACTGGTACTCAAGGCCTTGGTTTAATGTCACATCTGAAGAACAGCACCTCTAACAATATAGCACTGCCATCGTATTTATTGCATTGGAAACATTGGTCCGATATTAATCTGAAGGCGGCATCCGTGCATTGGGGAGTGGAATTGCATGGGGGACATCCAGAAGTCAACTGAGTGGGTCAGAATTTGTGATCGCAACTCAATTGAACCAATTAATATTATCTTACGGGTTTCGCGTCTCCAAGCTGTGCAGCAGGCGTGATGCACACCCACATGATGCAATCTCAACTGTATTTAAAGGGACAGTCCACAAATGTAAATTGGAGGTGTTCAGGATGAATGGTGCACAAAGAGCAAGGACAACATCCAGATTTAATGATGCCCCACTGGAATTATTGCTGAGTGCAGTCAGGAGGAGCAGGAGGGACATACTTTTCCCTAGCAATGGGAGGAAGAAACTTCCTGCTCTCCCCAAGGCGGCGTGATTGGAGGTAGCTGAGATGAGCAGCAGGAGCATTGTGCTCAGGTCATGGATGCAATGTAGAAAGCGGTTTCCAGGTCAGGAAAAGTGAGTACATTTGCTAATTCAACTACATCCTGTGCTTTAAGCTTGCCCCTCTTTCACTCTGTCTTGCTAAGTGTTCTCCATCACATCACTCCTCACACCCATTCAACTTTCAGCAGAATACAGCCTTCATTTTTTGCTAATTTACTTTTGTAGACTGTCCCTTTAAATACAGTTGAGATTGCATCATGTGGGTGTGCATCACGCCTGCTGCACAGCTTGGAGACGCAAAATCTGGAAGTCAATATTAATTGGTTCAATTGAGTTGCAAACGCAAATTCCGACCTGCTCAGTTGACTTCTGGATTTTCCCCATGCAATTTCACTCCCCCACCACATGGATGCTGCCTTCATCATCTCTCCATTTATCCATCCACCATTGACACTCACCCCAATCCTGACGCAATGTGATGCAGTTGTCTCATAGTCTCCCTCACCGAATACACTGCAACCATCTGGTGACCTCACCTTCACTCACACAGGTCTGTTTTTTCACTCCTTGTAGGAGAAGAGAGTGCAGAAGAGGATGTACTGGAATAAGTGGCACATCTGCATCCTTCTCAGTCAGAGATGGAGAGACAGGGAGCTTGCAGATAGCTGGCGACAGACTTACAAATATCTTTGACACACATATGCTGATTTCATTTCATCAATGACTGAACTATGAAATGACAGAATATGGTGATTGTCAAGATTGTAACTTTTTCATGACTAAATCATAAACCTTTCTTTTGTCCTCCAGGGTCTTCACGCGCATGGCAAATGTTGCAGGACATCCGTAAGGACGGTTCCTCAGAGGACCTTATTCCTTCTGTGGATGTACAATCACAGAACCTACAGCATGCACCAGCGCAGATACTTGCACTTTGGTGGGTCCACTTAGAGAGTTAGTTGAGTTTTCACCTGATGATTCGCACCTAACAAGTGAGCATGAGCAGACACTGGTAGCAGCGACAGCTGTGGAGAGTTTGAGTCGGGGAATGCAATCCTCTCCAAACTCTTGAAAAATATTGGGCTAGACTTTCCACTAGGTGGCTAAGGTCCAAAAAAATGGGCCTTGTTCCAGCGATGTGGGACGTCTCGGCCTTGCTGATCGCCGGCACTCCTTCCATTCGGCCTTACCCCAGCGATGTCAAATGGGCGATGAGCCTTTTTTTGGCGATCTCACGATCGCCCACCGAAAACGGAAGTCAAACAAAAAAAGCTTCTCTCGCAACGCTATTCTGTGCATGTGTGGGATTTTTTGGGGGGGTTGAGTTTCTTTGCCATGTTTTGAGAGGTCAGGGAGTCATCACATATGCACAGAAGCACAGGGAGGGTCAGAGAGAGAGAGAGAGTGCAAGTCAAGGAAGGAAGAGAGGAAGAGGAGATTTGTTAGGCTGGTTGCAGTGTTTCGAGTATTTGTAGTGAAAAATAATTAATCTTATATTACTTTGCAGTGTTTTATTAAACTGAAAATAATTATAATTATTTCTGATATTCAAATATTGTAATATATACTTACAATTTAAAATGGAGGGTGATAGCGAGAGGAAGAGGGCTAAACCCTTCAGTGAGGAGGCCAACGAGGCCCTCGTGAATATTGTCCGTGGAAGGTGGGACGACTTGACACAGGGTGGGCATGGAAAACCTCCACCCGTGTGTACCGCAAAATATGGGCGGAGATTGCCGATGTTGTTACATCGGCATCTAATGAAGTAAGGACACCTGACCAGTGCAGGAAAAGGTGGAACAGCTTGTTGGCAACAACCAGAGTAAGTTGCATGTTATATTTTAAATGTTACATATGTAATATTTTAATGATGCATGCAAATTTTAATTGGAATCTTGAATGTCATTTCTTTATAATATTTATTAATTAAGTCATGAATTAATTTATGCACCTAACACTAAGTTGAATTTTATATTATGAAATATTGTTCATATGCAATGCAATGCCAATTTCTAATCGAACATTTAAATCTGTCATTCTTAAATGTTTATTACCAAGTCCATTAGCTTATGCCATGCCATATTATCTTATCATTTACAGAAGAAGATATCTATCAATCACATAGAGCAGAAGAGGACGGGCGGCGGCTCTGCTCATGTACAGCCGCTCTCAGAATATGAGGAGCTTGCGGTAGCTTTAGTGGGACCTGACAGCCGTTTGGTCATGACCCGTGGTGTGGCCGAACCCTCCCTTGAGTCTCGTGAGTAAGGGGAACTGTGCAATGTGTCAAACATTATTAAAGACACCTAAAAAATCTATCTTCGTTACGCATGTAATGTCTTGCAATTATAATGCAATATGATATATACTTTTGATGTACTCTTGATGTACGAATTATGTCATGGCAGCCTTGGTGAACCCTTGTGCATATGGGTGATTTAAAAGTATTGTAATGTTATGGGTTATTGAAAAATATTGATATGTATGTTTACTATTAATGAGCACCGTTAATGTCCTAATCAGTTGTTTAGAAATGTCATTCGTCTTTTTAAGGTTAACCTGAAAAGGTTGTGTCAGTGGAGCCATCCACTCCTCCTGCACCATCAACTACCTCAGAGGAGGAACAAGAGGTGAGAGATAGTGTGGAGCAAGAGGAGGAGGAGGAGGAGGTAGAGGAGGAAATTCTTTTTGTGGGGGGCGGGGGGAACAACCTGCGGCCATCTCCACTGAGACGAATGAGGCACCGGGACCAAGCGGTGTGCAGGTGGCGACGTCAAGGCACGTAATTTTGTAAACGCCGACCCCACGGAGGTCGGGTCAGCGGGGTGAGCAATTGCCTACCTCGGAGGGGCAGACGGGGTGCTTGATATCCCTGTGCAGGGAGACGGTCGCGATCGGTCGTGACCTTATCCAGGGGTTTGCGGGTTTCTCCACAAACTGCAGCCAGTTCTCCACGAACTGGAGCCGGTTTCCAACAACCTGGAGCAAGTTCAGCACGAACTTCTCCAACTGGTCTTCCGTGCAAACCCAGATAGCATGGGAGACTATACGTGAGCAGACCGCCACAACCAATGCTCTTCGGCATGCGTTGCTGGCTGGACAAGGCGCTGCACCCCAAGGTGTTGTGTCGGCTCACAGCGAGACCCCGAGTACGCAAGCGAGTACGGAGGACACAGTTCCTCCTAACTCGGAAGTAGAGCCTCAGGCTTCTACTTCCACTCCTTCACCTCCACCACGACAGGAAGTCTTGCCGTCCCATATTGCACAACGCCTTCATGTCAGTCTGCGTAGACTAAAACGGGTGGGTGGGGTAAGAACACGGGGTGGGAAAGGATCTGGAGGGAAACGTGGCCGCAGATAGGGAGGGGTTCATTGTTAAATTGTGTTTTGTTGTTAAAAATTGTTACGGTTTTGTTCATGGCTGTTTGGGGTTTGAGGGAAGGGTGGGTTGGGGGGGAGGGGAGGGAGGGTGTTGTTAACTAATTTTTAAAAAAATTCATTCGTTCGTTGTGTTAATAAAAAAAATTCTTTAATTCAACAATTGTTGTGCCTTCACTCTTAGTTACATTAGGGTTACATTAAGGATAAAATTTTCATATAACATATTTACAGTTGTTCATCCTTATTTGTTCAGTCTTTTATTATAGCCGTGCTTTACTTAAACTTTACTTAAACTAAGCATTAATGCTGATGCCAGGCCAGTGCAGGCAAAACAAAAATGAAACCCCATGCAAATGAAACTTTTGATTAGCCCTAACTGTAAATGAACATTTGAATATCCACAATGATAGTTCATGCAAAGCGTTCATTAATGAGCTGCTCACGCAACAGTTTCCTGCCACTGAGTACTGGTCTTGGTGAGGGGGGTGGTGGTATCGGTGCTAGATCACCAGGCTGATTGCGCTCCCCTAGGTCCTTACCTGCATCCTCTTCTGCCTCTTCCTCCATGCCGGCTGGTTCTTCTGTCTCCCCTCCTTCTGGAGGTGGACCTGCAGCCCAATCTGGCATTACTTGTCCTCTTCTTATAGCTAGGTTATGCAGCATGCAACACATCACAATAAACTCAGAAACCTGATCAGGGTGGTACTGTAGGCTGCCTCCAGAATGATCCAGGCATTTGAAGCGCTGCTTTAGGACTCCAATTGTCTTTTCAATGATGTTACATGTCGCTATGTGACTTTCATTATACCGTTTCTCTGTGGGATTATGCAGAGGGGTCATGAGCCAACTGGCAAGGCCATATCCTTTATCCCCCAGCATCCAACCATGACCTTCTGGCTGATTGACAAACAGGTCAGGGATAGCACTTTTACGTAAGATGTGCGCATCATGGATGCTGCCAGGAAATGTAGCATTTATTGTCATGATTGTTTGGTTGTGGTCGACAATAAGCTGCACATTTAGGGAGCGGAACCCCTTTCTGTTACGAAACACCTCCATGTTCTTTAAGGGTGCTTTCAGGGCTATCTATTGCTCCCTGTACCTTGGGGAAGTGTGATATCCTGTAGAAACCCAAAGCCCTCTCGGTCTGTGCCTCCCTGGTCATTGGGAAGCTTATGAAGTCCATCCTGCGAGCGTAAAGTGCTTCAGTCACCTGTCGAATGCAGCAGTGTGTAGCGTGCTGAGAGATATGGCAGATGTCGCCAGCTGAAGCCTGAAAAGATCCCGATGCGTAGAGGCAGCAGTAACCTTCACCTCAATGGACAGTGCGGTTCTGATGGTGCTGGAAGGCCGCAGATCATCCTTGACGAGTTGACATATCTCATCGATGACCTCCTTCCGGAATCGCAGTCTCCTAAGACAAGCATTTTCAGACAAGTTCAGGTAGGATTGCTTCTCCAAGTACCTTCGCTGGCTGTACGGTCTCCTCCTCTGTCTTCGCCTCCGTCTACACATTACTCTGCCACCTCTTCGATTGATCCTTTCAGTAACCAGTGTGTGAGCAGTTACAAGTAATAGCAGGGAAAGCATAGGCCCCATATCACTATCAATAATTACTTTCACTAAATTAAATCTCTCTACTCTCTACACTCTCTACGCTGTATACCAGTCAGTCAATCTAATAGGCCCCAACAATATCAGTAAATAATTTCACTATATAAAAGCACTTTTCAAAAAAAAAAGCCTATACAATACCTAATATAATATATTATATATACCCTGAGTTGAATTATCTTTAAATAACTCTCGAAATAACTCACAACTATTTAGCTCCTTCTTTTCTGTTGCCTCCACCCTTCCTCCGATCTTCATAATGGCGTCCGTAGTGCCCATTTCCTTCTGTTAAGCCCAGTAAAAGCAACTATTTCTCAGCGAACTTTTGGGCCTTGCATCAGCCCAGTGAAGTGCATGCTAGGTGCCAAAACTTAGGATGGGCCTTGTGTGGGCGATCATTTCGGCGAAGTGAACTGAAACTTGGGCACCTGTTTTTTCAGCAATGTTTTGGGTCTAGTTTCCACTTTTTCCTCAAAATGGGCGATAGAGGTCCATTTTGGACGATATATGGACCTTAGATGGGCGATGTGAGGTGGAAAGTCTAGCCCTTGTTAGGTTTTCTTTTTTTTTCTGACTGCTGAGATGCTTTTTGGATACGATCTCTGGCCATCGGGAGATGAGGCAGCATGTCAGGTACTTAATTGAGCCAATAGCTACCCGCTCATATCCAATTAAGAAAGCCCCGACATCAGCGAGTAGGTTTCTCATGAGCATCCAAACGCACCTCTGTTAAACCTGGAAGTGGGCGCGATGGAGCCGGATTGCGGCCCCACTGTAAAAATCAATTATTTTTACCACTCACCCGCTCCTAACCCACCAGTTCTTGGGGGTTAAAGTTATTGGACAGTGATTGGTGAATTTCAGTTCATTTATCTCATTGCTGCTACCAGTTATAAATGTGCACAGTAACCAGATCATAGAATATGCTCCCTTTCATAAAATCTTTCAGGGAGACAGTAAATGAAAGATCCTTTCCAAGCAGCAGGTGAATGAATAACCAAATAATGGCTTGGAGTTTAACTAGCACAATTTGCCCAAAATCAACCACACCAGTGCAAAAGATTGCGGAATTCCAAGTGCAAATTACATCCAGCGCAAATCGAGTTTCTGCGATCTTTTGCATTAGTTCAAAAACATCGCACTGGAAGCAGGTCCCACCCACAAAACTGGCCATGCCTCCAGATCAAATTAATCATCCTGGCGAGTCTCCGCTAATTCCAGCCATTTGTGGACCTTCGATGAAGCACTAAAAATTAAACTTTTTTTTTTAGGCACAGCAACTCTTTTAAATATCAAGAAATATTTAATTTATTAAGAATCTGACTACTGCACACCAATGAAACTCGTAAATGGTTCTATATAGTCTTTTTAAAGTCAATTTCAGTTATTTAAAATCGGGTTAATCACAGCTGGTGGACTAGACACTGATTAAAAATGCTTATTTTTTTGTGATAAACTCATTTTCAGCTGTACTAATAAAACTGCACCAGGTTACCACTCTTAAATATATCAAGCAATATTCTTTAATGCAAAAAATAATTTTTTTGAAAATTATACTCTAAAACACTGCCTGATTGCACTGGTTCATGGAGGATTTTACACTTGGAGATATGCAAATGAGTTTGAGCGGAAACTGGCACAAAATATTTAATTTGGAAAATGAGCGCAATTTTGAGCACAATTTGCCGATTGGACCCAGAGTGGAAATTCTACCCCAATATGATTTTTAGTAATGATGGTTAATGAAGTATGCTGGCCAGGTCACCGGAGGAAATCCCTGCTTGCCTTCAAATACTGGCATGGGATCCTTTAATGAGGTTGAACGTCTCATGGCCGAAATTGCCCTCTGCCCCAAATGGGGCGCACTTACCGTTTTGTAAGTGTTCTGTCCACCCCAATGCAGGGGGCGGATAATCCGGCGAAATTCAGGATTTTAATTTTTTTTCCAGTCGGAGCCGTGTTATAGTTGTCAGTGGGGAGGAAGTGTGGGCAGGTCGGAGCGGCCTTTGTCAGTGGGGAGGAAGTGTGGGCAGGTCGGAGCGGCCGTTGTCAGTGGGGGGGAAGTGTGGGCAGGTCGGAGCGGCCTTTGTCAGTGGGGAGGAAATACAGGGGGTCGGAGCGACCGTTGTCAGTGGGGGGAAGTGTGGGCAGGTCGGAGCGGCCTTTGTCAGTGGGGAGGAAGTGTGGACAGGTCGGAGCGGCCGTTGTCAGTGGGGAGGAAGTACAGGGAGGTCGGAGCGGCCGTTGTCAATGGGGGGGGAAGTGTGGGCAGGTCGGAGCGGCTGTTGTCAGTGGGGAGGAAGTACAGGGGGGTCGGAGCGACCGTTGTCAGTGGGGGGGAAGTGTGGGCAGTTCGGAGCGGCCGTTGTCAGTGGTGAGGAAGTACAGGGGGGTCGGAGCGGCCGTTGTCAGTGGGGAGGAAGTACAGGGGGGTCGGAGCGGCCGTTGTCAGTGGGGAGGAAGTACAGGGGGGTCGGAGCGGCCTTTGTCAGTGGGGAGGAAGTACAGGGGGGTCGGAGCGGCCGTTGTCAGTGGAGGGGAAGTGTGGGCAGGTCGGAACGGCCGTTGTCAGTGGGGAGGAAGTACAGGGGGGTCGGAGCGACCGTTGTCAGTGGGGGGGAAGTACAGGGGGGTCGGAGCGGCCGTTGTCAGTGGGGGGGAAGTGTGGGCAGGTCGGAGCGGCCGTTGTCAGTGGGGAGGAAGTACAGGGGGGTCGGAGCGGCCGTTGTCAGTGGGGAGGAAATACAGGAGGGTCGGAGCGGCCGTTGTCAGTGGGGGGAGGGGAAGTGTGGGCAGGTCGGAGTGGCCTTTGTCAGTGGGGAGGAAGTGTGGGCAGGTCGGAGTGGCCTTTGTCAGTGGGGAGGAAGTGTGGGCAGGTCGAAGCGGCCGTTGTCAGTGGGGAGGAAGTGTGGGCAGGTCGGAGTGGCCGTTGTCAGTGGGGAGGAAGTGTGGGCAGGTCGAAGCGGCCGTTGTCAGTGGGGAGGAAGTGTGGGCAGGTCGGAGTGGCCGTTGTCAGTGGGGAGGAAGTGTGGGCAGGTCAAAGCGGCCGTTGTCAGTGGGGAGGAAGTGTGGGCAGGTCGGAGTGGCCGTTGTCAGTGGGGAGGAAGTGTGGGCAGGTCAAAGCGGCCGTTGTCAGTGGGGAGGAAGTGTGGGCAGGTCGGAGTGGCCGTTGTCAGTGGGGAGGAAGTGTGGGCAGGTCAAAGCGGCCGTTGTCAGTGGGGAGGAAGTGTGGGCAGGTCGGAGTGGCCGTTGTCAGTGGGGAGGAAGTGTGGGCAGGTCGAAGCGGCCGTTGTCAGTGGGGAGGAAGTGTGGGCAGGTCGGAGTGGCCTTTGTCAGTGGGGAGGAAGTGTGGGCAGGTCAAAGCGGCCGTTGTCAGTGGGGAGGAAGTGTGAGCAGATCGGAGTGGCCTTTGTCAGTGGGGAGGAAGTGTGGGCAGGTCAAAGCGGCCGTTGTCAGTGGGGAGGAAGTACAGGGGGGTCGGAGCTGCTGTTGTCAGTGGGGAGGAAGTACAGGGGAGTCGGAGCGGCCGTTGTCAGTGGGGGGAGGGGAAGTGTGGGCAGGTCGGAGTGGCCTTTGTCAGTGGGGAGGAAGTGTGGGCAGGTCGGAGCGGCCGTTGTCAGTGGGGAGGAAGTACAGGGGGGTCGGAGCGACCGTTGTCAGTGGGGAGGAAGTGTGGGCAGGTCGGAGCGGCCGTTGTCAGTGGGGAGGAAGTGTGGGCAGGTCAAAGCGGCTGTTGCTCCAAGTCATCAGCGCTGCGCTGACGAGTTAAAGGGAAAGGCCGCTGCAAACTCGGCAGCCATTTTGGTGGCAAACACTGGGCCACCAGGGAGGGTTTCACCTGTTGGGGGCCTGGCCGAATCCATGAGCATAATTGTCGGCCCGACCTTGCAGTTGGCCGACAATAAAAAATAACATGGAGTCACCGGCAGCACGACTTCCCCTTTAAGGGCGGATGTGCTGCCCAGTCACAGACAACTCCCCGTTGGGGAAAGCTGTAAGGGACACCGAATGGCAGTGGCGCCGCTCCTGCGGGGCGTTTCTGCACAGGGGTCGGTAAGGGGTCGACGCGTGCCCGTGCTGTGGGAAAATGACCGGTGCGGTAACCTGTTCACGCCACTTCCGGCCCGGGGGCAATTCTGGTCGGGTCGGCCCATCCGTCTGCCCTCGGTCGGTAAGGCCTTGCTGCTTCATTCCCGCCTCTTAGAGGTGGTAATGGAGCTTATGGAGGGGGGCAATTTCGGCCCCGATATGTTTGATTATACATCATTCCCTCACTACTGCCCTGAAGCATCAGCCGACATTATGATGTTCAAGTCTCAATGGGCCTTAAACCTAAAATCTTCTAGAGGTGATATATCAAGCTTAATACCAAGGGGAAAAAGCTTAATTTTCACAGTATATTATCCCTCCCATATAGTGCTGCCATTTCAGGTTTCTGCTTGTGGAAAGAGCTAGCGCAATAACTTGATTTATAGGAGTGACCCATTATTGCTCCAGAGCAGCTGCATTTATATGGATATGTATAAATAATAGAGCTATTCTGGGACATAGTGGTTTAGATCAGCCTGTGTAGGATACATCAGAGGTGCCAAAGTACTGGCTGGATACTACTGTGATATCAGCTAATGCTGCCTTTTTCTGGTTCAGATTGGATTGGCCTCCAGAACAGTTTTAAGTGTCGAGCTCTGTTTAAATTTAAAAAAAACTTATGATGTGCGCAGCCCACTCCTATAATCCTTGCTGTCAAACCAGCTTCAGGTGGAAGTGGGAACTAGCTTTGGCATTTCTCCAGCAGAGTGGAAATATATGACTAAAAGAAGACATTGATTTCCATGCAGAAGATACCTTCATGTTTTTTTAAAACTATATAGATAGGGAACGGCCTTTTTGCCCAAGGCCCTCTCACAATTAAAAACTACTGTGATGCCATTTCCATTGGTAAGGCCGAAAGGGGAAAGGACTTAGTAGTGATCATTGGTCATATTTTGAAAGCGTCTGGATAATCTGAGGCAGTTATTAAAAGACAAATAAGATTCTAGAGTGCAGTGGACTATGTCATTACAATTTACATTTACAGTTGTATAAATCAATAGTGAGACTAATAGTGAGACTAAGGAGTCAGAGAGTCTAGCAAGAAGGAGGAACTGAGGGAAATCTTATTAGTTGAGAAATTGTGTTGGGGAAATTGATGGGATTGAAGGCCAATAAATCCCCAGGGCCTGATGGACTGCATCGCAGAGTACTTAAGGAGGTGGCCTTGGAAATAGCGGATGCATTGACAGTCATTTTCCAACATTCCATTGGCTCTGGATCAGTTCCTATCGAGTGGACGGTAGCCAATGTAACCCCACTTTTAAAAAAAGGAGGGAGACAGAAAACAGGGAATTATAGACCAGTCAGCTTGACCTCAGTAGTGGGTAAAATGATGGAATCAATTATTAAGGATGTCATAGCAGCGCATTTGGAAAGAGGTGACATGATAGGTCCAAGTCAGCATGGATTTTGTGAAAGGGAAATCATGCTTGACAAATCTTCTGGAATTTTTTGAGGATGTTTCCAGTAGAGCGGCCAAGGGAGAACCAGTTGATGTGGTGTATTTGGACTTTCAGAAGGCTTTCAACAAGGTCAAACACAAGAGATTAATGTGCAAAGTTAAAGCACATGGGATTGGGGGTAGTGTGCTGACGTGGATTGAGGGCTGGTTGTCAGACAGGAAGCAAAGAGTAGGAGTAAATGGGTACTTTTCAGAATGGCAGGCAGTGACTAGTGGGGTACCGCAAGGTTCTGTGCTGGGGCCCCAGCTGTTTACATAGAAACATAGAAAATAGGTGCAGGAATAGGCCATTTGGACCTTCGAGCCTGCACCGCCATTCAATGAGTTCATGGCTGAACATGCAACTTCAGTACCCCATTCCTGCTTTCTCGCCATACCCCTTGATCCCCCTAGTAGTAAGGACTACATCTAACTCCTTTTTGAATATATTTAGTGAATTGGCCTCAACAACTTTCTGCGGTAGAGAATTCCACAGATTCACCACTCTCTGGGTGAAGAAGTTTCTCCTCATCTCAGTCCTAAATGGCTTACCCCTTATCCTTAGACTGTGACCCCTGGTTCTGGACTTCCCCAACATTGGGAACATTCTTCCTGCATCTAACCTGTCTAAACCCGTCATAGAATTTCTATGAGATCCCCTCTCATTTTTCTGAACTCCAGTGAATACAAGCCCAGTTGATCCAGTCTTTCTTGATATGTCAGTCCCGCCATCCCGGGAATCAGTCTGGTGAACCTTCACTGCACTCCCTCAATAGCAAGAATGTCCTTCCTCAAGTTAGGAGACCAAAACGGTACACAATACTCCAGGTGTGGCCTCACCAAGGTCCTGTACAACTGTAGTAACACCTCCCTGTCCCTGTACTCAAATCCTCTCGCTATGAAGGCCAACATGCCATTTGCTTTCTTAACCGCCTGCTGTACCTGCATGCCAACCTTCAATGACTGATGTATCATGACACCCAGGTCTCGTTGCACCTTCCCTTTTCCTAATCTGTCACCATTCAGATAATAGTCTGTCTCTCTGTTTTTACCACCAAAGTGGATAACCTCACATTTATCCATATTATACTTCATCTGCCATGCATTTGTCCACTCACCTAACCTATCCAAGACATTCTACAGCCTCTTAGCATCCTCCTCGCAGCTCACACTGCCACCCAACTTAGTGTCATCCGCAAATTTGGAGATACTACATTTAATCCCCTCGTCTAAATCATTAATGTACAATGTAAACAGCTGGGGCCCCAGCACAGAACCTTGCGGTACCCCACTAGTCACTGCCTGCCATTCTGAAAAGTACCCATTTACTCCTACTCTTTGCTTCCTGTCTGACAACCAGTTCTCAATCCACGTCAGCACACTACCCCCAATCCCATGTGCTTTAACTTTGCACATTAATCTCTTGTGTGGGACCTTGTCAAAAGCCTTCTGAAAGTCCAAATACACAACATCAACTGGTTCTCCTTGTCCACTCTACTGGAAACATCCTCAAAAAATTCCAGAAGATTTGTCAAGCATGATTTCCCTTTCACAAATCCATGCTGACTTGGACCTATCGTGTCATCTCTTTCCAAATACGCTGCTATGACATCCTTAATAATTGATTCCATCATTTTACCCACTACCGATGTCAGGCTGACCAGTCTATAATTCCCTGTTTTCTCTCTCCCTCCTTTTTAAAAAGTGGGGTTACATTGTCTACCCTCCACTCGATAGGAACTGATCCAGAGTCTATGGAATGTTGGAAAATGACTGTCAATGCATCTGCTATTTCCAAGGCCACCTCCTGAAGTACTCTGGGATGCAGACCATCAGGCCCTGGAGATTTATCTGCCTTCAATCCCATCAATTTCCCCAACATATTTTCCCGACTAATAAGGATTTCCCTCAGTTCCTCCTTCTTACTAGACCCTCTGACCCCTTTTATATCCAGAAGGTTGTTTGTGTCCTCCTTAGTGAATACCGAACCAAAGTACTTGTTCAATTGGTCTGCCATTTCTTTGTTCCCCGTTATGACTTCCCCTGATTCTGACTGCAGGGGACCTACGTTTGTCTTTACTAACCTTTTTCTCTTTATAGATCTATAGAAGCTTTTGCACTCCGTCTTAATGTTCCCTGCAAGCTTCCTCTCGTACTCTATTTTCCCTGCCCTAATCAAACTCTTTGTCGTCCTCTGTTGAGTTCTAAATTTCTCCCAGTCCCCGGGTTCGCTGCTATTTCTGGCCAATTTGTATGCCACTTCCTTGGCTTTAATACTATCCCTGATTTCCCTTGATAGCCACGGTTGAGCCACCTTCCCTTTTTTATTTTTACGTCAGATAGAGATGTACAATTGTTGTAGTTCATCCATGCGGTCTCTAAATGTCTGCCATTGCCCATCCACTGTCAACCCCTTAAGTATCATTCGCCAATCTATCCTAGCCAATTCACGCCTCATACCTTCAAAGTTACCCTTCTTTAAGTTCTGGACCATGGTCTCTGAATTAACTGTTTCATTCTCCATCCTAATGTAGAATTCCACCATGTTATGGTCACTCTTCCCCAAGGGGCCTCGCACAACGAGATTGCTAATTAATCCTCTCTCATTACACAACACCCAGTCTAAGATGGCCTCCCCCTAAGTTGGTTCCTCGACATATTGATCTAGAAACCCATCCCTTATGCACTCCAGGAAATCCTCCCCCATGTATTGCTTCCAGTTTGGTTAGCCCAATCTATATGCATATTAAAGTCACCCATGATAACTGCTGCACCTTTATTGCATGCACCACTAATTTCCTGTTTGATGCCCTCCCCAACATCACTACTACTGTTTGGAGGTCTGTACAGAACTCCCACTAATGTTTTTTGCCCTTTGGTGTTCTGCAGCTCTACCCATATAGATTCCACATCATCCTTTCTAACTATTGCATGAATCTATTGCATTAAACTATTGTACATTAATTATTTAGATGAGGGGATTAAATGTAGTATCTCCAAATTTGCAGATGACACTAAGTTGGGTGGCAGTGAGAGCTGCGAGGAGGATGCTATGAGGCTGCAGAGTGACTTGGATAGGTTAGATGAGTGGGCAAATGCATGGCAGATGAAGTATAATGTGGATAAATGTGAGGTTATCCACTTTGGTGGTAAAAACAGAGAGACAGACTATTATCTGAATGGTGACAGATTAGGAAAAGGGAAGGTGCAACGAGAACTGGGTGTCATGGTACATCAGTCATTGAAGGTTGGCATGCAGGTACAGCAGGCGGTTAAGAAAGCAAATGGCATGTTGGCCTTCATAGCAAGGGGATTTGAGTACATGGGCAGGGAGGTGTTACTACAGTTGTACAGGGCCTTGGTGAGGCCACACCTGGAGTATTGTATACAGTTTTGGTCTCCTAACTTGAGGAAGGACATTCTTGCTATTGAGAGAGTGCAGCGAAGGTTCACCAGACTGATTCCCGGGATAGCAGGACTGACATATCAAGAAAGACTGGATCAATTGGGCTTGTATTCACTGGAGTTCAGAAGAATGAGAGGGGATCTCATAGAAACATTTAAAATTCTGACGGGTTTAAACAGGTTAGATGCAGGAAGAATGTTCCCAATGTTGGGGAAGTCCAGAACCAGGGGTCACAGTCTAAGGATAAGGGGTAAGCCATTTAGGACCGAGATGAGGAGAAACTTCTTCACCCAGAGAGTGGTGAACCTGTGGAATTCTCTACCACAGAAAGTTGTTGAGGCCAATTCACGAAATATATTCAAAAAGGAGTTAGATGTAGTCCTTACTACTTGGGGCATCAAGGGGTATGGCGAGAAAGCAGGAATGGGGTACTGAAGTTGCATGTTCAGCCATGAACTCATTGAATGGCGGTGCAGGCTCGAAGGGCTAAATGGCCTACTCCTACACCTATTTTCTATGTTTCTGTAGAGTACAGTTCAGAATTTGGACACCTTACCTCAAAAAAGGATAGAGTTGTTATAAGAAAGGCTTCAGAGAAGTGTGACCAGAATAATTCTGGGGGACTAAATCATGGGAAACCCAGGCGTCGGCAATTAAACCTGAAAATCTATAAAGATTTAAAGCATGCAGCCTCATTAGCTTATTGAATTGACTGACCCGCCTCGTTGACTGCCAGCCATCCCGCCTCCGTTGCAACCACAACTGGCGCGTTGGAGGCTGATTGGAGGCGGGTTTACGATTTTTAAAATTTTAACCCCCCCCCCCCACCACCATCCTGGTTTCTCCAATCTTTCCCCAACTGAGAACTCTAAGACTGGAGATCCTTATCTCTTCTATGCACGGCCTGCAGGGCTTGAATGTTCCCCTTATGTCGAGGTGACCAGAACTCGACACAGTACTCAGGATAGATCTTTAATACCATCTTTCTGTAACGTGTGTATCCGTCAGGTGAGTTAGATTTGTGACTGTATTGTGGGCCCCATTTTGAAAGCTTCCCCCCCCCCCCACCCCACCCCCAAAATTCTAGAAAATCTCTTTTTCAAAGAATTTGGAGATATCTTGTTTGAAACTACGCATAGTTGATGGAAAGAAAATTTTATTGCACGGTCAGACTTGCTACAGTTGGCAGCATATGCGTCATTTTTTTGCCAAAATCAATGTACAAAAGAGAAACTACAATTTAAATCCGATGGACAGAGAGTGATGCAGAAAGCATATAAAATGGAAGTATTAACAACAGTGAAACTTCTGCAAAGTAAAAATATAAAATACAGGTTGGAAAAAATTTATTCAATCCATCAAATCCATTCTGAACGGGTATATATATCCTATCATGGACCTAATCACCTGTACATCTCTTACTTTAGGACCACATGTTCCCTCACCCCACCTCAAAAGAAAATTAAGCAGAGCCGTTAAATATCTATACAATCCCAATCCCAGCTTTCAACAGATATCAATCTAGTACCTTTCTAAAGGTGCCAATTATCTACAAATCAACTACATTTTCTGAGAGTTTGTTCCACATATCCATGATCCTATGAGGAAAGTAAGATTTTCAAGTCTCGAAACCTTGCTCAAGGCTTCTAAATATTGTACATTTGTCCTCTCATCCTATGCTTGTTGTCTCAGGTAAATAGCTTGTTTACTACATTATCTATACCTTGCATGCTTTTCAAGACGTCAAATATGTATCCCTCTCCAATGAAAATAGTTTAGTTGCCTACATAAATTGTACAGTGCTCTGGTCAGACTTTGTATAGGCTACTACTCTGGACTTCCATTTTATTTGCTTTTTGCATCACTCTCTGTCCATCAGATTTATATTGCAGTTTATCTTTTGTATATTGATTATGGCACAAAAGTGATGCAATAGAATTTTCTTTCCAGAAGCTATGAGTAGTTGTAAAAAATCTGCAAATTCTTTGAAAAAGATATTTTCTAGAATTTTAGAACAAAAAACACTGTTGAAAATTAAAAATCTATCTACTAAATAATAATTTTCCAAAAATGTGCTTGGTAATCCTGTCTCACTATGTCTTATTTAACCAACCGGCACCTGGTCTTCCAACAGACCTGGCTGCTCTGTTCTTCTCTGTGAGATACTTTTCCAAAGCACTAAATGTCTTTTCAATTGAATCCAGATGTCAGGAGCCGAAACAACTGTTCTCAGAACAGGGAACTAACATAAATCTTGCAGCTGACAGAGATCCCACTGTGCTCATTTGGGGAAGCACTTGCAAGAAGTACTAGGGCCAAGATACCTGATGGGCACAAAGACAGATGTGCATGTCCAAATTCCCTTAAGACTCAGCGTCTTCAGACACGTTACAAAACAATTGTTAGTTAGAGATTGGTCACTTCCAATTATATTACGTAATAGAGACTGAAAGTAAGCTTTTGTTCTAGGTGTCTGTTTTCGAATAAATCTAAAATAGTTCATGTTTTCAAATGCTATAAGCTAAACAGCATTTTAACTTAATTTTGTTCTTATTTGACCAAAGTAGGAAGGACATAGAGATATACTTGCCCATTAATTCAAAATAACATCATGGGTACTGGGTAATTGTTTTCCAACTTAAAAGCTTCAGCAATACAACTGCTATAGGTATACATATGGAACGTATTGCATGGTACAAACATTGTGCAGATTGTGAAACTTAATTGTAAAAGCAACTGTTAATTATACTGCAGTAAATTACTGCTTAAACAACTGCTTAAATTTTGCTTTATACTTCAGGTTTTTAACAAGAATTTTGGACCTAATATTTACTTCTTGGTTTTATTTTGCACAACAGTTTTTATACAATAAAGCCTTTGTTCAAGGTGCTTTTCATGGTGCAACTACTAAAGAAACTGAATTAATTTTCCATCCTCTCCTTTCCTTCTCCCCTCTAAAAGGCCCCTGTTATGACTGCCTCCTAATCCAGGGATCATCTGACTTGAGTTACAGAAAAATGAATATCTTTGTTTGCAAGGCTGTTGTGAAAAACAACAAATAGTCTTACTATAAAAAGTAATTAGTAATGAGCCATTTTATTCTTCAGTGGACCTTACTAAATAATAGATCAAAAGAATTTCCGCATTCTCAATTTCCCATTTAAGGAATGTTTTTGTATTCAAATACGTTTTTTAAAAACTGACTACTTATGCCTTTCCTATTATTATTATATTTTTAATCTTTACTAGATTTCTTATTTATATATTAAACTTCTTTGTGTACCAAATTGTTCTGTAACACCCTACCACCTACCTCTTCGCCCCGGCCACTAAAGGATGTTACATAGATCAGCTTCATTCTGTAAGAGATTTGAGGATTAAACAATATGGGACAGGGCACTCCAATGTGCCATCGAGTAATAGGAAATGGGTTTGTCCCGTAATGATCAGATCTGATCTCAGCTGTGCCATCACAAAGGGGTTGTCAACCATTCAGAATAATTGGACAACAAGCTTCTGAGAGCTGGAGTTACTGTAAGATTTAATACTTTACCAAAAAAAGGCAAAATATCAATCTTAGTAAACATCCGTTCTTTGGCTAAAATAATTCTTTTGAAATGTTATTTCATGGACTACAAAGCAGTATATAATATTTACAAACTGCACCAACCAGGTATACATTTGGTACGCTAGGATGAAAAAATTATCCTTGATTTGCCACCTATTGACGGAAACTTGTTCCATTTTCTGTGCTTGATGAGAGATTTGAGCATTAGATAATATGGGACAAAAAAACTTCGACATGCTATGCCATAGAGTGATAAGAAATGGGTTCATCCCTGTGATTCCCGACATGGCCATTTCCTTAAAATTCAACTCAATGCTATTTTTATCACAAACGCCAAGTATTGCCACACAATCCTATTTCCCAGATTACGGGCTAGTTCCCAGCAATGACTGTAAAGTTTACTTATTACATGACCAGCCTCAGGAGAATCAGAATTTCTTTGAGCACACTATGGAAACTGACTTGTACATAAGTAATAACTGATTGGATGGTCAGATTTTAGACATTTTCTGATTTTTGAAACAAAAGAAGGAAGAACTAAAGGTCTGAAATAAATAGTTCTGAATATTACATTTGTAATATTTTTGCCAGGAAACAAAGAATATAAAAAGTGGGAATTGAATTTGGATGTGACTGCCATTTAAAATAATTATAGCATGCAAAATAAAATTATCTCCATGAATGCAAACCAGAATTGCTATTGTTCCACTATAATTCTAGTTGAATGGCTATTTTCTGTTACTAGCGATAAAACAACAAAGGTAGTGAACCCTACCACATTTTAGAAATGAATGATGTCAGGATTGTTGGTTTGGGGTGAGGAGCAATGTCCAAGTTTGATCTCTCCAGCAGTATAATGTTACCTGTGCATGATATCAGCCAGGGCAGAGGTCAATGTCTATCAAGTGGTATAATAGGAGGTGCATGTGTTTACCTGGTAATTGGGGGAATGCCTCAATACACCAGTCTGCACTGTTCTCTCTAAGATGCACGGCTGCGCGCCCGCGCACTAATTCTGTAGCTGCTGCAGAGTTGAATTGATTTGCCGCACAAATCCCAACAGCAGCTGGAGCGGGGGAGCGGGCCAATAAAACACCAATGACATAGCGGCCCTCTGCGCATGCGTGGCTTTGCGATACCGTGCATATGCACCCAATCCTGTTATACTGATAGATTTAGATGTGGAGCATAAACGCCGGCATGGACTGGTTGGGCCGAATGGCCCATTTCTGTGCCATATATCCTATGTCATTCTATGATTCTCTTCTGCACATGCGTGGTTTTTGCCGAAGCCGCACATGCACAGTTCCCCCATCATTACGGCCTACAATACAGGCCCCACTTTGCAATCAGATGACTGCATCATTTTGGGGAGGGGGGAGAGCGAGGATCAAAATGGGGGAGAGAGAGAGACTGGGGAGAGAGAGAGAGACAGGGGAGGGGAAGGGAGAGAGATGGGGAGGGGAAGGGAGAGAGAGAGAATGGGAGGAGAGAGAGAGAATGGGGGAGAGAAAGAGGGAGTGGGAGAAAGAGAGACTGGGGTGAGAGAGAGAAACAGGGGTGAGAGAGAGACGGGGAGGGGAAGGGAGAGAGAGACGGGGAAGGGGAAGAGAGAGAGATGGGGAGGGGAAGGGAGAGAGAATGAGAGGAGAGAGAGAGAATGGGGGAGAGAAAGAGGGAGTGGGAGAAAGAGAGACTGGGGTGAGAGAGAGAAACAGGGGTGAGAGAGAGACGGGGAGGGGAAGGGAGAGAGAGACGGGGAAGGGGAAGAGAGTGAGACTGGGGGGAGAGAGAGAGACTGGGGGGAGAGAGAGACGGGGGAGAAAGAAATCCATGCATAACGATGCAGTTCTCTTATATCCCAGTCATTTCTGACAAGAATTTCTTTTTAAATAGAATTTGTACATGATGAATGAAAAGCTTTTAATTAATTCTATCATAAACAAACTTGCAGAACGTGCATGTAAATGACAAATTAATTTCAATAATAGTTAAGTGTGAGGTGGTACATTTTGGTAGAAGGAATAAAGGGCTCAAATTAAGCCCACCCCATTTTTTGGCGCACTCACCAGAGAAGTGCTGACTCATCAGGGGAGGGCAGCAGCAGACAAGTTCATGACACCATGGGGTGGCTCTGCTGCACAGGAGGGCAGGAAAAAGAGTGGGAGAGCTATAGTGGTAGGGGATTCTATTGTAATGGGAATAGATAGATGTTTCTGTAGCCGCAATCGAGACTCCAGGATGGTATGTTGCCTCCCTGGTGCAAGGGTCAAGGATGTCTCGGAGCGGCTGCAGGACATTTTGGAGGGGGAGGGTGAACAGCCAGTTGTCGTGGTGCATATAGGTACCAACGATATAGGTAAAAAACGGGATGAGGTGAATTTAGGGAGCTAGGAATTAAATTAAAAAGCAGGACCTCAAAGGTAGTAATCTCAGGATTGCTACCAGTGCCACGTGCTAGTCAGAGTAGGAATTGTAGGATAGCTAAGATGAATACGTGGTTTGAGGAGTGGTGCAGGAGGGAGGGATTTAAATTCCTGGGACATTGGAACCGGTTCTGAGGGAGGTGGGACCAGTAAAAACCAGACGGTCTGCACCTGGGCAGGACCGGAACCAATGTCCTAGGGTAGTGTTTGCTACTGCTGTTGGGAAGGGGTTAAACTAATATGGCAGGGGGATGGGAACCTTTGCAGAGAGACAGAGGGAAGTAAAATGGGGGCAGAAGCAAAAGATAGAAAGAAGAAAAGTAAAAATGGAGGGCAGAGAAATCCAAGGCAAAAATAAAAAAGGGCCACATTACAGCAAAATTCTAAAGGGACAAAGTGTCTTAAAAAGACAAGCCTGAAGGCTCTGTGCCTCAATGTGAGGAATATTCGTAATAATGTGGACGAATTAACTGCGCAGGCAGCTATTAACGAATATGATATAATTGAGATTACGGAGACATGGCTCCAGGGTGACCAAGGCTGGGAACTCAACCTCCTGGGGTATTCAACATTCAGGAAGGATAGACAGAAAGGAAAAGGAGTTGGGGTAGCGTTGCTGGTTAAAGAGGAAATTAACACAATAGTAAGGAAGGACATTAGCTTGGATGATATGGAATCTGTATGGGTAGAGCTGCGGAACACCAAAGGGCAGAAAACGCTAGCGGGAGTTGTGTACAGACCACCAAACAGTAGTAGTGAGGTTGGGGACAGCATCAAACAAGAAATTAGGGATGCGTGCAATAAAGGTACAGCAGTTATCATGGGCGACTTTAATCTACATATAGATTGGGCTAACCAAACTGGTAGCAATACGGTGGAGAAGTTCCTGGAGTGTATTAGGGATGGTTTTCTCGACTAATATGTCGAGAACCAACTAGAGGGCTGGCCATCTAGTTGATGTGTAATGAGAAAGGACTAATTAGCAATCTTGTTGTGCGAGGCCCCTTGGGGAAGAGTGACCATAATATGGTAGAATTCTTTATTAAGCTGAAGAGTGACACACAGTTAATTCAGAGACTAGGGTCCTGAACTTAAGGAAAGTTAACTTCGATGGTATGGGATGTGAACTGGCTAGAACAGACTGGCGAATGATACTTAAAGGGTTGACGGTGGATAGGCAATGGCAAACATTTAAAGATCACATGGGTGAACTTCAACAATTGTACATCCCTGTCTGGAGTAAAAATAAAACCAGGAAGGTGGTTCAACCGTGGCTAACAAGGGAAATTAGGGATAGTGTTAAATCCAAGGAAGAGGCATGCAAATTGGCTAGAAAAAGCAGCAAGCCTGAGAACTGGAAGAAATTTAGAATTCAGCAGAGGAGGACAAAGGGTTTAATTAGGAGGGAGAAAATAGAGTATGAGAGGAAACTTGCTGGGAACATAAAAACTGACTGCAAAAGCTTCTATAAATATGTGAAGAGAAAAAGATTAGTGAAGACAAATGTAGGTCCCCTGCAGTCAGATTCAGGGGAACAAAGAAATGGCAGACCAATTAAACAAATACTTTGGTTCTGTCTTCATGAAGGAAGACACAAATAAACTTCCGGAAGTACTAGGGGACCGAGGGTCTAGCGAGAAGGAGGAATTGAAGCAAATCCTTATTAGTCAGGAAACTATGTTAGGGAAATTAATGGGATTGAAGGCCAATAAATCCCCAGGGCCTAATAGTCTACATCCCAGAGTACTTAAAGACGTGGCCCTTGAAATAGTGGATGCATTGGTGATCATTTTCCAACAGCCTATTAACTCTGGATCAGTTCCTATGGACTGGAGGGTAGCTAATGTAACACCACTTTTTAAAAAAGGAAGGAGAGAAAATGGGGAATTATAGACTGGTTAGCCTCACATCAATAGTGGGGAAAATGTTGGAATCAATTATTAAAGAAGAAATAACAGCGCATTTGGAAAGCAGTGACAAGATCGGTCCAAGTCAGCATGGATTTATGAAAGGGAAATCATGCTTGACAGATCTTCTAGAATTTTTTGAGGATGTAAGTCCAAATACACCAGTGGATGTGGTGTATTTGGACTTTCAAAAGGCTTTTGACAAGGTCCCACACAAGAGATTGGTGTGCAAAATTAAAGCACATGTATTGGGGGTAATATATTGATGTGGATAGAGAACTGCTGGCAGACAGGAAGCAGAGAGTCGGGATAAACAGGTCCTTTTCAGAATGGCAGGCAGTGACTAGTGGGGTGCCGCAGGGCTCAGTGCTGGGACCCCAGCCATTTACAATGTACATCAATGATTTAGATGAAGGAATTGAGTGTAATATCTCCAAGTTTACAGATGACACTAAGCTGGGTGGCGTTGTGAGCTGTGAGGAGGATGTTAAGAGGCTGCAGGGTGACTTGGACAGGTTAGGTGAGTGGGCAAATGCATGGCAGATGCAGTATAATGTGGATAAATGTGAGGTTATCCACTTTGGTGGCAAAAACATGAAGGCAGAATATTATATGAATGGCGGCAGATTAGGAAAAGGAGAGGTGCAACGAGACCTGGGTGTCATGGTGCATCAGTCATTGAAGGTTGGCATGCAGGTGCAGCAGGCGGTGAAGAAGGCAAATGGCATGTTGGCCTTCATAGCTAGAGGATTTGAGTATAGGAGCAGGGAGGTCTTACTGCAGTTGTACAGGGCCTTGGTAAGGCTTCATCTGGAATATTGTGTTCAGTTTTGGTCTCCTAATCCGAGGAAGGACGTTCTTGCTATTGGGGGAGTGCAGCGAAGGTTCACCAGACTGATTCCCGGGATGGTAGGACTGAGATATGAGGAGAGACTGGATTGATTGGGCCTGTATTCACTAGAGTTTAGAAGAATGACAGGGTATCTCATAGAAACATATAAAATTCTGATGGGACTGGACAGGTAAGATGCAGGATGAATGTTCCCAATGTTGGGAAGTCCAGAACCAGGGGTCACAGACTAAGAATAAGGGATAAGCCATTTAGGACCGAGATGAAGAGAAACGTCTTCACTCAGAGAGTTGTTAACCTGTGGAATTCTCTACCACAGAAAGTTGTTGATGCCAGTTCATTAGATATATTCAAGAGGGAGTTAGATATGGCCCTTGCAGCTAAAAGCTTCAAGGGGTATGGAGAGAAAATAGGAAAGGGGTACTGAGGTGAATGATCAGCCATGATCTTATTGAATGGTGGTGCAGGCTCGAAGGGCCGAATGGCCTACTCCCGCACCTATTTTCTATGTTTCTATGCTTCTACGTGGGCTGAAAACAGCGCCTAAAAAATCTCCACCAATTCTGGCCACTGTGTTGCCTCTCCCGGGGCTTGGCGCAGCGTGGCCAGTCAATTGGGGGGGGGGGGGGGGGGCGGGGGGGTGAAGCTAGGGCCTTGCTCCAGAAACAGTGCTGGCAGCTCTGTACATGAGCAATGGAGTGTGCGTGCATGCGCAGTAGCTCCTGCCCCCAGCCTCTGTGTGCGTGCTGCAGCATGGGACCCGATGCGTCCCGCCCCTGTCCTGGGCCGAGTCGCCTGTCGTATAGGCTGGCCCGCTGCCTTCCCGGGCTAAGGCTATGACAAACAGGTTGGTGCGGAGAGAGTTTTGATCCGGGGGGTGGGAGGAGTGTGTTGATCTGTGGGGTGGGGGGGGAAAGAGTTTTGATCCGGGGAAGTGGGGGGAAGAAGAGTTTTGATCCAGGGTTGGGGGGGGGGGGCGGGGGGCGAGGGAAGAATTTTGATCGGGGGGGGGAGGCAGAGTTTTGATGGGGTGGGGGAAAGAGTTTTGATCCTGAGAGGGAGAGGGGGAGTTTTGATCCGCGGGTGGGGGGGGGGAGAGTTTTGATCCCTGAGGGGAGTTTTGATCTGGGGGGGGGGGGGGGGGGCGCGGGTTTTGATCCGGGTGGGGAGTTTTGATCCGGGCGGGAGTTTTGATCCCCGGGGGAGAGTTTTGATCTGGGTGGGGCGGTGGGGGAACTTTGATCTGGGGGAGGTGGGGGGGGTTTGATCTGGGCGGGGCGGTGGGGGAATTTTGATCTGGGGGAAGGGGAGGGGGTTTGATCCCGGGGGGGAGAGTTTTGATCCCGGGGGCGGGGGGAGTTTGGAGCCGGGGGGTGAAGTTTTGATCCTGGGGGGAGAGTTTTGATCCCGGGGGGGCGGTTGGGGTGCAGTTTTGTTCTGGGGGGGTGGGGGCGGGCGGGAGAGTTTTGATCCCAGGGGGGAATTTTGATCCAGGAGAGGGGGGGGGGAGTTCTGATCCGGGGGGGGGGGGCGTGGGGGAGAGTTTTAATCCCAGGTGGGAGTTTTGATTGGGGGGGGGGGGGGGGGTGGCGGGGAGTTTTGATCTGGGGGCGGGGGGTGAATTTTGATCCAGGGAAGGAGGGGGAAAGTTTTGATCCCGGGGCGGGGGGCGGCGGCGGTGTGATAACTGTGTAGCCAGTAATTTTAATGAGCTTACTCAAGACTTCCCTTTTACCCTGTTGATGAAAATACTTTCCTACATAAGAACATAAGAATTACGAGCAGGGGGTACTTCTATTTTTTATATGGATATTTTGAAAAAATTATGTAAATATGTTTTGTCTCTTTACTTCTTTTATATTTGTAGTTTAAGCTTCCATGAATGCTTCTGTTGTATAGTAAATTAACTTTGCCAACTTTGTCATATGATGTCCTGTATAGCTGTTTAATCCTATTCACATTCTTTAGTCAAGTCATTAAGTTCTGCTGGCCTCTGATGTATCCAGCTGCGCTGATTTCTTAACTCTCTGCAAGGGTTTTCTGTGCGGCCACAAGTGGCCACATGCGCTGGCCTAAGTTAGTTTGGAATAACTATTAGCTGTCCAAAGTGGCCTAAATGGCCAAAACGGGCGTAGGTGGCTGGTAACGCCCCCTTTTGAAAAAAACTAAACTAAACTAAAAAAATCCTAACTAACTCACTTACAGTGGCGCAAATTGAATGTGCAAAATGGGGATTTTTAAGATACTCCAGAAAAATCAAGTTGCTCCAAAAAAAACGGAGCAACTCCTGGGCAATTTTGCGCCCAAAGAGTCTACCTAATCCTTGGAAAATACAAGTCTAAATGGGGTAGAGGTGCAAAGGGATCCAGGGGTACCGATTCACAAATCATTAAAAGTAGCAACGCAGGTTAAAATGGATCAGCTCACGCCTAATAATACTAATTCACATGATTTCGAGCTCTTTATTTAACTGATATGAACATAAAATGTACATTAATGATCATGGGAATGTAAGAAACAAAATTCCAACTTTGTGCTTTCAATTAAGTTATACCTAAATAAATATGCACAAATGTTTCACACATTACAAGTGACTACATTCCAAAAAAAAAGTACTTCATTGGCTGTAAAGTGCTTTGAGGTGGTCGTGAAAGGCACTATATAAATCCAAGGCTTTCTTTCTTTTAAAATCTGTGAATTACATTGCTCAATTTCATCTTGGTTAGAACCAAGTACCTGGATTTAGACAACCACATTAAATTTGCATACACCGCTATACTGGTTAGCCTAAGGGCAAGGTGAGAAAATAATTGCAGATCATTAAAATGTTTAACTAATTTAAATTGATTTATTGGCACATGTCCAGAGCACTGACATGAAACTAACATTTGATAAGATTAACTACAAAGCTGAATGTCAAAATACAACAAAAACTGCAACTTCAGTTCTGCATTTATGTAGGAGTCAACCTTCATAACTTCATCTAAAACCACATGAAAATGGAGGACATATCTTGAGAATTGGGGCTGTGAAGCTCCAAAGTTTACAAGCGTAACCATCAGACTGCACCTATTACTCAGTAAATGCCAGGAGCATGCTCTGGGAACAGACCCAATTTTATTTTTAAAATGATGGACTGCTCCAATATCACAGCATTTATGGGTGGTAGCGAGAGAATATTTCAGTTATCAGTCCCTGACTGGTACATTTCAAATCTGAGCAATCTTCTTTAAAAAAACCTGTCACCTAACAGATGCTTTTCTCAACCCACTAACACATTAAAGCTTTTTTTTTGCTTCAGAAATACAGTAGTAAATGTTTATATTTTAATTATGTAACAAAATGAAACTGTTATAATATCATTTCAATTTTGTTTTAGTTTTCTACTGTCTCCTGAATGTGTTAATTCATTGCCGAGGTATGGTTCCACAGGTACCGGGTACCCAGTACCTTTCCCAAATGGCCATTAATTATGTGTGAGCCTTGACAGTGAGTGTCAACAGGCTATTTGACTGTGGGGGAGGGGTGCATCACAGCCGTGCCTGAACCTCCAGAATTAATAAAAACAAAGTCTGTCGGCAGCTGTTTTCTAGTACAAAAAGTGGCTGGCCACCAACATAACAAATCTAGTTCTATTGATAACTAACGTTTTCAGAAAAGATTTCACTTAAAGGCACCACTATAATCCATTGCATTTCATCCAACTCCACTGACATTTTGCTGCTAGACTATGTCACAACAGGACATCGGATTCAGTTCCTCAATAGTACACATTATTGATGCTTTTAGCAATTTCAGTACAAATACTGTATGCTCTACAAACTCATCACAAATGTGATACTGACATGCCCCGTGGTTCTGAATCACAAATCTGAGATAATGTGCCTAGTTATGTGTAAAGTGTGGAATGAAATGATCAGAAAATCTCTAAATATAACCTCATCTACTTCAGTAAATACAGCTATGGGTATTAATGCACAACAAAATTAACCATTGGCAAATATTTTCTGCATTTGGTCAAAAAAGCTCAATGTTGAGAAGTAATATAATTAAAATGACCATTTCAAGCAATTCCTTGAAAATTAAAGTCCCAATATTCTATAATTTTTAGCAAAAAAAGATGTTTCATTGGCAGCTGCATGTATAAGATTTGCATATTCGCAGTTGATCAGAAATCATAAACATGACATAAATTCAACTGTACAAACGTGAATTTTATTTACCTGTGTTTGATATATTGCGCTACAATTTGAGACTTAGTCACTCTGATGCGTGTCCATACAAGACAGGAATAGCAAAAGTTTGCTGCTGATCTTTACTGGTGGGTTGACAGCACAGCTGCTCAAGGCTAGACCTAACATGGCGGTCCTAACGCAGGCGTTTCTGGTAACACCTGCTACATTCCACCAGCATCCAATGTTCTGAGTCACCCTGCTTCAATTCTAATGGAGGATCACACCCGAAACAACTTTTCTCTTTCAGATAGTGATTAACCTACTATGCATTTCCAGTGTTCACATTTTTCCTCTTTTGTTGACTGGAGTGAGGGAAAATCATACATAAACTGCAATAAGATGAAGAACCAGTTAATCAGTTTGTAGAGCTGTCAGTTTCCTGGTAGCATCTTCCTTGCCTAGCTTCTTAATCAGGAATTGTATATGATATAGGGCGACCAAAGAGGGAAAGGACAGGAAATAAAATGCCATAAAAAATGTACATTTTTTAAAAACTTATTTTAATGACAATGAAGCAGAGTAATTGAAATGAAAAGGAAAGCGCACAAAACAAATACATCTTCTGAGCATCATATATTAGAATTATATACCCGAAAAATTTCAATTAAAAACATCAACCAAGATTTACACATGTTGAAAATTGTTTGCAGTATATATATTATTGATAAAAATTAACATCCTTTATCACGACAATAAGAAAGCATTCTTAATTTTGGTGCTTTTTAAGCAGACATTAAAATTAGGGGTTAAAGTTTAATGTTAATGAACATCTTTTCTCAAAGATTGCCATTTAACTCTTGTGGAACCAGAGCAAAATACAATGGCCCTGAATTTGCGGTTGGAGGCTTCCCGCGGGGAAATGCCTCCGATCCGCAAATAAAATGCCCACGTACCTGGTGGTCCGGGAGCTCTCCGAGTATGCACAGGCAAAGACCCACGTATCCCAGAGGCACAGACGGTTTGTGAGCACCTCTAGGATGATGTGGGCCAGCCTAAGGAATGACAGAAGGGAATCCCCATTCATACTTATGGGGATTCCGTATGTACGGAAACCCCATAGGTATGAATGGGAGTACACCAAAAAATACATCTAGACATTCAATACATTTTTTTATAAATCACATATTAAATTAATTAAAATGGCATTTAATTAAATAGTTAAAACAAAAATGTAATTATTTGAAAAATAAATGTACATGTTTTAAAGGGACTAAAAATAAACTCATCTTATCTCACGGGTTTTTAAATGTATAAATTATTGATAACATTTTATTTTTCTGTTTTTAAAACTCTGACGTGATAAAAGCAGATCTTATGCCTGCTCTTACCAGGCGTAAGAATTTCACGGGCATTCGCTAAGCAGAAGTTGCACAAATAGCCCTTTTCCCGGGATGCGAATGATCTGCAAGTTCCGGATTTCAGTGAATGCCTAAACCCGGAACATGCACGGCCCCTAAGAGCAGGTAGCAACTTGTACATGCAAGGGCCGCAAGTTACGGCCCATTATGCATTCATAGGCTTATCTAAAGTTTTATTGATTACATCATTTGTTTCTGATATATATTTTTGGTAAATATTTGTAGGTCCTGGGGGTAATTTTAACCACAAAAAAAATGGTTAGAATGTTAAAATTTTAAAATTCTCAAATCCGACACCAATCTGCCCACTTCTGGTTTTAATGGAGGCGGTATCGGTATCGGGACCGGACAATCAACCTGCTCCCGGGAGGTAGGTTGGCCATTTAGATATTATAATGAGGCTGGGTGCCTTATATTTAACCTGTCCGGCTGGGTTTCCCAGGCTCGGGAAAGTTGGGAGCTAATGGGAGGCGAGGGCTGCTTCCTCGAAAACGGTAAGTGCCTTTACACCACTGCTTGTAGAGTACTTCTTTCTGGCCTATCAAGCTTACCTTCTTTCCTGCCCACCATTGGACCCTCCCAGATTGGGGATCAGACCCCCCCCCCACAACCGAATCAGGGATTCGCCCCCGCATCCCCCCGCCCCCCCCGGATCCGACCAACCCCCAGGGATTGGACCACCTACCCCCCCCCCCCCGCCCAAGTTCCCACTAACCCAGCAGTAGACTCCCAACCTGCTCCTGGGGCTGACGCCTCCTCCGGAGTGTTCCCCGCCCGATAGGGAGCCAAGCCTGTCAATCAGACTGGCTTCAAGGCAGGGGAACATGCTGGAAAAAAAAGACACACACGGTGGAGTTAAAACCACAGCATGCAGGGAAACCCAGATTCAAACAAAACTCCTCCTCCACTCAAGGAACCCATCCCACTCAATATCGGGACCACCGTGTCATCTTGGCTCAGTGATAGCAATCTCATACCTAGTCAAAAGATTGTGCCATCAAGCCCCATTCCAGGTACTTCAGCACAAAACCTAAGCTAACACTTCAGTGCATGAGACATTATGAGACATTAAGCCAAGTTCAAATGGATGTAAAATATCCCCATGGCTCTATTTGAAGAAAAACAGGGGATGAGGGCTGAGGATATTCCTGATGTTCTGGCCAACATTTAGCCCTCAACCAACACCATCAAAATCAAATGAACTCGTTACTTATCTCATTGAGGTTCTGCTCAGAAAGTTTGAGAAGCTATGGTCCAAAGTAAAACAAAGAACCTCAAAGGTAATAATCTCTGGATTGTTACCTGAACCACACACAAATTGGCAGAAGGACAAACAGATTAGAAGGTTAAATCTGTGGCTGAAAGAGTGGTGTGGGAGGCAGGGATTACAATTCATGGGGCATTGGCATCAGTACTGGGGAAAGAGGGTGTTGTTCCGTTGGGACAGGCTCCACTTAAATTGGGCTGGGACCAGTGTCCTGGCGAATCAAATGAATAGGGTGGTAAATAAGAGTTCTAAACTGATGAAGAGGTTTTGAGAGGATTTAGGAAAGGGTAAATTCAAAAGATGTAAGAGAAAAGTCAAGGTTGTAGAGCAGAGTAGCGATTTGGGTAAAAATAAGCACAGTGAATCAGGAAGGGACAGAGAGCTTAACAAAGTTAATAGTGCATTCGAGACTTTGGTGAAATCAAGGAAAAATAGAAACAATTTAAAGCTAAAGGCACTATATCTAAATGCGCGAAGCTTTCATAACAAAACAGTTGAATTAATAGAACAGATAGAAATAAATGGATTCCTTTCCCTTCCTTGACTTCTCTGTCTCCATTTCTGTGGATGGACTATTGACAAATGTCGACCCGAAACGTTAACTCTGCTTTTCTCTCCACAGATGCTACCTGACCAGCTGAGATTTCCAGCATTTTCTTTTATTTCAAATTCCAGCATCTGCCGTATTTTGCTTTTGTATTCACTATAAGCCCACTGACTCCCACAGTTACCCGGACTACACTTCCTCCGAACCTATATCCTGTAAGGACTCCATTCCATTCTCTCAGTTTCCCTGTTTCCGTCGCATCTGCTCCGATGACACCACCTTCCACACTAGTGCCACTGACATGTCTTGCTTTTTCCACAACCGAGGATTCCCCTCCACTGTGGCCCTCGACCGTGTCCGTTCTAGTTCCTGCACCTCTGCTCTCACCCCTTCCCCTCCCTCTCCCTCTCAGAACCACGACAGGGTTCCCCTTGTCCTCACCTTTCACCCCACCAGCCTCCACATTCAACGGATCATCCTTCGCCATTTCTGGCACCTCCAGCGTGATCCCACCACCTGTAGCGTATGCAGCACTCAAATCACTGACTCCACGCAGTCTGGTGTTGTAGTAACTGCTGTGACCTTAGTCCTTTATTGTGTAACTCCAGAGTGCCTCTCAGGTGTGGTGGGCAGCCTTTTATACTCTGTACCCTCAGGTCTCCCACCACAGTGCCCTCTGTGGCGCACCATTGTACTTATACATTTAATGTACCTGGACAATACATAACACCACCCCTCCCCTCTCAGCATTCCGCGACACCCTGGTCCATTCCGCAGTCACCCCCAGCAGCCCCTCCCTTCCCATGCAAGCGAAGGAGAAGCAATACCTGCCCTTTTATCTCCTCTCTTCCCACTGTCCAGGGCCCCAAACACTCCTTCCAGGTGAAACAGCGATTTACTTGTACGTCTTTCAATTTAGTATAATGTATTCGCTGCTCACGATGTGGTCTCCTCTACATTGGGGAGACCAAACGCAGATTGGGTGACTGCTTTGCAGAACACCTCCTTTCAGTCTGCAAGGGTGACCCCAAGCTTCCGATCGCCTGTCACTTTAATTCTCCGTTCCACTCCCACTCTGACCTCTCCATCCTTGGCCTCCTATAGTGTTCCAATGAAGCTCAATGCAAGCTTGAGGAACAGCACCTCATCTTTCGTTTAGGCACTTTACAACCTCATCTTTTGTTTAGGCACTTTACAGCCTTCTGGACTCAATATCGAGCTCAACAATTTTTGACCATAACCTCTGCTCACATTTTGTTACCTTTCCTCGCCTATTTTTTTTTACAAATACTACTCCCCCCGCCCCCCCACCCTTTTTTGTTTCTTTTATTTTGTTGCACTCTGTTTCCCATGGCAGCTGGTAATTATTCCATCATTCATACCCTATCTTGATTCATCTTTTGTTTCCTAACTTGTGCCATTACCATCTCAATTTGGCCCATCATCCCCTTTGTCTCTCAAATCTCTTCTGCCTTCCACAGACCTTCCCTCTTGTTCGTTCCACCAACCCCACCGCCCCCCTCTTCAAGGCCCCAGCATTTCCTTAAGGATCTGCTACATTTCGAACTATTGCCAGTTCTGACGAAGGGACATCGACCTGAAACGTTAACTCTGTTTCTCTCTCTAAAGATGCTGCCTGACCCGCAGAGATTTCCAGCTTTTTCTGTTTTTATTCCAGTTTCCTGCATCTGCAGTATTTTGCTTTTGTGTTTGTGCCATTAGGGAGACTTAGTTGCAGAGTGACCATGGTTGGAAACTAAATATTCCAGGATACTTGACTTTTAGAAGAGATAGGCAAACTGGAAAAGGAGAGAAAGGATCTTAGCTTGGAAAATCAAGATGTAGAATCGGTTTGGGAGGAGCTAAGAAACAACAAGGAACAGAAAACACTGGTGGGAGTCGTTTATAGGTCCCCTAACAGTAGTTGTAGTGTAGGCAGTGTATAAATATGGAAATTAGAGGTACATGTAACAAGGGTAATAAAGTAATCAAGGGGAACTTTAATTTTCATAGAAACTGGCAAATCAAATTTGCAGTAATAATGTGGAGGATAAGTTCATGGAATACATTCAAGATAGTTTTCTAGAGTATGTCGAGAAACTAACTAGCGAACAGGTTATTTCGGATCTTGTATTGTGCAATGAGACAGGGTTCATTAATTATCTTGTAGTAAAGGAGCCTCTGGGGAAGAGTGATCATAATATGATAGAATTTTATATTGAGTTTGAGAGTGATTTAGTTAAATCTGAAACTAGAGTCTTAAATCTGAACAAAGCCACTTATGGAGGTACGAGCAGTGAGTTGGCTGAGGTAGATTGGGAATTTAGATTAAAACATATGACAGTAGGTAAGCAATGGAAAACAGTTAAAGAAATAATTCATAATTCACAATAAAGGTACATTCCTTTAAAGAATAAAAACCCCATGGGAAAAGTGGTCCAACTGTGGCTAACAAGAGAAGTTAAAGATAGTAGTAGATTAAAGGAAGATATTTATAATGTTGCCAAAGAGTAGCAAGCTTGAGGATTGGGAGAATTTTAGGATTCAACAAAGGAGGAACAACAAATTGATAGTGATAAAATAGAATATGAGAGTAAACTAGCCAGAGACATTAAAAACAAATTGTAAAAGCTTCTATAGGCATATAAAAAGAAAGAGATTAGCAAAAGTAAATGTGGGTTCCATACAGGCAGAGACAGGAGAAATTATAATGGGGAATGAGGAAATGGCAGTGAAATTAAACAAATATTTTCTATCTGTCTTTACTAAGGAAGACACAAATAACCTCCCGAAAATACTAGGGGACCGAGGGTCTAGCGAGAAGGAGGAACTGAGGGAACTGAGGGAAACCCCTTATTAGTCAGGAAATGGTGTTAGGGAAATTGATGGGATTGAAGGCCGATAAATCCCCAGGGCCTGATAGTCTGCATCCCAGAGTACTTAAGGAAATGGCCCTAGAAATAGTGGATGCATTGGTGGTCATTTTCCAACATTCCATGGACTCTGGATCAGTTCCTATGGATTGGAGGGTAGCTAATGTAACCCCACTTTTTAAAAAAGGGAGAGAGAAAACAGGGAATTACAGACCGATTAGCCTGACATCGGTAGTGGAAAAAATACTAGAATCAATTATTAAAGATGTAATAGCAGCACATTTGGAAAGCAGTGACAGGATCGGTCCAAGTCAGCATGGATTTATGAAAGGGAAATCATGCTTGACTAATCTTCTGAATTTTTTGAGGATGTAACTAGTAGAGTGGATAAGGGAGAACCAGTGGATGTGGTGTATTTGGACTTTCAAAAGGCTTCTGACAAGGTCCCACACAAAAGATTAGTGTGCAAAATTAAGGCACATGGTATTGGGGGTAATGTATTGACTTGGATAGAGAACTGGTTGGCCGACAGGAAGCAAAGAGTGGGAATAAACGGGTCCTTTTCAGAATGACAGACAGTGACTAGTGGGGTACCGCAAGATTCAGTGATGGGACCCCAGCTATTTACAATATATTTTAATGATTTAGACGAAGGAATTGAATGTAATATCTCCAAGTTTGCAGATGACACTAAGCTGGGTGGCAGTGTGAGCTGTGAGGAGGATGCTAAGAGGCTGCAGGGTGACTTGGACAGGTTAGGTGAGTGGGCAAATGCATAGCAGATGCAGTATAATGTGGATAAGTGTGAGGTTATCCACTTTGGTGGCAAAAACAGGAAGGCAGATTATTATCTGAATGGTGACAGATTAGGAAAAGGGGAGGTGCAATGAGACCTGGGTGTCATGGTACATCAGTCATTGAAAGTTGGCATGCAGGTACAGCAGGCGGTGAAGAAGGCAAATGGCATGTTGGCCTTCATAGTGAGAGGATTTGAGTATAGGAGCAGGGAGGTCTTACTGCAGTTGTACAGGGCCTTGGTGAGGCCACACCTTGAATATTGTGTACAGTTTTGGTCTCCTAATCTGAGGAAGGACATTCTTGCTATTGAGGTAGTGCAGCAAAGGTTCACCAGACTGATTCCCGGGATGGCAGGACTGACATATGAAGAAAGACTGGATCGACTAGGCTTATATTCACTGGAATTTTGAAGAATGAGAGGGGATCTCATAGAAACATATAAAATTCTGGCGGGATTGGATAGGTTAAATACAGGAAGAATGTTCCCGATGTTGGGGAAGTCCAGAACCAGGGGGTCACAGTCTAAGGATAAGGGGTAAGCCATTTAGGACCGAGATGAGGAGAAACTTTTTCACCCAGAGAATTGTGAACCTGTGGAATTCTCTACCACAGAAAGTTGTTGCGTCCAGTTCATTGGATATATTCAAAAGGGAGTTAGATGTGGCCCTTACGGCTAAAGGGATCAAGGAGTATGGAGAGAAGGCAGGAGTAGGGTATTGAAGTTGAATGGCCAGCCATGATCATATTGAATGGTGGTGCAGGCTCGAAGGGCCGAATGGCCTGCTTCTGCACCTATTTTCCATGTTTCTATGTTTCTTCACGGACACAAAAATCATTCTGGAAATAATGGGCAACCAAAGGTCTAGTGAGAATGAGGAACTTAAAGAAATTAGTATTAGTAAAGACGTAGTATTACATAGGATACACAGCACAGAAACAGGCCATTCGACCCAACCAGTCCATGCCAGCATTTATGCTCCACTCGAGCTTCTTCCCGTTTTTCCTCATCTAACTATCAGCATAATCCTGTATTCCTTTCTTAATCATGTGCTTATCTAGCATCGCCTTAAATCCATCTATGCTATTTGCCTGAACTACACCCTGTGGTAGTGAGTGCCACATTCTCACCACTCTTTGGGTAAAGAAGTTTCTTCTGAATTCCCTATTTGATTTCTTGGTTACTATCTTACATTGATGGCTTCTAGTTATGCTCTTCCCCACAAGTGGAAACACTCTCTCTGGATCAAATCTATCAAAACCTTTCATAATTATAAAGACCTCAATTAAGTCACCTATCAGCCTTCTTTTTTCAAGCGAGAAGAGACCCAGCCTGTTCATAAGAACATAAGAACATAAGAAATAGGAGCAGGCGTAGGCCATACGCCCCCTCGAGCTTGCTCCGCCATTCAATACGATCATGGCTGATCCGATCATGGACTCAGGTCCACCTCCCTGCCCGTTCTCCATAACCTATTATCCCCTTATCGTTTAAGAAACTGTCTATTTTTGTCTTAAATTTATTCAATGTCCCAGCTTACACAGCTCTCTGAGGCAGCGAATTCCACAGATCCACAACTCTCTGAAAGAAGAAATTTCTCCTCATCTCAGTTTTAAATGAGCGGCCCCTTATTCTAAGATTATGCCCTCTAGTTCTAGTCTCCCTTATCAGTGGAAACATCCTCTCTGCATCCACCTTGTCAAGCCCCCTCATAATCTTACATGTTTCGATAAGATCACCTCTCATTCTTCTGAATTCCAATGAGTGGAGACCCAACCTACTCAACCTTTCCTCAGAAGTCAACCCCTTCATCTCCGGAATCAACCTTGTGAACCTTCTCTGAACTGCCTCCAAAGCAAGTATATCCTTTCGTAAATATGGAAACCAAAATGGCACACAGTATTCCAGGTGTGGCCTCACCAATAGCCTGTACAACTGTAAGCAAGATTTCCTGCTTTTATACTCCATCCCCTTTGCAATAAAGGCCAAGATTCCACTGGCCTTCCTGATCACTTGCTGTACCTGCATACTAACCTTTTGTGTTTCATGTACAAGTATCCCCAGGTCCCACTGTACTGCAGCACTTTGCAATCTTTCTCCATTTAAATAATAACTTGCTCTTTAATTTTTATTCTGCCAATGTGCTTGACCTCACACTTTCCAACATTATACTCCAAATGACAAATTTTTGCCCACTCACTTAGCCTGTCTATGTCCTTTTGCAGATTTTTTGTGTCTTCCTCACACATTGCTTTTCCTCCCATCTTTGTATCGTCAGCAAACTTGGCTACATTACACTCAGTCCCTTCTTCCAAGTCGTTAATATAGATTTCTTTCCTGAATGTAAAACAGTTGGCTGCAGGGATAGATGAAGCATTGGTTTTGATCTTCAAGAATTCCCTAGATTTTGGAATGGTCCTCTGGATTGGATGGTAGCAAATCTAACACGTCTATTCAAGAAAGGAGGCAGAGAGAATACACGGAGCTATAGGCCAGTTAGCCCGACATCAGGAGAAATGCTGAAATCTATTATTAGGGACGTCAACAGGGCACTTAGAAAATCATAACATGATTGGGCAATGTCAACACGGATTTATGAAAGGGAAATCTTGTTTGACAAATCTTTTAGAGTCTTTTGAGGTTGTAATTAACAGGGTAGATAAGGGGAAACCAGTGGATGTAGTGTATTTGGATTTTCAAAAAGCATCCGATAAGGTGCTACACAAGACGTTGGGCCTGAAATCATGCTCTCCACAGACGCGTACGAGGTGCACATGTGCCCGTGGGGTTCCCGCAAGTTCTGGATTTAGGTATGCGAAGCGCATGCGTCTAAACCCGGCACTTGTGATCTGTCAAAGACAGATCACACGCATCAAAACTAAAGGGCCTCCGCGAGCTGAGATTTGGGCTATTTGCCCAACTCCTGCCCAGCGAATGTCCTTCAAATTCTTACAATTGATAAAAGCAAATGTAAGGCCAGTGTAAGATTTTTAAAGTGCAGAAAAATAAATTTTTCTAAATAATTTAAATATTTAAAATCTGTTAAATAAGGTAAGTTTATTTTTTAACCTTTTAAAATAGGTTAAAAAAATTAAATTAAATTTTTGTTTTAAATAATTAAATAAAAATTTTATTGATTTGAAATATGTGATTTATTCAGTGTTTCTGTGTTTTTGGGGGTATTCTCATTCATACTTATGGTGGTTCTGTACAGACGGAATTACCCTAAGTATGAATGGGGATTCCCCCTACTTTGATAGGTTGGGCTGGCCCACGTGATCCCATTGATGTGTACGAAACCCATACGCTCCTGGAACACATGTGCCCCTACGAAGGCCTTCGCGTAGAGGCCAAGGACCACAAGTCTCCGAACCTCTGGAACCACCAGGTACTTTCGTAGAAATGTTTGCGGTCGGAGGCATCTGCCCGTGGGAAGCCTCCGACTGCAATTTCTGGGCCATTATTACACAATATTTGGGGCTCATGGGATTGGGGATAATATAATTAGGATGGAACGAGGATCGGTTAATGGGCAGAAAACGGAGGGTGGGAATAAACAGTTTGGGTTGGCAGCCTGTAACTAGTGGGGTACCGTAAGGATCAGTGCTTGGGCTCAGCTATTTACAATCTATATCAATAACCTTGAGGAGGGGCAGAGTGTAATGCATCCAAGTTTGCGGACAATACAGAATTAGGTGGGAAAGTAAGCTGTGAGGAGGACGCGAAGAGGCTGCAAAGGGATATAAACAGGTTAAGTGATTGGGCAAGAATGTGACAGACGGAATATTATGTGGAGAAATGTGAAGTTATCCACTTTGTAGGAAAAATAGAAAAGCAAAATATTTTTTGAAAGGAGAGAGACTAGGAAATATTGGTATTCAGAGGTACCTGGATGTCCTTGTACACAAATCACAGAAAATTAACATGCAGGTACAGCAAGCCATTGGGAAAGCACATGGTATGTTAGCCTTTATTAGAAAAGGATTTAAGTATAAGGGTAAATAAGTCCTACTGCAATTATATAGGGTCTCGGTAAGACCACACTGTGTACAGTTTTGGTCTCCTTACCAAAGGAAGGATATGGAACCGTAGTTGCCTTAGAGGGAGTGTAACGAAGGTTCACTAGACTGATTCCTGGGATGAGGGGATTGTCCAACAACAACTTGTATTTATATAGCGCCTTTAACATAGTGAAATGACCCAAGATGCTTCACAGGAGTAATATGCAATAAAAATTTGACACCAAGCCGCATAAGTAGAAATTAGCACAGGTCAAAGAGGTATGTTTTAAAGAGCATCTTGAAGGAGGAAAGAGAAGTAGAGAGGCGGAGAGGTTTTGGCAGGAAATTCCAGAACTTGGGGCCTAGGAAACAGAAGGCACGGCCACCAATGGTTGAGTGATTATAATCAGGGATGCTCAAGAGAGCAGAATTAGAGGAGCACAAAAATCTCGGGGGGTTGTGGGGCTGGAGGGGATTACAGAGATAGGGAGGGGCGAGGCCATGGTGAGATTTGAAGATAAGGATGAGAATTTTGAAATCGAGGCATTGCTTAACCGGAAGCCAATGTAGGTCAGCAAGCACAGGGGCGATGGGTGAACGGGACTTGGTGCAAGTTAGGACATGGGCAGCGGAGTTTTGGATCACCTCTAGTTTACGTTGGATAGAATGTGGGAGGCCAGCCAGGAGTGCATTGGAATAGTCAAGTCTAGAGGTAACAAAGGCATGGATGAGGGCTTCAGCAGCGGATAAGAGCTGAGGCAAGGGCGGAGACAGGCGATGTTATGGAGGTGGAAATAGGCGGTCTTAGTTATGCTGTGGATATGTGGTCGAAATCTCATTTCAAGGTCAAATATGACACCAAGGTGAGATTGAGAAGACTAGGTCTATATTTCCTAGAGTTTAGAAGAATGAGAGGTGATCTCATTGAAAAATATAATATTCTTAAGGGGATTGACAGTGTAGATGCTGGGAGGATGTTTCCCCTGCTGGAAAGCATAAAACTAGAGATTGAAGTCTCAGAAGGTTGTGAATCTTTGGAATCGGAATGTTCTTTTGAGGTTGCAGTTATTGGGGCACAGCATAGGGAACTTTATTGTCCATCTGGTACTAGTTGTTGAATAAATGTTTTATTTCCAGTTCTAATATCTCTCATCTTGATGAGAAGGAAAAGAAAGAACTTGCATTTAATTAGTATCTTTCATTTAACTGTGGGAGCTATCACAGTGGAGGCTCATCCTGTCTTCACCTGACGTCTACACCTGCACACTTTCTAGCAGGATCACTGTGCAGCAATCAAGAAATGGAACAGTAATTGATTTTTTTCTTCTTTTTATGACCCTAAAACTGAGGCTACTTTTAATAATCCACTACCACCCTGGCTGAGATCATCTAATTTCATAAGAATCAGTAATCAAACCTGATAGTCCCTGAATTTGTATGCTTCAGTACACAACACATGGTGCATTTACCCAGTGGACCATCGGAAGACACCAACAAATGTTAGTTTAAATAATACTTCAAATTCTGATCTTCTAGTTGGAAGTTATCTATCAAGCTGTACTTTTATCTTTGAATTCTGAATAATGTATGATAAACCATGAACAAATGATTGATTCTCGCAGCATAAATAAATTATCGAATGAACATTGATTAAACATTTCATTCAGCCATGGCTCAGTTGGTAGCACTCTCACCTTTGAGTCAGAAGATTGTGGGCTCAAGTCCCACTCCAGAGACTTGAGCACAGAAATCTAGGCTGACACTCCAGTGCAGTGCTGAGGGAGTGCTACACTGTCAGAGATGCCGTCTTACGAAAGAGACATTAAGCCGAGGCCCCATCTGCTCTCTCAGGTGGATGTAAAAGATCCCATGGCACTATTTTGAAGAAGAGCAGGGGAGTTATCCTCGGTGTGCTGGCCAATATTTATCCCTCAATCAACATAACAAAAACAGATTATCTGGTTATTATCACATTGCTGTTTGTGGGAACTTGCTGTTGGCTACAAATTGTCTGCCGTGTTTATGACATTGCAACAGTGATTACACTTCTAAAGTACTTTAATGGCTGCATAGTGCTTTGGGATGTCCTGAGGTCATGAAAGGCACTATATAAATGTAAGTCTTTCTTTTTTACTATCTCAAGCACAGCAGCTACAGAAATTTTCCAATGTACAACTCTGTTTTGGGTACGAGTAGCCCATATCACAGCAGAGCACCAGTGACTGGTAAAGGCCCATTAGTATAGGCCTAATATTGAGCGAAAGAATCAATACAGTACAGTTAACCATATCCATTTGTGGGAGTTAAGTTGGGAAATAGCTGGACACAAAGTCAGACCGGGAGTAACTCACACATAAAGAGAAATCTTGACAGATCGGGAAAGCCGGTTTTCGGCTCATGTGCATCTCACCCCGAAAACCGGCTTTTGCAAGGCCAGAACTTTCGGCCCAATGATTTCACAAATAGGGTTGGAAAAACATGACAATTAATTTCAACTGTAAACACTGCTGAGTCAGACTGGAACAGCAGCATCAAGGACAAGGGTAAGTCATAAGGCAGAGAAAGTGGGGGAGGACAAAAGTTTGGGCAGGGCAAATAAGAAAGTAAAACAATCATGATTTTGTGATTATTTTACACGTAACTTGTTTCGCAGTTTCACATGAGGGTTGTGATGACTTTTTATATGGTATTTTGAGTCGGATAAGGTTTATTTTTGAAAATTATTCTATCCCTGACATAAACTTGGAAGGAATCAAGAATTACAGCTCAGACTGATATCATGTGAACATTCCAAAACAATGCCAAGAGAAAAATAAACCTCTGTAAGTACACTAATTACTCTGTGCATTTTCAGGATATTGAGGGATAATCTAAAGGACGTTAACATTAAAATATTACAATATGTAACACAGGCACAAGAAAAAACATTAGGGATGTAGGAATGGTGGCGATGGTTCTTTACTGGGAAAAAGTTAATTTGAAAGCATCTTCTGGAGACACTACTATTCAAGAACCAAAAGAATATTCATGTTACTGAAATGCTTAAAGCCACAGCTTGTGAAGTTAATATAGGTGTGCCCTGCAGCAGGTATAACGCAGCTTAACATTTCTTGTAAAAAGGATCCACCACAACAACATCCCACAAACAGGTGAATGAAGGCAGTCAGGTTCAATAATGTCAAGCCAAAATAAGTCTGAAAATGACATCGTAATTGTTGGGGCTGCAACGCAGGAATGTTAAGTGTACTGAAGATTATTTCATGAGATTAGATGTGAGATTTTGCAAAATTTAAAACAAAAGCAGCTCAAATAGCTAAAAGTATTAAATGCTAATTGCACAGGAGTGAAGATTACTATATGTTGGATACCATTACGTGAAAATGGCACCTTTCAAAGAAAACGCTATGCAATTATAGTTTGTTTTTAACATTTACACTACCTAAAAGCTAGTCAATGTTTTAAGTAAATGAGCCAGGTTTTCTGTCACGAGCAAGAAAAATCCTGATCTACCTAGTTGTCAATTGTTTTGGGAATAATAGAAAAATGCAATATAGAAGAACAGAAAACAATTACATGTTATTCATCTGAAAAAGTAATTACATCTAAATCTTTGCAATTTTTCCCAGTATTATACAAACAGCGATAATGTGTTTTATTCTCGTTATTATACTTATTGCAAAACATTGATTGTTAATACAGCACTCATTGTTCCCAGACCAGTAACTATCACAGTATAGTGTGGATTCATGACTAAAAGATGACATTTCTGACTTACACTCAGACTCTTAAGACTTCCCCTTATCTAAAGGGAGGGAAGAAGAACTGCCTGGGGATCCATTGCAACGCTTCTCTAGTGTGTTTCCTGATGAGTTGACCAAGGATTTACACTGCTACCATTTACAGTCTATAAACTGACTATTCTGGCCTTCCAATTGAGAATAATGTGGATACAGGAATACGAGCTGGAAGAGGGAGGAATACTGAGAGGCCCACATGTCGTGCTAACAGAAAGTTAATATTTCTAATAACAATTACTGTCAAAATAAGAAAGGAACAGAGAGCCATCAACAATTTCCAAATACTTTGATCACTTAATCAATGGTTGCATGTGGAGCCCAAGCAATATAATGCATTATATAACATACATGTATTAAATCATTTAAATTGATTTCTCCTATCATTTATGTAACATTAGAAGTAGTAAATCCTGTCATGCGCTAACATGTGAAGCAAAGTACACAAATAAATCTTTTGGCTGTAAATCTAGCTTTTGTTTTAGATTAAACTAACTCCCAAATTTCCAAAATTAAAGAATAAACTTGAGTGTGATTTGATTGTAGTCTTTCCTAAAGTACTAAAGATTTATAAATCAAGTCTGCTTTCTAATTTTTAGCAAACATTCTGGCAGTAATATTGACAAGTAACTTCATCCTTTCCATGCAACTTTATCAGTTTAGCTCTCGCAGAAAATGAATACCTGGATAATTTAATTCTGTCAGCGTAGGAAGGAATGCTTTTAAATTAAGCTTGATCAGTCTACCAAAACCCTGTCTTCGCTAGTGAAAATAAACTAATCCAGATTGATCTGAATCACTGCAGCAAGTCTACACATACCAAAATGTTGATGGCAATTAGTTCTTATCAGACAAAAAGGGTAGGTGGTCTGTTATTAAAACCTGGAACAGCTGATTTGAATTACTGGAGAGTAACTGTAGTTACTTGTTGGTTCAGAACATCAAACAATGTACAACTACTGTAAGTAATGGTTGATTTTAGTTCCTGATAGACTCTTAACAATGGTTTATGTTTTTTTAAATACTATTTTAAATCTCGATGTTATAGACAAATCTTGTAGGGGCTATCAAAAGCAGATTGCATTCATCTTATCAAGGTTTCAGTTTCTTTTCCATCTTCAGGTGGGATCGGGAGCAAAGTTCACTGTAAAATATATGCTGACTGCAGTAATGTTTCAACAGCAAAAAAGTCAAAAGCACACCAAGTTACAAATACTTCACTTTTCTTTACTTCAAAAATGCTATGCACTGAGCAATGCTTCGTGTCTCTATATGTTTCTCTATTTCTATTTAACTGCCTCCCAGTCCAACTTTAACATTTTCACCACACCACTCACCGTTCCCTGGCTGATTAGGCCAGCAGGTAGGTGACTTATTCCTAAGGCTATTAACCATGCCCTTCTTGAGGTGACTACTTCAGTTGCTGTGTAGGAACAGCCTGTAGAACTTACCCTCCAATTTTCACCTATTTTAAACTCCCATTTTGTACCCCTGATAGCATGGCTGAGATTGGGAAAATATATGGGGAAATCATGGTTCTAAATCTGTGCTCCACCTGAGTGCATTGGAGCGTGACCATCTCCCCCTCCCCCACCCACTTTAGCCACATCAGCCGAGTTCCCATATGTGACTAACTGTCAGTGTGTGTGGACAACGATTTGTGACCAGGATGAGGTTTGGTTATAATGCATCTCACAGTTAAATAGCCAGCAACCAGTCACTGTCTGGATAATTCTTAAAGTTTTTCAGCAGGAAGTATTGATCAAGATACAAGTCTAGCTACAGCATTATTAAAAGGAGTAAAATCAAAAATGGTTAAATTTTAAAGGGGGTGCAAGAATAGAGAGATCTGGGGTACTTGTGCACAAATCTTTGAAGGTGGCAGGTGGTGGAAAACCGCAAATGTAACGCCCCTATTTAAAAAAGGAGGCAGACAAAAAACAGGAAACTATAGACCAGTTAGCCTAATATCTGTCATTGGGAAAATGCTGGAGTCCATTATTAAGGAAGCAGTAGCGGGACATTTGGAAAAGCATGATTCAATCAAACAGAATCAGCATGGTTTTATGAAAGAAAAATCATGTTTGACAAATTTGTTGGGAGTTCTTTGAGGATGTAACAAGCAGGGTGGATAAGGGGGAACCAGTGGATGTGGTGTATTTGGATTTCCAGAAGGCATTCGATAAGGTGCCACATAAGAGGTTACTGCACAAGATAAAAGTTCTCGGGGTTGGGGGCAATATATTAGCATGGATAGAGGATTGGCAACTAACAGAAAACAGAGAGTCGGGATAAATGAGTCATTTTCTGGTTGGCAAACAGTGACTAGTGGGGTGCCACAGGGATTGGTGCTGGGTCCTCAACTATTTACAATCTATATTAATGACTTGGATGAAGGGACCGAGTGTAAGGTAGCCAAGTTTGATGATACAAAGATGGCTGGGAAAGCAAATTGGGAGGAGGACACAAATAAATCTGCAAAGGGATATAGACAGGCTAAGTAAGTGGGCAAAAATTTGGGAGATGGAGTATAATGTGGGAAAATGTGAGGTTATCCACTTTGGCAGAAATAATAGAAAAGCAAATTATAATTTAAATGGAGAAAATTACAAATTGTTGCAGTACAGAGAGACCTGGGGGTCCTTGTGCATGAAAGAAAAAAAGTTATTTTGCAGGTACAGCAAGTAATCAGGAAGGCAAATGGAATGTTGGCCTTTATTGCAAGGGGGATAGAGTATAAAAGCAGAGAAGTCCTGCTACAACTGTACAGGGTATTGGTGAGGCCACACCTGGAGTACTGCGTACAGTTTTGGTCTCCGTATTTAAGGAAGGATATATTTGCATTGGAGGCTGTTCAGAGAAGGTTCACTCAATTGATTGTGGAGATGAGGGGGTTGACTTATGAGGATAGGTTGAGTAGGTTGGACCTGTACACATTGGAGTTCAGAAGAATGAGATGTAATCTTATCGAAACATATAAGATAATGAGGGGGCTCAACAAGGTGGATGCAGAGAGGATATTTCCACTCATAGGGGAAACTAAAACCAGGGGACATAGTCTTAGAATAAGGGGCCGCCTATTTAAAACTGAGATGAGGAGAAATTTCTTCTCTCAGAGGGTTGTAAATCTATGGAATTCTTTGTCCTAGAGAGCTGTGGAGGCTGGGTCATTGATTATATTTAAGGCGGAGATAGACAGATTTTTGAATAATAAGGGAGTAAAGGGTTATGGGGAGCGGGCAGGGAAGTGGAGCTGAGTCCATGATCAGATCAGCCATGATCTTATTAAATGGCGGAGCAGGCTCGAGGGGCCAAATGGCATACTCCTGCTCCTATTATGTTCTCATGTTCTAGGACAGGTTAACAAAGAAATTAAAAAAGCATAAGGGATCCTGGGCTTTATAAATAGAAGCATGGAGTACAAAATCCATAAAGTTATGCTAAACCTATATAAAACACTAGTTTGGCTTCAGCTGGAGTATTAGGAAGAATGTGAAGGCTTTGGAGAGGGTACAGAAGAGATTTACTCCAGGAATGAGGGATTACAGTTACATGGATAGACTTGAGAAGCAGGGGTTGTTCTCCTTGGAGCAGAGAAGACTTAGGGGAGATTTTTTTTAGAGGTGTTTAAAATCATGAAGGGTTCAGGTAGAGGAAATAAAGAGAAATGGTTTCCAATGGCGGAAGGGTCGACACCAAGAAAGCACAGAATTAAAGTGATTGACAAAAGGACCAGAGGCGACCTGAGGAAAAACTTTTGAACGTAACGAGTGGTTCGGATTTGGAATGCACTGCCCGATAGGGTGGTGGATACAAATTCAATAGTAGCCTTCAAAAGGGAATTGGATAAATATTTGAAGGAGAAAAAATTGCAGGGATATGGAGAAAAAGTGGGGCAGTTGAACTAACTGGGTTGGTCTTCGAAAGAGCCAGCGCAGACTCAATGGGCCAAATTACCTCCTTCTGCCTTGTATTATTCTATGATTCTATATGATTCGATGAAAAGGGTAAAATGTTAAAAAGTCGAAGGGTAAAGAGAACTGAAGTAATATTCATTTTTCATCACTCCTGCATGATCTTAGGCTTGGTATCTACTCTTATATATTCAGAACGACTATTTAGACAAACCTGTGGAACAAAGCCCCAAGCAAGGAGCCAGTGCCTTCTGGGAAGGCATTGCAAAGTAAGAAAATATATAGAAAGGAACGAGTATTACTCTTTAAAAAAAAAAAATTACATTGCGCACATCATACACACTTCATTTTGGTAATAAATAGCAATAAACAACCTGTACTCAGATTAGATATATAGTTTGACCTGACTGGAAAATACTGTCAAAATCGTGGGCTGGACTTTGGTGGACATACCGCCCACTACTGCCCGCATACCGCTAAGAATTGGAAGTTTCATGGAAAAACAGCTGCATACCACCGACATACTGCCTGGCGCGACTTTGGTGACTGACATAGCACCGAGCAATATGCGAACCGTCCGCCGACACTGAAGACCTGACAAACCGTCGAAAACTCCAACGTTGGTCACTCACCGCCGACGTTCCACTCTGAAGCATACCGTTCTGGAAAACGGGCTTTTATGCTTAGTAAAGTGGGCGGTAGTGCACGTTGCATTCATTTGGACATCGGGTGAAGCAGCAGCATTTGGAGATAAGCAGAAGCATTGGAGCAGAGCAGTTGTATTCACAGGAAAAAAGTCAATTTTAAAGGAAAGAAGGCTTTTTGGAGGGAAAGAAGGATTTTTGGAGGTTATTTTGTTTATTTAAAAATGGGGAGAAATTGGTAAAAATCGAGAACACCAGAGAGAAGCAACACCATTTGGAGGAGAACACTTAGCCTCTTTAATTATTATGATTATATTAAGAAGCAAAGCAGCAGCCTTCGAATGCCTCACTGCTCCTTCTCACTGTCTCTCCTCACTGCCACTCTCTGCGTATGCGCAGGTGATCCTTGACCCCACCCGAAAACGCGGCGAAATACAAGTTTGGAGAAAAAAATTAATTTGTGCATGCACAGTGCGACGCTATACCGTCGATCGAGGAAAGCCTTTCTCCGGCTCAACTCCACTCTGCAAGACCACCCGCTGTGCAACGCTCGCACAATGTTGGCAGACCGCCGAAAAGATGACCAAAGTTGAGGCCATACGTCTCGGCAGTCTGCCGACGGTGAAAAACAACAGACCGCCGCAATACCACCGGGAACTCGGTGGACCAGCGGTAAGCACCAAAGTCGGGCCCCAAGAATTTTAGTGAAAATGTCATTCTGTTCCATTTTTGGATTGCTTGAAGTTACATGACGATATTTCTTATTTCACCCAAAACCAAAACTGTGGCCTATCCAGGATTAATGTGTTCTATTTATTGGTCTTGTATGACATTCAAACCATCTAATAGTCCTTAAAATGCTCTGATTTTATTAGTGAATTATTTTTTTTGGCAGAAATTACAACCAGGGGCAACCTATAAATTTTGAATTTAGAGTTCCATATAATAGGAAAATACTCAATGTTGCCATTGAAAACCAGAATTGGATATTTTCTTGTTTTAAACTTTCTTTTAAGAAAAACAGCAGCTCATCGTTCGATGACTCGATATTACAAATGTACCACATTCAATAGTGATGTTAAGTTAAAAAAACTTCAAAAGTTGGGACTTACAGAAATTTTGGGGCACACAATCTTCTTTGGAGCAAAATGCTATCAAATGCAATACATGGTTACTTTTTACTGGTTTAGAAAGTCGAACAAATTTATAATTCAAATTTTCATGCAATATACTAGAAAGTACATTGTAAGGAAAATAGTAAATTCACTTTATTACTATTTTCATTAATCCCAGGATCACACTAGTTTTGCTGTCTATTATGTTCTGTTCTGGTCATCTCTCTCCACCACACAATTTTCACTGTACTATTAGGATCTTTCCCAACTGCTCCACTCATTCGTAACATCTTTGATAAGCCTGTCTGCACAGACCATCCCTCTCTTTTCCAGTTTCTACAACACTTTTGTCTTTGGACAAACTCAGTGCTGCAGCTCTGCACTCGATTCCATAGGAACTGATTTTCCTACAATTAAGCCTTCTCTTGATGTCAGACACTCACCCTTTAGTCTCAAACATTCTGTGGTCAAATTATAGTAGATATTTTAGTCTAGAAATTGGCCCACTTACCGCCATGAGTTTCCGCCATGATCTAGTAGAAAAATAGCGGCCGCCACTCTAATTCTCTTCTCTGATGCGGGATTTGGCGGCCGCCATTTTCTTTTGAAGATGCATTCACTGACCTTGACCATGAGGTCATGAAGCTTCTTTGGCACTGGAGCCAGAAGCTGGGGGCGCCACTGCTGCCACGGTGCGTTAAGCACGGGGCTAATGATAATTGGTGCCAGTGCCACCATTTTCAGCGGCCATTAACCATTGACCGTAGTGGTACCGGGAGCTTTTGTAGCGGCCACAAATTTCGAGGCCTTTATTTGTTATTAAACCACAGGATACCTTTTTATAGCTGCTATAAATCTGCACACTGCATTGTACTATATTAATAAATTAGCACTAACATTCAATACAAAACATATTTTTAAAATGCTATATTATATAATTGGCTTTCTGTCTTTTAAAAAAAATGTCACTCCACACCTTTCCTTCCTCCAAAGTTTTGCCTCCTTTTGTTCTCCCTTCGCTATAGTCTGGAAAAGGGATGCTTACTTCTGTAAAAGAACTATCACCAGTATCATTCTGTGTTCAACTATTAGATGTGCGCCTGGAGCTGTGCCGGATAGACAATGGCAGTTTTCTTCTTCCCTATGGTGGGAAGTGCTTTGTCTTTGAGGCACAACAATAAGCACCCCTACGGAGAACTGACAAACTCATCACATCTGAAAGCTAGCGGGTATGAGTTCAGGAATTATGACTGGAAGCTATGACAGAAAGGCTGTGAAATGTGCACACTAATCGACGGTCAGCTATGGCATGCTCATTTTTTGGGGCCATTGCTATTAATCTGGTATCAGCATAGGTGATGCTGCTGAGTTAATGCTGCATTCCCCTCTCCACAAGTTACAAATAAAACTCCATTCTACCTCTCCTTATAGTGCACAGGCCAACTGAAAAAACAGTAGAGATTAAAAAAAACTCAATTCCAGAGGGCTATTTAAGAATTTGTGAAAATGGGCACATTAAACACAGTAAAATTATTCAGCATATATTTTGAATTAATTTCTGCTCAATTCTTTCATAGTATGAAAATGCATTAATTGCACAAATAAGGTTCAGTGAAAACTACTGTTCAACACCTCAACTGAGAGAAGATAGATTTCTAAATGTTCCAGCACTCCAGGGCAAACCAGCTTTGAACTATGTCAACATCCACATCTTTTCATTGACTTTTCTTAAAGAGCAGCAACACATTTACTTGTACACAACAAACTATTTAAAACCATTAATAAAACTGTTCATTTTGATCTGCTGTGCTTTCATTTACTGTTTTACTAACTAAAACCGCTAAACTAATTATCATCGTGCTTTGCTCCTTTTAGCAAATGGCTGAAAGTGTTCTGATTAAATCACCACCTGAAATGCGAAACCAAGTTCTTTTCTTGGACTGGACAATTCTGCGAGGGGGAAAACACAATTATTTTAGATCTTTATGAACTGCCATAGTTCAAAGGAAATACTAGACTAATTTGTGCTAATTCCTCTCATTTTCAGTGTGTGCTTGAAAACAGTTGTCATATATGTTTAGTGACTGATTGTTTCATGGCATTACCTTGTACTATCTGAGAGTCCTGGAAAGAGGGAGTGGGTGTAGGTGTACATGACAGTGAATGGCTTGCATAAAATTTCCTACCTCTTCAAAGCAAAGCTGATACAACTTCATGGAGGTGCCATCAAGTTGACAAATGAGTGCTGTGCAATCCTGTGCCTCCCACTGAAATCTGACCCCCGATTTACACAATATCATCCTGTAAGGAATGTTTAACTCCAGAGCAGAGTTTAGACTGATATATATTAGGTAATATAATCCATTTATTATATACTTCCGCTTTAATTTAAGTGAAAGAAATATTGAAAAAGAACAATTTATTCTGATTCCATTTGCCAACCCAATATTTAAAAAGGGTCCAATGCAAAGAGATCTATGATTTAAGGGTCATTAATTAGTTACTAGCATGATAGAAAAATGTAGTGAAAGCAGAAGTCTATTGCATTAGTAATGATAGATCAGAGCAAGTACCAGATTTATAGGCCTCATAATGGACTGATCAAGCAGAGCTAATTTTCTCTTTTTACTCAATGTCCACTGTAATCCAACAAGGTCTCATCTAATTTCAATTCTGTTAAAATAAGAAATGTAATTCTATTGATGTTTGTTCTTTAGCTCTCACTGAATCATCTCTCTCTGGCTGTCCTGATCTCTGCCAGTTTCTCTCTCTTGCGTTTCTCAGGTAGTGAAGGGTTGGAGGTTAAAACAGCTTTACAATCAAAAACTCTTTAAAATCAACCTCAAGAAAACCTCCTCAGCCCTCCCCGATTCACCATTTTGTATCCCTGCTGTTTCCTGGGTGTCGGCAAGTCAGAGGTTAGAACAACGTTACAATCAAGAATTTGATTTCAAGCTTACAATCGAGCATAACTGCAGGCTCTGCACACCAATCCTCCCTGATTCAGTTAGTTTTCCATCAACCCTTTCATAGTACCAATATGACTTCAGGCCACAAAATATATAGTCTGAAACTGTCTATGCCACTAATACTCATATTGTTCAAACTTGGTATTGATATGTCAAGTGCTATATCAGTAATAGCTGAAAACATGTTTTTTAAATTGTAACACTACATGCAGTTATTGAAGATGTTGTTTTCATTTGTTCACACACTCCCCTTGGATTTGCTGGCTGATTAACAGTCTGACTGGCCGCAATGTAAACGTTCCTTCCATGCCAATAACCATCTTTATACCAGCCGATAGGATAGTTGGTTTGATACAACAAGAGGGTTTTTGGGCTCTCACAACCCATATGATGAGGGGGGGGGGGTGGCAACTCACATCAACCAGTCGTGAGTATCCTGCTGGATGTCAACCTAGAATTCAGAGCCGGATCTCCCGTCTCCAGTTGCTGGAACTGTCTGGAGTGGGGTTCAAATTCTACATCTTCTGAATTGGAGGTGGGAATGCTACCAGTAAGCAAAAGACTCAATACAAGTTGTTAAAGTAATAACCTTATTATGTTGAGGTACATCTCAACATCCAAACAAGGCTTTATTTTACAGAGAAGATATACTCAGCCAAGTTCACAAAAAAATCAGAAATCCTTTAATTGGAGTAATACCCTTGTCTAATAGTACCTTTTCCCAAATATAAACAAATAATGCTGAAAATACACAGCAGGTCTGTCAACATTTGAAAAAGAAAAAGCCGTTGAACATTTCAGACAGAAAGCCTTTGTCAGATCTGATTGAACACCGACAGGAGAGCCCCTTTATAAGGCTAACCAAAACAAAGGGAGGGGGTGGGGCAGGGAGAGCAGCAGGAAAAAGTCCACAGTACAAATATACTAACTTCATAAGAGTTAGCTGATCTCAGCCAGAATAGAAGTACTGGTACAATGGGCCTCAGCTCTGCAAGCTAGGGAAAGGAAAATAATTAGCCAATGTTTTCGATCCTACTCACCATTTATTGACTCCAGCTGGAAGGCTTTTATTTTAAATTCATTCTTGGGTTAAGGGCGCCGCTAGCAAGGCGTTCTATCTGAAATGTCCAATGGCTTTTTCTTTTTCAATTGTTGACAGACCAGCTGTGTATTTTCAGCATTATTTGTTTATTGCCCATCCTCAGTTGCCCTTGAGAAGGTGAGCCTGTTCAGACATTAAGCGACAATAGGATAGGGCTTGCCTGCATTGCACTCCACGGTCAAAAAACTTCTAACAATCATCATCTAGGCTCACATGCAGGAATGGCCACCTCAGTGTAGTTTAGGAGGTTTGTATCCAAGGGGCACATAACCATATCCCAGCATGAGTCAGCACCTTCAGGTGGAAAAAAATTGGGGAGCAAAATAATTTATTTTGGGCTTACCCAATGGTAGTGTTGCACTGCTATTATTGACCACATTTTTACCAAGCCTGGAGGAAAGTGCTGCAACATGACGGAGCAAGGAACAAGCCCCTCAACTATATTGCAATGGCCTGGCCGATGAAGGAAGCAGCGATGAGTACTGCACCATCAGTGCCCCTATTATAGAATACAAATTAATGCATCACCAGAGATGGTGTGCCAGTTTCTGTCCACTGCACGATCGAGGCGTGGCGGCCCCGACCTGCAAGGGAACATCTGCGGCAGGTCGGGGCCTTAAAAGGAGCAGCAAGCAGCCCTGGAACCAGCGTGGCGGCATACCACTCCAGGGAGCAGCGCGAGCTGGTGCAGGAGAGCAACAGCGGTGAAGAGGGCGACTGGACTGGACGTTACCATAATCCAGGTCAGTGATTGGAGCGGGGGCAGGTACAGCAGGAGCGGTGAGGTTGGGGCGAAGAAGCGGCGAGAGGTTGTAGAGCGATGTGATCAGGGCCGAGGGGAGGCGTGTGTTCGGGGTCCAGAAGAGGCGTGGGCCCAGGGGCAGCACGAGCCAGCCCACACTGCGATATGTGTGCACACTAGATCCGTGCAGCAGAGCTGGTCTCCAGTCGTCTTGGTTAATTAACCCTTGCCACTGGACCAAGACCAAGCTCTGTCAAGCCCGTGTGGCCGCTAGTGTGCAACAGCCACCCCACGTTAAAAAAAATCCATGCACAGGCATCTTCCATCCTTCAATATGCAGTTTGGGACCTGGAATATTAGGTCCTTCATTGAAACACCTGTGAATTCATTGAACTCATCCCTTTTTGGCGTGGAAGCAAGTCATCCTCGCTTCGAGGGACCGCCAAAGAAGGTATTGACCTCAGTGACTCCAAATTAGAAAAAGGAAAAAAAAGTATCCCAAGATTCAGTGATGCTTACTGGAAGATGAAGGTTGGCATGCAGGTACAGCAGGCGGTTAAGAAAGCAAATGGCATGTTGGCCTTCATAACGAGGGGATTTGAGTACAGGGGCAGGGAGGTGTTACTACAGTTGTACAGGGCCTTGGTGAGGCCACACCTGGAGTATTGTGTACAAGTTTTGGTCTCCTAACTTGAGGAAGGACATTCTTGCTATTGAGGGAGTGCAGCGAAGGTTCACCAGACTGATTCCCGGGATGGCGGGACTGACATATCAAGAAAGACTGGATCAACTAGGCTTGTATTCACTGGAGTTCAGAAGAATGAGAGGGGATCTCATAGAAACGTTTAAAATTCTGATGGGTTTAGACAGGTTAGATGCAGGAAGAATGTTCCCAATGTTGGGGAAGTCCAGAACCAGGGGTCACAGTCTAAGGATAAGGGGTAAGCCATTTAGGACCGAGATGAGGAGAAACTTCTTCACCCAGAGAGTGGTGAACCTGTGGAATTCTCTACCACAGAAAGTTGTTGAGGCCAGTTCGTTAGATATATTCAAAAAGGAGTTAGATGTAGTCCTTACTACAAGGGGGATCAAGGGGTATGGCGAGAAAGCAGGAATGGGGTACTGAAGTTGCATGTTCAGCCATGAAGTCATTGAATGGCGGTGCAGGCTCGAAGGGCCAAATGGCCTACTCCTGCACCTATTTTCTATGTTTCTATGTGTGTGTGGACTTCGGTTGAGGACAGGAATAGGCTCGACTGTGATACCATTTTATTTCATATTGTCTACTGATATTCAAATGTACTCATACATTAGCACTAGCCACTTGACCAAGGTACCAGAAGGCTCTCAGTGCCATGGAGCTGTACATGACCATTACACTGTACATGGCCATGTCTTTACACTCTGTCATGTCACTGTCTTCTGACAATCAGGATAGGCCTTGGTGGAATAAGGTGCAGATGTTTGTAAAAAGTCTGAAAAAAAGAACATTGTGTTTATACAGTGCCTTTCACAATTTCAGAATGTCCCAAAGCACTTTACAACTAATGAACTATCAGTGATTGTTGTTACTGTTGTAATGTAGGAGATGTGGCATCCAATTTTCACACAGCAAGGTCCCGTAAAGAGCAATTAAATAAATTATATAATTGGCTTTCGTTGTTGGCTGAGGGATAAACATTGTCCAGGACACTAGGAAAACTCCCCTGCTCTTCTTCAAATAGTGCCATGGGATCTTTTACATCCAATGAGAGGGCAGACATGGACTCGATTTAGGGTTTCATCCGAAAGAAGGCACATCCAACAATACAGCACTGCCTCAAATCTGCACTGAATTGCTAGCCTAGATTATGTCTTCCAGTTACTGAAGTGGGCCTTCAACCCACAACCTTCTGACTCAGAGGCAAAGTATTACCACTGAGCCATGAAATGAGAGTCAACTGCTTTTACATATTCCAAAGGCAGCCACTACATCTCCAGCAAAGGCTTCTCCTTTTCTCTGCATCGTCACCTCATGAATTAAGCTTTATCCCTGATCATATTCAATGCTTGGCTCATTGACACATAACACAGAAACATAGAAAATAGGTGCAGGAGTAGGCCATTCGGCCCTTCGAGCCTGCACCACCATTCAATATGATCATGGCTGATCATGCAACTTCAGTATCCCATTCCTGCTTTCTCTCCATACCCCTTGATCCCTTTAGCCGTAAGGGCCACATCTAACTCCCTTTTGAATGTATCTAACAAACTGGCCTCAACAACTTTCTGTGGTAGAGAATTCCACAGGTTCACAATTCTTTGAGTGAAGAAGTTTCTCCTTATCTCGGTCCTAAATGGGTAATATCCTTAAACTAAGACCCCTGGTTCTGGACTTCCCCAACATCGGGAATATTCTTCCTACATCTAACCTGTCCAATCCCATCAGAGTTTTATATGTTTCTATGAGATCCCCTCTCATTCTTCTAAATTCCAGTGAATATAAGCCTAGTCGATCCAATCTTTCTTCATATGTCAGTCCTGCCATCCCGAGAATCATTGTGAACCTGTGGAATACTCTACCACAGAAAATTGTTGAGGCTAGTTAGTTAGATATATTCAAAAGGGAGTAAGATCCGACCCTTATGGCTAAAGGAATCAAGGGGTAAGGAGAGAAAGCAGGAATGGGGTACTGAAGTTGTATGATCAGCCATGATCATATTGAATGGTGGTGCAGGCTCCAAGGGCCGAATGGCCTACTCCTGCACCTACTTTCTGCTTCTATGTTTCTATGGTGAACCTTCGCTGCACTCCCTCAATCGCAAGAATGTCCTTACTCAGATTAGGAGACCAAAACTGTACACAATATTCACGGTGTGGCCTCACCAAGGCCCTGTACAACTGCAGTAAGACCTCCCTGCTCCTATACTCAATTATTCTCGCTATGAAGGCCAACATGCCATTTGCCTTCTTCGCTGCCTGCTGTACCTGCATGCCAACTTTCAATGACTGATGTACCATGACACCCAGGTCTCGTTGAACATCCCCTTTTCCTAATCTGTCACCATTCAGATAATATTCTGCCTTCCTGTTTTTGCCACCAAAGTGGATAACCTCACATTTATCTAGATTATACTGCATCTGCCATGCATTTACCCACTCACCTAACCTGTCCAAGTCACCCTGAAGCCTCTTAGCATCCTCCTCACAACTCACACTGCCACCCAGCTTAGTGTCATCTGCAAACTTGGAGATATTGCACTCAATTCCTTCATCTAAATCATTAATGTATATTGTAAATAGCTGGGGTCCCAGCACTGAACCTTGCGGTACCCCACTAGTCATTGCCTGCTATTCTGGAAAGGACCCGTTTATTCCTATTCTTTGCTTCCTGTCTGCCAACTAGCTCTCTATCCACGTCAATACATTACCCCCAATACCATGTGCTTTAATTTTGGACACTAATCTCTTGGTGGGACCTTGTCAAAAGCCTTTTGAAAGTGCAAATACACCGCATCCACTGGTTCTCCCTTGTCCACTCAACTAGTTACATCCTCAAAAAATTCTAGAAGATTTGTCAAGCAGGATTTCCCTTTCATAAATCCATGCTGACTTGGACCGATCCTGTCACTGCTTTCCAAATGCGCTGCTATTACATCTTTAATAATTGATTCCAACATTTTCCCCACTACCGATGTCAGACTAACCGGTCTATAATTCCCTGTTTTCTCTCTTCCTCCTTTTTTAAAAAGTGGGTTTACTTTAGCTACCTCCAATCCATAGGAACTGATCCAGAGTCGAAAGAATGTTGGAAAATGATCACCAATGCATCCACTATTTCTAGGGCCACTTCCTTAAGTATTCTGGGATGCAGACTATCAGGGCCTGGGGATTTATCGGCCTTCAATCCCATCAATTTCCCTAATACAATTTCCTGACTAATAAGGATTTCCTTCAGTTCCTCCTTCTCACTAGACCGTCGGATCCCTAGTATTTCTGGAAGGTTATTGGTGTCTTCCTTAGTGAAGGCAGAACCAAAGTATTTGTTCAATTGGTCTGCCATTTCTTTGTTCCCCATTATAAATTCACCTGATTCTGACTGCAAGGAACCTACATTTGTCTTCACTAATCTTTTTCTCTTCACATATCTATAGAAGCTTTTGCAGTCAGTTTTTATGTTCTCAGCAAGCTTCCTCTCATACTGTATTTTCCCCTTCCTAATTAAGCCCTTTGTCCTCCTCTGCTGAATTCTAAATTTCTCCCAGTCCTCAGGTTTGCTGCTTTTTCTGGCCAATTTATATGCATCTTCCTTGGATTTAACACTATCCTTAATTTCCCTTGTTAGCCACGGTTGAGCCACCTACCCCGTTTTATTTTTACGCCAGACAGGGATGTACAATTGCTGAAGTTCATCCATGTGATCTTTAAATGTCTGCCATTGCCTATCCACCATCAACCCTTTAACTATCATTCGCCAGTCTATCCTAGCCAATTGACGTCTCATACCATCGAAGTTATCTTTCTTTAAGTTCAGGACCCTAGTCTCTGAATTAACTGTGTCACTCTCCATCTTAATGAAGAATTCTACCATATTATGGTCACTGTTTCCCAAGGAGCCGCGCACAACAAGATTGCTAATTAATCCTCTCTCATTACACAACACCCAGTCTAGGATGGCCAGCTCTCTAGTTGGTTCCTCGACATATTGGTCTAGAAAACCATCCCTTATACACTCCAGGAAATCCTTCTCTACCGTTCCACCGTATTGCTACCAGTTTGGTTAGCCCAATCTATATGTAGATTAAAGTCATCCATGATCCCTGCTGTACCTTTATTGCACGCATCCCTAATTTCCTGTGATGCCATCCCCAACCTCACTACTACTATTTGGTGGTCTGTACACAACTCCCAGTAGCGTTTTCTGCCCTTTGGTGTTCCGCAGCTCTACCCATACAGATTCCACATCATCCAAGCGAATGTCCTTCCTTACTATTGTGTTAATCTCCTCTTTAACCAGCAACGCTACCCCACCTCCTTTTCCTTTCTGTCTATCCTTCCTAAATATTGAATACCCCTGGATGTAGAGTTCCCAGCCTTGGTCACCCTGGAGCCATGTCTCCATAATCTGAATTACATCATATCCATTAACAGCTGTCTGCGCAGTTAATTCATCCACCTTATTACGAATGCTCCTCGCATTGAGACACAGCCTTCAGGCTTGTTTTTTTAACACTCTTTGTCCTTTTAGAATTATGTTGTAATGTGGCCCTTTTTGATTTTTGCCTTTGATTTCTCTGCCCTCCAATTTTACTTATCTCCTTTCTACCTTTTGCTTCTGCCCCCATTTTACTTCCCTCTATCTCCCTGCATAGATTCCCATCCCCCTGCCATATTAGTTTAAACCCTCCCCAACAGCACGAGCAACACTCCCCCTAGGACATCGGTTCCGGTCCTGCCCAGGTGCAGACCGTCCGGTTTGTACTGGTCCCACCTCCCCCAGAACCGGTTCCAATGTCCCAGGAATTTGAATCCCTCCCTCTTGCACCATTCCTCAAGCCATGTATTCATCTTAACTATCCTGCTATTTCTACTCTGAATAGCACCGTAGCACTGGTAGCAATTACTACCTTTGATGTCCTTTTTAATTTAACTCCTAGCTCCTTAAATTCAGCCTGTAGGACCTTATCCCGTTTTATTACCTATATCGTTGGTACCTATATGCACCACGACAACTGGCTTTTCACCCTCCCCCTCCAGAATGCCTTGCAGCCGCTCCGAGGCATCCTTGACCCTTGCACCAGACAGGCAACATACCATCCTCGAGTCTCGATTGTGGCCACAGAAATGTCTATCAATTCTCCTTACGATAGAATCCCCTACCACTATAGCTCTCCCACTCTTTATACTGCCCTCCTGTGCAGCAGAGCCACCCATGGTGCCATGTACTTGGCTGCTGCTACCTTCCCCTGATGAGCCATCTCCCCCAACAGTATCCAAAGCGGTATATCTGTTTTGGAGGGAGATGACCACAGGGGACTCTTGCACTACCTTTCTACTCCTGCTCTGCCTGATGGTCACCCATCCCCTATCTGCCTTTGTAACCTTTACCCGTGGTGTGACCAGCTCACTAAACGCGCTATTCACGATATCTCAGCATCGTGGATGCTCCAGAGTGAATCTATGTGCAGCTCCAGTGCCGTCATGCGGTCTGTCAGGAGCTGCAGCTGGATACACTTCCCGCACGCATAGTAGTTATGGACTACTCTTTGTATCAACGGTACAGCACATTTAAACCCCTGCAAACCCATTTTATTTTAAAACAGACCTCTTAAATGTAACTCCAAATCTTTTCCGTGGAAAAAGTATCAAAAAGTCCTGAATCATGACAGGCACCTATGAGACAGCACTGCTGGAATGAATCTTATAACAGCTTTGGGTTGACAATACTGTGTCTCATTATATCATTGTTCTTTGGTACTGATGATACATAGGTATTAATATCTATTATTTTGAGGCTATAATCATTATCCTCATAGTGCCATTTATTAATCCGGTGTTCTTGTTCAAAGTGCCATGCAAAAATTAAGTGATTGAAACTACAGGAATCATGAGCTGAGACAGGGTCATTTGCAGTTATTTTCAGGTTTCATGTTTGGCATTTAAAATAGTGTCCCTGGCAGTTGATGTAGGTTATCGAATTATATCATGGGGCTCTAATTTAGTATACACGTGTCTGCCACTTGAAGAATACAGGGAACTCAACACTGCCATAACAATGTTAGCAGGCAACTTGCACCTCTATCTATTTTGTAAATTGAATGTTGTGGCAAAAAAAAAGCATTTGAGTCTAATTTTTAGTTTGACATTGGACGCTGCACGATGATGGGAAAGTTAGGGGAGGTTACCAAAAGCTTTCTTTAAAAGTTGGGTATTTAAAATGGAGAGAGAAGTGGAGAGAAAGAGTAAGGCTGAGAAGGTTTCTGAACTTACACAACATTTTTTGAAGTGTTTTGAGAATATGAAAACCTCGTCTGCACTCCCAATACTAACCAAGAGAACACCTCTGTGTGTGTGTTTAAGTACAACTACCAATGTGCAGAGTTCTCTTCAATTTCTCGCCAGGCAGCATGTAATAAATTCTGCCATGCTGGATAGATTCTGCAGCTACTGGTCTCAGCTGCAGTATAAATGCAGCCTAAGTTATGATGAAAGCTTAAGGAAATTGGACTTATTTGCTATGAAAGTGATAAGACTTCAAGGTGATCTTTTTGAAGTCTTCAAGATTATAAAGAAAAATGGTAGAACTAATCTAAGTAATTTGTTCACTGTGTTAAAGTGTTCAAACATATGCTTGGACCCCCAAGGTGAGCCCCACTTTTGGTGCTCAGCAGACCAGAACACTTGCTTTCTCTTGGTATACTGGCCCACCAACATCATGCCAGGATGTGGATCTCCCTACCCGGGAGACCCCGTCTCTCCTAAACTGCTGTCCTTGTTTGAGGTGGGCAGATGCTCTGCCGCTTGCAAGGTCCCTATGGAAAGTGCCGGACAAGGCCGCACTGCCGTATTTAGGTCGCTGCCTAATTTTCAGCCCGTCGGTTGCACTACCACCGGAGTTGTGGCAGCAGTGCATCGGAAGGGGCACAGGTTTTCACTCACCTTTTCTGTATCTTTCGTGAACAAACTGATTACTCCATTCATGCAAAACATTCCTGAATTCTCAAAAGTGGAAATGGAAATGAGTGTCTCAGGAGTGGTGTTTAACACTACTTCAATGATGCTTAAATAGCACACATACCACTTCTATATCATTTCAGTGGGACAACACTCTTATTTTACTTCCCTAATAATACCTCAATTGGTGTTTTAGCCAATTTGTGATAGCCGCAAAAAGCCTGTGGAAAGCTTACATGGAGAATTTGAAGGCGGGTAATTACCATGCTGAATTACCACCAGTGGAAACATACCAAATTCAGCAGTAAATGTGCAGTAACATTACCTCTTACAAAATGATCCAGCAGGAAGGTCTATTATCTGAATTAAAAATTATTTGCTTTATTAATTTTTAGGAATTTAGATCAATAAGTGGCTAATCAATGGGTTCAGAAGTAAAAATACAGCATACTGGGTACAACTAAACTGTATGCTTAACATACTCTGAGTGCAGGCTGGCTGTTCACAGAGCATCGCAATGCCATAGAATTACACATAGGGACTAATTTTGCCGGATAGGGAAACAACTGGAAATAACAAATTCCTTCCAGTTTTTCTTGTCGAACATCCAACATAAAACAGCTTCATAGAATCACTGAAGTTTACAGCATGGAAGCAGACCATTTCGGCACATTGTGTCCGTGCCAGCCAATAAGAGGCGATCCAGCCTAATCCCACTTTCCAGCTCTAGGTCCATAGCCCTGCAGTTACAGCACTTCAGGTGCACATCCAAGTACTTTTTAAATGTGGTGAGGGTTTCTGCCTCTAGCACCCTTTCAGGCAGAGTTCCAGACCCCCACAACCCTCCACATGAAGAAATTTCCCCTCAAATCCCCTCTAAACCTTCCACCAATTACTTTAGATTTATGCCCCCTGGTTGTTGACCCCTCTGCTAAGGGAAATAGGCCCTTTCTATCCACTATATCTAGGCCCCTCATAATTTTATACACCTCAATGAGGTCTCCCCTCAGTCTCCTCTGTTCCAAGGAAAACAAACCCAGCCTATCCAATCTGTCCTCATAGCCTAGATTTTCCACTCCCGGCAACATCCTCGTGAATCTCCTCTGTACCCTCTCCAGTGCAATCACGTCCTTCCTGTAATGCGGTGACCAGAACTACATGCAGTACTCCAGTTGTGGCCTAACCGGTGTTTTATACAGTTCAAGCATAACCCCCTGCTCTTGTATTCTATGCCTTGGCTAATAAAGGCAAGCATTCTGCATGCCTTCTTAACCACCTTATCTACCTGGCCTGCTACTTTCAGGGATCTGTGGACATACACTCCAAGGTCCCTTTGTTCCTCTACACTTCTCAGTGTGCTACCATTTAATGTGTATTCCCTTTCCTTGTTAGCCCTCCCCAAATGCATCACCTCACACTTCTCTGGATTAAATTCCATTTGCCACTGCTCTGCCCACCTGACCAGTTGATTGATATCTTCCTGCAGTCCCCAGTTTTCTTCTTCATTATCAACCACACAGCCGATACTTGTATCATCTGCAAACTTCTTAATCATACCCCCTATATTCAAGTCTAGATTGTTGATGAATATCACAAAAAGCAAGGGACCTAGTACTGAGCCCTGCAGAACCCCACTGGAAGCATTCTTCCAGTCACAAAAACACCCATCAACCATTACCCTTTGCTTCCTGCCTCTGAGCCAATTTTGGATGCAACTTGCCACTTTGCCCTGGATCCCATGGGCTTTTACTTTTGTGACCAGTCTGCCATGTAGGACCTTATCAAAAGCTTTGCTAAAATCCATATAAACTACGTCATACGCTTTGCCCTCATCAACCTTTCTGGTTACGTCCTCGAAAAATTCAATCAAGTTAGTCAGACATAATCTTCCCTTAACAAATCCATGCTGACTGTCCTTCAAGCTTCAAGTGACCGACTTAATACATGTGTACTGACTGTTTGATACTGTTGAGCAGACATAGCTTTGATGACAGGATGCAATATTAATGGACTAAAGACCCTTTAAATACTTCCCCAAATTTCCACTCATACATTCAAAATTCTGAATTGCAAGCTTGACCCAACATTGAAACTAATAACGGTGTTCATAATAGTAGAGCACAACAAGATCTTCTGATAGTGATGGGTGTGTACAATTTCTCTGAAATTATACCCCATAATGGGATATAGACATTCCTTTTGGAAATGTGTATTGTGGAAGATTTATGACTGGGTGGTGCACAACTACAAAAAAAATAAGGTGTCATTCTCACTACAGATTTATTTTATTATTGTTTTGCCTACCTAAAGTAAAGTAATGTACTACCAGTAACTTTAACTGGAATACAGCTTTTTTAAAAAAAAAGACAGCTCATTCCAGAGTGAAAAGATTTCAACAGCTGCTGACTTGGTGACATTAAGGACCCCATCGGAGGTGTCCTGCTGCACTAATGTCTTAGAAATGTTTAAAAGAAACTTCAAACAGTCTGCATTCAGTAGGCGGTAGAAGAGCTCACCACGGGGTTCATTTGAAGACCAGTCCAAGTCACTCAGTCATGAATCAGAACTGTCAGTGACTGTCCAGTTAATAAACAGGTGTCAATGGTCCATACAACATAACTTGTGCTATCGCTTCCACTGAACATATCTTTTATGATTATGCACTTTGAAGGTTTCTATGTTATGATTAAAGAAAAACAATTAAGTTATACAGACTGGTATAGAAAATACACTGTGCTATATAGCTCTGGTTCTAAATTAAAGACCCCAATCTTCAGCATATGGAGTGCTCCATGATTGTTCTGGGGCTGGGTAAGGTAGAATCAGAACTGATCATGAAAGGAACTAGGTAAGAACAAATGTGAAAAATTGTTTTGTGATGAAGTGGTATATGGGTCCCACAATTTTACATACAGCAAGTATGAGGGAATCGAGTTACCCCACTGCTACCTTAGTGGCCTACTGAAAGTGCCGCCAGAGGAGGACTGCAAGGAGTTTGTCTTTCTGTCCTCTCAACCACAGTTATCGTGTGGTTTAGGGAGACCAGATCTAAAAATAGAAGAGGGTAGAAAACAACTTGGAAAAGAAGGATTCATTCCCTCATCTGAAAATATGAAGCTCTAGAACAAAGATGGAGGTTACATTATTTAGACTTGAACCCACCTCTTCGGGATGTTGGTAAAACAAGCATTGTACCATAGAGAGGAAGAGAGAGATTAATAGTGATTTTTTTTTGTGTGAAAAAACTAGAAGTTCAAATAACTTTGGACTGAATTTGTGCTAAATGTATAGCCGGTTCTTTCTTGACAAGTGCTTTTAAACCTTGCTTAAAATGAATTATGTAGGCTAAATAGTCAAATAGGTATGATATACATATTACCAAATTATTTGCACCCACATGTGCAATTCACAGAATGAACAGAAATAGCATGCACTGTTCTGATGACAAATCATTTGATATCAACATTTCTTTTTGTCAGCTAATAACTAGAAGAGTATAGTCGGTCGGTCAAATGAACTGCCCTATGAAAACATATTCTTGCACTGCTGAGTAATTATAATTTGTATCTATCATTTCAATTAATATGTAGAACAAGCTGTACCAATGATTACATGAATTGCTTGCCAATGCTGAGAGCAAAGTAGTACATCATTGCAAAACATTATTGATTCACTTGAGTTAATGTCCATCCAGTCATGTAGTCATGTAATTCTTACCTTTGTCCCATCTGCCCCAAAATTTACACCTTCAGACAAAATGTTTAGATCCGCTTAGTATTTTTGACATGAGAAGTTGTTGGTAACCTTCGTAAACAGGATAGTACAGTATAATGGGAAAACTACAGCAACATAACAATGTATTTCTTATTTTTAACTAATTGTATTTCTACAAACTTGAACCACCTCAAAAGAGAGCGTGTGGACCAACAACCAGAGGAATTTTCAACCCCGGTAGTCACAGATTTCATCTCAGATCACCAACTCTCAAACCTATTTTTTAAAAACGTTTAATGATTAGCTTTTCTAACTGTGCTGTTAGGGGAGAGAAAGGGAAGGGGGAAAACCATTAAGAACAACTGCCTTTGTCCTTCTTCACCAATTAAATAGATCTCTGGTGAGCAAGTCACTGGTGCCAGAAGCCATTTAGGAATCTAGAGTCCACTTTCTTAGTAGAAGTGAATGGCTATTTTGTTTTATGGGAGCAGGATTTGGGGGCCGGAAGGATAATCTTTTAGGAGGGCAACTTTCCACTCTTTCTGGCAACATTTAACTTTAACAATTTTCATGCAACACTAGCTCCAAAAGCCAGATACATTTAACAAATCATTTATCATCATAATGAAAATTGTTACTTATTTACAAAATACAATGGTAAATCTATTAGTGGTAATGAAAAAACCTTCAACAGAATATGAAGCTTTAGGATCAGATTAGACTCTATCTTCTGTGGAGTTAATTTCATGCTTCAATAAGAATCAACAATGAATCTAGTCCTCCTACATGAACGCTTGAATGAAACTGATGTTATCTTTGTAGTATTTTACTGTAATTAATTCAGGAATAATAAGATTTCAATTCAGTTACATTTTCTGCAATGTTTCCAACTCTAGTGAAACAAGCACTTTTGTCTAAATACCAATTCTTCTATAACCTTTCACTCAAATTCCCTAAAAGCATTACTATCTGAAATCCTAAACAGATTAATCTTTGAGTAGTGCCTATTAAAATAAACAGTTAGGTGGACAAATGACAAACAAATTATCCTGTATTGAGTCATGCATTGGGAGACCTAGACTCAATTTACATCCTTTGCTGACATTTGGACTTCTTATTTTTCCCAGATATCGAGTTGCCAAATCTTGGGACAGGCCAAGCAATGAAAAGGATAAAAAACCGACAAGAGCTCTGCACTTCAGCATAAGGCCCTAAAGATACTGGTGGTCGCTAGCCTGCCCTCCTATTCTAGTGGGCACATAAGGAAATGGAAATGAGAAATATACCAATTATAATCAGTTTCAATATAGATTACATTTTTGCTTACCTGATCACGGCTAGCTTCAATGGAGCTTCCTATGCCATGAAAAGTTATTTGCACAGGTGAAAGTGTCAGGTACGTCATACATTCTTTGCCATTCTGCATATCACTGTATTGCACCTAGAAGAATAATGATACATAGTATAAAGGATGAAACTTGTGACCATATAAATTGTATCATGCTTCAAATAAAACGTCAGTACATTAGAGTCAGCATCAGCTTTGCAAAAATTTATCACTTTGTTAATATAGTTTTTAATTAAAACAAATATAACTGCAATGTGAATTATATTAGTGTTAAAACTACAGGGCTAGACTTTCCATTATCATCGCTATCGCCCAAAAATGGCCGATATTTCCAGCGTTAGTGGTTGTTTTTCAGGATCGCTGGAATATCGGCCATTTTAGAAACCGCTAGTTTCGTCTTTATAATTTGGGCGATAGCCGTAGCGATGTGAAATGGACGATAGCGAAGTATTCAGTCGTGCAAGGCCGGCGTCCATAGCAATGGCTGTTCTGCGCATGCGTGTTTTTTTTTCAGGCAATTAACTTTTCCCGCGACTCAGGAGTTCAGGGGTCATCTGCGCATGCTCAGAAGACAAAGGGAGGGAGAGAGAAACCGCATTTTGTCTTTGGAGCTGAGCAGGAAGGTTGTGTCGAGGCTACCAAAAAGAAAAACTAGATACTTAATTAACAAAAAATGGAGATGGATTACAAGGAATCAGGAGTGAGTGATGTTGATGAGATGGCAGATGTGGGTGAGGAAGAGATTGATTTGGCGGAGGTTGGAGGGAGAAGGAGGGCTAAACGCTTTTCAGATGAGACAAACGCAGCCCTTGTCCACGAGGTGGAGACTCGGTGGGGCCAATTAACCCACCCCACTGCCCCGTATAAACCAAAGAATCTGGTTGGAGATCGGCGAAGTTGTTTTTTTCGGCAGCCCACGATGTCAGAGAGCCAAACCAGTGCCGCAAGCACTATGATGCATAATTGTGATGATGCATTGACTCATTAATTAAAATGTAAATCTGATGGATTGTAATTAAGCTGGGTAATCTTAGTGTCACGCATTAGTTCCTCACCACGATCTTCTTAAATTTATTCTCTGAACATAGATGTTATAACCATGCATCAATTGCATATAAAGCGTATTAGCATATAATATTAACGATGAATAGCATGGGCGTTGACTAATTATGGATTATAATATGTGTGTTCCGTAATAGTACCTAGGCAATTAACTTATGCCGTGCTCTTATCACCTTTGCAGAAGATGATGTCTAAGAATCGAGCCGAGCACAGGCGCACAGGAGGAGGGCCTGATGATCTACATCAATTAACCAACCTGGAGGAGTGGGCCTCAGCCCTTGTCGGTGCTCATAATTGTTCGGCCACCCATAGTGGTGCTGATCCTGTTGTTGCGCCACGTGAGTAATGTATAAACCATTGGTAATTTAAAGTAATTTAATTCCATTTGAGTATAACATATGAATGATGTAATGTTATGTAATTAATGCTGGGATCATGAAATCTTATTGCAATGCCATGCAGCTTCTGTACTCTCATGTTAATTATATGTGATGTCTGTTGGTGTTATTTATTGCAGTGGGGTTGCTCCTTGTACATATGCCTGCGCAGCGTAAGCATTCTCATGTCACCCTGGCCTCCCCTTCTCTTCTTCTAACCTCAGTTATGTTTTCTAGCTCCCCAGGCATATCGCAGGAATGTGGAGGCCCCTGGAGCATCATCTCTTCTGGTACAGGTCGTGCTGAACACAAAAGAGACAACTGAGGAGGATGATGAGCCTTAACCGTGCTGCTCAGTGCAGGTTGAGGCCTCAACTCAAGGGCCTAATGTACCTGCGGCCACGTCCTCATCAACTGATGAAGTAGCGGGGCCAAGCATCTTGCAGCAGGACACTGCGAGTGGTCCAGTGCCTACGCCGACCCCGCAGAGGTTGGTTGAGCAAGGTAGGCATGCACAACGACAGGCAGATGTCAACCTGGACATGGTCTCACTGTCGAGGTGAGCACTGACATTGGTTGAGAGCTCCTCCAGGCGATAGCTGTATTGACTGGTAACATTGCCGCACTCTCTGCGCATATTTCGGAAGACATAGCACAGATGGTTGCGGCAATGTGGAGAATGGCCGATTCCGTCGAAGCCACGCGGCAGACGGTGGTCTCGGGGTACGGCAGTTGCTTCTGACTCAGATGTTTCTTTGGAAACATCTTCTCTAGCTTCCCAAGATGTGACTCTGCCACTGTCATCCATCCCCCCACCACAGTAGTAGCGCTCGAGGTGCCCTGCTGCAAGACAGCTTGGTGTTAATGCGGGCAGGAGGGGGAGTGTAAGTGAAAAAGGGATGGTTAAGACCGGGGGTGGGGGCAGATGGGGGGTGAAGGGTGGCCTTATTCTTGTTTTTGTGATTAAATTGTTGACTGTTGGCAAGGTGGTTGTTGTGTTGTTGTTGGTTATTATTGTTATTAAAAATTTGTTGACTGTTGGGGGGGGGGTGTGTTTGTGTCCAGTTATATTTTAATTGTTATTGAAAATTATTGTTGTCATTAAAAATTTGTTGACTGTTGGGGGTGGGGGGGGGGGGGGAGATGGGTATTTATATTCAATTTTTTTTTTATGTATATGTTTGTTTTTTCACTTTTATAGTTTGTTAAAAAAAATGTTAAGTGTTAAATTTATTAAAGATTTTTATGTAATTTACAATTGTTGTGCAGTGTCTTCTAATAACAGAAAGGTTAAACATTAATACAAAGGTTGAAAACAATGGCCAGGCCAGACAAGGTTGAAGTGTAACGTAACGCAACTATAACTGTTACCAACGTAACTTCATGCAAAGCGGTCATTTATGAGCTGCTCACGCAACAGTCTTGCAGCTGTGTAGCTATCACAGGGCTTTTCTTGCGGTATAGGGTGGGGTGGGGGCATGGGTTCATCGCCAGGCTGATTGTCTCCCCAAGTTCCTCGTCCTCATCCTGCTCCTCTGCTGTCTCCCCTCTCTCTGAGGTGGACCCACAGGCCCATCTGGCAATTCTTGTCCCTTCCTGATAGCTAATTTATGCAACATGCAGCACACCACAATGAACTCAGCGACGTGCTCAGGGTGGTATTGTAGGTTGCCTCCTGAGTGGTACAGGCATCGGGAGTGAGCACTCCAATTGTCTTTTTGACGATATGCGTGTGGCTATATGGCTTTCACTGTAGCGCTTCTCGGCCATATCCTTTATCCCCCAGCATCCAACCGTGACCTTGTGGCTGACTCTTAAACAGATCAGAGACAGTGCTCTCACGCAAGATGGGTGCATCATGAATGCTACCTGGAAAATTTGCATCTACTGCCATGATTATTTGCTTGTGGTCGACAACGAGCTGCACATTCAGGGAGTGAAATCCCTTTCAGTTACGGTAAACCTCTGTATCCTCTAAAGGTGCTCACAGGGTGATGTGCATACAGTCTATTGCACCCTACACCTTGGGGAAGTTTGCTATTCTCGAGAACCCCAAAGCCCTCTCACTCTGTGCCTCCCTGGTCATAGGAAAGTTTATAAAGTTCATCATACAAGCTTAGAGGGCTTCAGTCACCTGTCGAATGCAGCAATGTGTGGCATGCTGAGAGATACTGCAAATGTCGCCAGCTGAGGCCTGAAAGGAGCCCGATGCATAGATGGAAAGTGCCGCAGTAACCTTAATCTCAATGGGCAGTGCGGTCCTGCTGGTGCTGGTAGGTTGCAGATCTCCCTTAATTAGCTGGCATATCTCACTGATGACCTCCTTTCAGAAGCGCAGCCTCCTAAAGCACGTGTTAGCGCACAAGTCCAGGTATGATCGCTTATCCCTGTAAATGCGTTGTGTGTAAACATAGAAAATAAGAGCAGTAGTAGGCCATTCGGCCCTTCGAGCCTGTACCACCATTCAATATGATCATGGCTGATCCTCTATCTCAACACCATATTCCCGCTTTTTCCCCATAACCCTTAATGCCTTTTGTGTCTAGAAGTCTATCTCCTTCTTAAATATATTCAGTGACTTGGCCTCCACAGCCTTCTGTGGTAGAGAATTTCACAGGCTCACCATCCTCTGAGTGAAAACATTTCTCCTCATCTCAGTCCTAAATTTCCTACCCCGTATCCTAAGACTGTGACCCCTTGTTCTAAACTTCCCAGCCAGGGAAAACATCCTTCCCACATCCAGTCTGTCCAACCCCGTCAGAATTTTATACGTTTCAATGAGATCCCCTCTCATTCTTCTAAACTCCAGTAAATACAAGCCCAGTTGACCCAATCTCTCTTCATACGACAGTCCTGCCATCCCAGGAATCAGTCTGGTGAATCTTTGCTGCACTCCCTCTATGGCAAGTATATCCTTTCTTAGGTAAGGAGACCAAAACTGCACACAATACTCCAGGTGTGGTCTCACCAAGGCCCTGGATAACTGTAATAAGGCATCCCTGCTCCTGTACTCAAATCCTCTTGCAATGAAGGCCAACATACCATTTACCTTCTTAACTGCTTGCTGCACCTGCATGTTTGCTTTCAATGACATCCAGGTCCCTTTGCACATCGACATTTCCCAAGCTATCACCATTTAAATAATACTGGGATAGAAATTCCGACGTCCCGGGCCCGGGAAGGCATTGGAAAAGCCGGTTTTCAGTGCGCAATCTGTGGAATTCTTTGCCCAAGGAAGCAGTTGAGGCTAGCTCATTGAATGTATTCAAATCACAGATAGATACATTTTTAACCAATAAGGGAATTAAGGGTTATGGGGAGCGGGCGGGTAAGTGGAGCTGAGTCCACGACCAGATCAGCCATGATCTTGTTGAATGGCGGAGCAGGCTCGAGGGGCTAGGTGGCCTACTCCTGTTCCTAATTCTTATGTTCTTATGTAAAACCGGCTTTTCCGATCTGTCAAGCTGGAGCTGGAGCTTGACAGGTCCTAGACATCTCGGGAGCGAGGACAGTTGTACGGGCAAGATTGCGGGATTTACGCATATCTTGCCCGGCAAATGTCCTCAAAAATCTTGCACCTGAAAAAGCAGGCGCAGAGCCTACTTTTACAGGCATAAGAGTTTAAAAACCTATAAAAAAACATGATTAAACTAAAAATTAAAAAACATATTTATGTTAAAACCCTGCCCACTCAGGTAATGTTATTTTAAACCGTAATCCTAACTTTAAAAAAAATCGGCAATTTATTTTCTTTAAAAAACATGTATAACAACTTTAATTTCTATTAGTGTATTGTGTGAGGTGTTTTTTAAATGTTTTAGTTAATGTTTGTGTGTTTTGGGGAGTTTTCTCATTCATTGTAATAGGAGATTTGTAACTTATGAATCTTCTATTACAATGAATATGAAAATACTTACCTGTGATTGGGTGTCCAGGCACACATGACTCCTGCGCACGTCCCTACGAGCACGCGCTGCGACGCGCAGGGAGAGGAGGCCTGTGGATCGGGATTTCGAGTGGGCGCAGCAGCTTCAGGTAAGTGTGCATCTTATGTCTATTATTTAGTGCTTTGCCAGCGGGAAGTCCTCGAGAGGAATTTCTGCCCCACTTTGTCTTTATGTTTTTCCTACCAAAGTGGATAAATTCACATTGATCCACGTTATACTGCATCTGCCGTGTTTGCCCACTCACCCAACTTATCTAAATCGCCTTGCAGCGTATTTGAATCCTCCTCACAACTCACAAGCCCACCTAGTTTTGTGCCATCAGCAAACTTGGAAATTTTACATTTGGTTCCCTCATCCAAATCATTTATATATGTTGTGAATAGCTGGGGCCCAATCACTGATCCCTGTGGTACCCCACTAGTCACTGCATGCCACCCCAAAAAAGACACGTTTATTCCTACTCTCTGTTTCCTGTCAATTAACCAATTTTCAATCCATGTCAGTACATTACCCCTGATCCTATGTGTCATGTATGTACATTCTGTTTGTAGCCATCAGATGGCGTCATTGTTGGAGGCCACTGAGCATCATGCACATGGTGCTGGCTCAGGTATAAAAGGACAGCCATTTTGAGAATCAGGTACTTTGGGCCTAAATAAAGCAGAGCCAAAGTCGTACCTTGCTTAGTTAAACAGTACTGCGTTTGAACCTTTATTGCATATATAACATTTGGCGATGAGAATAAAAGACTTTTGTTTGCAAAATGAGCACGATTGGATTTTTAGAGCGATTCGTGGAGGGAGAAGATTGGGCAGCCTTTGTGACCCATTTGAACCAGTATTTCGTGGCCAACAAAATGAAGGGGGTCGACGATGCAGATCGGCGCCAGGCCGTGTTCCTCAGTGTGCGAGGTTCAAAGATCTACGGTCTGATAAAGAATCTACTCATGCCTAGTGATCCAACAGAGAAAACGTACAAGGAGTTGTGTACATTGGTATGGGATCACCTCAAGCTAGACGATGGCATCATCATCTCGAGATACAGGTTTTATACACACGTTCGATCGGAGGGCCAGAGCGGGGAGAATTTGTTGCCAACCTGAGACGTCTAGTGGGACTGTGCAAGTTTGGGACAGTGTCGGCAGACATGCTGCTGGACTTCTTTGTTATCGGTATCAACCACAAGGTGGTCCTGCGCAAACTTCTGCCGCTGGAGGAGTTGGATTTAAAAAGAGCCATCCAGATCGCTCAATCATGTATGACGACGGACAGGAGTCTAAAGCAAATAGCGGTGAAGAACCGAACCTCGGCAAGTACTGTAAATGCGATTGATTCGGCGTTCGGCAGAACGGCACATGACAGGGCCTATCCGGCTGTGTTTGTGAAACCTGTGGCTGCCCAAAGTCTGGCAGCGGGAATGTATCTGACTTCTCCGTGTTGGCGTTGTGGGGCAAATCATCGGCACCAGCAGTGCCGATTTAAGCAATATAGTTGCAAAGGCTGTCTGAGAATGGGGCATCTCCAGCACAAGTGTCCGCAGATGAGCAAGCGAGCTGTGACACACCACGTGGAGGATGAGAGTCAGACTAGCGCGGATCCGGATACACAAACTGAGATGCCAAAGGAGGAAGTGTATGGACTGTACTTCTTCATAACCAAGAGTAAACCAATTTTGATTAATGTGAAGTTTAACGGGATACCGGTATCGATGGAACTGGACACGGGGGCGAATCAATCGATCATGAACGAGAGGGCATTTAATAAGCTGTGGGATACTAAGACTGTGAGGCCCAGGCTGAGGCCTGTTAACACTAAGCTGCGCACTAACACCAAATAACTGATAAAGGTGATTGGCAGTGCACAAAGTAATGTGTCATATAACGGTGCGGTTCACGAGTTACCGCTGTGGATTGTTCCAGGCAATGGCCCAATGCTGCTCGGCAGGAGCTGGTTGGAGAAAATCAGATGCGATTGGAACGACAACAGGTGTTGTCATTAGAGGAAGATACATGTGCCCAAGTATTGAGCAAGTTCCCTTCGCTGTTCGAACCGGGTATCAGCAACTTCACGGGAGCCGAGGTGCAGATTCACGTGGACTCAGATGCAAGACGCGTCCATTATAAAGCTCGGGCAGTGCCGTATATGATGAGGGAGAAGGTCAAAATTGAGCTGGACAGACTGCAGCATGAAGGGGTCATATCACTGGTCAAATTTAATGAATGGGCCAACCCCATTGTTCCTGTGCTGAAAAGTGATGGCACAGTCAGAATCTGTGGAGACTACAAGGCTATGATCAACAGGGTTTCAAAACAAGATCAGTACCCGTTACCGTAAGGCTGATGACTTGTTTGCGATGCTAGCCGGAGGGAAGTCGTTCACAAAACTGGACTTGACTTCGGCCTATATGACACAAGAGTTGGTCGAGACGTCGATGAGACTCATGTGCATTAACACGCACAAAGGACTGTTTATGTACCACAGGTGCCCTTTTGGAACTCGCTCGGCTGCAGCAATATGGAAAGTCTACTGAAGTCTGTTCCCAGAACCATCGTGTTCCAAGATGACATCCTGATCACCGATCGTTACTCCAAGGAACATTGAACAACCTGGAAGAGGTTCTACTGTATTTGGATAGAGTGGGACTCAGACAGAAACACTCGAAGTGCGTCTTCTTGGCACCGGAGGTCGAATTCCTCGGGAGAAAAATCACCGCTGATGGCATCAGACCTACTGACGTGAAAACCAAGGCTATCAAGAATGCACCCAAGCCGCAGAATGTGACGGAGCTGCGTTTGTTCCTGGGTCTACTCAACTACTTTGGTAACTTCCGACCTAAATTGAGCACCTTACTAGAACCACTACACATGCTATTGAGATAAGGCGACAACTGGGTGTGGGGTGCATCGCAAGACAGAGATTTCGAGAAAGCCACTTATCTGCTTTGCTCGAACAAGCACTGGTACATTATGACCCATGTAAATATTTAGTTTTGGCCTGTGACGCATCGTCAGATGGAATTGGTTGCGTATTCCAACAAGCCAATGAGTCGGGGAAACTTCAACCTGTCGTGTATGCATACAAAAGTTTGTCTAAAGCAGAAAGAGCCTACAACATGGTAGAAAAAGAAGTTTTAGCATGTGTGTACGATGTTGAAAAGATGCATCAATACCTGATCGATCTGAGGTTCGAATTTTAGAGACTGATCGCAAGCCGCTCATTTCATTGTTTTCTGAGAGCAAAGGTATCAATACCAACGCTTCATCCCGCATCCAAAGGTGGGCGCTGACATTACCTGCCTATGATTATGTCATTCGCCACAGACCTGGCACAGAGAATTGTGCCGATGCCTTGAGCCTGTTGCCGTTGCCCACACCGGAGATGGAAATGCCACAACTGGCGAATCTACTGTTAATCATGGTTGCTTTTGAGAGTGAAGGAACCCCTGCCATAGCTCAATAAGTTAAGACCTGGACCAGCCAGGACCTGATTTTATCAGTGGTAAAGGGTTGCATCCTCAAAAGGGATTGGCCTGCCAAATTAATTAAGGGTTAAGTCATGGCAGGAGAGCCCAGACCTGTGAAATGCTTCTCCTGTGCTATGTGGGAAGCCAGGGACGCTCCCAGTGTCCCTGACGACGACATGTGTGGGAAGTATATCCAGCTGCAGCTCCTGACAGACCGCATTGCGGCACTGAAGCTGCACATGGATTCACTCTGGAGCATCTGCGATGCTGAGGATGTCGTGAATAGCACGTTTAGTCAGTTGGTCACACCGTAGCTAAAGGTTACTCAGGTAGATAGGGAATGGGTGACCATCAGGCAGAGCAGTGGAAGGAAGGTAGTGAAGGGGTCCCCAGCGGTCATCCCCCTCCAAAACAGATACACCGCCTTGGGTGCTGTTGGGGGGGATGACTCACCAGGGGAGGGCAGCAGCACCTAAGTTCATGGCACCGCGGGTGTCTCTGCTGCACAGGAGGGCAGGAAAAAGAGTGCGAGAGGTATAGTGATAGGAGATTCTATTGTAAGGGGAATAGATAGATGTTTCTGTGGCCGCAATCGAGACACCAGGATGGTATGTTGCCTCCTGGTGCAAGGGTCAAGGATGTCTTGGAGTGACTGCAGGACATTTTGGAGAGGGAGCGTGAACAGCCAGTTGTCGTGGTGCATATAGGTACCAACGATATAGGTAAAAAACTGGATGAGGTCCTACAAGCTGAATTTAGGGAGCTCGGAGTTAAATTAAAAAATAGGACCTCAAAGGTAGTAATCTCAGGATTTCTACCAGTGCCATGTGGCAGGGGGATGGGAACCTATGCAGGGAGACAGAGGGAAGTAGAATGGGGGCAGAAGCAAAAGATGGAAGAAGAAAAGTAAAAGTGGAGGGCAGAGAAACCCAAGGCAAAAATCAAAAGGGCCACATTACAGCAAAATTCTAAAGGGACAACGTGTGTTAAAAAGACAAGCCTGAAGGCTCCGTGCCTCAATGCGAGGAGTATTCGTAATAAGGTGGACGAATTAACTGCGCAGGCAGCTATTAACGAATATGATATAATTGGTATTACGGAGACATGGCTCCAGGATGACCAAGGCTGGGAACTCAACATCCAAGGGTATTCAACATTCAGGAAGGACAGACAGAAAGGAAAAGGAGGCGGGGTGGCGTTGCTGGCAAAAGAGGAAACTAAAACAAAAGTAAGGAAGGACATTGGCTTGGATGATGTGGAATCTGTATGAGTCGAGCTGCAGAACACCAAAGGGCAGAAACCGCTAGTGGGAGTTGTGTACAGACCACCAAACAGTAGCAGTGAGGATGGAGGCAGCATCAAACAAGAAATTAGGGATGCATGCAATAAGGGTACAGCAGTTATCATGGGCGAGTTTAAGCTACATATAGATTGGGCTAACCAAACTGGTAGCAATACGGTGGAAGAGGATTTTCTGAAGTGTATTAGGGATGGTTTTCTAGACTAATATGTCGAGGAACCAACTAGAGGGCTGGCCATCCTAGACTGGGTGATGTGTAATGAGAAAGGACTAATTAGCAATTTTGTTGTGCGAGGCCCCTTGGGAAAGAGTGACCATAATATGGTAGAATTCTTTATTAAGATGGAGAGTGACAAAATTAATTCAGAGACTAAGGTCCTGAACTTAGGGAAAGGTAACTTCGATGGTATGAGACGTGAATTGGCTAGAATAGACTGGCAGAGGATACTTAAAGGGTTGACGGTGATTAGGCAATGGCAAACATTTAAAGATCACATGGATGAACTTCAACAAGTGTACATCCTGGTCTGGCGTAAAAATAAAATGGGGAAGGTGGCTCAACCATGGCTAACAAGGGAAATTAAGGATAGTGTTAAATCCAAGGAAGAGGCATATAAATTGGCCAGAAAAAGCAGCAAACCTGAGGACTGGGAGGAATTTAGAATTCAGCAGAGAAGGACAAAGGGCTTAATTAGGAAGGGGAAAATAGAGCATGAGAGGAAGCTTGCGGGGAACATAAAAACTGACTGCAAAAGCTTCTATAGATATGTAAAGAGAAAAAGATTAGTGAAGACAAACGTAGGTCCTTTGCAGTCAGAATCAGGTGAATTTATAATGGGGAACAAAAAAATGGCAGACGAATTGAACAAATACTTTGGTTCTGTCTTCACGAAGGAAGACACCAATAATCTTCCGGAAATACTAGGGGACCGAAAGTCGAGTGAGAAGGAGGAACTGAAGGAAATCCTTAATCAGGAAATTGTGTTAGGGAAATTGATGGGATTGAAGGCCGATAAATCCCCAGGATCTGATAGTCTGCATCCCAGAGTACTTAAGGAAGTGGCCCTAGAAATAGTGGATGCATTGGTGATCATTATCCAGCAGTCTATTGACTCTGGATCAGTTCCTATGGACTGGAGGATAGCTAATGTAACACCACATTTTAAGAAAGGAGGGTTAGAGAAAAAGGGGAATTATAGACCGGTTAGCCTGACATCACTAGTGGGGAAAATGTTGGAATCAATTATTAAAGATGAAATAGCAGCATAATTGGAAAGCAGTGACAGGATCAGTCCAAGTCAGCATGGATTTATGAAAGGGAAATCATGTTTGACAAATCTTCTAGAATTTTTTGAGGATGTGACTAGTAGAGTGGACAAGGGAGAACCAGTGGATGTGGTGTATTTGGACTTTCAAAAAGCTTTTGACAAGGTCCCACACAAGAGATTGGTGTGCAAAATGAAAGCGCATGGTATTGGGGGTAATGTACTGACGTGGATAGAGAACTGGTTGGCAGACAGGAAGCAGAGAGTCGGGATAAACGGGTCCTTTTCAGAATGGCAGGCAGTGACTAGTGGAGTGCCGCAGGGCTCAGTGCTGGGACCCCAGCTCTTTACAATATACATCAATGATTTAGATGAAGGAATTGAGTGTAATATCTCCAAGTTTGCATTTGACACTAAGCTGGGTGATGGTGTGAGCTGTGAGGAGGATGCTAAGAGGCTGCAGGGTGACTTGGACAGGTTAGGTGAGTGGGCAAATGCATGGCAGATGCAGTATAATGTGGATAAATGTGAGGTTATCCACTTTGGTGGCAAAAACACGAAGGCAGAATATTATCTGAATGGCGGCAGATTAGGAAAAGGGGAGATGCAACGAGATCTGGGCGTCATGGTACATCAGTCATTGAAAGTTGGCATGAAGGTATAGCAGACGGTGAAGGTGGCAAATGGCATGTTGGCCTTCATTGCTCGGGGATTTGAGTATCGGAGCAGGGAGGTCTTACTGCAGTTGTACAGGGCCTTGGTGAGGCCTCACCTGGAATATTGTGTTCAGTTTTGGTCTCCTAATCTGAGGAAGGACGTTCTTGCTATTGAGGGAGTGCAGCGAAGGTTCACCAGACTGATTCCCAGGATGGCAGGACTGACATATGAGGAGAGACTGGATCGACTGGGTCTGTATTCACTGGAGTTTAGAAGGATGAGAGGGGATGTCATAGAAACATATAAAATTCTGACAGGACTGGACAGATTAGATTCACGAAGAATGTTCCCGATGTTGGGGAAGCCCAGAACCAGGGGACACAGTCTAAGGATAAGGGGTAAGCCATTTAGGACCGAGATGAGGAGAAACTTCGTCACTCAGGGAGTTGGTAACCTGTGGAATTCTCTACCGCAGAGAGTTGTTGATGCCAGTTCGTTGGATATATTCAAGAGGGAATTAGATATGGCCCGTACGGCTAAAGGGATCAAGGGGTATGGAGAGAAAGCAGGAAAGGATTACTGAGGTGATGATCAGCCATGATCTTATTGAATGATGGTCCAGGCTCGAATGTCTGAATGTCCTACTCCTGCACCAATTTTCTATGTTTCTTTACCTAAGCAAATGTGCGAGGAGGCCAAACCGTACATTCGTCGAAAGGACGAACTGTCTATTCAAACAGATTGCATATTGTGGGGCAATCGCACTGTAATGCCCAAGAAAGGAGAGAGAAGTTCGTGCATGAGTTACACACCACACATCCTGGTATAGTGATGATGAAGGCCATCGCCAGGTCCTACGTTTGGTGGCCAGGAATTGATTCTGAGCTGGAAGCATGTGTACATCAGTGCAACACTTGCATGCAGCTCAGCAAAGCACCAGCCGAATCGCCGCTGAGTCTGTGGTCATGGCCATCCAAACCTTGGTCCAGGATCCATGTAGATTTTGCAGGTCCCTTCCTGGGCAAGAGGTTTTTAGTGCTGGTGGACGCTTATTCAAAGTGGATAGAATGCATAATCATGTCATCTAGCACGTCCACGGCAACCATAGAGAATCTCAATGTCATGTTCGCAACACATGGTCTGCCTGACATAGTGGTGAGCGACAATGGGTCGTTTGTGAAACTTAATGGCATAAAACATGAAAGGTCAGCATCGTTCAAGCCTGCGTCCAAAGGGCAAGCTGAATGTGCAATACAAATTATCAAGTAAAGCATGAGGAGAGTAACCCAAGGGTCACTGCAGACCCGCTTGTCTTGCTGCTGAGTTACAGGACAAGACCCCACACACTCACAGGGGTCTCGCCTGCTGAACTCATGATGAAAAGAGGTCTTAAGACCAAGCTTTACCTCTTGTACACCTGGATTTAAATAATTAAGTTGAGTACAGAAGACAAAGTCAATAAGAGTACCACGATCGCGCAACTGTGTCAAGCGAGATTTCTGTTAATGATCCTGTATATGTGTTGAATTATGGTCAGGGTCCCAAATGGATCGCTGGTACGGTCATGGCCAAGGAGGGCAACAGAGTATTCGTTATTAAGCTCTAGAATGGGCAAACTTGCAGGAAACACATGGATCAGATAAAGCTGAGGCACACGGACGAGCCAGAAGTCTGACGAAAAAACCATCGACGATGAACCAACCTACTAGCAGTCTTTAGAGGACTCAAGGGTCATTAGTGAACCCGGAATTTCTATCACGGACCTGTTCAATAAAAATGGACTTGCAATTCCTGACATGGTCACTGCTACCCTCAACAAGTCGGTCATCCAGCCATCAGCCACAACAGACACCGCACACTCACCCAAGGCTGGAATCGAACTGAGACGGTCAACCCGGGAGCGTAAAGCATCGGACCGTCTCAACCTGTGAAAGACTGTGATAAGATCTCAGAGGGGGGGTATTGTCATGTATGTACATTCTGTTTGTAGCCACCAGATGGTGTCATTGTTGGAGGCCACTGAACAGCACGCACATGGTGCTGCTCAGGTATAAAAGGCCAGCCATTTTGAGAGTCAGGCATTTTGGGGCTAAATAAAGCAGAGCCACGGTCGTACCTTGCTTAGTTAAACAGTACTTCGTTTGAATCTTTATTGCATACATAACACTATGTGCTTTAATTTTGCACACTAACCTCTTATGTGGGACTTTATCAAAGGCCTTCTGAAAATCCAAATACACGACATCCACTGGTTCTCCCTTATCTATTCTATCAGTTACATCCTCAAAAAACTCCAGTAGGTTTGTCAAATATGATTTTGCTTTCATAAATCCATGTTGACTTTGTCTAATCCCGTTAATATTATCTAAATGTGCCTTTCTAACAGACTCTAGCATTTTCCATACTACTGATGTTAGGCTAACAGGTTTGTCGTTCCCTGTTTTCTCTCTCCCTCCTTTTTTTAAATGGTGGGGTTACATTTGCCACCCTCCAATCTGCAGGAACTGTTCCATAATCTATAGAATTTTGGAAGATGACAACCAATGCGTCCACTATTTCCACGGCTACCTCTTTTAGGTCTCCTCCTCCTCAGCAGTCTGCCACCTCTTTGATTGGGCACATAATGCTCTTCAATGAACCTTCTCCCGTCTCTATTCTGCAGAATGTGAGTAGTCATCAATAGTGGCTGAGAAATTACAGGCCCCATCACTATAAATGCCCTAATCGGTCTTCAAAATTATTAAGTTGTCCTCTACAAACAGAATATAAACTCAAAATTCACCACAATGTGATTAGTTGATTCAAGATTTTAAAATGCCCTTAAAATCACTCACGAATTACTTCAATGTTCCCATCAATTTGAAGCAGCCTTTTATTAAACTTCCTCCGATTTACAAAATCGCATCCACACTGCTGGGTTAAGGTCAGGTGTGTGCAGCTTTTCTTGAGCGTCTTTTTGGGCGAGTGATCATTTGGGCGGTATATGGGTGAAATGGCGAAAGTAGCGCTCGGCGATAATCTGGGCGGTATTTGGGCATTCGTTTCCATTATAAACAGTCTTTTGGGCAGTGCACGAGTGATGACGGCAGATTTTATTAAAAAAATATGGGCGGGCGGTTCAGCTCATTCCCGGCAGTAATTGTATGCTGAAAGTTCCGTCGGCGATAAGTGGGCGATAAATGGGCGTTAGTTTCTATTTATAATCAAATATGGGCGGTAAACAAAATCTCAGCGGTGATATGGGTGCTAAATGGGCAGATATATGCTGAAAGTCAAGGTTTGAGTAGTTTAGCCCAGTGGAAAGCAAAAGGGTCTGATAGAGAATATTCTTGTGAGATGTTCCAACATGTTATTGTTCTAACATTGGTATGAACTAATCAGCCCCTCAGCATGTCATTAGTGATTATGGAAAATTCTCAACTACCCAATCAACTACAGGATCTATTACTTCATTTCAGGCAATGCCTTCTTGAAGGCCCAAAAATACAGGTAAAATATGTGGTTATTAGTAAATATATTTGTAACTAGAATGTTTTGTTATATTAAGCACATGAAGCAAAATAATAATAATTTTGAATAGACTGCATTAAACTGGTCAAATAGCAATAATAAAAAAACTTCTCAATATAATTGCACTGAAGAATTGAGCATAGACAATTCATAGGTAAGACTTGGCAGACTCATTTTTCAATCCAATTACCTATACAAAATTCCCTGATATAGTGCACTGGGGCATTCTTTAATGATTGAACATTTTACAGTAAATTTATTTGTGATCATGGCTGTGGAAGGGAGGATAGATGTTGACTACTGGTTAAAATATTACTTTATCTTTGTAAATTTTTCACTTTTTTGTAAATGGAAAAGCTTTTTTCATTCCAGTGTTTTGTGTAGGTGGTAAATGTTCCCAATAGGCCTTTTGTTTTGTTATTTAATCACACACTCTTTAGACTGTTTACTCTCACTCTGTATTTCATCCAACTGCTGTAGAAAATAAGTGGAATTCTATCATGTTGTAAATGATATGGGATTACATATTGGAGCCAAAAATTGATCTTAACAAGATTAAAACTGTTTGAGCTGTCCATCAATATGTCAATATTGTGCATGTTTTACAGCAGTGATTTGAGGCATTGCTTTCATACCGATCACATGCTACAGAAATCTATATCTTCATTGAAGGGAGGAACTTGCTACAATTACAGAATCGTTTTTTTCGGGTAACGTGTCCATTTACAAAGTGTTCTTTATTTGTAAAGGCAGTCCCTCGGAATCGAGGAAGACTTGCTTTCACTCTTAACATGAGTTCTTAGGTGGCTGTACAGTCCAATACAAGAGCCGCAGTCCCTGTCACAGATGGGACAAATAGCCGTTGAGGGAAGGGGTGGGTGGGACTGGTTTGCCGCACGCCCTTTCCGCTGCCTGTGCTTGATTTCTGCATGCTCTCGTCGACGAGACTCGAGGTGCTTAGCGCCCTCCCAGATGCGCTTCCTCCACTTAGGGCGGTCTTTGGCCAGGGTCTCCCAGATGTCAGTGGGGATGTTGCACTTTATCAGGGAGGCTTTGAGGGTGTCCTTGTAACGTTTCCCCTCCCACCTTTGGCTTGTTTGCCGTGAAGGAGTTCAGAGTAGAGCGCTTGCTTTGGGAGTCTCGTGTCTGGCATGCGAACTATGTGGCCTGTCCAGCGGAGCTGATCAAGCGTGGTCAGTGCTTCAATGTTGGGGATGTTGGCCTGGTCGAGGACGCTAACGTTGGTGCGTCTGCCCTCCCAGGGGATTTGTAGGATCTTGCAGAGACATCGTTGGTAGTATTTCTCGAGCGACTTGAGGTGTCTACTGTACAGGGTCCATGTTTCTGAGCCATACAGGAGGGCGGGTATTACTACAGCCCTGTAGACCATGAGCTTGGTGGCAGTTTTGAGGATCTGGTCTTCAAACACTCTTTTCCTCGAGCGGCCGAAGGCTGCACTGACGCACGGGAGGCAGTGTTGGATCTCGTCGTCAATGCCTGCTCTTGTTGATAGGAGGCTCCCGAGATATGGGAAGTGGTCCACACTGGAAGTGGTCCACATTGGAATGCTTATAGCGCACTAAAGTTGTGGTACAGAAATAGTGGATCTAAATCCAAATCTGGACCTCCAGTACTATTTTTGAAACTTCCAAAGAATTCTGAGAGATGATACATATACACCTTTGATTTACTTAATGTCATAATTTCAGTTCTATACATAATCTTAAACTTCAGGGCCAAATTGTAAATTGTTCCTAAAAATTGCTATCACTACAGTACGCAGTACATTATATTCTAAGGAACTAATTAATTGATCAAGAATTATGCTGTCATCTAAAATGGTTGTTGACTGCAGAGAGATCTCTTCTGCATCAAACATCATGAATTTGTGTACCATTACTCTATAGATATGTTAAAGGAAAATCCGGTAAAAAGGAAATCTAGTGAACATGGACAAGCTCAGGTATAGGGAGCACTTTACTACTGCTCAAACATAAATAGGAATAGAATGGGGAGCTAGAAAATAAAATATTTCAATTTATGAATTTATTTTCTATTACTACTGTTCATATTTTACAGTTGTACTACTCTACTTCAATCATCCTGTGTCATCCACCATTTCCCAGTTCCCATAGTGTGGTAAAGAAATGATAAACCCAAGTTCAAATCCCAAACTCTAAAGAATTCTGAGGAATGATACGCACAAACTTTCACTGTTAATTTCAAACTTACAGTTTAGTTACATGTTCTGTACACAATCGCAAGCTTGGGGGCACATTGTAAACTGTTCCTAAAAATACCCTCCCTAAAAAGCGCCAAATCTCCATTTTTAACTGACATCTCAAATAATACTGTAATTACCCTGCCCCTTACCACTGCCAATGTAAAGGTTACAGAATAGTGCTACTGCCCGAACTTCCACTTTTAAGATCAAAATGAATCTCATGAGCAAACATTTTAAGGAGAAAAAAAACTGAAATCTGCTAATAATTTGAAAGTTCATCCCAGTACAAAGCACTGTTATTATGATTTCAAGACAATATCAAAAAGGTTTGCAGATAACAGCTGCATACTAGGCAATAAAGTGAAACATGGGCTGAAACTTTGTAATTTACAGGACAGACAAATGCAACAGTGAGAGACTACCACTATGAGAATGAGGGATAACTTTCAAACCTTTCAACCTTTTGGCCCATTAAGAGGGCTTATAGTCAAAAATATATCATTTAAGCATTGCTGGCTGATAGGATAAAACATTTAAATTGGTTTTCACTTTTTAATGTCATCTCTTGTCAGTATCATACACAGCATATTAAAATTCTACTGAAATTAAAACAATTAAGATGTTTTGAATACCAAAAGATTGTAGGGATAGAGTACAAAAGCAGGGAGGTCCTTCTGCAACTGTATAGGGTATTGGTGAGGCCGCACCTGGAGTACTGCGTGCAGTTTTGGTCAACTTACTTAAGGAAGAATATACTGGCTTTGGAGGGGGTACAGAGACGATTCACTAGGCTGATTCCGGAGATGAGGATTATGATGATAGATTGAGTAGACTGGGTCTTTACTCGTTGGAGTTCAAAAGGATGAGGGGTGATCTTATAGAAACATTTTAAAATAATGAAAGGGATAGACAAGATAGAGGCAGAGAGGTTGTTTCCACTGGTCGGGGCAACTAGAACTAGGGTGCACAGCCTCAAAATACGGGGGAGCCAATTTAAAACCGAGTTGAGAAGGAATTTCTTCTCCCAGAGGGTTGTGAATCTGTGGAATTCTCTGCCCAAGGAAGCAGTTGAGGCTAGCTCATTGAATGTATTTAAGTCACAGATAGATAGATAGATTTTTAACCAATAAGGGAATTAAGGGTGATGTGGAGCAGGCGGGTAAGTGGAGCTGAGTCCACGGCCAGATCAGCCATGATCTTGTTGAATGGCGGAGCAGGTTCGAGGGGCTAGATGGCCTACTCCTGTTCCTAATTCTTATGTATCAAATGTATTCAAAATAATGACTGCAACCAAAATTAGAGCCGTTTGAACATAAAACATTAATTGTAAAGGCATGGAAGTTTTCTGCTTTAAATGCTTAAACCTAAGGTAACCAAAGGCAACAGATTGCAACAGATTGTACATTTTCAGGACCATTCATCTTTCCTCCATTAATCCTTTGTGATGGGTTTCCAATCCGTTTTAATTTTCTCCCCTCTTGCCCCGATTTATGATGGCCATGATTTTAGCTATGTAGAAGCTACGCTCTGAAATTCCCTCCCTAAATCACTCCGCCTCTCCATAAAACCTAGCTCTTTGACCGAGCTTTTAGTCACCCCTCCTAATATCTCCTTCTTTGGCTCAGTGTCAGTTTTGTCTGATTACACTTCTACGAAGCACCTTGGAATGTTTTTCTATGTTCCAAGCACTATACAAATGCAAGTTTTTGTTGGTGCAGTTCCACAGATACCTCTCCAGTATCCATCTTGAATGATTATTCTTCATGTATGAGACTAGTTGCTTCACTGCAATGGTGATCCTAATCCAGTATGTAGCAGTTTGTATAGTCCTGTTGCAACCTTTATTAAGTAGATATCTCAACAATCATCAATAGCAGTTGATAATGTTTTATAGCCCATGTGGTACCACACGTTTAAAACATCCACGCACAGGCATCTTCCACCCTTCAATATGCAGTTCGGGACCTGGAATATTGGGTCCTTCATTGAAACACCCGTGAACTCATCCCCTTTGGAAGCAAGTCATCCTCGATACAAGGAACCGCCTAAGAAGAAAAAGATTGATGTGATACGACAGTGGCAGGTAGTGACAGCTTTGGAAATGGCAGTGGGGACCTTGGGAAAAATGGAGGCAGCATGAATACACAAGGGGAAGTGAGGTAATGCATTGGAAGACAGGGTCCCTTTAAGGTTATTTTTCCTCTAGTTTACAGTCATTATTATTATAAAGTAACAGTGCAGTTGAGCACATCAGGAGAGCAGAGCATTTAAAAACAGTGCAGGAACCTGGCGGCAGAGGCAGTGCAGCAAAGCACATTGGGAGAGCGGGTCATTTAAACACAGGGGAACCAGGGGAGCCCAGCGGCAGGGGCACTGCAGCAGAGCAGAGACCAAAGCAGAGGCGGAGAAAAATTCAAAGAGTGATCAACACAGAGGGAGGAGCAGCAGAATCCATGGGGTTTAAGGCAATTATATAGGTTAAATATCTATACTATACTTATGTGTTTAGTATTTTTAGCATCTGATCAATTAGTTGAAGAATCAGAGAGCCCGGAGGTGAGGGAGCGCGAGGGTCAGGGAGAGGTAAAAGCACCTAAAGTGACATCAGCACAAGGGAAAGAGCTGATTAGTGAGAAGCTGTTGAGTGTTTCCTTTTTTCAGATCAGATCAGGGACATCTTAAGTTTACTTATGATAGGTTTAGATGGTAGTCTAATAAATAGAGGTATTTAATTTTTTCCCCCCAGTGTTTTAGTGCTTAGTGCAAGTTAGTGTGTAAAAAAAGAAGAAACAAAACTGAAGTCGATATAAAGGGCCCAAGTTTCCACATGATTTGCGCCTGATTTTTAGGAGCAACTAGTGGAGAACGGACTATCTTAGAAATCGCAATTCTCCACATTTTTTTTTCTGCAGTTCTAGTCAATTAGAACAGTTTCACTTTGGAACAGAATTTTTTCTTCAAAAGGGGGCGTGTCCGGCCACTGACACCTGATTTCAAAGTTTCCACAGTGAAAACGTACTCCAAACTAACTTAGAATGGAGCAAGTGAAGATTTTTGTAGAACTGAAAAAACCTGTTCTACACATTAAAAAATCAGGCGCAGGTTACAAAGTAGGCGTCCAGAACGAGGTGGGGGGGGGGGGGGGGGGGGAGGGAAGTCATTAAATTCTATAATAAATCCTTATTTATACTTATACAAATATTATACAAATAAATCCAACCTGAATAAAAATTTAGAAGCAAAGAAAAGATTAAATAAACCATCTTCCTACCTGTGTGAAAGTGCTTCAGCCAGGGAGAATGCTGCAGGAAGCCTCACAAGTTGAGGCAGCCGTTCGTTCTCAACGGCAGGGGGGAGGAGGAAGCCGTTCCCGATGGCGAGCGGGAGGGAGGGAGTATGGGCCCGCCCGACCGACCGCAGCGGGGGGGGGGGGAGGAAGCCGTTCCAGACGGCGGGCGGGGGGCGGGGGGCGGGGGGGGGGGCTGAGGGAGGGGAGTGCGGGCCCGACTGACCGACCGACTGAACGCAGCGGGGGGGAGGACGGGAGGGAGTGCGGGCCAGACCGACCGACCGCAGCGGAGGGGGAGGAAGCCATTCCCGACGGCGGGCGGGCGGGAGGGAGGGAGTGCGGGCCCGACCGACCGAACGCAGCGGAGGGGGAGGAAGCCATTCCCGACGGCGGGCGGGCGGGAGGGAGGGAGTGCGGGCCCGACCGACCGAACGCAGCGGAGGGGGAGGAAGCCATTCCCGACGGCGGGCGGGAGGGGGGAAGGAGACAGTGAGAAGACTGCAGGAAGCCTCAGAAGTTGAGCAGCCATTCCCGACGGCAGGGGGAGGAGGCCGTCGGGAAACGGCTGTCTCAACTTTCTGAGGCTTCCTGCAGCCTTCTCACTGCTGCAAGAAGCCTCAGTGCTGATGTGCTGATGGCAATGTGGTTTTATTAAAAAATGTTCAAAAATTAAACAGCTACAAAGAACTACAAAAATGGCCGAGTGCCAATGTTTCCTTCACACTGCGCGTGCGTGAACGCTCCAACGCGCACGCGCAGGGTTGCCGGCAGGAAAAAAACTAATTTAAATGGTACCCGCCCCCTCCCACTTACAAAATCGGTGCGAGTGGTAGGCTCCGCCCCCCTGGGCGCTGCGCCAAGCAGACATGGAGCTGCAGGGCGCTCCAGAATCGCGCGTTTTTTTTCCGGCGCGTTTTCGGCGCGAAAAACGGGCGCCCAGCTTGGAGGGGCACCTGTTTTTTATCGTGTGGAAACTTGGGCCCAAAGAATGTAAATAATCCAGATTAAAGATATGGCAGAGCAGGTTGTGTGTCTGGACAGCAGTATGTTGAGTTTGTAGACAGCATGACTGTCCTGGGTAAACATGTCTGCACTAGACGTCTCCATCTCAAATCTCTTTGGCTCGGAGTCATTGAGCTGGAGTGCGAGTTGGATACACTCCCAACACATATGGGAGTATCTGAACAGTTTTCTCCAGACTTCGGTCACACCTTGCAGGTTCAGAATGGGGTTGGTGCGAACGACAATGTGCAGAGTAAGGCAATCCCAGGTGAGATACAGAGCGAGGATCCACAGAAACTGATCCTATTCAGCTGGTACAATGTACCTGCTGCTTGTGAGTATAAGGTTAAAGACTGTTGGAAGAACAGACAGAATGCAGACAATGGCACTTTGGAGCAGTAGGCTGTCCTAAGGGGTTGAGGAAGGGGGAAGCGTAATGTGGTAGTTGTAGGGAATTCAATAATTAGGGGGACAGTTAGCAACCTTTGTAAGCAAGATCGAGAGTCCCACATGGTATGTTGCATACCTGGTGCCACGGTGAGGATCATTGTGGTCCATGTTGGGCCATCAATATAGGGAAGAGTAGGCAAGAGGTCTTGTTTGGGGAGTACCAGGAACTAGGAGCTAAATTAAAGATCAGGATCTCTGGATTATTACCTGAGACATGTGCAAATTGACGTAGGGATAAGCAGATTAGGGAGGTGAACATGTGGCTGAAGGTGTGGTTTGGGAAATAGGAGTTCCATTTCATTGGGTACTGTAACCAGCATTGTAACAGGAAGACACTGTACTGTCAGGACGAGCTCCATTTGAATCGGTCTGGAAAGGATAAATAGGGCAGTCACAAGGACTTAAACGAATAAATGAGGGGGGAGGGAGGGAGGGGAGGGCTCAATTGTAAAATAGTAGTTCAAAAACAAACGAAAGGGAAGAGAGTAGAGTAAAAGTCAGAAATTGTGGTTTCGGCAGTACAAGTAAAGGGAAAACTAAAAGGTGTAAAGTGATTAAACCAGGAAAGAGAAATAAGAAACATGTGAATGAAACATTAGAGCTGAAGGACAGGTTAGGAGGTGTGCCCAAATAAGTGTTCTTTATACAAACGCACGGAGTATGAGGAATAAATTGAATGAACTGCAGGCGCAAATTCAACTTGGAGGGTATGACATGGTAGCCATTACTGAGACATGGCTGCAAGATGGTCAGGACTGGGAACTAAATATACCAGGTTATAATGTTTACAAGAAAGATAGGAAAAATGGTAGAGGGGGAGGAGTAGCCTAAGTGATTAAGGATGAAATCACTTAAATGATAAGAGAGTATGTAATCAGAGGTGAGCAGGCAGTGAGACTTTATGGGTTGAATTAAGAAACAGGAAAGGATTTAAGACAGTAGTGGGGGTTGTGTATAAGCCCACTTGTAGCAGCTGTGAAGTGCTGCATTCTAAAAATGCAGAGTTTAGGCAAGCATGTAGTAAAGGAAGAGTAGTTTTAATGGGGGATTTAACTATAAGAACATAAGAACATAAGAATTAGGAACAGGAGTAGGCCATCTAGCTCCTCGAGCCTGCTCCGCCATTCAACAAGATCATGGCTAACCTGGCCGTGGACTCAGCTCCACTTACCCGCCTGCTCCCCGTAACCCTTAATTCCCTTATTGGTTAAAAATCTATCTATCTGTGATTTGAATACATTCAATGAGCTAGCCTCAACTGCTTCCTTGGGCAGAGAATTCCACAGATTCACAACCCTCTGGGAGAAGAAATTCCTCCTCAACTCGGTTTTAAATTGGCTCCCCCGTATTTTGAGGCTGTACCCCCTAGTTCTAGTCTCCCCGACTAGTTGAAACAACCTCTCTGCCTCTATCTTGTCTATCCCTTTCATGATTTTAAATGTTTCTATAAGATCACCCCTCATCCTTCTGAACTCCAACGAGTAAAGACCCAGTCTACTCAATCTATCATCATAAGGTAACCCCCTCATCTCCGGAATCAGCCGAATGAATCATCTCTGTACCCCCTCCAAAGCTAGTATATCCTTCCTTAAGTAAGGTGACCAAAACTGCACGCAGTACTCCAGGTGTGGCCTCACCAATACCCTATACAGTTGCAGCAGGACATCCCTGCTTTTGTACTCCATCCCTCTCGCAATGAAGGCCAACATTGCATTCAATTTCCTGATTACCTGCTGCACCTGCAAACTAACTTTTTGGGATTCATGCACAAGGACCCCCAGGTCCCTCTGCACCGCAGCATGTTGTAATTTCTCCCCATTCAAATAATATTCCCTTTTACTGGTTTTTTTCCAAGGTGGATGACCTCACACTTTCTGACATTGTATTCCATCTGCCAAACCTTAGCCCATTCGCTTAACCTATCTAAATCTCTTTGCAGCCTCTCTGTGTCCTCTACACAGCCCGCTTTCCCACTAATCTTTGTGTCATCTGCAAATTTTGTTACACTACACTCTGTCCCCTCTTCCAGGTCATCTATGTATATTGTAAACAGTTGTGGTCCCAGCACCGATCCCTGTGGCACACCACTAACCACCGATTTCCAACCCAAAAAGGACGCATTTATCCCGACTCTCTGCTTTCTGTTAGCCAGCCAATTCTCTATCCATGCTAATACATTTCCTCTGACTCCGCGTACCTTTATCTTCTGCAGTAACCTTTTGTGTGCACCTTATCGAATGCCTTTTGGAAATCTAAATACACCACATCCATCGGTACACCTCTATCCACCATGCTCGTTATATCCTCAAAGAATTCCAGTAAATTAGTTAAACATGATTTCCCCTTCATGAATCTATGTTGTGTCTGCTTGATTGCACTATTCATATCTAGATGTCCCGCTATTTCTTCCTTAATGATAGCTTCAAGCATTTTCCCCACTACAGATGTTAAACTAACCGGCCTATAGTTACCTGCCTTTTGTCTGCCCCCCTTTTTAAACAGAGACGTTACATTAGCTGCTTTCCAATCCACTGGTACCTCCCCAGAGTCCAGAGAATTTTGGTAGATTATAACGAATGCATCTGCTATAACTTCCGCCATCTCTTTTAATACCCTGGGATGCATTTCATCAGGACCAGGGGACTTGTCTACCTTGAGTCCCATTAGCCTGTCCAGCACTACCTCCCTAGTGATAGTGATTGTCTCAAGGTCCTCCCTTCCCACATTCCTGTGACCAGCAATTTTTGGCATGGTTTTTGTGTCTTCCACTGTGAAGACCGAAGCAAAATAATTGTTTAAGGTCTTAGCCATTTCCACATTTCCCATTATTAAATCCCTCTTCTCATCTTCTAAGGGACCAACATTTACTTTAGTCACTCTTTTCCGTTTTATATATCTGTAAAAGCTTTTACTATCTGTTTTTATGTTATGCGCAAGTTTACCTTCGTAATCTATCTTTCCTTTCTTGACCACCCTCATATAGATTGGGATAAGCAGACTAGCACACCTCTCAGAAAGGTAGTGAATTTCTTGAGTGTGTTCGGGATAGTTTTCTACAACAATATATCCTAGAACCAACAAGGGGGCATGCCATATTAGATTTAGTTATGAGTAATGAGCCAGATTTAGTTAACAGCCTAGCTGTGCATGAACATTTATCAAAAAACGATCATAACATGACCGAGTTCAACGAAGTGTTTGAAAGGGAGAAACGCAAAACAGCTACGAAGATTCTAAATTTAAGTAAGGCTGACTTCAATGGGACGAGGCAGAGTCATCCACAGTAAACTGGCCAAATCTATTAATGGGTGAAATGACAGAAGATCAATGGGAGATTTTCAAAAAAGAATTTCAGGTGATACAGAACCAGTTTATACCCCTGAGGGGCAAGAACTCTGCCTGCCAGAAAAACAGCCATGGACAACTAAAGAGGTAAGAGACAACATAAAACTAAAAGAAAAATGCATTAAAAAATTCAAAAAATAGCACAGATCCTGGTGAATGGGAAAGCGCCAAAGGACAGCAAAGGGTGACACAACAGAGAGAAAGATCTACAAAAAGAGTATGAAAAGAAACTTGCAAGAGATATCAAGGTCAACACAAAGAAGTTTTACAATTAAATTAAGGAAAGGATGGTGGTCAGGAGTAAGGTTGGCCCCTTGAAGACTGATATCGGTAATATTGTCAATGATAATAAGGAAATGTCAGACATGTTGAATAATTACTTTGCACCAGTATTTACGGTAGAGGAAGAGAACAGCATGCCAGAAATCCCAAGGAAACTAATATTGAATCAGGGACAGGGACTCAATAAAATTAATGTAAGCAAAATAACAGTAATGAAGAAAATAATGGCACTAAAAAGTGATAAATCCCCAGGACCAGATGGTTTCCATCCCAGGATTTTAAAGGAAGTAGGTGAGCATACTGCAGATGTCCTAACTATAATAATTAAATGGAGGAACAGGCTCAAGGGACTAAATGGCCTGCTACTGTTCCCATGTGAATTAGATAGGTTGGATATGATGAAATGATTAATAAATACCTATGTACGAGTAGCATTTGATGCTAAATAACCAGCAGAATCAATTTGCAAAGGAACTTCACCTTGCATTTCAGAAACTATTGCAGCAGGGCAAAATAAACATTTAAAAACATTCAAATAACAGCCGCACGTATTCTATCATGCAAAGGCATATGTTATTCAGCTGCAGCTATGTTTAATGGGAGAAGCTCTGTAATAAAAGAAAAAAATTAAATGCTGATGGGGATAAAGTCAGCCTCTCGTTGGTTTTATTAGCTTTAGTTGTGGGATTGCTACAGAAGGAAAAAAATCAGGTGACATGTCAGTTCTGTGACCTTTACAGCGCTAAAAGATAAAAATGTTATTTAGAGAAAGAGAGTGTTAAAGTGGTTACCGCATTAAAGACAGATATTATAATCAACAAAAGGAAATGGCAGACTTGTTCAATGAGTACTTCGTATTCGTCTTCACAATTGAGGAAAAGGATAAAATTCCAGCATTACAAGGGAAATTAAAATAAGGCAAAGGGAGGAACTTACTGGATTTAATACAAGTTAAAAAAATGGTAGTGGAGAAAATAATGGGACTTAGGAAGACAAATCTCCAGGATCTGATGCTTTCAACCCCAAGGTATTAAAAGAAATAGGTGAGAAAATTGCAGATGCATTAGTCATAATTTTTCAAAGCGTTCGATTCAGGAGTTGCGCCGTTGGATGGGAAAATTACACATGTCACTTCATTATTTAAGGAAGAACGAGTGAGAGACCAGAACTGTCAGTCTAATGTCAGTTGCAGGGAAGTTACTGGAATCTGTCATCAGGGACAGAGTGACTGAGCACATGGTCAAGTATGAGCTGATCAGAGTCAGCATGGATTTATAAAGGGTAGTTCATGTCTAACTAATCTACTTGAATTTTTTAAGGAGGCCACTAAATGGTGAATAAGTGAGTGGCTATGGATGTTATCTATAGACTTCATTTGATAAGGTTCCACACAAGAGATTATTAGCAAAAATGAAAGCGCACAGAATTTGAGGCAATATGGATTGGTAATTGATTGGAAAGAAGGAAGTAGAATAGGGATAATGGGAATGTATGTAACATATTGGCAGTATGTGACAACAAGTATTCTCCAGGGATCAGTATGTATGTTAATGACTTGGATAAAGGAATAGAGAGTTGTCTATCCAAGTTTGCAGGTTGCATTGAGTTAGGCGGCATAGTAAGCTATGTAGATAAAAGCAGGAATTTACAAAAAAACATTACAATGGGGCAGACAGATTAAATGAGTGGGCAAAGCTGTGGCAAATGGAATTTAATGTGGGGAAGTCTGAGATCATTCATTTTGGATCCAAGAAAGGCAAATCAGAATATTTTCTTCATGGTGAGAAACTATGAACTGTGAAGTACCAAAGGGATTTGGCTGTCCAGTTACACAAATCAATAAATGCTCGTGGGAAGGTACAAAAAGTAATCAAAAAGTTAATGGAATGAGCCTTTACACAAGGGGACTGGAGTACAAAGTGTAGGAAATTATGCTTCAGTTGCACAGAGCTTGGTCAGACCCCATCTTGAGTACTGCATTCAATTCTAGACAGCGTGCCTCAGGAAGGATATATTGGCCTTGGACGGGCACAGCACAGACTCACTGGAATGATACTGGGACTAAAAAGGTTGAATTAGAATTATAGGTTGCATAAATTTGGCTTCTATTCCCTTGAGTTTAGAAGGTTCAGGAGTAATCTATTTAAGTTGTTTAACATGGCAAAAGGATTCGATGGGGTAGATAAAGAAAATCTGTTTGGTGGCACAATCCAGGTCAAGGGGGCAAAATCTTAAAATTTCAGCTAAGCCATTCAGGAGTGAAATCAGGAAGTACATTTTTTATATAAAAGGTAGTGGAAATATGGAACAATCTGCCCAAAAGGATGTGGAAACTGGGTTAATTGAAATTTTCAAGACCGAGATCGAAAGATTTTTATTCAGTCAGGGTATCAAGGGATATGGACCAAAGATGAGTCAATGGAGTTGAAGTACAGATCAGTCATGATCTAATTGAATGGCAGAACAGGCTCAAGTTGCTGAATGGCCTACTCCTGTTCCTATGCTCTGCTCTTTCCTTCAGTAGGGAGCACAGAAACTCTGAAATCTGTGCATAAGGCAACTTCGACTGCCATTGCCAGGGTGATATTGGCAAAAGTCCCGGTGATAATATTACCCGTAATTAGTGCCAGTAAGGAAATTAATCCTAGTCTAAATGGTTATGATTTCCCCCTCCACCCCCACCAAGCTCCTGAAGGAAGGTGGCACTTGCTGGGGTCCAGTTCCTCAATTGGCAGCAGTACTTCAGCATCTCAACCAAATGGTCATTCTTTAAATATGAGTCTGTACAGTAAGTGTTGACATGAGGGGATCACAGCTGAACCTGAGTCTTTCTCATTTAACACCCAAGCACATATACTGTTCCAGCAATCATAGTTTTTTTGACATGGTGACAGGATCACACAATTTATAGCACAGAAGGTTATTCGCCCACTGCACCTGTGCCAGCTCTTCAACTGAAATCAACTAATCTAATCTGACTGATATGTTATATATTCCTCCTTTTCAAATATTTATCCAATTTTCTTTAAATATTATAGTCTCTATCTCATCAATTGTGATAAAGCATTCTATGTTTTAATACCCTCTGTGTTAAAGCATTTCTTCCCTCTTTAATGATAATCTTGACTATGCCCCTTCATTGACCAGTGGAAACAGTCTTTTACTATTTATTTTCCTAAGAGAAAATACCAGACAGCAAAAATGCTCTAGGATCATACCAGAGTTGAGAAATGATAGTTATGAGGAGAAACTTCAGGTAATGGGACTATTTCTGTGGAACAGATAAAGCTAGGAGGAGGTTTAATAGATATTATTAATATTTTGAAAAATTTTAATAGACTGAGTATGAAAATTCCAGTTCCTCCGATTGGGAAGCATCGATTTTAAAATTGACATATTAGCCCCAAATTTCCCCAGCCACTTAGTGCGGCGTAGTTAGATGTGGTACGCCGACATCGTGGGGAAAAAAACGTACCGAAAACTTACTGGGATAATTTGGCCGTTCCTGGATCCCTGGGCCCGTGGCGTGGCGCTGAGAAATCTGCGGGGGGTGGAGCTTGGGCCGCGCTTGTTCAGCGCAGCCGGCAGGGGGGGGCGGGGCTTGGGCCCGGTGTGTCCTCGAGTGCCGGCAGAGGGACCGTTTGTGCTGCGCGCATGCGCAATGCGGCAGGAACCTTGGCAATCGGCCATTTAAAGGGATAGCATCCTCAGTGCCTCAGCAGCATTGGCAGTGGGCCATATTAGAAGGTAAGGTGTGAATTGTGATTTTTGGGTGGCTGAGGGAGTGGAAAGGAGTGCTGCATAGATGCATGAAAGGTGAGAACTGTGATTTTTCAAGATCACCTGAGTGTAAATCCAATACACCAACGACACAAGAGCGTGCAACAAGGACAAAGAACTTCTTGCATGAGGAGGTGGAGAAACTAGTCACTGTCGTTGAGGACAGATGGCAGGAGATGGATATCAGTAAGAGTCGTCCCACAAAAGTTCCTCCCAAAGAAATGAGGAGACACTGGAACCTTGATGCAGAAGAATTCTCCGCCGGGGTGAAGACCGCAAGAACTGGAAGCCAGTGTAAAAAGAAATGGCAGGACATTGGTCAAGTAGTGAGTGTAAGTATTATCTTGAGTTTTAAAAGGAATTGCAATTGTTACTGTGATCATCTGTTTATGTCCCATCCATCAGAAGCTCACCATGTGGCAAAAATTATATTTTCATCTTTGCCGAAGAAATTGGCCCACAATAAAAGGGAGAGCAGTAGAACAGGAGGAGGGTCGCCAAATCTGCACCAACTACCACCACTGGAACAGAGGGTCACTGCCTTGCTGAGTCGCACCTGCAGAAAAAGAATCAGCTCTGCACAAGCTGGGCCCACATGTGAGGGTGAGGGTCAATCAATGAAAATGCATCGTCGCCCTTCAAATCAACCTGCTGACTGGCCTGCTACGCGTGAGACTACTCATTCCACCCATTCTGCCCCCTCCTGTGTTGCTAACCATTTGACTGATGTGTTGTATTTTGCAGAAGAAGATGATAATCCTGAACATCCTGAAGATCAACAAGAAGATCCAGATGCGTCCGCTCCAGCCCAAGGCGGGTGGGGGGGAGGAGGGGTCCATGGATCTGTGTTCACAGGAGAATGCTGATCGTGATATAGATCAGTCCATGGTACAGGGCATCACTTTGCCAGACACCTCCATGAGCTCTGCCACGACATTCCTTGGTTTCACACCTTCCGAGGTTGCGGGTCCCAGTGGCGGTGCTGAAATGCAGGATGGAACACCCAGGGCCCCACCGTCCCAACCTGCGCCTTACACTGGAGGGGTGCCGCTAGGCAGACCCACGGCGAGGGGAAGGAGAAGCTGACCAGTCTCTCTCCTGAGATGCAGCCTTCATCAGATGTACATCAGGTTATGTCATTGGGTGAGGAGACCAATGCTTTTACCCGATCACTCGTGGCCGCCGTCAGTGGGGTGCATGATGAGGTTGCGACACTGTCGGGAGAAATATCAGCACTGTGACGGGAACTGAGGGCGGGCATTTCAGAGGGAGTGCAAATGACGGCAGAGGCCATGAGGAAGCTAGCTGCTGCAATAAGGGCACACAGGCCTGACAATCAAATGCCACTCCCACTACAATCCCCACACCAGCCTCTGTTGAGACCCAAACCAGGCCCCCAGCGCCCCACCCCCCACCGCCACCATCACCACCCCTATGAGGAAGCGCACATTCCCCGATATGTGGGTGAGAGATGGGTGCAGCCTTTCTTTGCTGTTGTTGAAGTGCATTGTAAACTTTCCAATAAAAGATTTGTTGCATTAAAACTGAATCATGTTCCATTATCACCACACAACAACTAAAAAAATCCATCCCTCCCCGCTACAGTCATGCGTACCTGCCGCCCCTAGCCCTGGCCGGAGGGCTAACCGGTGCGTTCTGCAGTCGGCAAGGCAGGACTGCTCTATTTTCAGTAGCTGATTTATCTTTCATTTATTTTTGATGATGTCGTGAAGATGTTGTGCTGAAGTTGTTTTGATGTTGTGCTGATGCTGTGAAAGTGTTTAGTGCTTTAGAATCCTCTAACTCACCTTCCCCCTCCGCTCCCCACCTCCCCCCCGCATCTATGGCTAACTGCGCTAATTTCTTAACTGTAGGTAAGGCTTTTCTGTGTCTACAAAAGTGGCCACATACACTGGCCTAAGTTAGTTTGGAGTAACTTTTAGCTGGCCAAATTTGCTTCCATGGCCAAAACAGGCGTAAGTGGCTGGTCACGCCCCCTTTTGGAGAAAAAAAACAAAACTAAAAAAAAACCTAACTGACTTACACTGGAGCAAGTTAAATGGGGAAATTTGTGATTTTTAAGTTACCCCAAAAAAAGCTACTTGCTCCAAAAAAAATGGGGCAACTCCTGGAGAAATTTGAGCCCTATGAGTGAGGAGAGAAATTAGGAGAAATGTCTGTGTAGAGATTCATTAGCGATGTAATGTTTTATCACAGGGAGTATAGACCATTCGGTAAATATTGAAAACAGAGGAAGATACAGGGCTATGGGAAGAAAGCAGAGCTGCGGAATTATTTTTGGATTCTGTGCTGTAAACATCTATAGTTTTATATACAAACTTAGTGGCCATAATTGCCCCTCTCCTTAAGGCCTGTTACCACCGCAAATTGGCGGCCATACTGTGGAGTGGAGTGGCCGCTGACTTTTCATGGAATGGCTGCTGCTAACCCAGTTGCCCTTCCGAGGTTTCCCAGCGGTGCCCTGATCCCTCCCCCCCACCGCTCCGCTGCTGCTGATCCGTGGTGAGTGTGTCATCACCATGCGCACGGCCGATCTACACTCCCGACGGTGACATTCCCCTCTGAAAATCTTCAGCCCACCCGGCGGTGCCAAAACCTGTTTGTTCCTGGTGGTCCAGTGAGGCTGAGGCTTTCTGCAATGGCAGTGCCGCTTCCCTTAAAGGGGAGGATGCACTGCCGTTGTCGCCATGTTTATTTTTTGTCAGCCGTCTGCCATGTCGGGCCGACAATTATGCCCCCAGGTTCGGCCGAGCCGCCAACAGGCAGCCTGTCACTCCTCTTGTGTTCCAGGCCGCTGGCCCGGCCGAAACCCTCCCCGGTGGCGAAGTTAAAACATTGTGGAGGCTCTCCCCTTTAAGTGAAGGGGAGAGCTGTAGTGACGCGACGCCGTGATAACGTCATCATGGCAGTCACTCCGCACCGCCCCCAACTTCCGCCCCTTAGGTGTTGCCACCGTCCCGTTTCTGCCCCTCAAGTGTTGCTACCGCCATTAAGAGCGAATTCCGGATCCAAGGAAAAAAAACAACAGAGCCGAATGTCGCTCAAGAGACGACCTGAACCGCAGCTGTGGTAAAAACCATCGAAACAGGGAGTACCACGTTTTGGGCGGGGGGCAATTTCTACCCCCTATAGTCCTTCATCCTTCCCTAACTAATTCTTTAAAATTTTTGTGTATCTTTCACACTCTTTGTAGATGGCCCACAGAAGTGACTGGATAGCCATCAAAGTGGGAATGCTGGTTGATTGTTTTTCCCTCATGCTAACACAGGGGTGATAAAAGCTGATTTCAGCATTCCAACTCCTGCCCTAATAGAGAGCAGCTCACTCAGATCAGAAACAAAACTGCTACCTTCTGGTCTGTGTGACTTAGAGAAATCTGATTTTTAAAAATGTGTGTTTAGGATTTTGCAACTGGAAAAAAAGTCCTTCAATATGTATTTGTTAACAAAAATGTAATAACTGAAATTAAATTGCAACATTGAATCTTAGCAGTCTGTAGGTGCCCATTCTGCTCAGTAAATGGTTGTTCTCTATTCATTCTATCAAAACTTGTCATAATTTTAATAACATCCAATAATTTTTATCTTAGCCTTCTCTGTTCAATAGGAAATAGTCCTTTATCTCAAGTCTCTTCTCTTAACTACAGTTTGCTATCCTTGGCATCACCCTGGTGAATCTACGTTGTATGCTCTTCATTGCATTCATGTCCTTTCGAAAATGGGGTTCCCAAAGCGCCACACAATATTCTAACTGTGGCCTAACTAATGGTTTGTACAGATGTATCAGTAATTCTGTACTCTTATACTCTATATGCTGCTATATATAAAATCTAAATACTGTTTGCCTTTTTAATGGCTTTATCTACGTGTACTGGCACTTTCAGAGAATTAGGTATTTGGATCCTAAAGCATCTATCCATTGAGTGTATACTCCCATTCATTGCTTTTTCTCCCAAATTATATTACCTCACATTTCCGCCATTAAATTGCATTTGCTACTTGACTGCCCATTTCGCTAATCTGATTACATCCTCCCAAAGTCTTTTGTAGTCCTCCTTGCATTTCGCGAAAACCCCTTACTTTGTACAATCAGTAAACATTTTGAGATTGTGCTTTCCAAACCAAAGTCCAAGGGCCCGAACTTGGTGGCCTTACCGCCAGCTGCTGGCGAGTTTTTTGGGTGGTCTCCCCTCGGTGCCAGTTTCCACTAGGCCTCCCGCCGGCGGGAGGGGTGGACTGCTGGGAACCGCCCGCTGATGGCTGCTAGCGCACAAGGCGCGTAAGTGTCCTCCCGCCTGCCGAGCTGGCAGATTCCTCCAGGCAGGAGTCGGCGGCAGCAGGGGGAAGGACCGCTGCATGGAGGCAGGTCTAACCCCAATGGTAAGTATGAAGATCTGCAAAAAAAGATTAGTAACTTCTTTTTTTTTTGCAGCGACTCATCTGGATGGAGTCCCCTGAATGTTTTCCAGTGGGTTTTTTTCTGTGAAAATTTTAATTTTTTTGTGTCCCCCTGGGCCCGACTCAATCCTCGGCAGCACTTTGGCGAGGATTGCTTTTGCCGCCGAGATTGGGAGCTCCCGTCCACTGCCGCTCAGATTCACGGCGTTAGTCATTTTTTTGCCGTCGGGCGGTCTTTGCAGATCTTTTTGAGGAATCTCCCTGCCAAAGTACCGCCAGATCTCTCGGCGCTCCTTTGGGCGGCACTTGGGCGGGCCTTAGCTTTGATCAAGTTCGGGCCCTTAATCATCTATACACTCTAAACAAAAGTGGATCCAGTATTGATCCAGGATTATGCTACTTCTAACCCTTCTCCTGCCCTCCTTTCTTGAACAAAGATGGTAGACTGACTATTCTCCAGTCCCAATACAAAATAATTTGCATATTAAGGGAAGACTGAAAAATTGTGACAGCAGCCTGTGCGATATCTGTGATGTCTGTATTTTACGGTATGAAGAAAGTGTAATATTTTTACTTTGAGCCAGTCATTTGAGCTATTGCTACAATACATTTGCTGCATTACAGCAGTGAACAAATTGCTGTCATGTTTTGGCTGAAGGACCACATTAAATATCTGAAACTGCACTTCATGTTCCAGAGCAAAGCCATGGAAGCATTGATGGCAAGGATACATAATAATGACAGATTATGTGTAGAGGTTCACAATTTAAAAAAGGTTATTAACAAAGACACATCAAGCCAGATGCGTGTATTTGGTTGCTAACAGAGATCTGGGGCATCCTTCTGCCCCGAACTCTACAAAGAGTAAAGATTCCAAAAAATTTAAACATTAAGCCATTTCCTGCAATGCTGGAGTTCCTTGATGTGTGTGGGACCACTAAATTTAGTATTTTACTAATCTCAACAGGAGACAGACTAACATCATGTCCATCAGACATTTCTAGTGCTCACCCCCCTGTGGACCGTCCCAAAGAGAGTGTGAAAAATATCCACAATTTAAAAGGATTTCTTACTAGATCATTAGGGAAGGATAAAGGACTACACATTTGTAAGTGATATATTACCCAATCATCATGTCAAAAAAAACATGTGTTTGATACAAATACTCTTCGTAGGGTCTCAACTAGTTATATACTGTGAAACAATTTATAAGACTTGACACTAATTGGTTGTCCTTGAATAGCACACACTAGCTGCACCCCAGACCATTATCTTTCACCTCTTTCAAGTTAAAAGATTTAAAGGTTTTAAACAGTGGGCTGTACTAATGAATCGTTTTTGCTAGTGAAAATTGGCATTTGGCAAGAATACAATTATTTTTGAAGAAGTATAGCGTCATTTTTTGATGCATGTTGTTAGTCACTCTACATTCAATTAATTTCAGATTTTGTTATCAATAATGTTGTTTGTTATTGGGAATGCTTTTTATGGAAATGGCTCTAAATTAGACAAAAAAAATAATCTTTACTAGACCATATAGTAGTGTCTTCTAATGCATTCCTTCATTTCTAATAATGCCACCATACCAAAGCCACCATTATCTGCTGCTGTCATTTCACTCAAATAAAGCCAGTTATCAATATACTGAACATAATGGAGTAGATTTTCTGATTGGGTATTAATCATTATCAACACCCACTTGAATATTAGCATGCTGATCTTGTAGGATCAGCTTGATTTACATAGTGTGGACCAGTTCCAGGCCCATATCGGGCCTGTCACTGCGGGGGGGTATCATTTGTAAGGAGTCCTTAGAAGGCTGCTTACAAGGATGATGGGTGAATTTAAAGGGATATGGAAACTTCAATGTAAGGGGCACCTATGGGGATAAAATATTTCTAGCCTTTACAAATGCAGCTGATGTTTTATTAACATATTTCAGTCTTTGCAAAGGCCGCTCAGATAACAAAAATGACAGGCACAACCCAGTGGCTGGCACAATATACAGAGACAGGAGCCGACTCTGGTCATGTGCCAACTCTTCAACACTGTTTGATGGCCGGTCAAGTGGAGGTAGTGCAGAATGAAATGATAGTGAAGTCAGCTGTTTCCCAGTCTAGGACATCTTCCTCATAGAATATTGCAGCATGCTTGTAACTAGGCAAAAGATGATGCATTCAGGGTGCATTTGACAGCTACTTCCACTGACAGTGCCACCCCCACAGTGCATGACACCTGCAAGTGTCGATGGCACAGCTCTGTGTCTCCTGACACGAGATCTATGTAGTCAGTTATGCATGGTCATTACAAGATAAGTGGAAACTTGCCTCTAAATGTGCGTTGGAGCTGTCTGCCTCTGATGAAGCCTGCCCTGTTTGTCATTCATGCATTGCTCCTCCTCTTCCTCCTCCAAAAAACACTAGTAAAATAGGGATTCCCATTGGGATACTATCGTCAAAATTTCACAGGTTACCAAAAAAATGCCATAATCAGAACACCTGGTACAAAGCCCCATGGCCAGCTAAGTGAAAACAGGAAAGAGAAACTGCACAAAAAAGGTTCTGAGGTAGCATGAAAATGCTGCAATACATCTGATTATTGGGCTAAATGCACATCAGTCAACAAGACACCTTAGCAGCTCTGGACAGTGAACTTATATAGACAAATAGATGACTGATTACTCTGTCGGTATAAATGTTAAAAATTGTGTGGATGCCTAAACCTGGTCAAATAGGCATGCATTTCAGAAACCAGTAGAAAAATCTGATTGCAAAACTGGAAAGGGCACTAAATTGGCAGAAATCTAGAGTAATGGTTCTCCGTCCATTTTTTCAACACGTTACATTCACGTTATGCCCTTTAATCAGATGTAACCGACCAGAATACCTTCCCTGTTACATTAACTGCTACGGAGGTGTTGCGATATCTACACAGTTATGATAATTATATTTTTGTCTTCTTAACCTGAAAGTGAATCATAAAAAAATCCTTGTTTGACCAAATTTTAAACTGCTTCATTTGTGTTAGTATCACACAAGATTTCTTTATATATATTTTTAAAGATTAGAACACAACTTGGACAATATCCTTTACCTACAATAAGAACATAAGAAATAGGAGCAGGAGTAAGCAATTCAGCCTTTCAAGCCTGCTCCAACGTTCAATAAGATCATGGCTGATCTTCTACCTCAACTCTACCTTCCCGCACTATCCCCATATCCGTTGCTTCTCTTAGTATCACAAAACCTAGCGCTCTCTGTCTTGAATATATTCAACAACTGAGCATCCACAGCTCTCTGGGGTAGAGAATACCAAAGATTCACCACCCTTTGAGTGAAGAAATATCTAATCTCAGTCTTAATTGGCCAACCCCTTATTCCGAGTTTCTGACCCCTAGTTCTGGACTTCCCGCCCATGGGAAATATCCTCCCCACATCTACTCTGTCAAGCCCTTTAAGAATTTTATATGTTTCAATGAGATCACCAGTCATTGTTCTAAATTCTAGGGAATATAAGCCTACTCTACCTAAACTCTCCTCATAGGACAATTCCCATAATCTGAGAAATCAGTCTAGTGAATGGTGAGAAACTATAAAATGTTGGTGTTCAGAGAGATTTAGATGTCCTCGTACAGGAAGCACAGAAAGTTAGTATGCAGGTATAGCAAGCAATTAGGAAGGCAAATGGCATGTTGGCCTTTATTGCAAGGAGGTTAGAGTACAAGAGTAAGGAAGTCTTACGACAATTGTACAGGGCTTTGGTGAGACCAACTGGAGTACTGTGCACAGTTTTGCTCTCCTTATCTGAGAAAGGACATACATGCCTTCGAGGCGGTGCAACGAAGATTCACTAGATTGATCCCTGCGATGAGAGGGTTGTTCTATGAGGAGAGATTGATCCTATATTCTCTGAAATTTAGAAGAATGAGAGGTGATCTCATTGAAACATTATAAGATTCTGAGGGGAATAAACAGGGTAGATGCTGAGAGGTTGCTTCTCCTGGCTGGATAGAATAGAACTGGGGGGCAGAGTCTCACGATAAAGGGTCGGAGGAATTTCTTCACTCATAGGGTTGTGAATCTTTGGAATTCTCTACCCGAAAGGGGTGGATGCTGAGTAATTGAGTATATTCAAGGCTGAGATAGATAGATATTTGGACTCTAGGGGAATGAAGGGATATGGGGATTTGGCAGGAAAGTGGAGTTGAGGTAGAAGATCAGCCATGATCTTACTGAATTGCAGAGCAGGCTCAAAGGACCGTATGGCCTACTCTCGCTCCTAATTCTGTTCTTAGGAACCTTCGTTGCTCTCCCTCTAAGGTAAATATATCCTTCCAGGTGTGGTCTCACCAAGGCCGTGTATAATTGTACTTTTTTACTCTTGTACTCCAATTTCTTTGTAATAAAGGCCAACATACCATTTGCTTTCCTAATTGCTTGCTGTACCTGTATGTTAACTTTCTGTGGTTTGTGTACAAGGACATCCAGGTCCCTCCGAATACCAATATTTCACAGAAACATAGAAAATAGATGCAGGAGTAGGCCATTCGGCCCTTCGAGCCTGCCCCACCATTCAATAAGATCATGGTTGATCATTCAATCAGTACCCCTTTCCTGCTTTCTCTCCATACCCCTTGATCGCCTTAGCTGTAAGGGCCATATCTAACTCCCTCTATCCAATGAACTGGCATCAACAACTCTCTGTGGCAGGGAATTCCACAGGTTAACTCCACAGGTTAACAACTCTCTGAGTGAAGAAGTTTCTCCTCATCTCAGTCCTAAATGGCCTACCCCTTATCCTAAGACTGTGTCCCCTGGTTCTGGACTTCCCCAATATCGGGAACATTCTACCCGTATCTAACCTGCCCGTCCTGTCAGAATCTTATATGTTGCTATGAGATCCCCTCTCATCCTTTTAAACTCCAATGTATAAAGGCCCAGTTGATCCAGTCTCTCCTCATATGTCAGTCCAGCCATCCCGGGAATCAGTCTGGTGAACCTTCGCTACACTCCCTCAATAGCAAGAACGTCCTTCCTCAGATTAGGAGACCAAAACGGAACACAATATTCCAGGTGAGGCTTCACCAACGCCCTGCACAACTGCAGTAAGACCTCCCTGCTCCTATACTCAAATCCCCTTGCTATGAAGGTCAACATACCATTTGCCTTCTTCACCGCCTGCTGTACCTGTATGCCAACTTTCAATGACTGATGAACCATGACATCCAGGTCTCATTGCACCTCCCCTTTTCCTAATCTGCCGCCATTCAGATAATATTCTGCCTTCGTGTTTTTGCCCTCAAAGTGGATAACCTCACATTTATCCACATTATACTGCATCTGCCATGCATTTGCCCACTCACCTAACCTGTCCAAGTCATCCTGCAGCCTCTGAGCGTCCCCCTCACAGCTCACACCGCCACCCAGTTTAGTGTCATTTGCAAACTTGGAGATATTACACTTAATTCCGTCATCTAAATCATTGATGTATATTGATGTATATTCCCAGTCTCTCACCATTTAAAACATATCCTGCTTTTCTATTTTTCCAACCAAAGTGGATAACTTGACACTTCTCCACATTATAGGCCCAAGTTTCCACATGATTTGCGCCTGATTTTTAGGAGCAACTGGTGGAGAACGGACTATCTTAGAAATCGCAATTCTCCACATTTTTTTTTCTGCAGTTCTAGTCAGGTAGAACAGTTCTACTTTGGAACAGAATTTTTTCTTCAAAAGGGAGCATGTCCGGCCACTGACGCCTGATTTGAAAGTTTCCACAGTGAAAACGTACTCCAAACTAAAGTAGAATGGAGCAAGTGAAGATTTTTATAGAACTGAAAAAATCTGTTCTACACATTAAAAAATCAGGCGCAGGTTACAAATTAGGCGTCCAGAACGAGGTGGGGTGGGGGGGAAGGGAAGTCATTAAATTCTATAATAAATCCTTATTTATACTTATACAAATATTATACAAATAAATCCAACCTGAATAAACATTTATAAGCAAAGAAAAGATTAAATAAACCATCTTCCTACCTGTGTGAAAGTGCTTCAGGCAGGCCTTTCGGAACCGAAGGCTGAACGGGCCGGCCCGAGACTTCAGGCAGGGCCCGTCCCCAGCACCAGATTTACGCGTAGGTGGCGTTGGGTTGGGTCTGGTCGGGGAGGTTCGGTATCGGGTCGGGGGAGAGAGAGAGAGAGAGGGGGGGAGAGAGAGAGGGGGTAGGAGGGGGGGGGGAGGAGAGGGGGGGAGAGAGGGAGAGGGGGAGAGAGAGAGGGAGAGGGAGGGGGGAGAGAGAGAGAGGGAGGGAGGGGGGGGGGGAGAGAGAGAGAGGGAGGGAGGTCAGGTCGGATCCAGTCCGGGAGCGGGAGTCGGGTCGGGTCCAGTGGGGGGAGGCGGGGAGCGGGAACAGGAGCGCGGGTCGGGTCGGGTCCAGTCGGGGGGGGCGGGGAGCGGGAACAGGAGCGCGGGTCGAGTCGGGGAGGCGGGGAGCGGGAACAGGAGCGCGGGTCAGGTCGGGTCAGTCGGGGGGGGGGGGGGCGCGGGTGTCGGGTCTGGTCCGGAGGCGGGGGGAGGGCGGGTGTCGGGTCTGGTTCGGAGGCGGGGGGGGGGGGGGGGGGAGCGGGTGTCGGGTCTGGTCGGGGTGGGGGGGGGGGGAAGCAGGAGCTGGCCGTGGGAGGAGCCTTATTCACGCAGCCCCAGTGAGGCCATTCAGCCAGGGCTAGGGGCTGCGTGCTTCGGGCCCCTCCCACACAGTTCGGCGCCTGGAGCTACTGCACTTGCGTGCCCACTGTAGCGCGCATGTGCAGAGGTCCCGGCACTGTTTTCAGCGCAGGGACCTGGCTCCGCCCCCCCCCCCCCACAGCTTGTGCTGGCTGCGCCGAGGGCCAGAGGACCTGCAAGTAGGTGGAGAATACTGAGGATTTTTTTAGGCGCACTTTGTGGCGCGATAAACGGGCGTCCAGGTCGGGACTGCGCCGTTCTAGGCGCGTGTGGAAACTTGGGCCCTATATTCCATCTGCCATGTTCTTGCCACTCACTTAATCTGTCTATGTCCCTTTGTATCCTCCTCACATCTTACTTTCCCACCTATCTTTGTATCGTTAGCAAACATAGATACTATACACTCGGCTCCTGCATGTCAGTATTGTAGAAAATTAGAGTATACAGTAAACCTGCTTATTATTAGACTGTTTAATATTATAATCTGATCAAATTACAAGACAGCAAACAAATTCCTATTCATTTCACAATAATGTTTTATAAAACATTTACCTCTGTTTTTAATCACCTTTCACTGCTTCGTTACCTCCATACTCTCCTCCTACATTGGGGGTGCTGAATTGGGGCACTCTGGGCCAGAGAGCTGTCCATGGTGAGTGTCAGTGTTGATCCCTATTAGATAACAGGAAACATACTTACTCAAGCCAAATCAGTCGCTTAGGATGGGGAAGGGAGAGGAGGGGGCAAAAAAAATCACAAGATAGACATAGATGAGGAAGGCCATTCAATCCTCCCTAGCTGATTCCTCCAGAAAGACCCTCCAGTCTTCCCATTATACGATCCAACTGTTTGTTTAATGGTTTCAGGACATTTGCCTCCACAACTCGACCCAGAAGTCCATTCTATGTATTAATCATTTTTGTGTGAAGAAGAACTTCCTGACATCAGTTCTAAATTTTCCTTTTAATAGTTTGAACTGGTGTCGTCTTGTCCTACTACTTTGACTTATTTTGAATTAGTGTTCTGAATCTACCTTTTATTATCTTATATACCTTTACAAGATCACCGCTCGGTCACCTTTCAAGATTAAAACGTTTTTCTCCAGCTATTTAATAACTCAGTCTTACAACTTTGAAGATCAGTCTTGTGCTTTTTCCCTGAACTGTTTCAAATATTTTCTTCGTGTTACGGTGACTAGAACTTGACAGAGTACGTGAGGTGTGGTAGAATACTATACAGACTGAGCATGACTGCCTCTGACTCGTACTGTACTGCTTTTGCTATATGGTCCAGCATTTTATTGCTTTTTTGATTGCTGCTTTGCATTGGTTTGACATGTTGAGCGTGAGTTTACTAAAATTCCTAGATACTTTTCAACTTCATCCGTAGCTATTTCAACACAATTTATGAAGTACTAAGGTTATTCTTTTTTCTTCCTATGTACAATCATGTTCAAGCGTATAAATAAGACACTTTTAATATGATCCCATAAAAAGCTCCATCAGTTATCAGTGCCGGCAATTCCAACTACCAAATAAGTTGCAATGACTTTGTTTTTGAAAAGCTCAATGCGCTTTAGTCTTCAAAGACAGATATAAGCTACTCACTTCATGTGTAAAATGTTTTTCTTTGATTTTCTTTTTGTCTGCAAACACACTGGGGAGTATTTCCTTTCTTCATTATCTGTAGCAAAACTGCACACGCACATTTAAAATTTCACTACAAATATTAAACAGAGGAAATCTTTCGCCATTCAACTGTTTTTTCCTAGGTTTAGGTGGTCTAAAAAGATGTTCACCAGATACAAAAAGTATGCAACTGCCCATGAACAGAAAATAATCCACACTGAGGAGTGTAACTGGTTAACAACTATAATGTTTCATGAATATCTCAGGGGGTCATCTCAAATCAGCCTTGAAAATACTACACTCAGCCAATCCAGCACTGCATTTTCAAACACTGCAACTGAAGGTGGTTTACTTAACAAATCAGCTTGACATCTGTGGTTCATTAACATTGAGATTCATCTTAAAGTAGAAAAAGTGGCAACTGCAACTCAAGAATGTGCGCTGGGTAAGGCTTATTATAAATTCTACACCCAAATTTGGATGTAAAAATAAAACATCTTTGGGTAGAATTTTCTGCTTTGGGCACAATCGCCGATTCCGGCGCATATTACGCCCATTTTGAAAAGTGTTTTTTCCCACCCCAGAGTTTCCACACAAACTCATTTGTGTATCACCAAACACAAAATCTACCGTGAACCAACACAATCGGGTAGCGTTTTAAAACATTTTTTAAAAAGTTGATTGAAAAGATATATTTAACAATGGTAACTTAATGAAGATTGACTAATACAGCCGTAAATGGGGTTTTCACAAAAAATAAGCATTTTCAATCAGTGTCAATTCACCACCTGTGAGTAATCTGATCTTAAATTACTGAAAGTAGTTAAAAAAAATACAGAACTATTTTCTAGTTGGGTTACAGTAGTCAGTTTCTTAGTAATCTTTAAAAAAAATTCATTCAAAACCTTTCAAAAGATACCCATTAGTGTCATTGCGTCTAAAAGATCCCGTTTAATTTTTGGAGCCTCCTCAAATGCCTGTAAATGAGCGTAATTAGCAGAAACTCCCAAAGGTGATTAATTCACCCTGGGGGTGTGGCCAATTTGTGGGCAGGGCCTGCTACTAGCGCTCTGTTTTTAAAACTAGTGCAAACGACCGTGGAAACTTGATTTGTGCTGAATACAATTTGCACATAAAATTCCGTTATCTTTTGCGCCGGTTAAACTGATATCGGGGGAATTGCACCGAAAAAACTCGCACAACGTTTGCTGCAATTCTGTAGCATGGATTGCTTATTGTACTGATTTTTGCTTAATGAAGGAGGATTTCAATATCAAAGTAAATAGAACTTATTTTAATTTATCCAGAGAATGTTGTGAAGTAAGAAATGCTCCATTATTCTTTATGTTTATCCAATTTTTCATAATATATCAAATGATTTTTACAGGACAGTACAAATTTAAAAAGCTCAATACTCTTGAGGTTAAAATAGACCAGAATATACTATGGAACTTCTGAGATAAAAGAAATATATCTGAATATCTCCTACTTTCTACTATAGCATGGAAAACAATAGGCTCAAATCAGGAAGGCAAATGGAATGTTGGCCTTTATTGCAAGGGGGATAGAGTATAAAAGCAGACAAGTCCTGCTACAACTGTACAGGGTATTGGTGAGGCCACACATGGAGTACTGCGTACAGTTTTGGTCTCCGTATTTAAGGAAGGATATACTTGCATTGGAGGCTATTCAGAGAAGGTTCACTAGGTTGATTCCGGAGATGAGAGGGTTGACTTATGAAGATAGGTTGAGTAGGTTGGGCCTATACTCATTGGAGTTCAGAAGAATGAGGTCTTATTGAAACATATAAGATAATGGGCCCAAAATTGGTCAGGACGTAAGGTCCGTCCATTTCTCAGCAGTATTCTGGCGGTGCATCGTTTAAAACCACCGGAATATCGTTGAGACCGAAGAGCGCTAGTTTGGTGGAATTTTTTTCGGCGGTATGTGAGCAGTGTGCAGCGGGTGGTATGCAATATTATAGTCGATCAAGATCGACTTTCTTGTCGATGGACGGTGCTGCACTGCACTGCACAATTATTTTTTTTGCTTTTTTTCTACAGATGCTTTATCCCCGCGATTTCGGGAGTCAGGAGTCGCATGCGCAGAGAGTTGAAGTTGAGGGAGAGAGAGTGAGAAGGAGCAGCAAGGTATTCGAGGATCAGTTGGTTTAATCAAAGATTCCAGAGTCAAAAAATATTAACAAATAATAATTATACAATATCAACAATAATAATACATATTTTATAAATCAAAAATCATATAATAAATATAAATATAATGGAAATGCTGAAAAAGAAGTTGAAGCGCAGGAACATTGAGACGGACGGGAGATTGAGGGCACCCGCCTTTGACGAGACGGAGCTACCTGCCCTGCTGGAGAATATCACGGAGAGGTACTCCGACTTAACGAAGGGTGGTCATGGAAAGCCCCCCCCCCCAAAGGAATACAGCAGAATATGGGATGAGATTGGGAAGGCTGTGTCCTCCACAAGTACAATGGTATGCACCGGGGAAAGATGTCGTAAGAGGTGGAACGACCTGGTGAGGGTAGCAAGAGTAAGTAATGATTTTATTTATGCACCCCCATGTGCCATGTACCATGTAAATGTAGGTTCAGTCTCACATGGATGTTATTTATCCCAAGGTTACGGCAATGTATTTGTGCTTTCAGGCAATGCCAAGAGGATCGACGCAGTGTTTTGATGTGTGCACGTATGTGTGTGCGTGTGTGCACCTGTGTGCCCGCGACGTTAAATGGATTGAAAATTTTTACTTTCATTTACTTCACTTTCTGCAGAAGACGACATCTGCAATAGCAGCAGATCAGCGGCGTATGGGGGGCGGGGGAGGACCCACAACGCAAGAACCATTGACGGAGATTGAGATCTGTGCCCTGTCCCTGGTCGGGTTAAGCAACCGTGACACCACCAGCGTTGGAGCTGACCCACCCACACAGTATGGTCAGTTCAATACAATCCCCAGTCTGTATTGCGGTCCTGTAATGTCATGTAACGTAACTGTAACTGTAATCTTGGCCTCATGTAATGTGAGTTTATTGCACTGTAACGTTGGGCTCATGTGATGTACTGCAATGTTGGGGGCATGTAACGCAATGCATATGTATACATGTATTGTGTTTGCGATATGTAATGCAGTAATGCAGCAGTGGTGGATATTTAAGTAAGACTGTGCTATGTCACTGTACTCATGTACTCATGTAACCCTGATCCCTCCCCTGGTGCCAAGCATTTTTAAATGTTGTTTTGTACTTCCAGACTCGGAGGATTCAGACCAGACCTCCGCAGAGAGACGAGATGACAGACCCACTGCCTCCACCTCTGGCGTCACCCAGCCCTCTCCCGACTTCACTCCTGCCAGAGATGAAGAAGAGGAAGAGGAAGAGCAGCTGATCCCGGAGCCAGTGGAGGTAGAGATGAAGGAGGATACACCAGTTCCATGTGGGCCAGTTGGAACATCCTCCACCACCGACTCTATATTCATGGGATTCCCCCATGGCTCCTCTGATTCTGTGGGTCCAAGCGGTGCGATGCAACGCACCACCAGTGTTGCAGTGTCTTTGCCGCAGCAACGGAGGTTGGTGCAGAAAAGGTCGGTTGCTGCAAGACAGATAGGCGCGTACCAGGACATGGTGTATCTGTCACAGGCCAGCGTCGACATAGGTCTAGAGCTGCTCAAGGCCATGGTTGCGATAGACGGAAACATCGTGGCGCTATCAGAATGACAGTCGGAGGATATGTCGCGTCTGATCACCGCGATGGAGCGAACCGCCGACTTCATCAATGACATGCGGCAATCGACGGGATCGGGGACATGGTGCGGAATCCCCCAGTGCCATAGTAGTCGGGTCGACAGCACCTGGGAGTGGGGAGTTACTAGCAGCTTCCAGCCCTGAACCGTGCCTTCCGTGATCACGATCTTCTCCTGAGGCCCCATTCATTGCACCTGCAATGTCTGACTGTCAACGACAGCAACAGCACTCGGGGTGCACAGCTGCATGCCGGCTTGGTACCACCACAGGGAGGTCCGGGCTAGGGACAGTGGAAAAGGAAGGGCGGGAGTAAGAAAGGGGGGGGGGGGGTTGTTGAGTCCCAAGGATGGTGGAGTACGCGGTCGAGGTCGAGATCAAGGACAGTAAAGGATGCTTTGTTGTAGTGAAGTGTTCCATGTTCATTTAAAATAGTTGAAGTTTGATTTTAAAAGTTTATTTCAAGTTGTTAAAGTTGTTACAGATGTTCAAAGTTATAGTTATAAGTTTTACAAAGTTTTACAATTGTTGTACATTTTTTACATTTTTACATAAATGTTTCAATTGAATTTAGGCACTCTTGTGCAGTGTGAAACTTTTGGGGTAACAGTCATCAGGGTCCCAAAACGCAGCTCTCCACATTCAAGCAAAGCGTTCATTTATGAGCTGCAGGTGTTGGGAGGGGGTGGGGGGGGGTGGTGCCATGGGTTCATCTGGAAGCTCCTCCTCATCCTCCTCCCCCTCATTTTCCTCTTCTTCCTCCTCCGTCTCCTGCACTCTCCTCAGGTGGTCCCGCAGTCCCCTGTGGCAATTCCTGTCCCTGCATGATTGCTAAATTATGCAACATGCAGCACACCACTGTGAACTGAGCAACCTGCTCAGGGTAGTATTGCAGCCTGCCTCCCGAGTGATCCAAACATCAAAAGCACTGTTTTAGCACTCCTATTGTCTTTTTGATAACATTACGTGCGGCTATATCGTTGCTCGGCTTCTGTCTGAGGGTTCCGCAAGGGGGTCAAGAGCCAGGTGGCGAGGCCATACCCTTTGTCCCTCAGCATCCAGCATTTACCTTGTGGCTCAGACGTCAACAGGTCAGACACAGTGCTCTCACACAAGATGTGTGCTTCATGGATGCTCCCTGGAAAGTAGGCATTCACTGCCATTATGCGCTGTGTATAGTCACAGACAAGCTGCACGTTGAGGGAGTGGAATCCCTTACGGTTTCGGTACACCTCCACCTCCTGTAATGGTGCTCCCATGGCAATATGGGTACAGTCAACAGCACCCTGCACCCTGCCGCATGCATAAAAGGAAAGTGCCGCAGTCACCTTCATCGCAACAGAGAATGCAGTAATGTTGGTGGTACTGGGCTGCAGGTCTGCCTTAATGTGCTCGCATATCTCATTGATCACCTCTTTTCGGAAGCGCAGCCTTCGAACGCACTGTCGATTAGTCAGGTCCAAGTATGAGTGCTTCTCCTTGAAAACCCTTTGGGGTAAGGCCTCCTCCTCATCATCAGTCTTCAACCTCCTCCATTACCCTAATAACTCTGCTCAATAAACCTTCTCCCATCTGGATCCTGCATTAGACAGGTAGTCAGCAATACAGGCTGAGATAGTACAGGCCCCATTCTTTTTAAATCTCCAGAATCTCCTCAAATATCCTGAGATAAACTCAAATGATTTTTCAATGAAATAAAATAGAACTCAAATGCCTTCTGTCTTAATAATGTACTCAGTACCAATAAAAATACCTTTTGCACTGTAAATCGCACTGTAAATTCACTGTTCACCTCAGAAATACTGAAGTACTGCTTTTGCTGACTGTTTCCAATTTCAAAATGGCGGCCCCAAGCACTACCGCCCATTCCCGCCGACTTAAGCTCGCGCAAAACCACCGTTTCCAGGATGGTATGCAGCTCCAGTGGTATGTCGGTGGTATGTCATGAAATTTGCACTTTTTGGACGGCATGCGGGCGGTTCTGCATGGTGGATGGTGTGCATACCCCTCGGCGGTATGTCAATTATGAATCTTCCGCCAAGCGGTATGTCGCGGTATGCACGTGTTTTTTGACCAAACTTGCATTTTTGGGCCGAAAGCGGGCGGTAGTGGGCGGTTTGTCGATGAATTTCGGGCTCAATGAGGAGGCTCGACAAGGTGGATGTAGAGAGGATATTTCCACTCATAAGGGAAACTAAAACTAGGGACACAGTCTCAGAATAAGGGACCGCCCATTTAAAACTGAGATGAGGAGGAATTTGTTCTCTCAGAGGGTTGTAATTCTATAGAATTCTCTGCCCCTGAGAGCTGTGGAGGCTGGGTCATTGAAAATATTTATGACGGAGATAGACAGATTTTTGAGCAATAAAGGAATAAAGGGTTATGGGGAGCGGGCAGGGAAGTGGAGATGAGTCCCTGATCAGTTGAGCCATGATCTTATTAAATGGCGGAGCAGGCTCAAGGGGCCAAATGGCCAACTCCTGCTCCTATTTCTTATGTTATGTTCTTAGTAACAGATGTATTGTTGCTCAAATCACATTCCTGTGTCTTTGGTATCACTACTAATCACACTTTGTTCATAAACTTTCATCAGTAACAATTAAAAATGGCAATAATAATCCAGAAAATGTCATGCAAACAAAATTAAAACTGCAGTATACAACTCATATGTAGTTGGACATAATTAGATGCGAGACTTCAGTTATATTCACTGGGTTGTCAGATTTCCAGATTTGATGAATAAAATCTCTGAAAACAACATAAAAAAACTACACGTGGGGGTAAGGCTGGAATTTGATAAAGATAGTAGGCTAGATTTTCCACTTTTGTGCAGATCGCCCAAAAATGGGCGTTATTTCCGGCGTGGGTTTTCAGATCGCCGGATTGTCGCCTATTTTCAAAGCCACTAATTTCCATTTTAAAAATTGGGCGTTACAGCGAGCGATCTGAAATGGGCGTTAGGGTTAAATCTCTCTGACCTTCTGCCATAAAGTGTCGCCGTCATGGCAACAGCATGGCAACACTCATTTCCTGACATTCAGGAGGTCAGGGGTCATCATTACATGTGCATAAGAGACAGAGAGAGAGGGAGTGAAGGCGTGTGTGGGTGCTTGTTTAGCTGCTTTGGGAGGTGGAGGGAGAGTTTCGAGCTTTATAGCAAATTGTGCGAAAAAAGTTAGCTGTTATCAGCCAGATATTTTCACGAATTTGTTGCCTATAATGGAGAGAGTGGACGAGGTGACACAGCATGCTGTGGAGACTAACTCTGGCGAGAGCAGTGAGCTGGGAGAGGAACAAATGGATGGACGAAAGAGAGCGAGGTGGTTCTCGGATGAGGCAAATGCCTCCCTCATGCAGGAGGTCAAGTCACGCTGGGGTGATTTGACCCAGGGAGGGCGTGGGAGGCCCACCCCAAAAGCCTACCAGAAGATATGGGCCGAGATAGCCGAGGTGGTCTTGACGGCGACCAATGAGTAATGTGAGGGCAACCAATGCCGCAAGCAATGGAACGACCTTGTCGGATCCGCAAGATTAAGTATTACATTTATTTACATGTACTTATAGATTTAAATAATTTGATTTGTAAGAGTCATGAGTGACTAAAATGAAATGTGAGGTCTTTCACTTTTACCGGGAATGTTGTACTCAAAGCCTGTGATCACGGTGTACATCTTTAGGTAAAGAATGATAATTATCATCATAATCATGATTACATCTGTCGGTTATGTGTTGTATCAGTCTCTGTGACAGTACCTAGCAATGATATCATGCAATAATCTCATGCTATGTCGTCCTATTACCTTTTACAGAAGAAACTATCAAGGAATAGGGCCGAGCAGAGGCGAACGGGTGTGGGGCCACCAGTCATCAGCGACCTCATTGACATCGAGGAGCGGGTGCTCTCACGAGTGGGGACCCACTCCTGGACGACCATGCAGGCAGCTGTAGACCCTGAAGTGATACCACATGAGTAAAGTATACACCATTGCGTGATGTGAAGTCAATAGATGCCACACCCACTCATATCCGAACAAAAATATATGACAGATGATTGCTAAAAGTGCCCTCTAAATAATGCTGGCCTCATGAGAATCATTGCAATGCAGAATGTGTTGATGGTCATGAAATGTGATGTCTGTGATGATTTTGATAGCGGTGGTGCTTTTGTCAGCGGTGGTGCTTTTGTCGTGCGTATGCTGTGTGTAGCGCTGGACTCACCTTGTTACCCTAGCACCCGCTTCTCCTTGAATAACCTCATTTGTGTTTTGCAGCTCAGCCAGCAGCGTGTCCCAAGGCAAGACCACCGAGCCCAGAAAGTGGGGGTGTGGGGCCCGACTTGCCGGACGATCCTACAACTGGTGCTGAGGAGCTCCGATTCTCGCTCGTCAATCTGCTGGGTCGGTTCTCAACGAATAACAGCGCGGACTTTGAGGAGCCTGCATCGCCAGGTTCCAGAAAGCATTCGACCCCAAGGACATCTAGTGCTCCTCCAGCCATTCCCACCTCCAGTCTGGAGGTACCGGGCTCAAGCACCTCACCACAGGGCACCCCAGATGTTTCCAGGATGGCCCCGACCCCACGGAGGTTTCGTAGACGCGGCAGGTCTGCTCCACGAGCGCCAGATGAGAGGGGCGACATGGTAGTTGTCCAGGAGGACTGTTGACATAGGTCACCAGATCCTACAGGATTGGGGGGCCTATCCCGACAGCTGGCCAGCATCTCTGGCACCATGACGGAATACGTTCCACGGATGGCGCAGGCCCTGGAGGTGATAGCCAGGAACACTGGTGGCCCAGTGGTCCCGGAGCACGGCACTCCACCCCTAGGTTCTGCACCCCCAGTGCCAACGACACGAGAGGCAGGAGCAAGATCCTGCTTCTGGATCCGAGAATGTTCCCACCTCGGTACCCCCCGCTCCCGTATCCGTGCAACCACCGGCTCTGTCTTCATTCCCCTCCGCAATGAGGCACCGCTTGAGGAGCATCTCGGCCAGGTGGAGTGGAATGAGGAGGGGAAGGACAAGAGGTAGGGAGAAGAACAGGAGGGGGGAAGGAAAGTGAGGTGCATGTCCGCAGGTGATGGCTTTGTTGTATCTCCATCTCGGTATATGCAATTTGTTGTACGGTATGAGGGGAGGGGGCCACCCTGTTGGTTTGCATTTGTGTTCTGTGTTGCCCATTTGATTGATGTCAATGTTCTAAAAAATGTTGTGTGGTGGGGTGGGGGTGGGGTGTTTTTGACCGTTATACTTAGGATTTCAGACCAATGGTCGTATTAAATGTTTTTTATTTAACATAACCTTGTTGTGCATTGTCTCAGATAGCTGGATCGTTACACACTGGTGATTCCTTAACATGAAAGGTAATATTAAACTTAACTTCAATCAACTTAAACTTTAACTGGCACCAAGGTGATGCCCACCATTGATGTCTGAGCTGCACACACAGCAATGTGTCAACTTTGTCAATAACAGCAACGTTCTTTCAGGCAAAGCGCTCATTTATGAGCTGCTGATGTAAGAATCTTGCAGATATGTAGCTACCACAGCCCTTTTCTGCGCCCTGGAGGGAGGCGTGGGCATGGTTGCATAGTCAGCCTGATTGTCTTGCCCTAGGCAGCGTCCAGCCCCTCGTCCTCCTCTTCCTCTCCTGAGGTTGACCATCAGTCCCTTCTGGCAATTCTTGCTCCCTCCTGATAGCTAAGTTGTGCAGCATAGAGCACACGACCATGAATTGAACTAACTGATCATGGTTGTATTATAGCTCCCCTCCTGAGTGCTCCATGCATCGAAAGCGCTGCTGAACAGAGAAACATAAAAAATAGGTGCAGGAGTAGGCCATTCAGCCCTTTGAGCCTGCCCCACCATTCAATATCATGGCTGATCATTCCCTCAGTACCCCTTTCCTGCTTTCTCTCCATACCCCTTGATCCCCTTAGCTGTAAGGGCCATATCTAACTCCCTCTTGAATATATCTAATGAACTGGCATCAACAACTCTCTGCGGCAAGGAATTCCACAGGTTAACAACTCTCTGAGTGAAGAAGTTTCTCCTCATCTCAGTCCTAAATGGCCTACCCCTTATCCTAATCCTGTGTCCTCTGGTTCTGGACTTGCCCAACATCGGGAACATTCTACCCGCATCTAACCTGTCCAGTCCCGTCAGAATCTTGTATTCTTCAATGAGATCCCCTCTCATCCTCCTCAACTCCAATATATAAAGGCCCAGTTGATCCAGTCTCTCCTCATATGTCAGTCCAGCCATCCCGGGAATCAATCTGGTGAACCTACGCTGAATTCCCTCAATAGCCAGAACGTCCTTCCTCAGATTAGGAGACCAAAACTGAACACAATATTCCAGGTGAGGCCTCACCAAGGCCTTGTACAACTGCAGTAAGACCTCCCTGCTCCTATACTCAAATCCCCTAGCTATGAAGGCCAACATACCATTTGCCTTCTTCACCGCATGCTGTACCTGTATGCCAACTTTCAACTTTTAAGCACACCACTTTGCGTGTGGCTTCATGGCTCTTGTTGTATCACTTCTCGGCCTCGGTGTGGGTGTCACACAGTGGGGACATCAGCCAGGTGGCTTGGCCATATCGTTTGTCACCAAGCATCCAGCATTGACCTTGTGGCTGACTGGTAAACATGTCAGAGACAGCGCTCTGACGCAGGATGTGAGCCTCATTGATGCTCCCCAGAAATTTGGCATTCACTGCCATAATTATCTGGTTGTGGTTGACAACTAGTTGGACCTTCAGGGAGTGAAATCCTTTTTGGTCGCGAAAAACCTCTGCGTCCTGAGAAGGTGCCCGCATGGCAACATGCGTACAATCTATTGCTCCCTGCACTTTGAGGAAATTAGCAATTCAGTAGTATTGTGTTCCTAACACAGATGAGGCTGCACACAGGGAGGTTAAAGTAACATAAGAACATAAGAATTAGGAACAGGAGTAGGCCATCTAGCCCCTCGAGCCTGCTCCGCCATTCAACAAGATCATGGCTGATCTGGCCATGGACTCAGCTCCACTTACCCGCCCGCTCCCCATAACCCTTAATTCCCTTATTGGTTAAAAATCTATCTATCTGTGATTTGAATACATTCAATGAGCTAGCCTCAACTGCTTCCTTGGGCAGAGAATTCCACAGATTCACAACCCTCTGGGAGAAGAAATTCCTTCTCAACTCGGTTTTAAATTGGCTCTCCCATATTTTGAGGCTGTGCCCCCTAGTTCTAGTCTCCCCAACCAGTGGAAACAATCTCTCTGCCTCTATCTTGTCTATCCCTTTCATTATTTTAAATGTTTCTATAAGATCACCCCTCATCCTTCTGAACTCCAACGAGTAAAGACCCAGTCTACTCAATCTATCATCATAAGGTAACCCCCTCATCTCCGGAATCAGCCTAGTGAATTGTCTCTGTACCCACTCCAAAGCTAGTATATCCTTCCTTAAGTAAGGTGACCAAAACTGCACGCAGTACTCCAGGGTGTGGCCTCACCAATACCCTGTACAGTTGCAGCAGGTCCTCCCTGCTTTTATACTCCATCCCTCTCGCAAGAAGGCGAACATTCCATTCACCTTCCTGATTACATGCTGCACCTGCAAACTAACTTTTTGGGATTCAGTGACCTCAGTCTTTAATAAGACACTCCAGAGTAAGGAACAGGCCTTCGGGGCCGGCTTATATACAGTGCTCCCAAGGGATGCTGGGATTCCTTGGGACTTCAGGGGATGCGCTCCCTGGTGGCGGAACATGGGAGTGCATGCTATACAGATACACAACATCACTCCCCCCTCAAAGTCAAAGTGAAAACTATTTACAAGTTGAGGCGATCGGGAGTTTTTCTTTCCCTGGTGGACCGCCTCGGTACAAATGTCTGTTCTGGTGTGTTGGCTGTGCCCTCGCTAGGCTGGCGTGTTGTTGGCCCTGCAGGGCTGCTGGGTGAGCCTGGCCTTGCTGGGCTGTTGTATGTGATGGGTTTGATTTCCTGGTCTGGGGTGGTGTCGTTGATCCTTTGGGTGGGTGTTGTGGGCTCGAAAAAGGTGGTGTCTGCTGTGGGTTGTTCAGGGCAGTCTGTGAACCGCAGCCTCGTTTGGTCCAGGTGCCTTCTGCAAATTTGTCCATAGTCTAGTTTGACTACAAACACTCTACTCCCTTCTTTAGCTATCACCGTGCCTGTGATCCACTTGGGACCATATCCATAGTTTAGCACATACACAGGGTCATTCAGATCAATTTCCCATGACACAGTGGCGCGACCATCGTTTACATTTTGTTGCTGCCGCCTGCTCTCTACCTCATCATGCAGGTTGGGGTGAACCAGCGAGAGTCTGGTTTTAAGTGTCCTTTTCATGAGTAGCTCAGCCGGGGGCATCCCTGTGAGCGAGTTGGGTCTCGTGCGGTAGCTGAGCAGTACTCAGGACAGGCGGGTTTGGAGTGAGCCTTCTATGACTCATTTAAGGCCCGCTCTGCCTGCCCATTGGAGGCTGGTTTAAACGGGGCCGGGGTGACATGTCTGATCCCATTGCGGGTCATGAATTCTTCAAATTCGGCACTGGTGAAACATGGCCCGTTGTCACTGACCAGTGTGTCAGGCAGGCCGTGGGTGGCAAATATGGCCCTCAAGCTTTCAATAGTGGCGGTGGCGGTGCTTCCCGACATTATTTCACATTCAATCCATTTTGAAAAAGCATCCACCACCACTAGTATCATTTTACCGAGAAATGGGCCCGCATAGTCGACATGGATCCTTGACCATGGTCTGGAGGGCCAGGATCACAAACTTAGTGGTGCCTTTCTGAGCGCGTTGCTCAACTGAGCACACACGCTGCATTGCCGTACACAGGACTCTAAGTCAGAGTCGATATCGAGCCACCACACGTGGGATCTGGCTATCGCTTTTATCATTACTTTACCTGGGTGTGTGCTGTGGAGATCCGAGATGAACGTCTCCCTGCTCTTTTTGGGTAGCGCTACGCGGTTACCCCACAACAGGCAGTCTGCCTGAATGGACAGCTTGTCCTTTCGCCACTGGAACGGCTTGATTAGCTCTTGCATTTCAACGGGGATGCTGGCCCAGCTCCCATGCAGTACACAGTTTTTTACTAGGGACAGCAGAGGATCTTGGTTGGTCCATGTCCTAATCTGGCGGGCCGTGACAGGTGATTTATCATTTTCAAACGCTTCCATGATCATCAACAAGTCTGTAGGCTGTGCCACCATCAACAAGTTTGCAGGCTGCGCCATTTCCACCCCTGTGGTGGGCAATGGTAGCCGACTGAGAGCATCCGCACAGTTCTCGGTGCCTGGCCTGTGGCGGATGGTATAGTTATACGCTGATAGCGCGAGTGCCCACCTTTGTATGTGGGCTGAGGCATTAGTATTTATCCCCTTGTTTTCAGCGAACAGGGATATGAGGGGCTTGTGATCGGTTTCCAGCTCAAATTTGAGGCCAAACAGGTACTGATGCATTTTCTTTACCCCGAACACACACGCTAATGCCTCTTTCTTAATCATGCTGTCGGCCCTCTCGGCCTTAGACAAGCTCCTGGAGGCATAGGCGACAGGTTGCAACTTCTCCGTAACGTTAGCTTGTTATAATACACACCCGACTCCGTACGACGATGCATCACATGCTAGCACAAGTCTTTCACACAGGTTATACAATACAAGCAGCTTGTTGAAGCATAAAATGTTTCTGGCTTTCTCAAAAGCAATTACTTGTTTTTTTTCTCCATACCCAGTTCTAACCTTTACGCACTAACACATGTTGGGGCTCTAAGAGGGTGCTTAACCCCGGAAGGAAGTTACCAAAATAGTTGGAGTCCCAGGAACGACCGCAGCCCCGTGACATTCTGTGGCCTGGGGCATTCCTGATAACCTCTGTCTTGGTGTCTGTGGGCCGAATGCCATCCGTAGCGATCTTTCTCCCCAAAAACTCCACTTCTGTTGCCATGAAGGCGCATTTCGACCTCTTCAGCCACAGCCCTGCGCGATCGAGTCGCTGGAGGACCTCCTCCAGGTTTTGTAGGTGCGTGACGGTGTCGCGACCCGTGATCAATATGTCGTCCTGAAATACCACCGTGTGTGGTACCGACTTGAGTAGGCTCTCCATGTTTCTCTGGAAGATCGCTGTAGCCGACCGAATTCCAAACGGGCATCTGCTGTAGATGAACAATCCCTTGTGCATGTTGATGCTGGTGAGGCCCTTCGAAGACTCCTCCAGCTCCTGCGTCATATAGGCCGAAGTCAGGTCGAGCTTGGTGAACATCTTGCCTCCTGCCAGCGTCGCAAATAAGTCGTCTGCCTTAGGTAGCGGGTATTGGTCCTTTCGCGAGAAACGATTAATAGTTACTTTATAATCGCCACAAATCCTGACCGTGCCATCACTTTTGAGTACTGGAACAATCGGGCTGGCCCACTCATTGAATTCCACTGGGGAGATGATGCCCTCGCATTGAATCCTGTCCAGCTCAATTTCCACTCTCTCCCTCATCATGTGAGGTACCGCTCGCGCCTTGTGGTGAATGGGTCATGTCTCTGGGGCCAAGTGGATCCGCACCTTCGCCCCGGAAAAGTTTCCAATGCCTGGCTCAAAAAGAGAAGGAAATTTGTTAAGAATCTGGGTATCTGAGGCCTCATCGACATGTGATAGCGCTCGGATGTCATCCCAATTCCAGCGGATTTTGCCCAGCCAGCTCCTTCCAAGCAGTGGGGGGCCATCACTCGGGACAATCCAGAGTGGCAGTTCGTGCACCGTGCCCTCGTAGGTGACCATGACCATGGCGCTGCCCAGGACAGTGATGAGCTCTTTGGTGTACGTTCTCAGTTTCGTGTGGATGGGGCTCAGGGGTGGTCTGAGTGCCTTGTTGCACCACAGTCTCTCAAACATCTTTTTACTCATGATGGATTGGCTAGCGCCAGTGTCCAGTTCCATGGCTACGGGTAAGCCATTCAATTTTACATTTAGCATTATAGGTGGACATTTCATCGAAAATGTGTGCACCCCATGTACTTCAGCATCTGCCTCCTCTCTCTGAAGCTCGAAATTGCTTTGATCCACCATGGACCGATCTTCCTCTGCCACGTGGTGGTTAGCAGGTTTAGCAGAGCTTGCAGCTCGTCTGCAAGCTCATTGGAGGTGCCCCATTGTTCCACAACTCTTGAAAACATATCCTTTGAAGCGGCATGAATAGGCTGAATGGAAGCCTCACAACACCAACAAGGTGTGAATTGCCTTGCATTCATCCTTTGTTGTGGACTCTGAGTCATCTGGGTCACCTGAGGCCTGCTGGCAATTGCAGACTCATGGTTTCTGCCCTGTATATTTCTGCTCGCAAACACGGTTCCAGTTAATTTATGAACATTGCTAGCACTTGTGTGCTGAGAGATTTGTTTAGTGTTATCACTGGTGGGCATAAACGCCTGTGCTATCGCAATGGCCTTACTGAGGGTCGGTGTCGATACAGTCAAAAGGTTTCGTAGAATGGTCTCGTGGCCAATGCCCAGTATAAAAAAGTCTCTGAGCATTTGCTCCAGGTAGCCATCAAAGTCACATTGTCCTGCAAGTCGCCTTAGCTCGGCGACGTAGCTCGCCACTTCCTGACCTTCAGATCGCTGGCACGTGTAGAACCGATACCTCGCCATCAGCACGCTCTCCCTCGGGTTAAGATGCTCCGAACCAGTGTACATAAGTTATGTGTGAGTTTCACCAGAGCCAGAAGATTCTTCATGAGGCTGTGGGTCGGTGCCCCGCAGACTGTGAGGAGGACCGCTCTCCTTTTTGCAGTGCTTTCTTCTCCGTCCAGCTCGTTGGCTACAAAGTACTGGTCGAGCCGTTCGACATAGGCTTCCCAGTCCTCACCCTCCGAGAACTTCTCCAGGATGCCCAGTTTGCTGCATCTTTGCGTTGGATTCGTGTACACGTCGCCAGTTATTGTGTTCCTAACACAGATGGGACTGCACACAGGGAGGTTAAACTAACAGTGACCTCAGTCTTTATTAAGACAGTCCAAAGTGAGGAACAGGCCTTATGGGCCGGCTAAAATACAGTGCTCCAAGGGATGCTGGGATCCCTTGGGACTTCAGGGGATGCACTCCCTGGTGGCGGAACATGGGAGTGCATGCTTTACAGATACACAATAGGTAGAATCCTAGACTCTTGTCAGTCTGAGCCTCCATGGTCATAGGGAAGCTGATAAAGTCCATCCTACATGCGTACAGGGCTTCAGTGACATGTCTAATGCAGCAATGTGTGGCATGCTGAGATATAGCGCAAATGTCGACCGCCGAGGTCTGAAAGGAACCATATGCGTAGAACGACAGTGCTGCGGTGACCTTGACCTCGACGGACAGTGATGTCCTGAAGGTGCTGGCAGGTTGCAGATCTGCCCTGATGAGCTCGCATAGCTCATTGATAACCACTTTGTGGAAGCGCAGTCTCCAAAGGCAGGTGTTCTCGGATAAGTCGAGGTAAGACTGCTTCTCCCTATAAGTGTGGGGTGTGTATGGTCTGGTCCTCCTCATCAATCTGCCACGTCTTAGATTGGGCACATAATGCTGTGGATTAGATGTTGTGCCATTTGCACTCTGCAGCATCTGCGTTGTAATGATGCAGGCTAAGAAATGGCTGGCCCCATTCCAATAACTATAAGTATAATGCCGATTGTTCACAAGCAATAAATTTCCCCATTAAGAACCTAAAGTAAAATCCAATCACCCACAGTATGATAACATGTCTGTTCCGATGGTCACATCACCTGAAAAGAACTCGAGTACACCCAAACTCCCCCGAAGTTGAAGCAGCCTTTTCAATGAAGTGACCTGCGATTTACAAAATGGCGTCCACGGTGCTGTGATTAGTTCAGAACAGTTCAACTTTTTCACAGTGATTTTTTTGGCGAGCGAGATTGTGCACGATATGTGTGCGAGGTGCTGAAAGTGACACTGGGCGATATACTGGGCTTTAGTTTTGGCAAATGTGATCTTTATGACAAAAAAAGGTAGGCGGTCGGTATTATTGAATCTCAGTGTTATTACATGCCGAAAGTAACGCTCGCCAATATTATGGGCGTTGGGTTCGCCCATTCTGATGATTCAGTCCAAACAAATTGGGTGGGCGGTATTATTTTTTCTCGGCGTTACGTACATACTGAAAGTAACGTTCGGCGATAAGTAACCGAGAAATGGGCGTCAGTTTCCATTTTGTGGCTAAATGGGCGATATATGGGTGTCACACCTCATTTCAGTGTTAAAATGGACGTTAAGTGGGCGGTATGCATGCAAAAACAATGGAAAATCTAGCCTCATGTTTTTAGGTCTGTTAACATTCACATTTTTAACTGTTTAGAAACACTTGTAATGAACTCGATTCTCACCCAGTTTATCTTTAAACAAAGGACATATTTATAATTTCACACATATTATCCATAATATTGACACTGACTTCATATTTACCATTTGGCCACTATTCATGTGTAAGCCTATAAGTTAATGTTAGCAAGCTGTTCAACTATGGAAGGCATCATAGCCACATTTGATCCTTTTCTCACCCTTGTCTGCACATGCATGTGTCACAAAAAAGGGAGATTTCTGTATTTCATCTCATGCAGTTTTGAAGTAACTGGAGTTAAAATGAAAGCCACCTTTCTTCAAAATATGAAATGAAGGTAGGAGATGAACTATGTGTGGGACTAGAACAGTTTGATTGATCTAGAAAATAATCAGGATAGAGGTTTTATTTTAGAACCTAATAACTAGGAAATGTTCCATAAGATTTAGTTCTAGCAGGAAATGCAAATTCTGTGGATTGAATTAGTATTTGCATCATCCTTGCGCTAAGAAGATCTACCAAGAGATAAAGCTGTTTGTTTCTGTCATGTATGTATGTAAACCTCAACTATATGTAAGACTTGCCACTAGGGGGCACACCTGTGGGAGACCTAAGGGTCACCTGTGCACCCTGGGCAAGCAGGTATAAAAGGCAATCCACCATGCTGCTTCTCCACTCTGGAGTCTGAATAAAGAGACTAAGGTCACAACACTATGAGCTTGCAATACAGTCCTGTGGATTTATTCTGAACATAACAATTTCCACCTCTTTTATGAAGCTTTTTGTCACATCCTTCCTAATATCTCCTACTTTGCTCAGTGCAATTGTTATTTGATTATGCTGCTGTGAAGTGCCTTGAGACATTTTTAAACTGCTCACTATTCCAGGATCATTCTGGAATGCAAAGATAATTCCTGGCTTCTTTTCTCTACTGCTCAGCATCTTCTTAAACCCCTCTCTCCTGTCTCCTCCATCCTCACCTCCAACGATAAGTGCTAGGAGCTCATGGACTTCTTTGTCTCTAAGATTGTGACCATCCGATCAGCTGCCTCTGCCACTTCCCTTCCTTTCTGTAGCCCACCAGGCCAAACTTTCTCAAAGGTTCCCCCCTGCCCTAGGTCTGAACTCGCATCTTTTTCCAATTTATCTCCGAACTCCCCTCATCCTGTCCATGAGACCCACTTCCTGCTCCATCGACCAGATTCCCACTAAACTGTTGACCACCCAACTTCCTTTATTGGTTCCCGTGTTAGCTGACATTGTCAACGGTTCTCTCTCCTCAGGTACTGTTCCCCCTCTTCCTCAAATCTGCCATCATTATCCCTCTCCTCAAAAAAAAACCTTGACACCTCCATCCTTGCAAACTACCGCCTCATCTCCAGCCTCCCTTGAACTTGTCGCCTCCCAAATCCGTGCTCATCTTGCCCGGAACTCCATGTTTGAATCCCTCCAATCAGGTTTCCGCCCCTGCCACAGTATCGAAATTACTCTTATCAAAGCCACAAATGATATTGTATGTGACTGTGACAAAGGTAAATGATCCCTCCTCATCCTTCTTCAGCCTCTGACACAGTTGACCACTCCATCCTCCTCCAACGCCTCTCCACCATCGTCTCGATGGGTGGGACTGCACTTGCCTGGTTCCATTCTTATCTATCTAATCGTAGCTAGAGAATCACCTGCAATGGCTTCTCTTCCCGTTCCCGTATCGTTACCTCTGGTGTCCCCTGTTGTGTATGGAGAAAGAGTCAGACGGAACACTGTGAGCTCAAAGTAAAGTGTGACCGTAGTCTTTTATTGCAGGTCTCCAGAGTGTCTCTCCAACCTGTGAAGCCATCTTAAATACCTGTGCTCCCAAGGGATTATGGGATCCCTTTGGACTCCAAGGAGTGAACCCTCTGGTGGCTGTACAGATAGTACATATATAACAACATTCCTCTCCAAAGTCAATAGTGTAACTATTTACAATGTGAGTCGATCTGGGGCCCTTCTTGCCCTGGCTGATTGTCTCGGTGTGAAAGCTGGTGTTGTTGAATCATTTGTTGGGCCCTTGCTGGGCTGCTGTGCAGATGACCTTGCTGGGCTGCCTGGTGTGTTGGGCCCTGCAGGGCTGCTGTGGATGATGGGTTCTGCTTCGTGGTCAACCGTGGTGTTGGTTGCCACTGGTGTGTGTGTTGGGGGATCAAAAAAGGTTGGGTCCAAGGTGGGTTGCTCAGGGTAGTCTGTGAATCTGAGTTTGATTTGGTCCAAGCGTTTCCGGTGAATGAGTCCATTTGAAAGTTTGACCCAAAACACCCTGCTCCCCTCTTTGGCTTCGACAGTGCCGGGAAGCCACTTGGGACCTTGTCCATAATTTAATACAAATACAGGATCATTGACTTCAATCTCGCGTGACACATTTGCACTATCATGGTATGCACATTGTTGAAGCCGCCTGCTCTCTACCTGTTCATGTAGATCAGGATGAACTAACGAGAGCCTTGTCTTAAGTGCTTTTTTCATTAGCAGTTCAGCAGGTGGGATCCCAGCAGCGTGGTCTCGTGTGGGAGCTAAGCAGGGCTCGGGATAGGCGAGTCTGCAGTGAGCCTTCAGTTACCCTCTTCAAGCCTTGCTTGATGGTTTGCACTGCTCTCTCTGCCTGACCATTGCACGCTGGTTTACACGGGGCAGATGTGACATGTTTGATCCCATTACAGGTCATGAATTCTTTGAACTCAGCACTGGTAAAACATGGCCCGTTGTCACTCACCAGGACATCGGGTAAGCCGTGTGTGGCAAACATGGCCCGCAGGCTTTCAGTGGTGGCAGCGGACGTGGTACATTATCTCACATTCAATCCACTTGGAGTACGCGTCTACAACCACAAGGAACATTTTACCCAAGAACGGGCCTGCATAGTCGACGTGTACCCTAGACCACGGTTTGGAGGGCCAAGACCATAAACTTAGCGGCGCCTCCCTGGGTACATTGCTTAACTGCGAGCATGTATATATCTGTGAATGCAGGACTCTAAGTCCGCATCGATACCGGGCCAACACACGTGGGATCTGGCTATCGCTTTCATCATTATGATGCCTGGGTGGGTACAGTGGAGGTCATTGATGAAGGTGTCTCTGCCCTTCTTGGGGACCACTACTCGAGTGCCCCACAGAAGGCAGTCTGCCTGTATAGACATTTCATCTTTGCGCCCCTGGAACGGCTTTATCTCTTCCTGCATTTCCACTGGGACATTGGACCAGGTCCCGTGAAGCACACAGCTTTTGACTAGAGATAATAAGGGATCCTGGCTTGTCCAGGTTTTGATGTGCTGGACAGTGACGGGTGATTGCTCACTCTCAAATGCTTCCATAACCATGGCTAGATCTGCGGGTTGCGCCATTTCCACTCCCGTTGTAGGCAATGGCAGCCTACTGAGAGCATCGGCGCAGTTTTCTGTGCCTGGCCTGTGGCGAATGGCGTAGTTGTATGCGGACAATGTGAGCACCCATCTCTGGATGGAGGCCGATGCGTTGGTATTTATCCCTTTACTCTCGGAAAACAGGGATATCAGTAGCTTATCATCAGTTTCCAATTCTAATTTTAGCCCAAACAGGTATTGATGCATTTTCTTTACCCCATAGACACACGCTAACACTTCTTTTTCAATCATGCTGTAGGCTCTCTTGGCCTTAGACAGACTCCTGGATGCATAAGCAATCAGTTGCAGTTTCCCAAAATCATTAGCTTGTTGCAATACACACCCGACGCCTTATGGCCCATCACATGCTAGTACCAAACGCTTACATGGATCATACAACACAAGCAATTTGTTTGAGCATAACAATTTTCTCGCTTTTACAAAGGCATTTTCTTGGCTTTTGCCCCAAACCCATTTGCCCCCTTTCGTAGTCAAACACGTAGTGGTTCTAGCAGGGTGCTGAGACCTGATAAGAAGTTACCAAGTATTTCAAGTGTCCCAGAAATGACCGCAGGTCCGTTACGTTCTGTGACCTCGGTGCGTTCTCGATTGCCTCCGTCTTCGTGTTGGTGGACCTGATGCCGTCCGCCGCAATTCTCCCTCCGAGGAACTCCACTTCAGGCGCCAGGAAAACGCACTTCGAGCGTTTTAACCTGAGCCCCACACAGTTGAGTCGACTAAGAACCTCCTCCAGGTTCAGCAGGTGCTCGATTGTGTTCCAACCTGTGACCAAGATGTCGTCCTGAAAGACCACGGTGTGCAGGACCGACTTCAGTAAACTTTCCATGTTTCTCTGGAATATCACAGCCACTGATCGGATTCCAAATGGGCATCTGTTATAAACAAAAAGACCTTTGTGCGTGTTGATGCAGGTGAGGGCCTTCGATGATTCCTCCAGTTCCTGCGTCATATAGGCTGAAGTCAGATCCAGCTTTGTGAACGTCTTTCCTCCTGCCAGCGTTGCAAAGAGGTTGTCGGCTTTTGGCAGTGGGTATTGGTCTTGCAGGGAGAAACGATTGATAGTTACTTTGTAATTGCCAGAGATTCTGACGATGCCGTCTCCCTTGAGGACTGGGACAATAGACAGGCCACTCGCTGAACTTGATCGGTGAAATGATGCCCTCTCGTTGCAGCCGGTCTAGCTCGATCTCTACCCTTTCTCTAATCATGTACGGTACTGCTCTCGTCTTGTGATGGACGGGTCGCGCTTCCGGAATTAGGTGGATCTGCACTTTTGCTCCTTGGAATTTCCCGATGCCTGGTTCAAACAGCGAAGGAAATTTGTTTAAGACCTGGGCACACGAAGTATCGTCAGCGGGCGATAGCGCTCGGACGTCGTCCCAGTTCCAGCATATCTTTTCCAGCCAGCTCCTGCCGAGCAGTGTGGGACCATTTCCCGGTACCACCCAGGGTGATGATGGCCTTGCATTCATCACCCTTGATGGTGGACTCTGAGTCATCTGCGGACGTGCAGCTGCAGGTATGTGTGACCTGCCCTGTATGTTATGATTCGAAAACAACATCACTTTGTTCACAGTACTTGTAGCAGCACTTTTGTGTTGAGAGATTTGCTTAGTATTGTCACTGGTGGCAATGAATGCCTGGGCTATCGCTAAGCCCTTACTCAGTCTCTACAGTCAAAAGCTTGCGTAGTATGGTCTCATGGCCAATGCCAAGTACGAAAAAGTCTCTGAGCATGTGCTCCAAATGTCCTGCAAATTCGCAATGTCCTGCAAGGCGTCTCAGCTCAGCGATATAACTCGCCACTTCCTGGCCTTCAGACGTTTTGTTGGTGTAGAACCGGTACCTCGCCATCACAACGCTTTCCTTCGGGTTCAAATGCTCTCGGATCAGTGTGCACAAATCATCGGACGATTTCTCCATGGGTTTCGCTGAAGTGAGCAGATTCTTCATGAGACCATACGTTGGTGCCCCACAGACGGTGAGGAGGATTGCTCTGCGTTTGGCAGTAATCTCTTCCCCATCTAGCTCGTTGGCCATGAAGTATTGGTCGAGTCGCTCCACAAAAGGTTCCCAATCACCTCCCTCCAAAGATTTCTCCAGGGTGACCACTGTTCGTTGCATCTTTGGGTTCGCTATCTGTATCTCGTCGCCAGTTGTTGTGTATGGAGAAAGAATCAGACTGAACACTGTAAGCTCAAAGTAAAGTGTGACCGTAGTCTTTTATTGCAGGTCTCCAGAGTATCTCTCCAACATGTGAAGCCTCCTTAAATACCTATGCTCCCAAGGGATTATGGGATCCCTTGGGACTCTGGGGAATGAGCCCTGTGGTGGCTGTACAGAGTAAATACAAGTCCACATATATAACATCCCCCAAGGATCTATCCTTGGCCCCCTCATATTTCTCATCTGCATGCTGCACCTGGGCAAAATCACCCAAAAGTACAGCAGCAGTTTCCACATGAACGCTGACAACACCAGCTCTACCTTACCACCACTTCTCTCGACCCCTCCACTGTCTCTAAATTGTCAGACTGCTTGTCCAACATCCAGTACTGGATGAGCAGAAATTTACTCCAACTAAATAGAATGAAATGTATCCTAGGCTGTTAAGAGAATCAAGGGAGGAAATCGCAGAGGCTCTGATCATCCTTTTCCAAACCAATTCCCACAAGTGTGATGCCGGAGGACTGACAATGCTGTACCGTTGTTTTAAAAGGGAGAAAGTGATAGTCCGAGTAATTACAGACCAGTCAGCCTAGTCTCAGTGTTGGGCAAATTATTGGAAAAATTCTGAGGGACAGAATTAATTGTCATTTAGAAAGGCATGGATTAATCAAAGACAGTCAGCATGGATTTGTTAAGGTACGGTCGTGTCTGACTAACTTGATTAAAATGTTTGAGGTGGTAACAAGGAGATTTGAAGAGGGTAGCGCATTTGATGTAGTCCACATGGATTTGCGCAAGGCTTTTGACAAGGTCCCGCATGGCAGACTGGTCATAAAAGATCATAGTATCATTAGATTTAGAAGTGATCATAGTATCATAAGGTTTAGATTAGCTACGGAAAAGAATCTGGAGCAATATAGAGTAAAAGGGTTTAATTGGAGGAAGGCCAATATCAGTGGGTTGAGAACCGATCTGTCCCATGTAAATTGCAATCAAAGCTTGGCAGGCAAAGTTATAAAGCTGCCTTTGAAGAGGGGGTGGTTCAGGTACAGGTGAGGTGCATTCCCACAAGGGGGAAAGGTAGGGCAACCAAAGTCAGAGCTCGCTGGATGACGAAAGAGATAGAATAAAATGAAGCAGAAAAAAAGCATATATGACAGATGTCAGGTTGAGAATACAAGCGAGAATCATGCTGAATATAGAAAGTTCAGAGGGGAAGTGAAAAATAAAGTAAGAGGGACAAAGAGAGAGTATGAGAATAGATTGGCAGCTAACATAAAAGGGAATTCAAAAGTCTTCTACAGGCATATAAATAGTAAATGGGTAAGCCGATTAGAAACCAAAAAGGAGACCTATGTTTGAAGGCAGAGGGCATAGCTGAGGTACTAAATGAATACTTTGCATCTGTCTTCACCAAGGAAGAAGATGCTGCCAAGTCATAGTGAAAGAGGAGGTAGTGGAGATACTAGATGGGATAAAAATTGATAAAGAGGTGGTATAGAGAGGCTGGCTGTACTTATAGATAAGTCACCAGGACCGAATAGAATGCATTTTAGGATGCTGAGGGAAGTTAAGCTGGAAATCGTAGTGGTAATGGCCATAATCTTCCGATCCCCCTTAGATACAGAAGTGGTGCCAGAGGTCTGGAGAATTGCAAATGTTACACCCTTGTTCAAAAAAGAGTGCAAAGATAAACCCAGCAACTACAGGCCAGTCAGTTTAACCTTGGTAGTGGGGAAGCTTTTAGAAATGATAATCAGGGACAACATTAACAGTCACTTGGACAAGTGTGGATTAATTAAGGAAAGCCAGTACGGATTTGTTAAAGGCAAATCGTGTTTAACTAACTTGATCGAGTTCTTGATGAGGTTACAGAGGGTTGATGAGGACAATGCGGCTGACGTGGTGTACATGGACTTGCAAAAGGCGTTTGATAAAGTGCCACATAATTGGCTTACCAGCAAAGTTGAAGCCCATGGAATAAAAAGGACAGTGGCAGCATGGATACGAAAGTGGCTAAGTGACAGGAAGCAGAGAGTAGTGGTTAACGGTTGTTTTTCAAACTGGAGGAAGGTATTCCCCAGGGGTCTATACTAAGACCACTACTTTTCTTGATATATATTAATGACTTGGACTTGGGTGTACAGGGCACAATTTCAAAATTTGCAGCTGACACAAAATTTGGAAGTACTTTGGAAGTGAACAGTGAAGAGGATAGTGATAGACTTCAAGAAGACATAGGCTGGTGAAATGGGCAGATGAAATTTAATACAGAAAAAGTGCAAAGTGACACATTTTGCTCGGAAGAACGAAGAGAGGCAATATAAACTAAAGGGTACAAGTCTAAAGGGGGTGCATGAACAGAGAGACCTGTGGGTATATGTGCACAAATCATTGACAGTGGCAGGGCAGGTTGAGAAAGCAGTTAAAAAAGCATACGGGGATCCTGGTCTTCATAAATAGAGGCATAGAGTACAAAAGCAAATAAGTTATGATTTATAAAACACTGGTTCGGCCTCAACTGAGTATTGTGTCCAATTCTGGGCACCTCACTTTAGGAAGGAAGTAAAGGTCTTAGAGAGGATGCAGAAAATATTTACGAGAATGGTTCCAGGGGTGAGGGTCTTTAGTTACGTGGATAGACTGGAGAAGTTAGGATTGTTTTGCTTGGAGCAGAGAAGGTTGAGATTTGATTTACATAGAAGTGTTCAAAATCATGATGGGTCTAGACAGAATAGATATAGAGAAACTGTTCCCATTGGCGGAAGGGTCGAGAACCAGAGGACACAGGTTTAAGGTGATTGGCAAAAGAACCGAAGGCGACATGAGGAAAAACTATTTTACGCAGCGAGTGGTTAAGATTCGGAATTCACTGCCTGAAAGGATGGTGGAGGCCGATTCAATCATGGCTTTCAAAAGGGAATTGGATTCGTACCTTAAGGAAAAAAATTGAAGAGCTACGGGGAAAGGGCGGGGGAGTGGAACTAGCTGAAATGCTCTTGCAGAGAGCCGGCATGTGCTCAACAAGCCAAATGGCTTCCTTCTGTGCTGTAACTATTCTATCATTCCATGATTCTAAAAGCCCATGAGATCAAAGGGAAAGTGGCAGTTGGATCCAAAAACTGGCTCAGTGGCAGGAAGCAAAGGGTAAGGGTTGACGGATGTTTTTGGGATGAAGGCTGTTTCCAGTGGGGTTCCGCAGGGCTCAGTACTAGTTCCCTTGCTTTCTGTGGTACATATCGAGGAGGAGTGTGATATTCTGGATGGAATAAATATAGTGAAAGAGGAAGTATTAAGGGGCTGAGCAGCTTTGAAAGTAGATAAGTCCCCAGGCCCGGATGAAATGCATCCCAGGCTGTGGAACGAAGTAAAAGAGGAAATAGCAGAGGCCTTGACCATCATTTTCCAGCCCTCTTTGGATCTGGGCATGGTGCCAGAGGATTGGAGCACTGCTAATGTAGTACCCTTGTTTAAGAAGGGAGAAAGGGATAGGCTGAGTAATTCCGGGCCTGTCAGCCTAACCTCAGTGGTGGGAAAATTATTGGATAAAATCCTGAAAGATAGCATAAATCTACATTTGGAAAGGCAAGGATTAATTAGGGACAGTCAGCACGGATTTGTTAAGGGAAGATCGTGTTTGACTAACCTGATTGAATTTTTTGAGGAGGTAACCAAGTGGGTCGATGAGGGTACTGCGTACAATGTAGTATATAACGTCCCACATGGTAGACTGGTCATGAAGGTTAAAGCCCATGGGATCCAGGACAAAGTGGCAAGTTGGATCCAAAATTGGCTTGGAGGTAGGAAGCAAAAGGTAATGATTGATGGATGTTTTTGTGACTGGAAAAATGTTTCCAGTGGGGTTCCGCAGGGCTCAGTACTGGGTCCCTTGCTTTTTGTGGCATATATCAACGATTTCGATTTGAATATCGGGAGTATGATTAAGAAATTTTCAGACGACACTAAAATTGGTTGTGTGGTTGATAATGAAGAGGAAAGTCATGGGCTGCAGGAGGATATCAATCTACTGGTCAGGTGGGCAAAGCAGTGGCAAATGGAATTTAATTCAGAGAAGGGTGAGGTGATGCACTTTTGGGAGGGCTAATAAGGAAAGAGTATAGACATTAAGCAGTAAACCACTTAATAGTGTAGATGAACAAAGGGACATTGGAGTGCTTGTCCACAGATGCCTGAAAGTAGCAGGCCAGGTGGATAAGGTGGTTAAGAAGTCATACGGAATGCTTGCCTTTATTGGCCGAGGCATAGAATATAAGAGCAGGGAGGTTATGCTTAAATTGTATAATACTTTGGTTAGGCCACAGCTGGAGTACTGCATGCAGTTCTGGTCGCCGTATTACAGGAAGGACATGATTGCACTAGAGAGGATGCAGAGGAGATTTACTGGGATGCTGCCTGGAATGGAGAATCTTAGTTATGAGGACAGATTGGATAGGCTGGGTTTGCTCTCATTGGAACAGAGGTTGAGAGAAGACCTCATTGAGGTGTACAAAATATTGAGGGGCCTGGACATAGTGGATAGTAAGAGCCTATTTCCATTGGTGGAAGGGTCTATTACAAGGGGGCATAGTTTTAAGGTGATTGGTGGAAGGTTTAGAGGGGATTTGGGGGGGGGGTGGGCTTCTTTACGCAGAGGGTTGTGGGGATCTGAAACTCGCCTGGAAGAGTAGTGGATGCAGAAACCCTCACCAATTTTAAAGAGATGGTTTAATGGGCACTTAAAGTGCCGTAACCTGCAGGGTTATGGACCCAGAGCTGGTAATTGGGATTAGACTGGATGACCTTTTGTTGGACGGCTAAGATATAATGGTAAGTACTGTAGGGAATAGAATATGGCCAGGATGATCTCCTGGACCAGTTTCGATCGCCTGGATGGGTCGGAGAGGAATTTTACCAGATTTTTTCTCCCTAAATTGGCCTGGGTTTTTATCTGGTTTTTGCCTCTCCCAGGAGATCACATTGCTCCGGTTGGGGTAGAGTGTAGAATGTTTCAGTATAAGGGGTGTCGTAGTTGTGTGAGGTGGACTGGTTGGGCTGGGTGCTCTTTGCCTTTCCATCATTGTTCATAGGTTTATATATAATCTTTGGGGCTGCTGACCAAGGGCCTTGCGGCTCTTTGTAGGCCGGCGTGGACACGATGGGCCGAAATGACCTCCTTCTGCGCTGTAAATTTCTATGTTTCTATGTTTCCATATCAATGATTTAGACTTCAATGTAGGAAGCATGATTAAGAAGTTTGCAGATGATACAAAAATTGGTTGTGTGGTTGCTAGTGAGGAAGAAAGCTATAGACTGCAGGAAGGTATCAATGGACTGGTCAGGTGGGCAGCAAAGTGGCAAATGGAATTCAAATAGGAAAAGTGTGAGGTATTGCAATTGGGAATGCCTAACAAGGCAAAGGAATACACATTAAATGGTAGGATACTGAGAAGTGTAGAGGAACAGAAGGACCTTGGAGTGCATGTCCACAGATCCTTGAAGGAAGCAGGAAAGGTAGGTAAGGTAGTTAAGAAGGCATACGGGATACTTTCTTTTACTAGCTGAGGCAGAGAATATAAGAGCAGGGAGGTTATGCTTGAACTGTATAAGACAGTAGTTAGGCCACAGCTAGAGTACTGCATACGGTTCTGGTCCCCATATTATAGGAATTATGTGATTGCACTGGAGAGTCTACAGAGGAGACACTAAAGTGCGTTCTGAGGAGATTTACGAGGATGTTGTCAGGACTGGAGAATTTTAGCTATGAGGAATGACAGGATAGGCTGGGGTTGTTTTCTTTGGAACAGAGGAGGTTGACGGAAGACTTGATTGAGGTGTATAAAATTGTGAGGGGCATAGATAGTGAATAGGAAGGACTATTTCCCCTGTAGAGAGGCTAAAACCAGGGGGCATAGATTTAAAGTAATTGGTAGAGGATTAGAGGGGAGTTGAGGAGAACCTTTTTCACCCAGAGGGTGAGGGAGGGTCTGTAACTCGCTGGATGAAAGAGTGGTAGAGACAGAACCCTCACCACATTTAAAAAGGACTTGAATATGCACCTGAAGTGCTGTAACATACAAGGCTGCAGACCAAGAGCTGGAAAGTGGGATTAGGCTAGATAGCCCTTTTTTACAGATGGGCCAAATAACCTCATTCTGTGCTGTAAATTTCTATAATTCTAAATATTGGGAAGACTGAAGCCACTGTCTTCCGTCCCCGCCACAAACTCCGTTGCTTAGCCACCGACTCCATTCCTCTCACTAGCATCTGTCCAAGGCTGAACCAGACTGTTGGCAACTTTGGGGGGGCAAAATGCCCCACGCCCCGATTGAGGGTGGTAACCTTCCGGGGCTGGGACTTACTGTGCCCGACCCGGAAGTCCCGCCCCCGACACGGAATTGGGCCGTACGCTCCTCAAAGGAAATGGAGCACTATCTCCAGCGCTCCCAGGGCAGAAGTGCGGCACTGAGTTCAGCATTGCGCGGAGCAAGCCAGCACTACGCAGGCGCTAATGCACTATGATGCCCTCCTCCCGACTCTGCATGACCCTTTGGTGGCTGCCACTGGGCCACCAGGGACGCGATCGACCGGGCCAGCAGCCCGGCACCCAAAACGGAGTGCCGGGTTGCATGATGGCGGCCCAGTCGACGTTAGAGCCGCTATTATCGGGCCGACCCAAGAGTCGGCCAACAAATAAAGATGGCAGCCTGGGACGCTAAAGGCCTCCCCTTTAAGGGGCGCCCAGCAGCGAATGTCCGCCAGCTTTGCTGGTGTTGACATCCGCCCACACCAGCCTTGTGACCTGCGGGGCGAAAAGGGGTCGCCACGGGGTCGGCGCACATGGCGATGATGTCATTGCTGGATGCGCGGTGGCCCGGGGCGCTAACCGCTGCGCTGCCAGGACAGCACCCCCAAACCTCGGGGCAACTTCCCGCGCAGCGATAGCGTCTCCCCCTCCCCCGGAAGTGCTAATGGGACTATAAAAAGGGGCAATTTCGCAACCTTGGTGTGATAGTTGGCCCTGAAATGAGCTTCCGACCAAATATCCACGCCATAACGAAGACCACCTATTTCCACCTCCATAATATCGCACACGCCTCAGCTCATTTGCTGCTGAAATCCTCATCCATGCCTTTGTTATCTCTAGACTGGACTATTCCAATGCATTCCTGATTGGCCTCCCACGTTCTGCCTACGTAAACTTGAGGTTATCCAAATCTCTGCTGCCCGTGTCCAACTCGCACAAGGTCCCATTCACACCAAGTCCCGTTCACCCATCACCTCTGTGCTCGCTGACCTACATTGGCTCCAGGTTAAGCAATGCCTTGATTTTAAAATTCTCCTCATTTTCAAATCCGTCCACTGCCTCACCCCTCCCTATTTCTGTAATCTTCTCCAACCTCACAACCCCCAAGATATCTGCGCCCCTCTAATTCTGGCCACTTGAGCAGCCCTGATTTTAATTGTTCAACCTTTGGTGGCCGTGCCTTAAGCTGCCAAGGCCCTCAGCTCTGGAATTTCCTCCCTTCAGATGTGACGTTAAACTGAGGCCCCGCCTGCTCTCTCAGGTGGACGTAAAGGATCCCAGGGCATTATATTGAAGAAGAGCAGGGGAGTTATCCGCGGTGTCCTGGCCAATAGTTATCCCTCAATCAACATAACAAAAGCAGATGATCCGGTCATTATCATATTGCTGTTTGTGGGAGCTTGCTGTGCAAAAATTAGCTGCCGTGTTTCCTACATTACAACAATGACTAAACTTCAGAAAGTACTTCATTGGCTGTAAACTGCTTTGGGACGTCAGGTAGCCATGAAAACTCTATATAAATGCAAGTTATTCTTTCTTTTTCCCTAAACCTCTCTGTCTCTCTACCGCTCTTTCCTCCTTTAAGATGCTCCTTAAAACCTACCTCTTTGACCAATCTGCCCTAATTTCTCCTTATGTGGCTCGGTGTCAAATTTTGTTTCATAACACTCCTGTGAAGGGCCGTGGAATGTTTTACTACGTCAAAGGCGCTATATAAATACAAGTTGTTGTTGTTATTAAAGGTGCTTTTTAATTGCAAGTACAGGTAGTTGCTGTTTCACCCAGACTGTAAGAAATGCATTTTAAAGAGGCTATTTTAATGTCTTATAGACTAATTTCAAATTCTATTGTTTTTCAGTATTATTCTGATTTATCATTTGGCTTTGGTGTATTCATTAATACGTAAATAAATCTTTGGTGTATTAATGGGCTTCCTAAGTGATCTCAGGTGAACATTATACCAAATTTAGTGGTAATTGTAACTCCTCGACACTCTGTCCCATACATGGCATGGTATAAGAACACAGGATTTAGATTATTGGACACTAAATCACTTATGGAAAGCACTGTTTTGCCACAAATACAAGACAAAATTATTGGGAAGAAGACCAAGCTAGAATAACATTTCTTGGCAAGAATCACTGGATAGTGATCAGGAACAGGTACCTTACTTGATCTTTTCCCTCCCTAATCAGGGACACTGAGGCAAATTCTAGTGCCCAACACCTGAGATAGCTTCAAATCTGGGACACTTCTGGTCCACTTAGCGCAGTAGTACACCATTTGCTATATTTCCCAATATAAGAAAAAGTTATTTTATTCTCCCTTCAAGAGTCTCAATCTTGCCTGAAGTAGCCTTTAAAATTTATATATTGTAAGTGGTACCAGGCAAAGAGAATATATTTCAGTTCTCCTACTATACACAGTAGTAATTTGATGATTTTACTGGAACCCAGAACTGCATGTGGCTTGCAGCTGACAAACTGATAATCCTAAAGTTCCACAATGATCAATGTATTGCTCCAGTTCACATAAGCGCTCTTCCATTGTTGCATCTCAATATTAAATCTATTCCGGTATCTTTTTATATTGTTCTTCCTCATTATAACATGCAATTTTGGGGAGGTAGCGAATTTGCCTGCTATATTCTAGGGCACACGGTAACCAAGAACATCTCTGTGAATCATTCAATGCAAAAGGTATTCATTTGTTGCTATGTCAAAGTGTAGAAAATGTAAAACAAAAACAAGCTCCTCTTCCACATGGCTGGAGTTCTGTCCTCAGTGGACTATGATTTCAACTGCAAATTAAAAGATATTTAAAAGGCAGGTTTGCAGCAAAGAAATTAATCATGTGGTACCTTCTCACTTTAATTTTCTCTTCTTTTCTCACCTCTTGTCCCCAAGGCTAGGGACTCATTCCATAGGTGCTGCCAGCTATCTGGTACAAAGTGGTCACTGTCAACTTAGTTAGTGGGTGTCAGTAGGTTATTTCTCCATGGAAGGAATGACAGCCGACCCCTCGCTCTCATCTGATATCTTTGCACTTGCAGAGGTTACTGTGCAGGGAACAGAAACAGGAACTTGGGCTACTTGTTTTCTGCTCTAGTCCAGGGTGCTCTGGCCATTGTTGTACCCTGTATCTAAAACTGCTTCAGTTGAGATCATCTAATTCAGCAGGGATCAAAGCAGTGATTTTACTAGTCTGTATGGCTCAATAATACACCATGTGGTGCATGTACCTAATGAGCTATCAAGAAAATCCTCTAGCCCCCCAATATCATCTTTGCCAGCATTACCCAAGTATTTGGTTATGATACTAGAATATTGAGTAAATTATACAATATGTTAGCAGGTAGATTTGACACCTGTGATACTTGAGAAGAAAATGCATTTGATAACTTATAGTTTGTAATTAAGACACTAATACTAGATTGCACTAAACCACTTATGAAAGAGAATATTTCCACAAATTAAACCCTTGAAGTTTTTCTTAAATTGATTTTCAACTCTCTACAAGTGCCTTACTGTTGTAAGGGATGTTGCACAATTACAATCATTTTAATTTCTAAAATTGTAACTGTTATCCTTGACCATGATAAACTGGAAGTTTAAAAAAAATCCAATAACAAATTGGCAAACGGCAATCAGTTCTGCTCCCCTTCCCCAGCAGCTGTATGACTACTCCCATTTCTCCTTTTCCAATCATTAATTTTGTGCTCCAGTGCCTTCGAATACGCAATTCACTTTAATACAAAACTATTCATTTGAAATATTCTTTTCATCTAAACACATTAGCCCAAAATTTGCAGTAGAAGTAACACGCTCCCTAAGCAGTAAATCAGACAGTAACTTCCAGCGTCTGCTCATGCGCAGTTTAACGTGATAATCATTGCCGGAATTTTTCATGTCGGGTTGGGTGCATGCAGGCGACATTGCGGGTCGGGAACGTGATGTTCTGAGCAATGGGCTACTCAGAGTGACTTTCACTTAATAGCCCTAATTGAGTCATGCATGTTTTCCGACCCTATTAAATAGTGCAGGTCGGATGACATCATCAATGTCTTGTTTCCAGCACACATATTTAAAGCAGCCTTGCACTGAACTCTGATATCTGACTTAGATTTTGAAATTTGATTTGATTTGCTATTACCATACAAAAGAAGAAGACTGAAATCATTTGAAGGTTGCCAGAGGAGGGTGGAAGGTGACAAAGAAAGGTCACAGTAGTGTTAGAACTTTGGAAGGATGGACAGCCAAAGGCAGAGGGCTGCACCACACTTCTCTGTTTCATCGCTGCATTGCTGGTGGAGGCTGTCAGAGCACGCAAGGAGGTCGTTTTCCCTGTTAATAGGCAAAGGAGACCTCCACAAGAAACAAAAAGAGCCTGGCTGGATATAGCTGAGGAGGTCAGCAGCAGGGATGTGGTGAGGAGGACCTGGATACAGTGCAGTAAGTGCTTCAGTGATCTCATGAGGTCAGGAAAGGTGAGCTCAATGCCACACTCACCCTTGTCCTGAAGTATCTGTCAACACATCCCCATCACTCTGCCTTCCCAAGCCTACTCCTGCACATTATTCCTTACACCAACATACCTTGCATAGCCACCTGTCTCTGTCTGTCTATCTACATACTCACATCCCCATCTGACTAACCATCCGTCATACTTCTTTCTCTCCTTGCAGAAGAGAGATCACAACAACAGAGAGGGGAAGAGAATCAGAGGTGGCCCTTTAGTATTCGCACATCTTACAACAGCAGAGGAGACAGCTCTGGAAATTTCAGGAGCTCGAGAGATGCTTGCATGGGAGATGGAGAGAGGGGCGCATCTCAGCAACCTGGTGACAGAATCACATCTCATAAAGACACATGGCATGCAGCAGTCACCCATAGTGACTCACGTCAGCAGCCAGTGACATGTCATCATATGCATAATCAAAACATTACCCATTCTTATTATAACTCTTCTAATTCCTCTCTTTACTCTCCCACAGGTCCATCAACTGCCTCCTCCACTGTCCAGCCGGAGGAAGGCAACCCCTCAGATGAACCTCCAGCCTCTGAGGGTGCACCATCAGACGACCCAAGCGCATCCAGCACCAGTGCTGAAACACACACATCAGTGTGTCCTTTGCGCCATAGAATAAGTTGTCACCTGGTGTTTCAAAATTCACAAGTGAGAAAGAGCAGGTGTTGACAGGGACAGCAGTGGACACTTCTCGCCAGAGGGCGCAGGACACTACAAGCTCTGTTCAGCTGCATGCAGACGCTCAGCCTCAGGGGCCATCAAGAAAGAGGGTGATCTTGGAGAGGCAGCAACAATTGGATGAGGCTTGGGTCTTGTCCATTTTTGCCTCAGACCTTGGAAGTGGCTTTGTCACTTGGAGTGAATGGTAACACATTATTTAACCTCGAGCATTGGGGCTTTGGGTGAGGAATGGCTTGGTCATTGCAGGGATCCTTTATGGTGTTGTTGGGGTGAGGAACTTAGTAGAGCATGTGGCAGGCATGTGGCTGCATTGGAGCAAGTTAAGTAAATCTGGTCATGATGAGGTCATCCCCGGCTTCCTGGGCAGCAATGTGCGATGTTGCTTATGCCATTTTCATCTCAGGTTCTTCCTCCTCCTCCTCCTGCTCGTTTTTCACCTGCTCGTCCTCCTCCTCTGACGAGGCTGTGTGCTGTGCACCATGCTACACCTGCAGCTCCAAGCAGATGACGATGATTCTGGAGACACTGGCAGGTGTGTACTGAAGGGCTCCTCCAGATCTTTCAAGGCATCTGAAGCGCATCTTCAGCATGCCTATTGCTTGTTCTATGATACATCTGGTGGAGATGTGGCTTTCATTATAACGTTCCTCAGCCTCAGTACTTGGCCTCCTCAGTGGTGTCCTGAGCCATGTCTTCGGTGGATAGCACTTGTCTCCAAGCAGCCAGCCGGTAAGTCTGTTTGGAGGTGTGAAGAGCTGAGGGAGGGTGGACTGGCACAGAACAAAAGAGTCGTGACAGCTGCCAAGGAATCTGGCGCACACATGCATAATCATCTTTTTATGGTTGCAGACGAGCTGCACATTGAGGGCGTGGAAGCCCTTGCGGCTCACCATCACTCCAGGGTGCCTTCATGACCACATGTGTGCAGTCGATGATGCCCTGCATTGGTCGGAAGTCAGCCGGAGCCACAAAGCCAAGTGCCTGCTCCGTAACACTGGCCTCATCAGTGGCAAAGTTGATATAATTTAGATATATATGACTTAAATAAAACATTTAAAAATTCAAAATTATACACATACACTTTAAATGAATTTATGCAAATATTGGCCCAGATTAAGATGTTTAAAATTATTTATCAAAAACTAAAATTTTTATTGAGGTTGGTGCAATGAAGAAACTTATGAATAAAATTGCAATTCAGTAGTGTATATTTATTAGAATTCTGTACATTGTTTGGGATTCCATTGAATATCATTAGGAGATTCCCTTTGTAAATGATTGCAATGGAATTCTCCTTTGTCACTGGAGGACCAAGCCCATGTGATCCCATGTGAACAGCCTGCATCCCTGGGATGCATGGGCCTTTACACTGCTGTCTGACTGGAGGAGGCCTGAGACCGCAACTCTTTGTAGCCTGGGTGCCAGGAAGTACTTTTGGAATTGTTTCACAATTTCCAGGCCAATATTTTAAAAAACTTTTTCTTTGTCTCTTTCATCGCGCTCTCCTAATCCCATCTTTCTTTTCCTCTCTTTCTGTACCTGATGTGACATTAAATTAACTATTCTAACTTACACTTCCTGGTCTAGACACTGCATGGCTCAGTTCTTCAATCTGATTGGTTAAGAAGACACACCATTGCTTGCTAGATCCCAGATGCCCTGTAGAGGGTTCTGCGCTGTTTGACTCTCTAATAACCACATGTTCCACTGCAAAAGCCCACAAAAGGTCTGTGGAAATCTATAACTGTAATGAATAGCTAGCTCTGTTTGTTTGCCGCTGACTGCAAAATCCGGATTAATGTTTAATTATGATGGAAAACTGGTAGCAGAGGTTACTGGAATAAAATCTATACTGAGCCAGGCATATTACTTACTTACTCATGAAATGTTAAACCCAAATCTTTTAGTGGTTTTATATGCAATAATGAATGAGAACCTGTGCAACATAAACGGTTTACCACATTATTATTTTACCACAATGTAAAACAGAATGGTAAAACAATGGTGCAGCAAAATGATGCTTTTACAGTCGACTCCTGTTAATTTGAAAGTGATTTTGCTTGAACAAAGATTACATTTGCCAGTAATTCAAGTTAAGCAATTTATTAAAATACAGGAGGCGTTTTGTACTAAATAACAGTTGAATCAATAGATAATTCAAATTATGCAACTCTGAATTAATAAAAGTAGACTGTATATGCATACTTTTAAGTTAATTCTTATCATGATATTCTTTATCCTCTTCTCTAATTTATAAGCCAGAAAAAGCTTATAAATTAGTGAAGAGGATAAAGAATATCATGATAAGAATTAACATAAAACATTAAAAATGAAAATCTGTAACTGTAGCTAAATATTTTCCAACTGAGTTCAAATTTAGAATGGTAATTTGTCACACTGACAGCAGGCAGGACCATTATGTAGGTGCTGATGGCACAATTATGAATCTAATGTCAACATTCTTAGTTTACCAGGATATTATGCTGTTGCAGTAATGAATTATATTGTTTAAACTGATTCAACAGTAATCAGATTACTGGAAAACCATTGTTCTATGTCACTGTGGCCAGAAAATCTCCAGCAATGGCTTCTCTTCCCACTCACGCATCATTACCTCTAGTGTCCCCCAAGGATCTGTCCTTGCTCCCCTCTTATTTCTTATCTATATGTCCCTTGGCGATATCATCCGAAAACACGGAGTTAGTTTCCACATGTACACAGACGACATCCAGCTCTACCTCTCCATCACTTCTGTCGACCCCTGCTTGGTATCTAAATTGTCAGATTGCTTATCCAACATCCAGTACTGGATGAGCAGAAATTTTCTCCAATTAAATATTGGGAAGACCGAAACCATTATCTTTGGCCCCCGCCACAAACTTCGTTCCCTAACCACTGACTCCATCCCTCTCCCTAGCATCAATCCGAGGCTGAACAAGACTGTTCGCAACCTAGGTGTCAAATTTGACCCTGAAATGAGTTTCCAGCTACATATCCGTGGCGTAACTAAAACCGTCTTTTTCCACTTCTGTAACATTGCCCGCCTCCGCCCCTGCCTCAGCTCTTCTGCTGCTGAAACCCTCATTCATGCCTTTGTTACCTCTAGACTTGATTACTCCAACTCATTCCAGGCCGGCATTCCACATTCCACAATACATAAACTTGAAGTCATCCAAAACTCAGCAGCCCGTGCACTAACCCGCACCATCACCCCTTTGCTTTCTGACCTACATTGGCTCCCAGTTAAACAACGCCTCGATTTCAAAATTCTCATCCTTGTTTACAAATCACTCCATGGACTTGCCCCTCCCTATCTCTGTAATCTTTTTCAGCCTCACAATCCAACAAGATGTCTGCACTCCTCAAACTCTGGCCTCTTGAACATCCCTCATTATAACTGCTCAGCCATCAGTGGACGTGCCTTCAGCTGCCTGAGCCCTAAGCTCTGGAACTCCCTCCCTAAACCTCTATGCCTCTCTACCTCTTTTTCTTCCTTTAAGACGCTCGTTAAAACCTACCTCTTTAAAAACAAGCTTTTGATCATCTGCCTTAATTTCTTCTGTGGCTCGGTGTCAAATTTATCTGTTTGTCTGTAACACTATTGTGAAGCACCTTGGGATGCTTTACTATGTTAAAGGCGCTATATAAATAAAAGTTATTATTATATGTGCTACACTGGGCTCTGATCATTTTGCTTTTCAGGTTAAAACTTTGTAGCCACTGTGGCTAAGGATCATTTAGACATTTTAGCCAACTGGAGGAACAATTGTAACAAAGCTTTAATTACATTTTTTACTGTATAAATTTTCTGAAAGAAACTACTATCATAATTGTAAATGCTGTCTCTTTTGATGGCTTAGTTAGTTAAAGAGACTGTGCTGTGTTATACCATGCCATACAAACAAAATGTTTCAGATTTGATTTATGGTCCCTGCTGAGTCAGCTTCTCAGGTGGGATGCAACAATTGGCCTCAAAAGCCCTGGGATAGGAAGGCAAAAAAAATAATTAGTTCACATTCCTACTCTAATTGCTATCTGAGAACTCCAGCTGGAAGATACAGTTGTTTGAGGAGAGGATAAGGCTTGGTTGTGATGCCTTCTATGGTTGAATAGCCAGCTGACACTGATAGTTTGGCATACAAATAATAACCAGTTGGGCTAGATACCGGAGAGCTGCAGATGCCATGGAACTTTATGCAGCAGGAGTCAGTGCCTTCATGTGAGTGGAGGAAAGAGAAGAGAAAGGAGTAAAAACTGCATTTGTAAATAAATTAAGGCTTTTCCTTTGTTTATTTACACAGTGTGATTAGTTTAATAGTCCAGGTGAGGAATTAGTCAGGCTGTTTCAATCAAAGATAAGCCATGGCACAAACAAACCTTTGTCTTTCTTTGAAGGGTCACTGAGCTGATTTTACCTTGCAATATTTTGGATTTGATTTTCCTGAAATACTTTACAAATTTGCTTATATATCAGCAACTTTGATCTAAGTTCACATTATATAGTTATGGAATTTACAGTAATTTTCAAAGGGTTGCTCAATTTCAACTTTTTGAAACCTACAATCCCTTTTATAAACTGATCTGAAAAAGAAAAAATATACAGGAAAATGACACATACAGTGGTTATGTTTGGTAATCCTGGACTTAATCTGTTAACACTAAAAATACTTCATAGTTGGATACATAGGTGTCCTATCAATCTTGAAAAATAAATGTAAATATGGAAAATTATATGTATGGCTCCAAATACTGTAATTTTTTTTTTAAAAGAGAGAAATAATTAACCATTAAACAATTTAACTTTCCCCACCTGAAAACCTTGGACTCTGGCTAAGTACTCTAGCTGCTGAGAGGGTTGTACTGCTGAACAGGGGGAAGTAGGTGTTTTTCCTTTCAAGCTTATAGCTTCTGCAGTCGGGGATGTCCCATTCAACAGAAGCTCCCTCGCAATGGTTGCTGTGTTGCTGGTGGTGCTGAAGAATGAACTACATCCTTGGTTTATTTCTTTAGATGTCAAATAGTTCATTGCAGGAGCTGCTTTGTTACGACTTGCTTCCATCTCTTGATAAATATCAGGAGAGAGGTGGAGAATTCCCTTCTGGGCTGTAAATGAAAGAAGATAAGTGTCATATTATTACATTCTTTATTTTCTACAAGGAGTTTTTCTATAAACTTACTGCATTTTAGGAAATTGTTTTTGCAGATTTATTAACAGCAACTAAATACAAAAAAATCTGAAATATAGCAACTACTGTAGCAAACACCTGGATAACTTAAAATTCTATAATGTAAATTTACCATAATTTAAAAAAAATCTTGGAATGAAAAAGCTTTGTTCTTTATCCTATTACTAAAATTTGCAGTTTGAACTTGTATTTTGCTCCAATATATCTTTACTCTGTGATTTCAGTAAACGTATATTGTGTCTTACACATTTATGGTTAACTACACTGGGTATTACATGTAATCTGTCTTCCAGAAGTGCTGAAATAGCACTTGATCTAGTGGCAAATGAAAACATTTGTAATACTGCCTATTCTATTTCATATACTGTTAATCTTATTATAGATGTTAGCTAGCTATCAGTTTGATTTTAAACATTTAAAGATGTTGGGGATCATTTTCACCGTCACCACTTGGGCAATAAAACGGCAGAGTGGATAACCCACCTATTTTAGAACCCGCCCAATTTTCATTCCATTGATTTTAGTACGGTGAAAATCAAGTGGGTGATGCACTCCACCAGTTTATTGCCCAAGTGGTGAAGGTGAAAATACCCCCACAGTATTCCTTGACTGATGTTGCTGGTAGGACTGCTAATATTGCAATTCTACCACCACAAATTTGCTAACCTAAAATTAATTTCAAGTAAGTTAGTGCTCCATATCTCTGTGATCAGTGTTTATGGTTTTCCTTATTGAAAATCCCTACAAATATTAGCTGAAGATTGAATTCAGGTGCTTTATTATTCCCTCTTCTAGGTCTCTGCTGAGTATGAGATCATGACTAGCCTGTAACCAGCCTCTAAAAAGATTAGTAATCCAATGCTGCAGACCAGATGAGCTGCAAGGGGATCAATTGCCTTGTGTCAGTTCAGCACATGTAGCCCACACCATTCAACAATTTAGAAAAAGGATGTATGCAGGGTCAGTCAGGTTCTACTCATCAGTGCTAGCACTTAACCACAGAGTCACCCTCCCCATTAAAAATATGACATTTAATAAAGTACACTGCTTTATTGTAGAATCTTTTATTGATTTCCATGGAAACAAAGCTTCATACATAATTAAATTTGGCCAATAAATGTGGCTTTGCACCTTTTGGAAAAAGCGCCATGGACTAAATTAATTGAAAACAGAAGTTAATAGCATATATGTATAAAGGCATGATATGCACTTTCTGACATTACAAAGATACTGATAAAAAGTTTACACCACAAGTTTAGCATTAGGAACAAGAAACAATTTTTGCTTTTCTTTCAAAATTAAACCTTAACCAATTCAATATAAGTAACAATACCGCACAAATTACTACCACATGAAGTGCTGCAGCCTGTTACTCGGTTACTAAATCAACAACTAAAAGTTAAGAATATTGCATTATTTTCTAAAGTTCTGTTTATAGCAGAAAAGATTGCTCTGTAGAAAAACAGTAATACTGCCAATACTTGAAAGAACTTTGAGGGGAGGTGGCCATTAACTGTATGTAGAGAAATGTGCTAAAAGTTTCACCTATACCATGTGACTATCTTTTTCACCATCATGTGCTAACATTACTAAAGTCACTCAGTCTGTTTTTCACCTACAACAAATGTCCTTTTTACACTTGGGGCAGACGATGCTATTACTTTCATGCTGTCAACTTGTTGATCTGGAGAGGTACTTCAGAAAATGTGACAATCAGGGAACAAACAAGACTGATCCTTATTGTGCATCTTACATGGCTACTTTTGTTTATCAAGTGATAAAGACAACTGAAATTAGTTTTCCTGGGCATGTCCAAGTCTAACACTCTTCCGCTTCTTCTCATGCCCTTCAGATTATTTTTCTCACACATTTACTAAATATAACCTAATTGCAACACAGTGTTTCTTAATTATTGCCTTGGAGAGTTTTGACCTTGTGAGTACTTGTGAAATAAAACTTGATATAATGCTAAAATATTTGTAGCAACTTAAAGGAAATAACTTTTTTGTGTCTAGGTTTGGGTTCTTGCACCTCAGAGTCCAGGTCTAATTTTGAATATTTATACTTGTTTCAGATGAAACTGTGGCAGCGACACTGGTACATAATTACCAATGAGTAATTAGTACTTCATGTCTGTTCTTCACAAGGCACTAACTGGGCTTAAGAATCTTAAGACTTACTTGGGCCAACATTTCATAACCCTACAATTTTGTTGTTGCTGAAATGACTATTAAAGAGAGAATTGAGTTAATCTAAGTTGTGAATGGTCTTCCTCATGTCTGAATGTAGTTCAAAATGTATGTACAATAGAACATACCAATATCCTTAAGGGAAAAACACATTGGGAGTCTTCATTTTAAAAATTTTGTGCCATTGTGTGACTATTTTGATTAGGTGTTCTTTTACAAATAACATCCTGAATTATTTTGACCAGAGAAAGCAATCAAGTCAACCAGAGTAGGGGCAGCAGGAAAATGTAAACATATACACCAATAAAAATAGCTTGAAGTAGCACTCAGTAAGAAAAGGAATCAATAGGTAAGTTAGGCGAGAGCTTTATATGTAGAGTTTGAACAGAAGGCAAGTCCAAATCTACAGTAAGTAATCTAATATTATTCCTCATTCAGTCTCTAAATACAAAGTAGTACAAAAACTGGAGATGGTACTCATAAATGTTGGGACCAACTTACAGAGTCCTCTGAGTTGTCACATCACAACTTAGTGAAAACATCTGAGTCACTCCAACAGCTGCGTTACAGAAAGAATAGAGAGAAACCCTCCACATGCTGATCCAGAAAGTGCCTATGGCATGAGAAGAATGGGTTATGTTTCCAAGTGGTTTCTGGCCAACTACGAAACAACAAAAGGAGATAACTTTTACTAGCCATTTAACTCTATTTAGTATGGTTTTGTCCCCATAAGAAACAAGTAATTGTCTTTGGTGTAATATTCTTAGATTTATTCCTATAGAAAGCTAAAAACTCCTCAATAAAGTGATACTTTCTTTAGGTAGAAGAAATGAGAGGCAGAAAATTCAACACTGTAATTTCCTGTGATAAAATAAATTAAAACCCAGAAAAATCCATAAGAAGAATGTCTTATGTTATCTTATAACTTTCTGATTGAATGCCAAACAAAATAGTGAATGTACCTTACCAAACACATGACATTGACTAAACCTGCATGCCAAAATAAGGCTTGGTAGAAACTCAAGTAAAAGAAACTTAAGGTTGTAAGAAACAATAGGGCAGATTTTGTGATATAGGTGCAGTTTACAACCGAATGGTTTGATAAGAGTGTTATGCTGATCCAAAGTGAAATGTACTATTTACCGCAAATTTACCATGCTCAGCTCATTATCATATTTCTGCATAGTACAGGTACAGATTTGAATGCGTGGAGGGAGAAGACTAATGGTGGGAGTGGAATATTGACTTTGCAGGAAAGTGACGGTGTAGCCCAGCACCTGTCCCCATTTGGTGGCTGTTGAAGTAGAGGCAACACTGCCTGAGATGGTTGCAAGAAAATTGGTCAGCATTGCAGCAATATTGTGACCAACTGAGTCCACAGGAAAAAATATTTAAAAAAATGTATTTGAAATCTCCTGTATTGCCTAGCGCAATCAATTAGGCACACAGGCCCTTCATTTTATAATCCCCATTCCTTAGCAATGCTGGATGGCAGGAATGTAATGGCAATCCTGACCTTGCTAAGGTGTGAATGATATGAAATATGCCGCATGACGCTTTCCTGCTGTTACCCATAATTTGCATTTGGCTGCCCAAATATGGGCAGACTTATTCAATGTCCACTATCATGTCAGGATGAAAATCCCAAATATGGCAAAAAATCCGAGTGGAACAGCTCCATGCCATAATTCTGAAACTGCAATTTCCTGAAAACAGGTGTAAATACAGAGTAAATTTTTCTCACAAAGATGGGTGGTATGCAGAAGTAACCACCACATGGCCTCTTGGTAATCTAGGTATCAGGTTGTAATTAGAAAGTGTAAACAAAACAGACTTAATGTTCAATGTTAGAAATACTCCATTATGATTACATAGTTCTCACATTTCACCTCCCATCAGCATCCAGTGTCACAAACAGTCTGTCCATAGTGGTGTGCTTTTAGTATCTTTTACTTGTATCTGGACAATTGGATTATCATAGCTCCATTTCAATTCTATGTATCAAAAGGTGGCTGATGAATCTTGAGCATTTTAGAGATACAGGCTAAAAACAAAATCCCTTACAGGAACTACCTTACTTAGAAGCCTGTCCACATTCTTTCTAGCACCAGAATGCTTCAGGATTATACATCTAATATACTTTCATCACCTAGCACAAAATAGCTTAACTCCACATTTGTGTCCTCAAAGCAGCTATGTTCATGGTACTTCGTAGTACAGTTTTTCACTGGACTACTGTCATTAACCTGTTTTGCATATTTATCCCTGAAACACACACTATATCCCAGGAGATTGCTTGCAATAAGGCTGATGCACTGAAATAGTGGCCTCAAAAAGACAAACATATTCTGTGGGTTCCATTTGCAATCTCCAGCCCTGTCTCTCAGCATGGTGAACAATGACTTCCACATAAGCACACATCTTGAAAAGCATGGTCCCATTGAGTGGGGATCCAAACACACACCTCTTGACAAATAAATTGGCTCAAACTCTTGAGCATTTTGGTTAGCCCTCCAGCTAGTCACAGGTCACTTCCATAACAAAGTATAAAGGGCTAGACTTTCCACTTTCTTGCTAAGGCCGAAAAAAAGGGGCCTTGTTCCAGCGATGCGGGACCTATCGCCCGTGCTGATCGCCAGCTCAAGGCCCATTTTTTTTTTTTGCGATTTTCCACTCGGCCTTACCCCAGCGATGTCAAATGGGCGATGTGATTTCTCGGCAATCTCACAATCGGCCAAAGAAAACAGAAGTGAATGAAAAAAAAAGCTTCCCTAGCAACGCATTACTGCGCATGTGCAGGTTGATTTTTTTTTCAGGTTGATGCTCTTTCCCGCGTTTTGAGAGGCCAGGGGTCTTCACACATGCTCAGAAGTTCTGTGTGGGTCTGGGAGAGAGAGAGAGAGAGAGAGCGAGAGAGAGGAGAAAGGAAGCGGAGATTTGACAAAGCACTTATCAGAGAAAAATACTACCCCTAATTCAATTCAATTCAAACAATGGAGGGTTCATTAGAAAGGCGAAGGGCCAAGCCCTTCAGTGAGGAGGCCAATGAGGCCCTTGTTAACATTGTCAGCAAGAGGTGGGAGGATCTGACACGGGGTGGGCATGGGAAACCTCCACCCTGTGTATATCGGAGGATTTGGGCAGAGATTGCCAACATGGTCACGTCGGCATCTAATGAAGCCCGGACACCGGACCAATGCCGCAAATGTTGGAATAGCCTACTGGCAGCTGCGAGTGTAAGTTGAAATTTATAATGATCTAAATAGTAACAAGAATCTGCAATGTTATTTGGTTACATTTAAACATAACTAAATTATGAATACATTTATGCAACCCAGCATAAAGTTAAATGTTGTAATGTGAAATATGCAACGTAATGCTAATTTGTAATAGAACATTTTAATCTGTCAGTCTTAAATGTCTTCAATGTCTTAAATTGCCTGCTCTATTTGCTTATGCCGTGCAATGTTATCGTATCATTTACAGAAGAAGATTGCGATCAATAATCGGGAGCAGCGCAGGACGGGCGGGGGCTCTGCCATGTTGCACACTCTGACTGCTTACGAGGAGCTCGCGGTGGCCTTGGTGGGGCCAGAAAGCCGTTCGGTCACATTCCGTGGTGTGGCCGAACCCACCCTTGAGACATGTGAGTAATGAGAAATGTGCATTGTTCAATGTGTGAATCATTAGTAAATACTGAAAATATCGTAGTTACGCATGTAATGTTATGCAATTAAAATGTAATTTGATGTCATGCAATTACAATGTAATGTTATGCAATTATAATATAATCTGATATATAATAGTGATGTACTATAGATGTTTGAATGAGGTCATGTTCGGTCATGTTAAAGCTGTGATCACCTGTGCATATGGGGTAAAGGAAAGCATTGCAATGTTTTGACTTTGAGAAAAATTGTAATGCAATGAATTGAATAGTTAATTGTTGTTTATCAAATTAAAGGTCAAGTGGTCGTCGAGTCCTTGGAGTCCACTACCACTGAACTGTCTCCAGCATCACAGGAGGCTGAAGAAGAGGAACCACTACAGACTCCTGCTGCTGTGCTTCAGCAGGAGGAGGAGGAGGAGGAGACGGAAGAAGAGAAGAGATTTTTTTTGCGGGGGAGGTGGGGGAACAACCTGCGGCCATCTCGGTTGCGATGGAAGTAGCACTGAGACTAAGCGGTGTGCAGGTAGCGACACCAAGGTGCGTCACATTGCAAACGCCGATCCCACAGAGGTCTGGTCAGTGTGGCGAGCAATCGCCTGCCTTGGAGGGCCAGACAGAGAGCTTGATTTCCCTGTGCAAGGAGACGGTCGCGATTGGTTGCGACCTTATCCATGGGTTCGAGCGATTCTCTGCGAACTGGAGCCAGTTCTGCCAGAACTTCTCCAACTGGTCTTCTGAGCAGTCACCGACTGCAAGGGAGACCTTGGAGGCTATTCGGCAACAGACAGCCACAACCAATGCCCTACAGCATGCGTTGCTGGCTGGACACGGCGCTGCACCCCAAGGTGTCGTGTCTGCTCACAGCGAGACCCCTAGCACGCAAGCGAGTACAGAGGGCACAGTTCCTCCGGACTCGGAAGTAGAGCCTCAGGCTTCCGCTTCCTCTCCGTCACCTCCACCACGGCAGGAAGTCTTGACATCCCACTCTGCACGATGCCTTGGCGTTGGTCTGCGTAGACCAAAACGGGCGGGTGGGGTGTGAACACTGGGTGGGACAGGATCTGGAGGGAAACGTGGCCGCAGGTAGGGAGGGGGGAGTCCTTCTCTATAGTTCACTTGTTTTAAATTGATAACAGCAAGTGAACATTTTATTATACTCTTGTTATTGTTATTGTTACTAAGTTGGCCAACTGTATTCAATAGTTAAATGTTCACTTGTTATCATTACTTAACTGTTCACTTTCCATTCTTTCTGAAATGGTCACTTGTTATCGTTACTGAAATGGTCACTGGTTAGCATGACTGAAATGGTCACTTGTTATCATTACTTAAATGGCCACTTGTTCTTTAAAATGTTCAATTTATTCTTCTTCTAACGTTTTGGGGATTTTGAGGGAAAGGTGGGTTGGTGCGGGGGGTGGGGGGTTGGAGGGAGGGTGTTGCTCATTAGTTCTTAAAAATTTTTTATGTTTGTTAATAAAAAAAAAATTTCTACAACTTTTGTACCTTCTCTATTATTTACATAAGTTTTACAATATACAGTTCTTCATGCAGATTTGTTTGTTTATTCTGTTTCACCACGCAATATCATTAAATAACTTCAGTGCATAAAAGTTGTTTAATAAATAATTCCAATATACAATGAGATCTATTTAGCATAAATAAGGTGATAATACCTATTTATCTTCCCTGTCCCAAATTTCTGAGTACAATTTGCATCAATTTTATTCTCTAAATAACTCAGAACAATTCTCCATCCTTCTTCAGAGGCTAAAAATGGAGTCCGTAGTGCCCATTTCCCTCTCTAAGGCCCTGAAAAAGCAACTATTTTTGAGCACTCTTTTGGGCCTTGCATCAGTCCAGCATAGTGCATGCCAAGTGTTGAAACTTGGGATGGCCCTTGTGTGGGCGATCATCTCAGCGATCAAAGTGGAAACTTGGGGGCCTATTTTTCCAGCGATATTTTGGGCCTAGTTTCTACTTTTTGCTCAAAATGGGCGATAGAAGTCCATTTTGGGCATTAGATGGGCCATAGATGGGCGATGTGAAGTGGAAAGTCTAGCCCAAAGAATCTGAGATACCTAAAATTGTGACGTACATAAAGAGCAAAAATAATGATTATTGCCTTCTCTACCTCAGTGTGACACAGATGTCATCAAAACCTCACAAACTTGCCAGCTTGATGCTAGCTATGGTGCAGAATTTCATAGTGGACACTTTCATCAGGGGTCCAACCTCATAAATGGACTCTTCACTGAAAGTTGGGTCAGATCACAATCAACCAATGACAGGTTATTCAGAAACAGATCTTTCGGCAACCTCTCAGCACAAACAGCTGTTAATATTCTATTGTGGGAGTCAAAACAGTCGAGCTGTTTCCCTTGATGATCTGCCAATTTGCTGGAACAGGAAGTTCTTTCACGCCTTCCCTCTTACATTCACACACAAGATCTGACTGAAATAAACCACGTTCATTTTAATATCCCTTGACGAGCCAAGGGAAAGCTGGATTGCAGTTTTATGACTTAGGTATCAATGAACCCTTTCACATCTCGTATAGTTCCATGCATTGCACAGCAATGCACAGAGCTTACAAATAATAGCCTGACTGTTGAATGGTTCCTCTTAACTTCGATCACACAAAATTTCAAAATTTGCAGATGACACAAAATGATGAGGAAGATAGGAATAGATTTCAAGAAGACATAGACAGGCTGGTGGAATGGGCGGACAATGGCAGATGAAATTCAACGGGAAGCATGAGGCGATACATTTTGGTAGGAAGAATGAGGAGAGACCATACAAGCTAAATGGTATAATTTTAAAGGGGGTGCAAGAACAGAGAGACCTGGGGGTGCTTGTGCACAAATCTTTGAAGGTGGTAGGACAGGTTATCAAAGCAGTTAATAAAGCATGTGGGATCTTTGGTCTTATAAATAGAGGCATAGAGTGCAAACGCCAGGAAGTTATGCTAAGCCTACATAAAACATTAGTTCGGCCCCAGCTGGAGTATTGTGTCTAATTCTGGGAACCACACTTTAGGAAGGATATGAAGGCTTTGGAGAGGGAACAGAAGAGATTTACTAGAATGGTTCCAGAGATGAGGGATTACAATTATGTGGATAGACTGGAGAAGAGAAGGCGAAGAGGAGATTTGATAGAAATGTTCAAAATCATGAAGGATTTAGAGTAAATAAAGAGAAACTGTTTCCAATGGCTGAAGGGTCGATAACGAGAGGGCACAGATTTAAGGTGATTGGTACAAAGAACCAGAGGCGACATGAGGAAATACTATTTTACGCAACGGGTGGTTAGGATTTGGAATACACTGCCTGATAGGGTAATAGATACAGATTCAATAGTTGCCTTCAAAAGGAAATTGGATAAATACTTGAAGGAGAAAAAAATGGCGGGATATAGGGAAAGACTGAGGGAGTGACAACAACTGGATTGCTCTTCAAAAGAGCCAATGCAGACTCGATGAGCCGAATTGCCTCCTTCTGTGCTGTACTATTCTATGAAAAATAAATGCAAGCTAAGATGCAGTTAATAGTCTTTTAGCATGACATGACCTTGAAGCCTACAATCCTAAACAAGAAAGATTTATCCATTGGTACTGTGATCACAGCTACAACCAATAATAGGGCCAGCTTCCCAAATGATCCATATGAATTATCTGTGTTTAAAGATGAAATAGTTCAAGCGCCTTAAGTCTATTGTGTGTCTTTCCTCTTGTCTCTTTCAGGGTTATGAAGTAGAACTTTTGAGTTTTTCTGGCATAAGGATCTAGGAAAGTAGAAGCTTTGATGTTTAAAGGGCCATGAGCTGTTTGGATTGAATACTCTCTTAACTGTCTTGATAAATAAAGTCACTCTTCTGAATTTCATGTGAAGACTGCTCCAACAGCTTCTCTCATCCATGCATGTAACAAAATAAGGTTTCATTCATCCTAAAACCTGATGGCCACCACTGAATATCTGCTAGCATTGGGGGCAGCAGCAGCTTCAAGTCGCTGCTGGGATATTGAAGAGGTAGTTATAGCAAAGAGTGTTTCTTCTTGGATTCTCCTGTCCTTCTCCATCTGAATCTTTTGACTCCCAGTGCAAAAGAAAAAGTGTCCGTTTCCTGGGGGATTGCACATTGAAAAGCACAGGAGAGTTGTCATAGACTATGGGAGATTTTAACCCCCCAAAACACCTGTTTGGGTCAGGTGGGAAGTAAAAATATAAAAAACCTCACACTTGAACCCAACCCGCCCACTTCTGGTTTTAACAGAGGCAAGACTGGGGATAGGCGACCAACCTGGGCCCAGAAGGCTGGTCGCTCATTTAAATATTTTAATGAGGCTGCTTGCCTCGAAATTGCGGAACGCTGTAAACCTGCCGATATCATTGGTGGGCAAGGATAACGGCCGCCGCCGAGAAAGCACAGGCACTACCGGCATTTTGGTACTGCCTGCTCATTTTCATCAGAGTGGCGGTGATTTGCTCGTGCAACGTGCTTTTTATAGCGTTAATCTCAGAAGGAGGCCAAAGGTCGTCTGTCTCCCGCTAGCAGTGTAGGGGAGCTGGGAAGAAAGGAGCGACCTGAAAAGATGCTGTACGTGCTCCAGAAATATTAGCTGCCACCCAATGTTTGTCAATTTTTTATTTGTTTAGGACATGAATGCAGATAAAAGAGATCTCAGAGATTGTCTTCAATCCTTGCAATAGAGTTCGCCCATTGATTTATTGACCCACAAACACCGTAGGCCTCCCAGAGGTCTGCCAGAAAATGCAACCTCCCCCCACCCCCACCACTGATGGACAAAAAATGAAGTTTAAAAGAAGAACCTTGGGCAAAAAAGACTTTTGAAGTTCCGGCGTCCATCCTCATAAGTCCTGCCAGACGTCTCATGGCAATAAATACTGGCAGGAATTAGCGCGGATGGCAATACGAGCGAAGCCTACTCAGAACTCCGACACGGCAAGCGAGTCCCAAGTGGGCAGAGGAAACGCTTCAAGAACACCCTCAAAGCCTCGTTGAAAAAGTGCAACATCCCCACCGACACCTGGGAATCCCTGGCCCAAGACCGCTCAAAATGGAAGAGAAGCATCCGGGAAGGCGCCAAACACCTTGAGTCTCTTCGCCGGGAGCACACGGAAGCCAAGCGCAAACAGCGGAAGGAGCGTACGACCACGCAGGCACCCCACCCACTCGTCCCTCCAACCACCGTCTGCCCCACTTGTGGCTGAGACTATAGGTTCCGCATTGGATTATCAGTCACATGAGAACTCATACTAGTGTGGAAGCAAGTCATCCTCGACTCCGAGGGACTGCCTAAGCAAAGAAGACTGCGAGCGGAGAACTCCAAAATCAATGAGCTAGTGTCAACTTGGCGTTGCATGCTGATTGATGTCACGCTCCACCTCATTAAAATACTCTCACCAATAGTAGGTTACGGCAGCATTGACGACTTGCTCAAAATGGCGGCCGCCGCGGTACCACCATCAGCTGGCGGAAGAGAGCTGGCCGCCATTTTTTTGCCATTTCCATGGTTTTAATGGGTGACACAAACCACTAGAATTTCTAGGCCACTCCTCTTAAAAGCATAACAGAGTAGATTACTACAAAAATGTGCTTTGGGCATGGAGCTTCATCTACTGGGAATGCATCTTGAGAATTCGGGGATGCACTTCCCACAGTTGTAGATTCCTTAAAATTAATGGAAAGATAATTGTGGGTTGTCTATGCCCAAACTTCTAATATAGATTCTTCAGGTGAATGAAGGTCCGCGTCGGAGTGCAATTTTGTAAAATCAGTTCTAATGTTCCAAGCCCTGCTGGATAGCAGTATACTGTATGGTGTTTTAAAGTTAAAAAAAATGAAAAAGAATAATGGCTACACAAAAGTGATTACCAGATAGCAACTGCATAAATAATATTCAGTCACCAAAACCACTTCTGTATCATCACCTGTCGCTGGGGCTGAAATTGCCCCCCTCCATAAGCTCCATTACCGCTTCTCAGAGGTGGGAATGGAGCAGAGAGGCCTTACCGACCGGGCAAAGACGGATGGGCCGACCCGACCGAAATTGCCCCCGGACTGGAAGCGGCGGGAATGGGTTTCCGCTCTTCCTGTTTTCCCACCGTGTCGGGCACACGCCGACCCCTTACCGAATGGCGGTGACCCTCTTTCCACCCCTCACGCGGTATTGCCCCACGGGAGCGCGTCCGCCCTTACAGGGGAGGTCGCGTTACCGGCAACTCCATTATATTTATTTTTGTCGGCCAACTGCCAGGTCGGCCCGACGGCGATGCCCACGGGTTCTGCCGGGCCGCCAACAGGCAGCCCGGCACCTCCTCTTGGGTGCCAGGCCGCTGGCCCAGCCGAAACCCTTCCTGGTGGCCCAGTGGGCCAAACTGAACTTGTTGCAGAGCTTGCAGCGGCCTTCCCCTTCAACTGAAGAGGAGGGATGCTGTGACCCATCAGCACGCGCTGATGACTGGTCGGGGCAGCCGACCCATTGCAAGGGAACTTCCGCCCAACCAGAAAAAAAATTCTATCAGCTGAATTTCTGCGATATCTCCGCCCCATGGGTTGGGCCAGAGAAAAATGTTTAAAATGTAAGGTATGCCCCATTTGGGGTTGGGGGGGGGGGCAATTTTGGCCCTTGTCTCTACCTCACCCCCAACACCAATGAAAGTCTCTTGTCCGACCCTCGCAACCTCGAGCCACAACTTTTCCAACTATGACCATGAGCTCCATTTTATACAAACTTCATCTAAAACTCTGCTGCCCACATCCTTTCACATACTAAATCCCATCTAGTCCCATGTCCCAGTTCTGTTGATTCTGGTTTGAAGTGTATTCCCCTGTGCCCTCTGTCCCATCATCAATGACATAGTCTACAGCCATCACATTCGTTCAAGCTGGAATTTTCTTCCCAAACCCTCTGCTTCGTCACTTCTGCCCCTATCTTCAAAGTGCCTTCTCAAGTTCTTCCTCTTTAATCACACCTTTGCTCACCTTCTATCCCAATTACCGTTTGGTGGCCAATTCCCCCTTTCATAGAGTACTTTGGAACATTTTGCTGAGTTACAGGGGCTAGATAAGTGCAACTTTCTGCAGTAGACTCGGGTCACAGACTCAAGAAAGTAAAACAAATCAGATAACATAAAATAATGTGAAGGAAAGGAGAATAAAACAGGAAATATAATCTCACTAGACAGATGGTTAAGATATCAAGCCAGAATCTGAACTGCACAAGCACCAATAGAGACCATGCATACAAATGGGAAGAACAAGAAAATACCAAGAATATACTATGCCACAAATAAATAGCTTTACAAATAAAGTACAGGAAAAATGTTGTGCAAATGCTGTACTCAACAATGCAATGAACATATTTCCATTTGAATCATAAATTAATGTACTTATTAGTTGAAAATTCAAAAAGTGTATGCAAATTCTATCTTTTTTTAGATCACTGCATCAATTAAGGTTTTTTTAGGGACACATAGACCCTGCCTCCCTAATTTAAAGGATTAAGGACTCTATTTTCGCCACCATTGGGCACCATTTTTTTGGCGTCCGCTGATTTTTTTTGAGCAATCATGATTTTGCAATTTTGCTCAAAGTTTGTATGCCGGAGGAACTGTCAACACCGTTTTTTTGCAAGCAAGATTTTTTGGCGCAGATCTGGTTGAAAAGCTGATTTTGGCCCTTTAACCGATTTTCACCAACAACGATTTTTTTCAGGGTGGCACACAGTGGCTTTAAGTACCGATCAGAAAAGCCCTATGTTAACTTAAGGAAATCGACGCTCGGTATAATTCTGAGTTTTTGGAGCGAGGGACGAAGACAACTTAAAACACAAATTCATTATGATTTTTGCAGAGGGAACTTGGAAAATAACTCGGAAAGTTCATTTATCCCCAAAAATGTTTTTGGGAATGGGCAAATTGCGATTCCACGCCTCCACATCACTGAATCTCTGCTGACGGGGCTCCAGGCACGGGTCGGAGGAGTGCCGGCCGGCTGAAGAATCGCTTCCTCGGACGGACACAAGCACAGGAGCTCGGCGCTTGGTTTCCAGCACCCCCTCAGGCTCAGCTTGGAAAGAAGCCCGAGGGGGAGGAGGGGTGGGGTGGAATCCAAACGCCGAGCTCCTGGGTTTCTGTCCGGCCGAGGGAGCGATTCTGCCGGCATGCACTCTGAACTGTGCATTGGAGATGGCACAACACAGCAGCAAACATAGGCATTTCGGCACAAGCTATAATTAAAGTGCCATAAATCTCTGGGCGTCACGTCGCCATAGAGACAGAGCTTAATGTTGCACATGTGCGCAGACCAGTGTGTGGTCCGTGCTGCTAGGGCATCACCCAGCAAAGGTGTGTGTGTGTGCCGTGCTTCAGTAAGTCTCACAATAACAAAAATAACAAAGTTAAGAATAAGAATTATGGGTGTAAATCTTACTATGCCTCAAGTAATAAGATTGGTTTACATGCATGGCATATGGAAGCGACGGATAGTACCACAACGCCATCGTCGCACAAACCAGATCGCTTGGGCATTAATGGGAAGGAGGCCATACCCTGATCGAATCTACAGGCACAGGCGCTCATCCCTAACCTGAGTGAGGCAGACTGCATTCGCAGGCTGCGATTTAGAAAGGAGGTCATCACCGAGATCTGCCAGCTAGTCAGGTCAGCCATACAGCCAAGAAATAGCAGGAGGACTGCCCTTCCTGTGGAAGTGAAGGTCACTGCAGCACTTGCCTTCTATGCTTCTGGCTCATTTCAAACAGTAACTGGAGATATGTGCTGCATCTCGCAGCACACCGCACATTGCTGCATTCGACAGGTGACTATGCACTGTATGCCAAAAGGGACCAGTTCATCAATTTCCCTATGACCACGCAGGCAATGTGAGACAGGGCTGTGGGTTTCTCCAGAATTGCTGGTTTCCCAAAGGTACAGTGTGCGATCGACTGTACCCACATCGTCTTGAGAGCACCTTTGGACAACTCCGAAGTTTATCGGAACACGAAAGGATTCCGTTCCCTAAATGTGCAGCTCGTCTGTGATGATCTGCATCGGATCATGGCAGTCGACGCCAAATACCCAGGTAGCATCCATGATGCTTTCATCCTACGCGAGAGCATTATATTTGCAATGTTTCAGGAGCTGCCAGAAGAGCAGAGCTGGTTGCTCAGGGACAAAGGATATTGGCTTATGACCCCCCTACACAATCCCCGCACTGAGCCAGAGCGTTGGTACAACATGTCGCACATAATGACACGGAGCATCATAGAGTGGACAACTAGCATACTGAAGCAGCGTTTCTGATGCCTGGATCACACTGGAGGCTACCTGCAATACGCCCCTCACTACATCGGTCAGTTCACTGTCATGTCTGCAGGCTGCACAACTTGGCCATCATGAGGGGCTAGGCCCTGGAAATGGACGATCCATCTTAGGGGAGAAAGCGGAGGGGGGGGAGGAAGAGGATGATGAGGAGGCTGACAACAAGAACGAAGTCGAGGAGGAGGAGGAGCAGCAGCAGCAGGAAGACAAGGAGGACCAGCAGCAGGAGGAGAACGACGATGAACCCATGCCACCACCTCAACCTGCAGGACGATGGCAGAAGAGGCAGCCTCGTGCACTTATAGCCATAGCTAGAGACTTGCATCAGCGGCTAATCTGTGATCGCTTTGGTGCCTGAGGCTAAACGGCCTGGCAGTGTTTACTCTTTGCACCTGTTAGTATGAAAAAATAATGTACATCATATGTACGTAATGTTGTGTTGGTTTATATTGTTTTAATTCAAAAAATAATGTGCAGGATTATGCTTAAATTTAAAAAATAATTAGGTTTATTAAACATTTGTACAGTTTTACTTAACTTTAATAAAAACATTTGTATCACACTTAAAACTTTTCAATGAAGAAAATAAATAGCAGCAACAAACAAATAAACTCTAGCTGCAGCCATCTCTCCTTCCCCTTATTCAAAGACATTAGCGCTGTGCACCCCTCTTGCCGCCTCTACTCCTACCCGTGCCCGTTGTCTCAGACTTCTGCTTCCTCACTATGACCCCAAGGTTTTTTCTGCTTTCTGCGCAAAGGCACATTTGTTGTTGGTGGGGTTGGACAGGGACAGACCTAGCAGACAGCATTGTGTAAGGCCTTGGTTCATCGTCGGACTCTTCTTCAGCCTGTAGATGAACCCCCGGCACACTACCTGACTTTTGTCTGGGGATTGGAAAGTGAGTGTCAGCAGTTGATGCTGCAATTGCTGTTGGGCAATGACAGCCTGGGTGTGTCCCTCCCTAATCTGCACCGATACTGCACCAGCTGCCTCTGACATTCCCTCCCTAATCTCCGACATTCCCTCCCTAATCTGCCCCGACACTGCTCCCATTCCTACAGTGTTGCTACTTCTACTGACAGTCCTGCTAATTCTACCCTCACCCCACCAATGGTGGCCAGGATCTGGTTAGCTCAATGCTCTCCCTACTCATTCCCATGATCTGTTCTGTGTCCCCTGCTTCCTGCATTTCAGGTTGAGCTCTCCTTCCCACCCTCCTCGGCCATCTCCCCAGGTGTGGCTTGCTGCAGCCCACTAAGATCCGCAGCCTCAGACTCTACCCCATGAAATGTCGTGTCGGTTGTATTGCTCAGCAAAGGACTTGGCACCCTCAGGGTGTTCATTTGCTCCAGTTGCAATGTGACCATCTCCCTGCTGCCCTTCATTGTCCAGCTCATCCTCGTCCTGAAGTGGATGAATAATATCTGAACTGACGGCTTCCTGATCTTCTGCTTCAGCTTCTGTCTTTTCCTGAAGCGCAACATCTGCAAAACATAAGAGAGCAGATGTTTGGTTAGCAGCGCGGGGGGGGGGGGGGCGGTGGGGGCAGAAGGGGCAGGGTGACATGAGTACGTGGCAGGGCTTACCCTCTCTCGGTAACCTGGGCCCAGCATCCACATTGGTGGTTGATCTTCTCTTGTAAGATTGAATCATATCAGCGATCCTCTGTTCCACGGCTGTTAGTTGAAGCTTACTTGGTGCACTGTCTCCAGTTTTTGACCTTTCTCGGTTCATCAGTGACATCTTCTTCTGCAAAGATGAAAATAGAACTTTTTAAAGAGAGGGTCCTTCTGCTGTGGTGGCCACACACACAGACACACACATACGTCACATTTACAAATGTAATTGCAGTGCATAAGTACTTACCAGTAACTGCTTGGCCAAGGTCCTGCCACTTTTTTTTGACCTGCACGCCGCTTCTCGGGATCATGGCCACTGCATTGAACTCTTTTGCAACTTGTTTCCAAAGTTTTGCTAGTAGAGAGGGTTTCAGTTTCTTTTGTCCCATTCTTCCTTTGTTTTCATCTCTTCAATTATGTCTACCAGGGGCTCAATTTCTTCTGCTTGAAATTTCTTTGCCCTTCCCCCTTCCCCTTCCCTTTCTCATTCCCCTTCCCCTTCCCCTTCCCTTGGATCCATCGATTTCAGCTAAAATGTCTAAATCCAGCTCCGATCCGAATGTATTCTCACAAGCTGCTGATCCAGACCAGGAAGTTCGCTGTGGATGCGCAGACACACCCGACACATGAAAAAAGTTTTTTTTGGGGGTGCATGCTCACTGACTTTTCAGTGCACACTTGGAGCTCCACCCCCAGATTTAACTTCGGGTACTGCAGCGCCAAAATTAAATTTTACTTTGGCGAAAATTGTGTATTTTTTTTCTGCACAAATGGGCACAAAAAAATCCTTCTGGGCGCCAAAAATCGGCAAAGAAGAAAAGACACAACAGTGTCCAACTAAAAAAGCTAGTGAGAAGGAAAGGCCAACAGAAATGAGGAAAACAGGCTAAGGAAGAAAAAGGAGAAAACACATATGAAGGTTTTCAATGGGGCAAATAAACTGTCTACAGGGAATCTCAGTGACCAAAATATTGGATTTTCATATAGTTTCTGGAGGAAACGATTCCTAATTCTTCCCAGAATACATCCTAGCTGAAAACTTACTCATGGAGTAGCAATAATACTTTAATCTTGCATCAAAACAAATGCATTTTATGTTATGTTAATACTTAATACTGTATTATACACATTTATGTTGTGCTGTTACTTTCTTTTTCAAACCTGAAACTGTCTTGCACCAGATGTCTTTTAAAGATAAAATGACAGACTGGAATGCACCTCCAAGCATGTAATTCATAGCTACTCAGTGGAGTGATTACCCTTCTGATTTTGATCACATCCTTTGCGGAAGTATGTAGTCTCTATAGGCACTTTTATATTGCATTGCTGTATTGGGGACAGCAGGACCTCCTGCCTCCATGTTTCTTCACCAGGCAATGAGCAGAAGTGAACCTGGTACAGCTTTAAAGACTTACAAAAAAGTGGGTCTCGGTTGTCACTGGAACAAGGCAATTTGAACAGTTTATCGTTTCCAACTGCAGTCGATGGCGACAGAATCACAAGTTTGCTGTCAGCTGCAGTTTTTAAACATGAAAGTACCTTGACTGATGATCCAGTTGAGACAGAAAACACACACTGTGTGAAATTGCAATGACCAACCCTTTATTAAATGACTACAAATGAAAACTGTTCTCACCGTTCTTAAATCACATATGCGAGTTCGAACAGAATGTATTGTTCAGCTTACTGTACACTGAGAAAGACATTACAGTTCTTGAGGTTGAACAAGTTGTGTTTGCATCAGTTATTCTGAATCTAACTAGGGTGTGCTTGATCATGATACTGGGTTTAAAAAAAGCAGCAAATGTTCCATCCCCATCACCAACTTGAATAAAATTGATTATACTATTGCCATCCATATCAGTCAACATTTACAAAACAAGCTGCTGGCTAGGGTTTCTAACTGTAGAGATTTTAAATAACATTTAAAAGTATAAACAGTTGTCGTTGTTGGCTTTTCTCATTGATCAGCAACTTTAGACAGTGACTAATTGAGCCACACAGCCCAGAAAGGTCCTGAGTCTATGCTGAGTTAGCATATCTCAACTATACCGGAGCTTACAGTATTACAACTGGCCTCAGTACCCCAGGTTAGGAAGAATGTAGAAAATGTTTTAAATCGCTATTCAATGACCTTCATTGAAAGCATGTGCAGACATTGAGAACAGAATTATGCTCAGCTTTTATACACCTCACTTGCGAAAAACAGCAGGGGGCGTGGGGTAGAGGGGGGGGGGGGTGTGGTGGGGGGTGGGGAAGTGGAATTATACCCCAGGAGGAGAGGCGGGAAGAACATTTGAGAGAGAAATGTATAAATTGTTTCAAACAGTGATGTTCATTGTTACCCAGGTGAGTTGTGAATATTAAATTCTGCTGGAATTGAAATTTTTCCCTAGGCAACTATGAGATAATCTTAAAGAGTGAATGGCATTAGCAATCAAGTAATACATATTAAACAATTGATACCTAGCAACAATTACGAAGTAGCAATCTTATCAATCAAGCTGACATCCCAAACCACACAGCAAGGTTACATTTCTGTTGCCTTGAAGTCACTCCAAGGCATTTTCTTCAAAAGTATAATATATACAAAGTTAGTTTGATGATTTTAAGTCACTTTCCACACTTCTCTTTCTTGAAAGTAGTGGCTCCTGCTGGCGTACGGTTCTATAGGTGGTAACAGCCTTCTGTATCTTGCACAAGAGGTTATTCTTTATGTGTGAATTTACAATGGTGAATGTCAGTAGGTTATTTCATCATAGGCAGTCCCTTGGAATCGAGGAGGACTTGCTTCCACTCTAAAAATGAGTTCATAGGTGACTGAACAGTGCAATACAGGAATTACAGTCTCTGTCACAGGTGTGACAAACAGTTGTTGAGGGAAAGGGAGGGTGGGGCAGGTTTGCCACACGCTCTTTCCGCTGCCTGCGTTTGGTTTCTGCATGCTCTTGGCGATGAGACTCGAGGTGCTCAGCTCCCTCCATTTATGGCGGTCTTTGGCCAGGGACTCCCAGGTGTCGGTGGGGATGTTGCACTTTATCAAGGAGGCTTTAAGGGTGCCCTTGAAACGTTTCTTCTGCCCACCTTTGGCTCGTTTGCCATGAAGGAGTTCCGAGTAGAGCGCTTGCTTTGGGAGTCTCGTGTCAGGCCATGTGAACAATGTGGTCTGTCCATCAGAGCTGATCGAGTGGTCAGGGCTTCAATGCTGGGGATGTTGGCCTGATCGAGGACACTAACATTGGTGCGTCTGTCCTCCCAGGAGATTTGCAGGATCTTGCGGAGACATCGTTGGTGGTGACTCGAGGAGTCTATTGTACATGGTCCAAGTCTCTGAACCATACAGGAGGGTGGGTATTACTATACTACAGCCCTGTAGACCATGAGCTTGGTGCCAGATTTGAGGGCCTGGTCTTCGAACACTCTTTTCCTCAGGCGGCCAAAGGCTGCACTGGAGGTGGTGTTGAATCTCGTCGTCAATATCTGCCCTTGTTGATAAGGGGCTCCCGAGGTATGGGAAGTGGTCCACGTTGTCCAGGACCATGCCGTGGTACAAAAGCTTTTGACACTGTCAACTGCAAAGATCTATGGAGTGTCCTCCTCCGTTTCACCTGCCCCCAAAAGTTCGCCACCATGCTCCACCACGACATGTAGGTCTTGATCCTTACCAACGGATCCATTACAGACCCAGTCCACGTCTGGACCGGGGTCAAACAGGGCTGCATCATCGCGTCAACACCTCTTCTCAATCTTCCTCGCTGCCATGCTCCACCTCACGCTCAACAAGCTCCCCGCTGGAGTGGAACTAAACTACAGAACCAGTGGGAACCTGTTCAACCTTCATCATCTCCAGGCCAGATCCAAGACCACCCCAACCTCTGTCGTCGAGCTACAGTACGCGAACGGCGCCTGCGCACATACAGAGGCTGAACTCCAAGTCATAGTCAACATATTCACTGAGGCATACGAAAGCATGGGCCTTACACTAAACATCCGTAAGACAAAGGCCCTCCATCAACCTGTCCCCACCGCAAAGCACTGCCCCCGCCCCATCCCCCGTCATCAAGTAGGTTATTTACGCAATATGGTGTCAAAACTGAGCTTGATCTGATGCTAGTGCAACAACCAGAAATGCAACCTTTCCAGCTGTGATAGCACTAAGTAATGGGAATCCTGCCTAATTTTTTTTCCTTTCCTTATCTGAGCGGCACTGAAGCCAATTAAAATCTTATAATTATCCCTTTTGAGGTCAGCTAACTCAGCACAGACCAGGGGTCAATTCTGTTCTGCATGCCTCACAATATGTGCTGCGTTTATCCACTGAGTCCTCGGGGGACTTTAGATCACTTATTCTTATTCACAGCTCCAGTTAGCAGCATTCATTGTTATTGTTAAATTCAGAAGATTAAAGAGCGTCATTGTTGACATAAAATAAAAATAATTTGCAGTTAATTTCACCACAGACTATACATATCAAATATAAATTAGCAACTTTAATATTCATTTCTGTTTCTTGATATTTTCATTTAAATAGTGAGCATCAATGATATCATCAGACAGAATGTGTTGGACTAGTTACTGAACCCAATAGAGTTGAGATGGAAAAGTTATAAAAACACACGTAAAATGACATGATTTCTAAAGCATCCTGGGTTAATTACTGTCGGGCCGAAATTCACCATCCCCGAAGGACAGCTACCATGGGGTTTGGGCAGCTGATCCAAAAAATCGATTGGCCGCCGCTATCGGGTACCCTTCCCTCCCCGAGCCATAATCAGCTCAGGGAGGGATTTGAGCGGTGCGCACTTCCACCGGAAACGGCGAGGTGAAGCCACAGTAAAGGTAATCAGCAGGCGAGCCACTGGAAAACGGCCACCAGTGATGTTCACCTACAAAAAGGTAGGACTACTTCAGGCAGTGTCCCCGTGAGGTATTCGAGACACTGCTGGAGTTTTGCCGCGATCGGGACCCTTTGGTATGAAAATAGTTTCATTAATTTGAGGTTTTTATTTCAGATTCCATCATCCGCAGTATTTAGCTTTTCATATAGTTTCATTAATTATTAGTGTTTTTATGTCATATTCCATCATCCGCAGCATTTAGTTTTTCATCTAGTTTTATTAATGATTAGTGTTTTAGGTCATATTCCATCATCCACAGTATTTAGCTTTTGAAATTATTTTATTAATTGTTTTGGCTCCATTAAACCTGTTGAGTGCTGCTCAGAGGTTTTCACATACTTTTGTACAACTTTTAGGTCTGACTCTTTAATGGAGGCCTGTGGGCTGTACGCACCTGCTTGGCAGGGTTCACCCTGAGGATGGGAGGAGTGTTGGGAGGGTGACACCTGGTACACCTGGTCAGAAGCAAGGCGGCACACAGAAGAAGGCGTCGCCATCAGCACCGGCTGAGAGGCAGCAGGTAAGGGAGGAAGCAGCCATGATTCGTTCATTCTACGCCAGACCAGTGTGCCCGCCATCTTCACCGGTCCGAATCAAGATTGCGGTTGGCTTTTTGCGGACAAGGGATATCCCCTGTCCACTTGGCTGCTCACTCCACTGCGGAATCCTAGGAAAGCGCCAGAGCATGACGCTCATTGTGCCACCAGGTGCATCATCGAACAGTGCATAAGCATCTTTAAGCACAGGTTCCAGTGCCTGGACTGCTCGGGTGGCACCTTACAGTACTCTCCTCAATAGGTCACCATAATCGTCGTGGTCTGCTGCATGCTGCACAACCTGGCCATCATGAGGGAACAGCCATCGGAGGTCGAGCCAGAAGTACTACCGGAGGAGGAGTAGGCGCAGGAGGAAGATCCCCATCGCCCCAGAGCTAGGAGGCGTTGACCCATCGCCATGCTAGAAGGGCCAGGTGCAGACTGGCCAGACCCTTCTGGGAGGATGTGTCCTCACCTATATGGAGGTGCCTGACACCTCCCCTGCAATCTCCCTCCATAGTCTGCCAGGTCTCTCCATGGCAGGAAACAGTATTCTTTTTCTGTCCTCTACACTGTCCATCAGTGTCTCCAGCTCCATATCAGTGAATCTGTTGGGTCTCCTTGCACTTCTTACACCAGCCATCCTTCCAACCTCTTTGCCCCCTCAGGGACTTGCTGCAAACATAAGAACATAATAAATAAGTGCAGGAGTAGGCCATTTGGCCCCTCGAGCCTGCTCCGCCATTCAATAAGATCATGGCTGATTTGATCATGGACTCCGCTCCACTTCTCTGCCCTCTCCCCTGAAACCCATTACTCCCTTATCGCTCAAAAATCTGTCTATTTCCGCCTTAAATATATTCAATGACCCAGCCTCCACAGCTCTCTAGGGCAGAGAATTCCATATATTTACAACCCTCAGAGTAGAAATTTCTCCTCATCTCAGTTTTAAATGGGCGGCCCCTTATTCTGACTATGTCCCCTAGTTTTAGTTTCCCCTATGAGTGGAAATATCCTCTCTGCATCCACTTTGTCGAGCCCCCTCATTATCTTATATGTTTCGATAAGATCACCTCTCATTCTTCTGAACGCCAATGAGTATAGGCCCAACCTACTCAACCTATCTTTACAAATCAACCTAGTGAATCTTCTCTGAATCGCCTCCAATGCAAATATATCCTTCCTTAAATATGGAGACCAAAACTGTACGCAGTACTCTAGGTGTGGCCTCACCAATACCCTGTACAGTTGTAACAGGACTTCCCTGCTTTTATACTCTATCCCCCTTGCAATAAAGGCCAACATTCCATTTGCCTTCCTGATTACTTGCTGTACCTGCAGACTATATTTTTGTGTTTCATGCACAAGGACCCCCGGGTCTCTCTACTGCAGCACTTGGCAATTTTTCTCCATTTAAATTATAATTTGCTTTTCTATTATTTCTGCCAAAGTGGATAACCTCACATATTCCCACATTATACTCCATCTGCCAATTTTTTGCCCACTCACTTAGCCTGTCTATATCCCTTTGCAGATTTTGTGTGTTCTCCTCACAATTTGCTTTCCCACCCATCTTTGTATCATCACAAAATTTGACTACATTACACTCGGTCCTTTCTTCCAAATCATTAATATAGATTGTAAATAGTTGAGGACCTAGCACCGATCCCTGCGGCACCCCACTGGTTACTGTTTGCAACTGGAAAATGACCCATTTATCCTGACTCTCTGTTTTCTGTTACTTAGCCAATTCTCTATCTAGGCTAATATATTACCCCCCAACCCCGTGAGCTTTTATCTTGTGCAACAACCTCTTATGTGGCATCTTAGCGAATGCCTTCTGGAAATCCAAATGCACCATTTCCACTGGTTCCCACTTATCGACCCTGCTCATTACATCCTCAAAGAACTCCAGCAAATTTGTCAAACATGATTTCCCTTTCATAAATCCATGCTGGCTCTGCTTGATTGAATCATGCTTTTCCAAATGTCCCGCTCCTGCTTCCTTAACAATGGACTCCAGCATTTTCCCAACGACAGATGTTAGGCTAACTGGTCTATAGCTTCCGGCTTTTTGTCTGCCTCCTTTTTTTAAATAGGGGCATTACATTTGCGGTTTTCCAATCTGCTTGTACCGCCCCAGAATACAGCGAATTTTGGTAATTACAACCAATGCATCCACTATGTCTGCAGCCAACGAGCTAGATGAAGAGAACACTGCCAAACGAAGGGTGATCCTCTTCACCGTCTGTGGAGCATCAACATATGGCCTCATGAAAAATCTGCGCACTCCAGCAAAACCCACAGAAAAATCGTACGATGATTTGTGCACACTGGTCTGAGAGCATTTGAACCTGAAGGAAAGCGTTCTGATGGCAAGGTACCGGTTCTACACCTACAAAAGATCTGAAGGCCAGGAAGTGGCGAATTATGTCGCCGAGCTAAGACGCCTTGCAGGACATTGCGAATTTTAAGGACATTTGGAGCATATGCTCAGAGACTTTTTCATATTTCGCACTGGCCACGAAACCATACTTCGTAAACTTTTGACTGCAGAGACCCCAACCTTGAGTAAGGCCATAGCAATAGCCCAGGCGTTCATTGCCACCAGTGACAATACTAAGCAAATCTCTCAGCACACAAGTGCTGCTACAAGTATTGTGAACAAAGTGATGTTGTTTTCAAATCGCAACATATAGGGCAGGTCACACATGCCTGCAGCTGCACGTCCACAGATGTCTCAGAGTCCACCATCAAGGGTGATGAATGCAAGGCCATTAACATCTTGTTGGCGCTGCGGGGGTGATCATCGTTTCCATTCATGCCGATTCAAAGGATACGTTTGCAAGGGCTGTGGAACAATGGGACACTTCCAACGTATGTGCAGGCGAGCTGCAAATCCTGTTAAACCTGCAAACCAGCATGTTGCAGAGGAGGACAGATCCACGGAGGATCACGACGAACCAAAAGCCTCAGACCGAGGAGGCAGAGGCACATGGGGTGCTCACATTCACCACAAATTGTCCCCCAATAATGCTGAATGTTGAATTAAATGGACGCCCGGTGTTAATGGAGCTGGACACAGGCGCGACCCATCCATCACAAGGCGAAAGCAGTACCGTACATGATGAGAGAAAGGGTAGAGATTGAGCTAGACCGGCTGCAAAGAGAGGGCAGCATCTCACTGATCGAGTTCAACGAATGGGCCAGTCCTATTGTCCCAGTCCTCAAGGGAGACGGCACCATCAGAATCTGTGGCGATTACAAAGTAACTATCAATCGTTTCTCCCTGCAGGACCAATACCCACTACCAAAGGCCGACGACCTCTTTGCAACACTGGCGGGAGGAAAGATGTTCACGAAGCTGGATTTGACTTCAGCCTACATGACACAGGAACTGGAGGAATCATCGAAGGGCCTCACCTGCACCAACATACACAAAGGTCTTTTTGTTTACAACAGATGCCCGTTTGGAATTCGATCAGCGGCGGCGATATTCCAGAGAAACATGAAAAGCTTACTGAAGTCGGTCCTGCGCACCGTGGTCTTCCAGGACGATATCTTGGTTACAGGTTGGGACACAGTCGAGCATCTGCAAAAACTGGAGGAGGTGCTTAGTCGACTCAACCGCGTGGGGCTCAGGTTAAAACGCTCGAAGTGAGTTTTCCTGGTGCCTGAAGTAGAGTTCCTGGGAAGGAGGACTGCGGCGGATAGCATCAGGCCCACCAATTCGGAGATGGAGGCAATCAAGAACGCGACGAGGCCACAGAACGTGATGGGGCTGCGATCGTTTCGAGGACTCCTGAACTACTTTGGTAATTTCTTATCGGGTCTCAGCACACTGTTCGAACCACTGCACGTATTACTGCATAAAGGGGACAAATGGGCATGGGGCAAAAGTGAAGAAAATGCCTTTGTACGAGCTTGAAAATTGTTATGCTCAAACAAATTGCTTGTGTTGTATGATTCATGTAAGCGTTTGGTACTAGCATGTGATGCGTCGTCATATGGTGTCGGGTGTGTGTTGCAACATTTGGGAAATTGCAACCGGTTGCTTATGCATCCAGGAGTCTGTCCAAGGCTGAGAGAGCCTACAGCATGATTGAAAAAGAAGCATTAGCGTGTGTCTATGGGATAAAGAAAATGCATCAATATCTGTTTGGGCTAAAATTCAAATTGGAAACTGACCATAAGCCACTCATATCCCTGTTTTCCGAGAGTAAGGGGATAAATACGAATGCATCGGCACGGATCCAGAGATGGGCGCTCATGTTGTCTGCGTACAACTACGCCATCCGCCACAGGCCAGGCGCAGAAAACTGCACCGATGCTCTCAGTAGGCTGCCATTGCCCACCACAGGGGTGGAAATGGCACAGCCCGCAGATCTAGCCATGGTTATGGAAGCATTTGAGAGTGAGCAATCACCCGTCACTGCCTGGCAGATCAAAACCTGGACGAGCCAGGACCCCTTATTGTCCCTAGTCAAAAACTGTGTGCTTCACGGGAGCTGGTCCAGTGTCCCAGTGGAAATGCAGAAGAGATAAAGCCGTTTCAGCGGCGCAAAGATGAAATGTCGATACAGGCAGACTGCCTTCTGAGGGGCAATCGAGTAGTGGTTCCCAAGAGGGGTAGAGACACCTTCATCAGTGACCTCCACAGTACCCACCTGGGCATCGCAATGATGAAAGTGATAGCCAGATCCCACGTGTGGTGGCCCGGTATCGATGCGGACTTAGAGTCCTGCGTTCACAGATGTAATACATGCTCGCAGATAAGCAATGCACCCAGGGAGGCGTCGCTATGTTTATGGTCTTGGCCCTCCAAACCGTGGTCTAGTGTACATGTCGGCTATGCAGGCCCGTTCTTGGGTAAAATGTTCCTTGTAGTTGTAGACGCATACTCCAAATGGATTGAATGTGATATAATGCCGGCTAGCACGTCCGCTGCCACTACTGAAAGCCTGCGGGCTATGTTTGGCACACATGCCCTACGCGATGTACTGGTGAGCGACAACAGGCCATGTTTTACCAGTGCCGAGTTCAAAGAATTCATGACCCATAACGGGATCAAACATGTCACATCTGCCCCGTTTAAACCAGCGTCCAATGGTCAGGCAGAGAGAGCATTGCAAACTATCAAGCAGGGCTTGAAGAGGGTAACGGAAGGCTCACTGCAGACTCGCCTATCCCGAGTCCTGCTTAGCTACCGCACGAGACCCCACTCGCTGACTGGGATCCCACCTGCTGAACTGCTCATGAAAAGAGCACTTAAGACAAGACTCTCGTTAGTTCACCCTGATCTACATGAACAGGTAGAGAGCAGGCGGCTTCAACAAAGTACATATCATGATAGCGCAAATGTGTCACGCGAGATTGAAATCAATGATCCTGTATTTGTAATGAATTATGGACAAGATCCCAAGTGGCTTCCCGGCACTGTCGTGGCCAAAGAGGGAAACAGGGTGTTTTGGGTCAAACTTTCACATGGACTCATTCACCGGAAACACTTGGACCAAATCAAACTCAGATTCACGGACTATCCAGAGCAACCCACATTGGACCCTACCTTCTTTGACCCCCCAACACACACACCAGTGACAACCGACATTGCGGTTGACCACGAAGCAGAACCCATCATCCACAGCAGCCCAGCAGGACCCACCACACCAGGCAGCCCAGCAAGACCAGCTGCACAGCAGCCCAGCGAGGGCCCAACAGTTGATTCACCAAAACCAGCTTTCACAACGAGACGATCAACCAGGGCAAGAAGGGCCGCACATCGACTCACCTTGTAAATAGTTACACTGTTGACTTTGGCGGGGGGGGGGCGGGGAAGAGAGGGAGTGTTGTTATATATTTAAACTTGCATTTACTCTGTGCAGCCACCAGAGGGCTCATCCCCTAGAGTCCCAAGGGATCCCATAATCCCTAGGGAACACAGGTATTTAAGGAGGCCTCACAGGTTGGAGAGGCACTCTGGAGACCTGTAATAAAAGATTACGGTCACACTTTACTTTGAGCTCACAGTGTTCAGTCTGACTCTTTCTCCATACATAACACCTTCTCTTACAGTCTTTCCTTCTCATTGGGATATATTTTTGTTGCGAATTATGATATATTTCCTTAAATAACTGCCACTGCTCATCAACTGTCCCATTCTTTATTCTAGTTTCCCAGTCCACTTTAGCCAACTCTGCCCTCATACCTTTGTAGTCTCCTTTATTTAAGCTTAGAACCCTGGTTTGAGAACTAACTTTCCCATTTGAAATTCAACCATATTATGGTCACTTATTCCAAGAGGATCTTTTACGACGAGATCATTTATTAATCCTGCCTCATTACACAATATTCAATCTAAGATAGCCTGCTCCCTGGTTGGTTCCACAACGTACTGTTCAAGGAAACTATCCCGGATACTCTATGAACTCCTCAAGGCTACCTTGGCCAATTTGCTTTGTCCAATCAATATGAAGGTAAAATCACCCATGATTATTGCTGTTCCTTTATTACAAGTCTCCATTATTTCTTGATTTATATTCTGTCCAACAGGGTAGCTACTGTTAGGGGGCCTATAAACTCTCCCCACCAGCGACTTTTTCCCCTTATTATTCCTTATCGCCACTCAAACTGACTCAACATCTTGATCCTCTGAGCCAATATCGTTTCTCACTAAAGCACTGATCTCATTCGTTATTAACAGTGCTACCCCAGCTCCTTTTCCTTTCTGTTTGTTCTCCAGAATTGTCAAATACCCATGAATATTTTTTTCCCAGTCCTGGTCACCTTGCAACCACGACTCTGTAATGGCTATCAGATCATACCCATTTGTATCTATTTGTGCCGTGCACTCATCTATTTTGTTACGAATGCTACGTGCATTTAGATAAAGAGCTTTTAAATTTGTTTTTTTACCCTTTTTTCCTGCTTGTTTCCACTGTCCTTCAAACTCACTTTCTACATTTTTGCTTTCTAATTCCAGTTTTACTCCCCTCCCTACCTGAATCTATTCACAGGTTACCATCCCCCTGCCAAGCTAGTTTAAATCCTCCCCAACAGCACTAGCAATCCCCCCGCGAGAATATTGGTCTCGGCTCTTGAGGTGCAACCCATCCAGCTTGTACAGGTCCCACCTCCCCCAGAAGCGGTCCCAATGCCTCAGGAATCTAAAGCCCTCCCTCCTGCACCATCTCTCCAGCCATGCATTCATCTGCTCTATCCTCCTATTTCTGTACTCACTAGCTCGTGGCACCAGAAGTAATCTGGAGATTACTATCTTTGAGGTCCTGCGTTTTAATCCTCTAAACTCCCTAAACTCTGCCTGCAGGACCTTGTCCCTCTTTCTACCTATATCATTGGTCCCAATATGGACCACGACCTCTGGCTGTTCACCTTCTCCCCCCAGAATGCCCTGCAGCTGCTCGGGGACATCACTGGTCCTGGCACCAGGGAGGCAACATACCATCCTGGAGTCACGTTTACGGCCGCAGAAACGCCTGTCTGTTCCCCTGACTATTGAATCCCCTACCACTATAGCTTTTCCATTCTTCTTTCTCCCCCCCTGTACAGCTGAGCTACTCATGGTTTTGGCTCTGGCTGCACTCCCCAGAGGCACCGTTGCCCCCACCAGTACTCAGAAGAGAAGACCGGTTGGAGAGCAAGATGGACTCAGGGGACTCCTGCACTATGTGCCTAGTCTTCCTCTTCTGTCTGGTGGTCACCCACACCCTCTCTTAAGCTGCGGGGTGACCACCTCTAGAAACGTGCTACCCATGTGGTTCTCAGTAGTTCTCAGTCTCGTGGATGCACTGCAATGACTCCAGCCACCAAAACGCGGAGCTTGAGTTGGTGCAGCTGGTAACACCCCCTGCACACATGGTCGTCCCGGCTGCGCGAAGCGTCCAGGACTTCCCACATGCCACAGGATGTGCAATCCATGGGACTAAGCTGCCCTGCCATCCCTCTAGTTAGACTCGGAACTATCAAGCAAAAATAATCTCTAAACACACCTACTCAGCGACTACTCAGCAATCATCTGATTTAACTAACCTTTATTTAAAGACTAAGTACTAACTTAACAGAGGAAAAAAAACACTCACCAATCAGCTACTTCCCTTGTGCCGACGTCCCTTTTAAACTCTGACGTCCCTTTTGAATGCTGCCTGTTGAGCCTTGCCTTTTAAGCCTCCTACTCAGCTCCCGCTGCTGCTCCCACGCATGTTCACTGCCTCTGTGAAATATCACTTCCCTATTTGTAATTTTTAAATTAATCTTCCCCTCTTCTCCGAATTCCCACTCTTTCCAAATTCCTGAATGAACCACTCTATTTAACTCCACTCCATTTGAGACCTCTCTGTGCAGGGATCAGCTGGCTCATTAGAAACCTTACATGCTGAATTTCTCAGTGGTGATAACACTCAAATTAAGACAGCCACAGCACTGAAAAATCCACTTTGGAAGAGTTCATTAGTGCTGGAACCCATTTGTTCACTTTTGGAGCTGTATGAGGTGGCCCAGCCAGAAATTTTTTTTTGTCACTAATGGCCACAAAAAAGGGGGTGGTGGAGGAGGTGGCAGGGGGCACCAGCTTTCCAGCAGTACTGAATTTCGGGCCCTATATCTCTACTAATCTTAAATCATCTCTCTCATAGTGTGATAGTCAGTAACTTCCATTGATGATGCCCTGATCATTTTATAGTGATCCCAGCTGGAAAATATAAACATCAGGTGAAGGTAGGATCAGATTTAACTGTGACAATCAGCGTTTAAAATCATAGAATGATGGAGCACAGAAGGAGATCATTCAGTCCATCGTGCCTGTGCCAGCTCTTTAGTAGAGCTATCCAATTAATCCCACTCCCCTGCTCTTTCCCCGGAGGGTATTGTAGTGGATGTAGCCCTGTAATTTTTTTCCCTTCAATATTTATCCAATTCTCTTTGTATGTTACTATTGAATCTGCTTCCACCACCCTTTCAGGCATGCATTCCAGATCACAAGAAGGAGTTGTGTAAAAAAAATTTTCCTCATGTCACCTCTGGTTCTTTTGCCAATCTGTGTCCATTGGTTACCAACCCTTGTCACTAGAAACAGTTTCTCCTATTTACTCTATCAAACCATTCATGATTTTGAACACCTCTATCAAATCTCCTTGTAACTTTCTCTGCTCTAAGGATAACAACCCCAGCTTCTCCAGTCTCGTGGTACCATTCTAGTCAATCTCTTCTGCACCCTCTCCGCGGCCTTGACATCCTTTCTGAAGTGTGTTGTTCAGAATTGAACACAATACTCTAGCAGAGACCTAACCGGTGTTTTAAAAAATGTTTAGTACAACTTCCTTGCTTTTATACTCTATTCCTCTATTAATAAAGCCAAGGATCCCAGAGGCTTTTTTTAAAAATCAGCCTTCTCAACTTGTCCTGCCACCTTCAAAGATTTATGTAATACACCCCAAGGTCTCTGTTCCTGTACCCCCTTTAAAATTGTACCATTTAGTTCATTTTGCCTCTCCTTAATCTTCCTACAAAAAATGCATTACTTCACACTTCTCGGTGTTAAATTTCATCTGCCATGTGTCTGCCCATTTTACCAGTCTGTCTCTATGCTCCTGAAGTCTGTTACTATCCTCGTCATTGTTTATTACATTTCCAAGTTTATTATCGTCAAACTTTGAAATTGTGCCCTGTATTCCCAAGTCCAGGTCATTAAAATATATCAAAAAGAATAGTCGTTCTAATACCAACCCCTGGAGAACACCACTGTATACTGCTCTTCTGTCTGAAAAACAAACATTCACCACTACTCTCTGCTTTCTGTTCTTTAGATAATTTTGTATCCATGCTGCCACTGTCCCTTTAAGTCAATAGGCTTTAATATTGCTAACAAGTCTATTTTGCAGTACTTTGTCAAACACCTTTTGAAAGTCCATATACATAACATCTACCACAATACCCTCACCAGCCCTCTCTGTTACTTCATCAAAGAACTCAAACAAGTTAGTCAATCACGATTTTCCTTTAATAAATCCGTGCCGACTTTCATTTATTAACCTATACTTTTCTAAATGCCAATCAATTTTGTCTTCAATTATTGTCTCTAAAAGTCTCCCATCAACGACGTTAGGTTGACTTGTCCGTAGTTGCCGGTATATCCCTCTCATCTTTTTTAAACAGGGATGTAACATTCTGTACTCTGGTACCACCCCCATATCCAAGGAAGATTGGAAGATTGTGGCCAGAGCTTCCGCGATTTCTATCAGTAACCTCGGATGTAACCAACGCGGACTGGTGACTTTTTAACTTTGAGGACTGCCAACCTCTTAACTACATCCTCTTTATCTATTTTTACCCTATCCAGTATCGTTGCTGCCTCCTCCTTTACTGCTACCTTGACAGCATCCTCTTCTCTCATGAAGACAGATGTAAAATACTCATTTAGTATCTCTGCATTGCCCTCTACCTCCACAGGAAGATATCCTTTTTGATTCCTAATCAACCATACCCTTCCTTTAATTACCATTTTACTATTTATGTGTTTATAAAAGACTTTTGGGTTCTCTTCTATTCTCTTCCGCTAATCTATTCTCATACTCTCTCTTTGTTCCTCTTTCCATTTTTAGATTTCCTCTGTACTTCCTGTGTTGAGCTTGGTTCTCGACTGGATTATTAATCTTACAATTGTCATAAGCCTCCTTTTTTTGGTCTCATTTTAATCTTTAGTCATTCAGGGAGCTCTAGTTTTGCATGCCCTTCCTTTTCTCCTCATGGGAATGTGTCTGTTCTGTACCCAAACCATTTCGTCTTTGAAGGCCTCTATTGTTCAAATTATACTCTGTAGTTCTTGCATCTCTGTGTAATTTGCCTGCAAATTTGCTCCTCTACCTTCTTCCCACTATTTGGTGGCCTATAGTATATACCCAGTAGTGTAAAGCTCCTCTATTGTTCCTTAATTCTAATCAAATAGACGACAAGGATCGAAATTGCCTCTTCCAATAAGGCGCCTGGTCGCCTGAAACCGGCAGTCACAGGCCGACGTTCGTGGCATTGCCCTCATGGGTTTTTCTGCGGTGTGGAGATCCTCCCCGCTCCCCCTATTTCTGCCCTGCTCCTGCAGATCACATGGATGAACTTCAACAATTGTACATCCCTGTCTGGAGTAAAAAATAAAATGGGGAAGGTGGCTAAACCGTGGCTAACAAAGGAAATTAAGGATAGTGTCAAATCCAAGGAAGAGGCATATAAATTGGCCAGAAAAAGCAGCAAACCTGAGGACTGGGAGAATTTTGTAATACAGCAGAGGAGAACAAAGGGTTTAATTAGGAGGGGGAATATAGAATATGAGAAGAAGCTTGCTGGGAACATAAAAACTGACTGCAAAAGCTTCTATAGGTATGTGAAGAGAAAAAGATTAGTGAAAACAAACATAGGTCCCTTGCAGTCAGATTCAGGTGAATTTATAAATGGGGAACAAAGAAATGGCGGACCAGTTAAACAAGTACCTTGGTTCTGTCTTCACGAAGGAAGACACAAATAACCTTCCGGAAATACTAGGGAACCGAGGGTCTAGTGAGAAGGATGAACTGAAGGATATCCTTATTCGACGGGAAATTGTGTTAGGGAAATTGATGGGATTAAAGACCGATAAATCCCCGGGGCCTGATAGTCTGAATCCCAGAGTACTTAAGGAGGTAGCCCTAGAAATAGTGGATGCATTGGTGATCATTTTCCAACAGTCTATCACCTCTGGATCGGTTCCTATGGACTGGAGGGTAACTAATGTAACACCACTTTTTAAGAAAGGAGGGAGACCGGTTAGCCTGACATCAGTAGTGGGGAAAATGTTGGAATCAATTATTAAAGATGAAATAGCAGCACATTTGGAAAGCAGTGATGGAATCGGTCCAAGTCAGTATGGATTTATGACAGGGAAATCACGCTTGACAAATCTTCTGGAATTTTTTGAGGATGTAACTGGCAGAGTGGACAAAGGGAGAACCAGTGAATGTGGTGTATTTGGACTTTCAAAAGGCTTTTGACAAAGTCCCACACAAGAGATTGGTGTGCAAAATTAAAGCACATGGTATTGGGGGTAATGTACTGACGCGGATAGAGAACTGGTTGGCAGACAGGAAGCAGAGAGTCGGGATAAACGGGTCCGTTTCAGAATGGCAGGCAGTGACTAGTGGGGTACCGCAGGGCTCAGCGCTGGGACCCCAGCTATTTACAATATACATTAATGATTTGGATGAGGGAATTGAGTGTAATATCTCCAAGCTGCAGATGACAGTAAGCTGGGTGGCAGTGTGAGCTGTGAGGAGGACGCTAAAAGGCTGCAGGGTGACTTGGACAGGTTAGGTGAGTGGGAAAACGCGTGGCAGATGCAGTATAATGTGGATAAATGTGAGGTTATCCACTTTGATGGTAAAAACACGAAGGCAGAATATTATCTGAATGGCGGCAGATTAGGAAAAAGGGAGGTGCAGCGAGACCTGGGTGTCATGGTACATCAGTCATTGAAAGTTGGCATGCAGGTTCAGCAGGCGGTGAAGAAGGCAAATGGTATGTTGACCTTCATAGCTAGTGGATTTGAGTATAGGAGCAGGGAGGTCTTACTGCAGTTGTACAGGGCCTTAGTGAGGACTCACCTGGAATATTGTGTTCAGTTTTGGTCTCCTAATCTGAGGAAGGACGTTCTTGCTATTGGAGGGAGTGCACCGAAGGTTTACCAGACTGATTCCCGGGATGGCAGGACAGACATATGAGGAGAGACTGGATCGACTGGGCCTTTATGTGATATGATCCTCCTGTACCATGTGGGAACTCAGGGACACTTCCGGTGTCCCTGACGACTACATTTGCGGGAAGTGTATCCGCCTCCAGCTCCTGACGGTCCGCGTTGCAGAATTGGAGCTAAGGGTGGATTTACTCTGGAGCATCCACGATGCTGAGAATGACGTGAGTAGCACGTGTAGCGAGTTGGTCTTACCGCAGGTGAAGGGTCCACAGTCAGATAGGGAATGGAAGACCAGCAGGAAGAGCAGTGCAAGGAAGGTAGTGCAGGGGTCCCCTGCGGTCATCCCCCTGCAAAACAGATACACCGCTTTGACGACTGTTGTGGGGGATGACTCATCAGGGGAGGGCAGCAGCAGCCAAGTTCATGGCACCGTGGCTGGCTCTGCTGCACAGGAGGGCAGGAAAAAGAGTGGGAGAGCGATAGTGATAGGGGATTCAATTGTAAGGGGAATAGATAGGCATTTCTGCGGCCGCAACCGAGACTCCAGGATGGTATGTTGCCTCCCTGGTGCAAGGGTCAAGGATGTCTCGGAGCGGGTGCAGGACATTCTAAAAAGGGAGGGTGAACGGCCAGTTGTCGTGGTGCACATTGGTACCAACGATATAGGTAAAGAAAGGGATGAGGTCCTATGAGACGAGTTTAAAGAGCTAGGAGCTAAATTAAAACGTAGGACCTCAAAAGTAGTAATCTCGGGATTGCTACCAGTACCACAAGCTAGTCAGAGTAGGAATCGCAGGATAGCTCAGATGAATACGTGGCTTGAGCAGTGGTGCAGCAGGGAGGGATTCAAATTCCTGGGGCATTGGAACTGCTTCTGGGGGAGGTGGGACCAGCACAAACCGGACGGTCTGCACCTGGGCAGGACCGGAACCAATGTCCTTGGGAGAGTGTTTGCTAGTGCTGTTGCGGAGGAGTTAAACTAATATGGCAGGGGGATGGGAACCAATGCAGGGAGACAGAGGGAAACAAAATGGAGACAAAAGCAAAAGACAGAAAGGAGATGAGTAAAAGTGGAGGGCAGAGAAACCCAAGGCAAAAAACAAAAAGGGCCACTGTACAGCAAAATTCTTAAGGGTCAAAGTGTAATAAAAAGGCAAGCATGAAAGCTCGGTGCTTCAATGCAAGGAATATTCGGAACCCAGGAGAGGGCTCTGAACTAGTTAGAGTGGGTGGGAGCTCAGATGAACAGGACCCCAAGAAAGAGTGCAAAAGGCAGGAGGCAACAGAGCAGATTAGCACTGGGGTAAGTGTAAACCACAAGGTGATAGGAAGGGACAATATGTATGAATATAAAGGGGCTGCAGAGGGGTCAAAACTAAAAATCATGGTTTAAAAACTAGTATTAAAGCACTCTACCTAAACGCAAGCAGCATTCAAAATAAAGTAAATGAGTTGACGGCACAAATCATTACAAATGGGTATGATTTGGTGGCCATTACAGAAACGTGGTTGCAGGGGGGGCCAAGACTAGGAATTAAACAAACAGGGGTATCTGACAATTCGGAAAGATAGACAAGAAGGGAAAGGAGGTGGGGTAGCTCTGTTAATAAAGGATGATATCAGGACAGTTGTGAGAGATGATATTGGCTCGAATGAACAAAATGTTGCGTCATTGTGGGTGGAGATTAGAGATAGTAAGGAGAAAAAGTCACTGGTGGGCGTGGTTTATAGGCCCCCCAAGTAATAACTTCACGGTGGGGCGGGCAATAATCAAGGGAATAATGGAGGCATGTGAAAAAGGAACGGCAGTAAGCATGGGGGATTTTAACCGACATATCGATTGGTCAAATCAAAATCGCACGGGGTAGCCTTGAGGAGGAATTCATAGAATGCATACGGGGTTGTTTCTTAGAACAGTATGTTACAGAACCTACAAGGGAGCAAGCTATCTTAGATCTGGTCCTGTGTAATGAGACAGGAATAATAAACGATCTCCGAGTAAAAGATCCTCTCAGAATGAGTGATCACAGTATGGTTGAATTTGTAATACAGATTGAGGGTGAGGAAGTAGTGTCTCAAACGAGCGTACTATGCTTAAACAAAGGGGACTACAGTGGGATGAGGGCAGAGTTGGCTAAAGACTGGAAACACAGACTAAATGGTGGCACAATTGAGGAACAGTGGAGGACTTTTAAGGAGCTCTTTCATAGTGTTCAACAAAAATATATTCCAGTGAAAAAGGGCGGTAAGAGAAGGGATAACCAGCCGTGGATAACCAAGGAAATAAAGGAGAGTATCAAATTAAAAACCAATGCGTACAAGATGGCCAAGGTTAGTGGGAAACTATAAGATTGGGAAAATTTTAAACGACAACAAAGAATGACTAAGAAAGCAATAAAGAAAGGAAAGATAGATTACGAAAGTAAACTTGCGCAAAATATAAAAACAGATAGTAAAAGCTTTTACCGATATATAAAACGGAAAAGAGTGACTAAAGTAAATATTGGTCCCTTAGAAGATGAGAAGGGGGATTTAATAATGGGAAATGTGGAAATGGCTGAGACCTTAAACAATTATTTTGCTTCGGTCTTCACAATGGAAGACACAAAAAATTGCTGGTCACGGGAATGTAGGAAGGGAGGACCTTGAGATAATCACGATCACTAGGGGGGGTAGTGTGGACAGGCTAATGGGACTCAAGGTAAACAAGTCCCCTGGTCCTGATGAAATGCATCCCAGGGTATTAAAAGAGATGGCGGAGGTTATAGCAGATGCATTCATTATAATCTACCAAAATTCTCTGGATTCTGGGGAGGTACCAGCGGATTGGAAAGCAGCTAATGTAACGCCTGTTTAAAAAAGGGGGCAGACAAAAGGCAGGTAACTATAGGCCGGTTAGTTTAACATCTGTAGTGGGGAAAATGCTTGAAGCTATCATTAAGGATGAAATAGCGGGACATCTAGATAGGAATAGTGCAATCAAGCAGACGCAACATGGATTCATGAAGGGGAAATCATGTTTGACTAATTTACTGGAATTCTTTGAGGATATAATGAGCATGGTGGATAGAGGTGTACCGATGGATGTGGTGTATTTAGATTTCCAAAAGACATTCGATAAGGTGCCACACAAAAGGTTACTGCAGAAGATAAAGGTACGCGGAGTCAGAGAAAATGTATTAGCATGGATCGAGAATTGGCTGGCTAACAGAAAGCAGAGAGTCGGGATAAATGGGTTATTTTCGGGTTGGAAATCGGTGGTTAGTGGTGTGCCACAGGGATCGGTGCTGGGACCACAACTGTTTACTATATACATAGATGACCTGGAAAAGGGGACAGAGTACAGTGTAACAAAATTTGCAGATGACACAAAGATTAGTGGGAAAGCGGGTTGTGTAGAGGACACAGAGAGGCTGCAAAGAGATTTAGATAGGTTAAGCGAATGGGCTAAGGTTTGGCAGATGGAATACAATGTTGGAAAATGTGAGGTCATCCACCTTGGAAAAAAACCCAATAAAAGCGAATATTATTTGAATGGGGAGAAATTACAACCTGCTGCGGTGCAGAGGGACCTGGGGGTCTTTGTGCATGAATCCCAAAAAGTTAGTTTGCAGCTGCAGTAGGTAATCAGGAAGGCGAATGGAATGTTGGCCTTCATTGCGAGAGGGATGGAGTACAAAAGCAGGGAGGTCCTGCTGCAATTGTATAGGGTATTGGTGAGGCCGCACCTGGAGTACTGCGTGCAGTTTTGGTCACCTTACTTAAGGAAGGATATACTAGCTTTGGAGGGGGTGCAGAGACGATTCACTAGGTTGATTCCGGAGATGAGGGGGTTACCTTATGATGATAGATTGAGTAGACTGGGTCTTTACTCGCTGGAGTTCAGAAGGATGAGGGGTGATCTTATAGAAACATTTAAAATAATGAAAGGGATAGACAAGATAGAGGCAGAGAGGTTGTTTCCACTGGTCGGGGAGACTAGAACTAGGGGGCACAGCCTCAAAATACGGGGGAGCCAATTTAAAACCGAGTTGAGAAGGAATTTCTTCTCCCAGAGGGTTGTGAATCTGTGGAATTCTCTGCCCAAGGAAGCAGTTGAGGCTAGCTCATTGAATGTATTCAAATCACAGATAGATAGATTTTTAACCAATAAGGGAATTAAGGGTTATGGGGAGCGGGCGGGTAAGTGGAGCTGAGTCCACGGCCAGATCAGCCATGATCTTGTTGAATGGCGGAGCAGGCTCGAGAAGCTAGATGGCCTACTCCTGTTCCTAATTCTTATGTTCTTATGTTTATTCACTGGAGTTTAGAAGGATGAGAGGAGATCTCATAGAAACATATAAAATTCTGATGGGACTGGACAGGTTAGAAGCAGGAAGAATGTTCCCGATGTTGGGGAAGTCCAGAACCAGGGGACACAGACTTAGGATAAGGGGTAAGCCATTTAGGACTGAGATGAGGAGAAACTTCTTCACTGAGAGAGTTGTTAACCTGTGGAATTCCCTACCGCAGAGTGTTGTAGATGCCAGTTCATTGGATATATTCAAGAGAGAGTTAGACAAGACCCTCACGGCTAAAGGGATCAAGGGGTATGGAGAGAAAGCAGGAAAGGGGTACTGAAGTGAATGATCAGCCATGATCTTATTGAATGGCGGTGCAGGCTCGAAGGGCCGAATGGCCTGCTCCTGCACCTATTTTCTATGTTTCGATGTGTCATTAACTCTGCCATCAGAGCACGCGCCGCAACGGACACTTCCCGGAAGGTAAATTCACCTTAAAAAGTCTCCTGGCCGCCTGTCGGTGCCAACGACAGGTTTTTGGGTCCGTACCCTGTACTTGCTCAAGAACACCAGCGGCCTTTAAAAGCGTGTTGCGTGTAGCAACGTTCTTGTCACCGAGATTTTTTTCTGACTTTTCCAAAACTTTGCCAGTTGTTTTGTTCATAGCAGCATTGAGTGACAGTGGGCTAGGATCCTCAATCTTGACAACAGAAAGCCGTGATTCTGGAGGCTCTGCTTGCGGAGAACTAAATGGGGTCAGTGCTGGCAACGGAATACCTCCTGCATATTGTTTGCGGCAGGGAGGCATGCAGGAGAAGCCAGTGCTAACGGCTGCAGAGTTAGCGGGCAAGGAATGCAGCACACATGGCTGCCGAACATGCAGAAGGCCATGGAAAAGGCGACAGACGTGAACCCAGAGAGATAACCCAGGAAAGACCTCAGGAAGGGCTTGCTGTCAGGAGGAGGGTCAGGTACGCTGATCCCCTGCACCAGATAGTGGGCGAGATGGACAGAAGGCAGGATGCACAGGTGGCAGATGCTTGCCCGCAGCAGGCTGTAGAGGGTGAGGATCAACACAAGCAGGAGGGAGAAGGCAATGAGGTACCTACCATAGGAAGACGCCAACACAGACGTGGGGTCAGAAGGCCCTATCGTCAAAGGGTCTACAGGCAGCAATTCTCATACATGGACCTGACAAATGACCAATGTCTCCGGAGACTGCAATACCGGAAACACATCGTGATGGAGTTTAGCAATCTCCTGCAGCCAGACCTCCAGCCTCAAATAAGGTTGAGGGCAGCTCTGACCGTCGCATCCAAGGTGACCAAAGCACTCAATTTCTATGCGACTGGATCTTTTTAAGCAGCAACAGCAGACACCTCGAACAGTTCCCAGTTCGCTGCACATAGCTCTATCCATCAAGTGACAAACGCTCTCTATAAGAGGAGGAGGGACTACATATCCTTCCTGATGAGCAGGGAGAAGCAGTCGGCAAACCGGATTCGTGAGGATTGCAGGCTTCCCGAGGATTCAGGGCGTCACAGACTGCATCCATATCGCATTGAAGGCACCACAGATCTTCAGAAACCGCAAGGGATTCCACTCTCTCAATGTCCAGCTGCTGTGTGACCACAACTGCAAAATCATGACAGTTGATGCCCAGTATTCTGGCAGCAGCCACGATGCTTTCATCCTGTGCCAGACCAGTGTGCCAGGTGTCTTTGCTGAGCCAAACCAAGATTGCACTTGGCTGCTGACTCCCCTTCACAACCCCAGGACTGCTGCACAGCAAGCCTACAATGATTCTCATTCAGCCACCAGGTGCATAATTGAGCAGACCATCGGAATCCTTAAACAGAGGTTCTGATGCCTGGATCGCTCAGGAGGAGTGTTGCAGTATTCGCCTGAGCGGGTCTCCGTATTCGTGGTCGTCTGCTGCATGCTTCACAGCCTGGCAATCATGAGGGCACAACCGTTGGAAGACGAGGCAGCAGTACCACCTGAGGAGGAGGACACAGGAGGAGGAGGATGCACAGGAGGAGGACCAGGATGCAGGTCGGCGGCCACGCAGGAGACGGCGTCGCCATTTGGACCCAGCAAGGAAAGTCCTAAACCGTCCATTGCTGCTTGTTTCCGCTGAGTTCATGTGCACTTTAGCCTTCATCTGTGCACCTCCACGGCCTGTTGCCCAGAGTGCATGAGAGCATTCTGAGCATCCAGAGCAGCAGCCATCCTCTCCAAAGCAGCACTCAGACATTCGTTCCCTTGCGCCTGTGCTGTAATGGCAGCTGTCACAACTGGATCCACACGGTCACTCTGGAAGTCTACCATCATTTGCACACTGACAATGATGGGCTCCATGGTGTTCACAATGCGGGAGGCGGACTCCTCCACACTCCTGACCACTTGCTACAGGCTGTCAGCAACCTTTGCATTGCCCCCAATGTCTGGGAATGCATGGCCTGCACCATTCTTTCATAAGCCCCAACATCGATGGGTTCGTCTGAGTCCTCTACAGCAGAACTCGTGTGCGAACTCGCCCCTCGGAGAGATGGCACCTGAGGTTGTCTTTGCCCTTGACCATGCTGTAGCCCGCTAGGCCCCGGTGCATCACCCATTTCAGACCCCTCTGCCAAATCTAACTGTCCTGACCGTGTACTCCCAGAATCTGAGTTGGCGTGTGCAAGTGTAGGAAGCAATGACGCAGTGCTACCAGCAGTGTCCTCCTCATCCTCATCGGACATGTCGGCAATATCTGGTATGGGCTCAAGGGTGTCCTTCTGACTTTGACTCCCAGTCGCCTCAAGGGTGTCCTCCTGACTTTGGCACTCAGTCGCCTCAAGGGTTTTGCTCTCGCTGTGACTCACACTCGGGGTCTCATCTGCAATCACAAATGGCACAAGGTGTCCCGTGAGGGTGAGGTAGAGCATTGCACCATTCAGCCAGAAACTTGCACACAATCATAAGCAATTGCCTGGTAGGCATTTGGACTTTCTGGAAGAGATAGCATTAAAGGAAGGTCTTCACTTACCGTTGCAGCCCCCGGCAGGATCCACATGACCAGCAGCCACAGGGAAGGCAACATGTGGGCCCACTAGCCGCTGCACCTTTCTTCAATATGAGTGAGCTGCTGGATATCTGGCTCGCCCCCACCAGCCCTCTGTTGCTCTAAATGGTTGTGAGATACCTTGGTCTGAAAAGCAAAAAAGGATGGCTGAGTAGTAGTGTCATGAGACCTCGGTAATTAGTGCAGTGTGGGTCCATTACATGCAGGTGTCACTATGACATGAAAGAGAGCCTCCTTTGCGAGTACACACGCATACAGGCCTCACCAATCAAATGGTGCTTCAGTGACTATATAGTGAAGGTGGGAAATAAGAGGTGAAGGAGACGCTCGCAGTTGGAAGGTGAGGAGTTGGTTGAACATGTACTCACTTTCATCAGTCGAATGATGATGTTCAGCCTTTTGCGGCATTGGGTGGCGGTGTGGTCATGAATGGATGTCCCGATACCACCACAGCTATCTTTTTCCAGGCACTCACAAAGGCGGTGCGAGTCGGTCTGCCTGTGTTGGGATACAGAATGCGCCTCCTTTCCTCCACAGCCTGGATCAGGGTCTCAAGTTCGACATCAGAAAAGCGACTGGCCCTCCTGAGATCTCTGGCATTAGCCATAACTTCGCAAGCAACAGAGACAAACTCAGTGCTCAGGGCCTAGCTGCAAACCCTGCCCTTTAAGAGGGCCAGGGAGCAGCTGGCTCGTTAGGAGTAAATTGGCAACAGCTGAATTTCACGGCCCAATTGGCCACTCCGCACCTACACCAATGCAAACAGCCCATTCCCGCCACCAATACCACACCGCTCCTTTTCTCCAGCAAAAATTTTCCTCTAATGGCCGCTGCATTCATTACGGCGATAAGCGAAATGGCAAAAAGCGGTAGGTGCGCCTCGTTTAGGGCGGTGGGCAATTTTGGCCCCTCGGTCTTTGGCCCCTCAACTACATCATCCTACTCCAGTGCTGTAATAGTTTCTTCGATCAATACTGCCACCCTCCCGGCCCTTTCATTTTCCATCCATTTCTTTCCTGAATGCTTTACAGCTAGGAATATTACGTTCCAATCCTCCCTTTTTTTGAGCCAGATTTTTGATATTACCACTGTTTCAAAGTCCCATGCGTCGACTTATGCCTGTAGCTCACCTACCTTATTTACCACATTCCGTGCATTAACATACATGCATTCCAAACGCATCTTATATTGCTTCCCTCCTATTTCTGAACTATTCTTTACTCTAGTGCTATTTCCCTCTCCCAGTTCTCTGTGCATCTTGATTATCCTCTCTAAGGTTTCATCCTGGCGCTCACTCCCTGCCAGATTAGCTTAAACCTGCCCCCATAGTACTAGTTAACTCGCAAAGGCATCGGTCCCAGCTCTGTTGAGGCGCAACCAATCCACTTTAAATAGGTCACTCCTGCCACAGGACTGGTCTCAATGCCCCCCCTCCTGCACCATTTTTCCAGTCATGCATTAATCTGTGTCATTCTGTAAATTCCAGCTGCCACTCTGTTCAGCAAGCCATTCTGTTTAGCAGATACTCAGAGCTCAGTGCGCACAGCCTGTTTAGGCCCACACACACCCACAAAAAAAAAAATGGTCACTTGGACAAATACCAGATGGCTGCTAGCATCTGTGGAACCATACACTCAACACAGATGGAGAAAATGGAAACAAGTCAATAAGTTTAGTGTTACTGGATGCTCAGAACACATTTACACTTATTCAAGGCCCGGGTCATAAGGGATTCTTTAATCTGTAACCTGCATTTCTGAGATGTGTAAATTTCACAGGTGTTTATTAGCACAATAATAAATATAAAAGACTTGAGCCATGCAAATGACAATAAAGATTCATATTGAATTTGACGATAAATAAAATAGGCATTTCATCTTATGTGTTGCAAGGGTGAAAACTACTCACTACTACTTGGCTGATCTGCAAAAGTCACCTTCCGTCCATCCCAGCATTTTTCAACTGGCTGTAATGTTAAAACAAAAACATAAATACAAAATACTAGTTTTACAAAAAATTGATCAAATCTAAAATACAAAACTTAAATGTATAATAACATATTTCATAATCAATTTGTTTTATTTCCTTAACATTTAAATAAAATGTGTGAAATTAAGATTCAAGTGTACCTTTTCCTGTGGATTTTGAGTAGGGATCGATGCTTTATAACCAAGCTGCAGCAACATGGCTTCTGCAGCATTCCTCTTTGCAACTTTCTTGTTTGGACCTGTTCCTGTAGCCATCTCAATGCCTACCTTGACCTAAAGGAACAACACAACAATTATTCATGTAATTGTTCGAAAACTTCAAATCCACAATTGAATGATCTATTTAGTTGCCATTATATGCATTCACAAAGCCAAAAATAACATATGATTAGTCATTACAAATAGATGTCCATTGAGGCATCAACATGTTATTTTTTTTTCTAAACAGGTAAGCATTTTCAAATCAATAAGTGAGCAGAAAGAATAATCCATTCAGAACTTTCTTCAAAACTCATTAAAATCCTTTTGACAAGAAAGTGTGGTTGCAGGTGGCTTTATTAGATGTTTACAAAGAACCCTAGCTGTGATAAGAAAAGATCTTACAGATGAATGAAAGTAATTTTAAAATTAAATACTTCATTCAAAGAAGACTAAAAGCTTTAGTTTATTTTCCTTTTCAACACGTTCTGCGCTGCCTCTTGCTGCTCAAGCTTTCAAGGTAATATCTCTGTTGGATAGAAGAAAATCCTGTCGAACACTGAACTGTTTGCATCAGAGAGAGCTTTATTCTGCATTTAATTATACTTTACAAAAAAATCTTATTCGCAAAATTGTCTACCTTGTAGGATTGTTTCGTTATTAGATACAATGCATCATCCACACACTGCAGTTGAGTCAAGCTAATCAATTTTCTGGGGAAACACCATGATGGATGCACCCACCAGTGATTGATGTTGGTAATGCATTAATGTCAGGCAATGTTGACCCACATAATACAGGTTGAACGTCTCTGGTCCGGGACTCTCTGGTCCAGAAACATCCATGGTTCGGCATTAATTTGCGGAACTGCTGCTTTGCGTGGGTGGCGAAATACATGAAAAAGCAAAATACATGAGGCAAGCTAAGCTGCAAGATTGGTTCAAGAAGATAGCCCAGAAGAGCAGTGATCAGCACTCTAAAGTTACCGGTAAGCCTAGGCTAGGCGTATGCTTATGTAGGGTATATCGGTAGTCATATACTGACCTCCAGTGGTTCGGAAAATTCTCCGGTTCGGCACTGGTCAGGTCCCAAGGGTGCCGGACCACAGAGGTCCAACCTGTATTGCTAATCTGGTGTGGTATAAAAGCCCTGCATGCGTGTGAAAATGGAAGTAAATTTTGACTTGTAGCACAATAACAGAAAAAAATACTTTCTCTACTTCTCATAAGGCCCGATGGGAATGTTGAGTGGGATGTGGGTAACCTTAACTTTTCACTACCTGTAGCCTATCCTACTGGTGTGTTGGGCAATCGGGAACAGAAAATGGACCAGAATTCTGTTCAATCCATCTCCACCCACTTTACACCAATAGGAAGCCTCTAATTGAAGTGATCAGTAAGAGCACTAATGGGATGGATGGGAAACAGGACAGGCTGCATAAAAACATTTGTGATCAGCAGCCCCAGTATTCTGACACTATACATCTCCAGACTGAGGTGATTAGACTTCACTTTGGTAGACAATTAGTGCACTTGGCCACCCTTATTCCCAAAGTAAGCTGGAACAGACTTGATAGCATTGCATTGCAAAGATATGTGAATGCCTGACGAACTGTAATGTTGGGTACTTATGTGTCATGTTTTGAGTGCCACTACTTGAAAGAAGGCATGCCAATGCAATCAACAGCCAGCACACTCGGATTCATTTAATCCAAGATACTACCAAACATACTTGAAAGCTTCAGCACATTTACCTGGCATTGACCATGGGTGAGGGTCTTTCTGGGTCACCTTTGAGATACACACACAGCTCAGTCATCGAATGTAGGGACATTTGTAATTAACATGCAGCATAGGGCTGGCACATTCAATTATGGTAATGGTCAGTTATAATTCTTATGATCTGGAATGTGCTCGCTGAAAGGGTGGTGGAAACAGCATCAATAGTAATTTTCAAAAGGGAATTGGATAGATACCTTTAAAATAAAAATATGCGGGGCTATGGGGAATGAGCAGGGGAAGTGAGACGAAATGGATAGCTCTCAGAGACATAAATGGCTGAATGGCATCCTTCTGTGATGTAAGATTCTATGGGCTAGAATTTCCTAACAACTCGCCAGCGCCTGATTGCCCCCCAAAAAGAAAAAAATCCACCCAGTGAAAAGAAATGGGCATTGTACCCTGATTCTCGGTGAAAAAGGTGAATTTTGGGTCGATTGGGCGGTTCTTAAAGAAAATGTGTGATAATCAATAAATTTACGAAAAATTTACCCCAAGGCTGCGGGTTGGGCCTAGGAGGAGAAAAACACAAAATATTTTTTCAAAAAACATAACATAAAAAAATCATAAAAACATTCTCAGGTCTCTTTTAACTTAAATCACAACATAATTTTTAAATAATTAGTTTAAAACCAATTACTTACTTTTTTCTTGAAGACATACTCATCTACCGCCCAACTCCGCTAACTCTCATGGGCGTTTTTTTTTAATACTTACCTACAGGTCACCACTGACCCAAATATCACGCCATGGTGATCTGTGGACAGTGCACGCCGACGGTGTGCACGCCCCTCGGTTTGCTCCCCAGCGGTACTTCGAAACCGCCGGCGTAACTCAGCTAGCCAATTTCTCACTGACCCAGTTTTTGCCCAAAACGGCCAATACCTCCGAAAACCAGGCGGTAAGCCACTGAAAATTCTAGCCCTATGATTCTATGCTGGGAAACATAGTTCCAGCTCTTTGTAGGCATGCTGCAGTGTTGACCTACTGGCATGTTGTCCTGAAGTGGCACAGAGAGCAATCCTCCCCTCAAGCAACACCATCAACACCATAGGCAGTCCCTCGAAATCGAGGAAGACTTGCTTCCACTTTAAAAGTGAGTTCTTAGGTGACTGACCAATCCAATATGGGAATTACAGTCTCTGTTACAGGTGGGACAGTCGTTGAAGGAAAGGGTGGGTGGGAAGATTGGTTTGCCGCACACTCCTTCCGCTGCCTGTGCTTGCTTTCTGCATGCTCTCGGCGACGAGACTCGAGGTGCTCAGCGCCCTCCTGGATGCTCTTTCTCCACTTAGGGTGGTCTTTGGCCAGGGATTCCCAGGTGTCAGTGAGGATGTTGCATTTTATCAAGGAGGCTTTGAGGGTGTCCTTGAAACATTTGCTCTGCCCACCTGGGGCTTGCTTGCCGTGTAGGAGTTCTGAGTAGAGCGCTTGCTTTGGAAGTCCTGCGTCAGGCATGCGGACAATGTGTCTGCCCAACAGAGCTGGTCGAGTGTGGTCAGTGCTTCGATGCTGGGAATGTTGGCTTGATCGAGAACACTGACGTTGGTGCGTCTGTCCTCCCAGGTGATTTGCAGGATCTTGCGGAGACATCGTTTGTGGTATTTCTCTGGCGATTTGAGGTGTCTACTGTATATGGTCCACGTCTCTGAGCAATACAGGAGGGCAGGTATCACCACAGCCCTGTAGACCATGAGCTTAGTGCCAGATTTAAGGTCCTGATCTTCAAACGTTCTCTTCCTCAGGTAGTCGAAGGCTGCGCTGGCACACTGGAGGCGGTGTTGAACCTCGTCGTCGAGAAAAAGGTTAGTAAAGACAAACGTAAGTCCCCTGCAGTCAGAATCAGGGGAAATCATAACGGGGAACAAAGAAATGGCAGACCAATTGAACAAGTACTTTGGTTCGGTATTCACTAAGGAGGACACAAACAACCTTCCGGATATAAAAGGGGTCAGAGGGTCTAGTAAGAAGGAGGAACTGAGGGAAATCCTTATTAGTCGGGAAATTGTGTTGGGGAAATTGATGGGATTGAAGGCCGATAAATCCCCAGGGCCTGATGGACTGCATCCCAGAGTACTTAAGGAGGTGGCCTTGGAAATAGCGGATGCATTGACAGTCATTTTCCAACATATATTCAAAAAGGAGTTAGATGTAGTCCTTACTACTAGGGGGATCAAGGGGTATGGCGAAAAAGCAGGAATGGGGTACTGAAGTTGCATGTTCAGCCATGAACTCATTGAATGGCGGTGCAGGCTAGAAGGGCCGAATGGCCGACTCCTGCACCTATTTTCTATGTTTCTATGTTTAACATTCCATAGACTCTGGATCAGTTCCTATCGAGTGGAGGGTAGCCAATGTAACCCGACTTTTTTTCAAAAAAGGGAAAGAGAAAACAGGGAATTATAGACCGGTCAGCCTGACATCAGTAGTGGGTAAAATGATGGAATCAATTATTAAGGATGTCATAGCAGCGCATTTGGAAAGAGGTGACATGATAGGTCCAAGTCAGCATGGATTTGTGAAAGGGAAATCATGCTTGACAAATCTTCTGGAATTTTTTGAGGCTGTTTCCAGTAGAGTGGACAAGGGAGAACCAGTTGATGTGGTATATTTGGACTTTCAGAAGGCTTTCGACAAGGTCCCACACAAGAGATTAATGTGCAAAGTTAAAGCACATGGGATTGGGGGAAGTGTGCTGACATGATTGAGAACTGGTTGTCAGACAGGAAGCAAAGAGTAGGAGTAAATGGGTACTTTTCAGAATGGCAGGCAGTGACTAGTGGGGTACCGCAAGGTTCTGTGCTGGGGCCCCAGCTGTTTACATTGTACATTAATGATTTGGACGAGGGGATTAAATGTAGTATCTCCAAATTTGCAGATGACACTAAGTTGGGTGGCAGTGTGAGCTGCGAGGAGGATGCTATGAAGCTGCAGAGTGACTTGGATAGGTTAGGTGAGTGGGCAAATGCATGGCAGATGAAGTATAATGTGGATAAATGTGAGGTTATCCACTTTGGTGGTAAAACCAGAGAGACAGACTATTATCTGAATGGTGACAGATTAGGAAAAGGGAAGGTGCAACGAGACCTGGGTGTCATGGTACATCAGTCATTGAAGGTTGGCATGCAGGTACAGCAGGCGGTTAAGAAAGCAAATGGCATGTTGGCCTTCATAGCGAGGGGATTTGAGTACAGGAGCAGGGAGGTGTTGCTACAGTTGTACAGGGCCTTGGTGAGGCCACACCTGGAGTATTGTGTACAGTTTTGGTCTCCTAACTTGAGGAAGGACATTCTTGCTATTGAGGGAGTGCAGCGAAGGTTCACCAGACTGATTCCCGGGATGGCGGGACTGACATATCAAGAAAGACTGGATCAACTGGGCTTGTATTCACTGGAGTTCAGAAGAATGAGAGGGGATCTCATAGAAACGTTTAAAATTCTGACGGGTTTAGACAGGTTAGATGCAGGAAGAATGTTCCCAATGTTGGGGAAGTCCAGAACCAGGGGTCACAGTCTAAGGATAAGGGGTAAGCCATTTAGGACCGAGATGAGGAGAAACTTCTTCACCCAGAGAGTGGTGAACCTGTGGAATTCTCTACTACAGAAAGCTGTTGAGGCCAATTCACTAAATATATTCAAAAAGGAGTTAGATGAAGTCCTTACTACTAGGGGGATCAAGGGGTATGGCGAGAAAGCAGGAATGGGGTACTGAAGTTGCATGTTCAGCCATGAACTCATTGAATGGCAGTGCAGGCTAGAAGGGCCGAATGGCCTACTCCTGCACCTATTTTCTTTGTTTCTATGTCTGCCCTTGCTGATAATAGGCTCCTGATGTATGGAAAGTGGTCCACGTTATCCAGGGCCGCGCCATGGATCTTGATGACTGGTGGGCAGTGCTGTGTGATGGGGTCAGGTTGGCGGAGGACCTTTGTCTTACGGATGTTTAGTGTAAGGCCCACGCTTTCGTATGCCTCAGTGAAGATGTTGACTATGACTTGGAGTTCAGTCTCTGTATGTGCGCAGACGCAAGCGTCGTCTGTGTACTGTAGCTTGATGACAGAGGGTGGGACGGTCTTGGACCTGGAGATGACGAAGGTTGAACAAGTTCCCACTGGTTCTGTAGTTTCATTCCACTCCAGCGGAGAGCTTGTTGAGTGTGAGGTGGAGCATTGCAGCAAGGAAGATCGAGAAGAGGGTTGGCGCGATGATGCAGCCCTGCTTGACCCCAGTCCAGACGTGGGTTGGGTCTGTGGTGGATCCATTGGTCAGGATCACGGCTTGCATGTCATCGTGGAGCAGGCGGAGGATGGCGACAAACATTTGGGGGCAGCCGAAACGGAGGAGGACGCTCCATAGTCCCTCGCGGTTAACAGTGTCAAAGGCCTTTGTAAGGTCAAAGAAAGCCATGTACAAGTGTTTGTGCTTTTCCCTGCATTTCTCTTGCAGTTGTCGCGCCGTAAAGATCATGTCCGCTTTGCCCCGTAGTGGACGAAATCCGCACTGTGACTCCGGGAGGAGCTCCTCAACCACAGGGAGAAGACAGTTGAGGAAGATTCTAGCGCTGACTTTCCCAGTGGCTGATAACAGGGAGATTCCTCTGTAGTTACCGAAGTCGGACTTGTCCCCTTTTTTAAAGATGGTCACAATTACTGCATCTCTGAGATCTCCCGGCATGCTCTCCTCCTTCCAGATGAGAGAGATGAGGTCATGCACGTGTGCCAATAGTGCCTCTCCGCCATACTTTAGTGCCTCAGCGGGGATTCCATCCGCTCCCATTGCCTTGTTGTTCTTGAGCTGACGGATGGCCTTTCCTACCTTGTGCAGGGCTGTGTTTTGCTGAGATGGTGGCGGGTAGCACGCTGCGGGATGGAGTCGAGGACACTCGAGTCAAAGGCAGAGTCTCGATTGAGGAGATCTTCGAAGTGCTCCTTCCAGCCGGTCCTGACAGCCTCGGTGTCCTTGATGAGTGTCTCCCTGTTCTTGGCCAGCAGTGGGGTGGGATCTTGGGTGCTTGGGCCGTAGGTGGCCTTGACTGTGGTGAAGAATCCTCGCACATCATGGCTGTCGGCCAGCTGCTGAATCTCCTGTGCTTTCTCCACCCACAATCTATTCTTTAGGTCGCGGGTTTTTTGTTGGGCCTCGGTCTTAAGCCGTCTGTAGAGCTGCTTTGCTGCTCCCGAGTTGGGTTGTTGTTTTAGGTTCAGAAATGGCCCTGCGCTTGCAATTTATTAGTTCTTGGATCTCCTGGTCATTCTCATCAAACCAGTCCTGGTGTTTCCTGGTTGAGTGATTAAATGTCTCTTCACAGGTACTGGTTAAGGTGGCCTGGAGGGCAGACCAACGCTTTGGGCATTCTGCATCTCGGGGTCATCAAGGGTTGCCAGGTTAGCAGTAAGGTGCTGGCTGTATAGGGCTCTCTTAGCTGGGTCCTTGAGTGCCCCGGCATTGATTTTTTTGCAGCACTGCTTTTGCTGCCGTTGCCACTTTGGGGCTATATTGGTGTTGATGATGGGACAGATTAGGTGGTGGTCCATCCAGCAGTCGTCAGCTTCTGTCATGGCGCGAGTGATTCGCACATCCTTGCGATCCCTGGCTCGAACTATGACATAGTCGAGCAGGTGCCAATGTTTGGAGCGAGGGTGTTGCCACGATGCCTTGTCCCTCTGGCAGAACAAGGTGTTAGTTATGACAAAGGCGTGCTCTAGGCATTTTGTCAGGAGCAGGATACCGTTGGAGTTGGTTTTCCCTACCCCCTCTCTGCCGATCATGCCTCTTCAGAGGGCTATGTCTTTGCCGACCTGGCATTGAAGTCGCCGAAAAGGATCAGTTTGTCGTCCGAAGGGACATGGGACAAGGATTGTTCGAGGCTGGAGTAAAAGCCCTCTTTGGCCTCATCTGTTGCATCGAGTGTTGGGGCGTACGCACTGATAACTGTGGTGCACTGGTTCCGAGATAGGGTGAGTCAGAAAGTCATGAGACGTTTTCTAATCCTGCAGGGGGAGTCTCTGAGGCGGTCAACCAGCTCGTTCTTGATAGCGAAACCAACTCCGTGGAGGCGGCGTTCTTCCTCTGGTTTCCTTTTCCAGAAGAAGGTGTAATCTCCACCTTGTTCCTTGAGCTGGCCTTCCCCTACCTGCCCAATCTCGCTTAGTCGACATTGAAGCGTCTAAGTTCCCGGGCAACTATGGCGGTGCGACGTTCCAGTCTGTCACTGTTGGAGTTGTCCACGAGGGTCCTGACGTTCCAGGTCCTGAACTTCATTTTGAAGGGTGGAAGATGCCTGTGCGTGACTTCTTTTAACGTGGGGTGGCCGTTGCATACCGGCTACCATAGCTGAGCAAGGTCTTGGTCCAGTGGTAAGGGGGTACAAGACTGGAGACGAGGCACTGCTATATGAGCCTAATTGCCTACTGTGAGATGCGGGCCGTAAGCTCGGCGTTGAGCAGCGCCCTTCGGTGAGATGGTAAGAGATCCGAGGCCTGGCTGAGGACAGGCATTGGGAAGGTCAGAGGTCCATTTTGTGGAAGGAGAGGTCAGAGTGACCACAGCCATTGTGCACACCACGTGCTCGACAGAGACTCCGCCGGTGAGTGGGGCCAATGGCTGGGGGGAGGCCAGGACCTCGTTAGAGGAAGGGAGGCCAGGACGTCGCCAATGGATGAAGGCCAGGTCATCAGCGATCGATGGATGAAGGCCAGGACATCGCCGATGGATGGAGGCCCGAACATTGCCGATGGATGAAGGCCAGGGCGTCGATGATAGGTGAAAACCCAAGCGTCGTTGATGAATGGAGGCCCGAGTGTCGCCGATTGATGAAGGCCCAGACGTCGTCGGAGGGAAGGCTCACATGTGAGGTAGGCCCAAACCTGTGTTTAAAGCTAGTCGGAGGCTCTCCACCGTTGAGATCGCCGGGGGTCGGTTGGAGCAGCTGAGTCGTCCATGGGGAGCGAGAAGCGAGGGTCCAACTGGAGGGACGGCAGCGGGGAGGTCAGCTTTGAAGGTCGAGGTTGGGGGGGTGGGGGATGGGCAGTGGGCCCTTGTAGCATGGGATTTTAGGGTTTTAGGGGTAAGTAGATTAGTTTGGGGGTCGGAGTTAGGACCAGAGGGGGTTTAGACAATGAGGAGGGGTGGTGGGTGGGGGGAGATTTGAGGGAGAGAGAGGTGGAAGATGGCATCAGATGGTCAGATGAAGGCTTGTTCGGGGAGAGATCCCTTGAGAGCAGCTATCCTATCCACCATCTTGTAACATGCTTCACCACCAGCAACACCACCACTTCAGTTAACGAACAGGGGGTTGGATGCTTGGCTGCTCTTCCATTTGCCTGCAAACACAGGCCTGCATCCTCGGTTTCCTTTCCTTTTCATCTGTCGCTTCTTAGTCCACTCTCTTTTAAGCTTTCACAAAGGCTGCCGATATACTGAGATGCCTCCTGAGCCTTTGCAAAAGCTTTCAGATTTTCTGACACACCCATTCAAGTGCCCTCTTTTCTTTAAATTTAATTTACATGAAATTCTGCCACTTGAATCATTAGCATGCTCTCTGCAAATCTGCACTGGCAGCTATGATTATGAACTGGCCTTAGAAAATTGGGCGCAAACAGCACATTTCCATTTGAGTCTTTTTAAAATCCATCACAAATAATTTTGGTCTAAACCGAGCCCCCATTGTGGAAAATCTAGGCTGATGTGTAGAGGAAAAATGAAAACAAGGTCGGTAATATTTATTTCTTCTTACTTCAGCATCCTTCACAAAGCTTCGAAGCTAATCCAGATGTATTTAGTATGAGGAGGAGGGAGAAGTTTACAAAGGATATACTGTATAGAAACAAGCCATTCCGCACAACCTGTCCATGCTCCACTCGAGCCTCCTCCCGTCTTTCCTCATCTAAATCTATCTGCATAACCCTCTATTCCCTTCTCCCTTTTGTGCTTGTCTAATCTCCCCTTAAATGCATCTATACTATTCGCTTCAACCACTCCCTCTGGTAGCAAGTTCCACATTCTCATCACTCTGTGGGTAACGACTGTTCTTCTGAATTCCCTATTGGATTTGTTGGTGACTATCTTATATTGATGGCCTCTAGTTATGCTCTTCCACACAAGTGGAAACATTCTCTCTGTATCTACTCTATCAAAACTTTTCATAATTTTAAAGACCTCTATTAGGTCACCCCTCAGCCTTCTTTTTTCAAGAGAAAAGAAACCCAGCCTGTTCATCCTTTCCTGATATGTATACCCTCGTATTTCTAGTATCATCCCTGTAAATCTTCTCTGCTCCAGTGCCTCTATATCCTTTTCTATAATATGAAGACGAGAACTGTACGCAGTACTCCAAGTGTGTTCTAGCCCAGGTTTAGCATAACTTCCCTACTTTTCAATTCTTTACCTCTAGAAATAAACCCGAGCGCTTGGTTTGCTTTTTTTATGGCCTTGCTAACCTGTGTCGCAACTTTTGTGTATTCGTACTCCGAGATCCCTTTGTTCCTCTATCCCACCTCCTCCAACTAATAAGTGACCTCCCTATTCTTCCTACTAAAATGTATTTATCTGTGTTGAACTTCATGTGCCAATTATATGCCAATTCTGCAAGTTTATGAATATCCTCCTGTAATTTGTTGCAGTCCTCCTCAGTATTGACTATTGCCCCCAATTTGGTTTCATCCGCCAATTTAGAAATTGTGTTTTTGATTCCAAAGTCTAAATCGTTAATATAAATTGTGAACAGCAGTGGTCCCAGCACTGGTCCTTGTGGAACACTACAATCCACCTGCCATTGTGAATAGCTACCTTTTACCCCTACTCTCTGCTTTCTGTCTTGAAGCCTGCTAGCTATCCATTCTGCTTCTTGTTCCCTGACTCCAGATTCTCTGACCTTGTTCATCAGTCTATTATGGGGTACCTTATCGAAGGCCTTTTGAAAATTTAGATAAATTACATCTACTGCATTACCAGTCTACTCTCTCTGTTACCTCTTCAAAAAATTCAATGAGATTGGTCAAGTAAGACTTTCCCTTTTGAAATCCATGCTGACTATTCATTATTAAATTTTTGGTTTCTAGATGTTCTTCTATTTTCTCCTTTAGAAGGGATTCCATTATTTTTCTTACCACCGACGTTAAGCTGACTGGTCTATAATTGCCTGGACATGTTGTATCTCCCTTCTTAAACATAGGTATTACATTAGCTATCCGCCAGTCCTCTGGCACTGCACCCTTCTTTAACGAGTTATTAAATATGTGTAGTAATGCCTGTGCTATCGCTTCCCTAGCTTTTTTTTGTAAAAAGTGTGGATGGGGTCCCCTGAAGGTTTTCCAGTGTTTTTTTTTAATTTTGGGAAATTTAAATTTTATCTGTTCCCCACATCCCCCCCTCCCCCCCGGCCTCCCTGGGCCCGACTCAATCCTCGGCGATACTTTGCCGAGGATTGCATTTGTTGCCAAGATTGGAAGCTCCTGCCCAGATTCATGGCATAAGTCTTTTTTTCGCCGTCAGGCGGTCTTCCAGGACTTCTTCATGAAAGTTCCACCCTAAAGTACAGTCAGGATCTCAGCGACCCTTTGGGCGGCACTTGGACGGAACTTAGCTTCTACCAAGTTCCGGGCCTATATCTTTCATCCATATGGATTCTATTTTTGTCTTGCTGATAGCTGCGTTACTTTTTTCGACTGCCATTATATTATCCCGAATATATACAGCTACTCCACCTCCCCCTTTTCCATCTCTATCTTTTCTAAATATGGTACATCCTGCAACGTTTAATTCCCAGTCCTGATTTTAGTCCACTGTTTTATTACGGACACTGCATGCATTGTTGTACAGACAGTTTAACTCATTTTTAACAGGATTTCCTCCGTTCTATAACTCTATTTATTCCCTTGCCATCAATGTCCTCCCTTACTTTATTCTTTCCTATGCTCTCTTTTCCTGTTTTGTTTATATTTAGGTAGATCCCTCCTCCCATCTTACTCGGTTAAAGCCTTTGCCAGCTACCTATTTACCCTTCCCGCTAGACACAGGTCCCATCTCGGTTCAGGTAGAACACATCCCATCAGTACAGCTCCTTCCTGTCCCAGAACTGGTGCCAGTGTCCCGTGAAAAGGATCCCCTCTTCCCACACCAACTCTTTAGCCACTTTGCAGAGAAGCAGATACCCAACTATCCATGATAGTCTATCAAGATACCTGCTCCCTCAACCCTATCCTCACCAAACTGATGATCCAACTTCCCATCTTGACCCCCATGTTAGCTGATATTGTGAACAGTTCGCTCTCCTCCATTACTGTCCACCTCGTCCGCCTCCCCTTCACATCACCCACCTCCTCAAAAAACCTACCCTTGACCACTCCATCCTTGCAAACTACCATCCCATCTCCAACCTCCCTTTCCTCTCCAGTAATGTCATCTCCCAAATCGTGCCAATCTTTCCCAGAACGTCATACGTCATTTCAGTGGTAAAATGGATGTTAAATGGGCGTTATGCATGCAAACAAAATGCAAAACCTAGTCCCTGGTCTTGGTTGAGAAGATCCTCAAAGTGCTCCTTCCAGTGGGCACTGACTGCCTCTCTGTCTTGATGATCACCTCTCTGTTCTTGGCTCTGTGGAATAGGACCTTGAGTGCTTAGGACGTAGGTGGACTTGACTGCGCCAAAAATTCCACGCACGTCGTGATTGTCGGCTAGTTGCTGGACATGCAAGCCGTGATTCTTAACAACGGATCCACCACAGACCCAATACAAGTGCAGACCGGGGTCAAGCAAGGCTGTGTCATCACACCAACGCTCTTCTCAATCTTCCTCATTGCAATGCTTCATCTCAATCTTAACAAGCTCCCCGCTTGAGTGGAGTTAATCTACAGAACAAACAGAAAATTGTTCAACTTCTGACACCTCCAGTCCAGATCTGAGGTTGCTCCAGCCTCTGTCATTGAATTACAATATGCTGATGATGCTTGCGTTTGTGCCACTCGGAGTCCGAATTCCAAACCATCGTTGACACCTTCTCTGAAGCGTACGAGAATCTGGGCCTCACATTAAACATCAATAAGACAAAGGTCATCTACCAACCTGCCCCCGCCACACAGCACTGCTCCCCGGTTATCAAGATCCACGATGAGAACTTGGACAACGTGGACCACTTCCCATACCCTGGGAGCCTACTATCAGCAAGCGCAAACATCAATGACGAAGTTCAACAACGCCTTCAATGTGCCAGTGCAGCCTTCTGCTGCCTGAGAAAAAGTGTTCGAAGACCAGGATCTCAAACCCGGCACCAAGCTCATGGTAACACAGGACTACATGCATGCTAAAAAGCGGAAGCAGCATGCTATATAGACAATGCTATGTAATCCCACAACCAATGGATTAGATTAAAGCTCTGCAGTCCTGCCACATCCAGTCATGAATGGTGGTGGACCATTAAACAACTAACGAGAGGAGGAGGCTCCATGAATATCCCCATCCTCAATGATGGCGGAGCCCAGCATGTGTGTGCAAAAGACAAGGCTGAAGCGTTTACAATGATCTTCAGCCAGAAGTGCCAAGTGGATGATCCATATCGGCCTCCTCCTGAGGTCCCCACCATCACAGAAGCCAGTCTTCAGCCAATTCGATTCACTTCACATATCATCAAGAAACGGCTGAGCGCACTGGATACAGCAAAGGCTATGGGCACCGACAACATCCAGGCTATTGTGCTGAAGACATGTGCTCCAGAACTAGCCAAGCCTCTAACCAAGCTGTTCCAGTACAGCTACAACACTGGCATCTATCCGACAATGTGGAAAACTACCCAAGTATGTCCTGTCCACAAAAAGCAGGACAAATACAAACCGGCCAATTAGCGCCCCATCAGTCTACTCTCAATCATCAATAAAGTGATGGAAGGTGTCATCAACAGTGCTATCATGCGAACACTCGGCTCCAAACCTCATTACAGCCTTGGTCTAAACATGGACAAACGAGCTGAATTCCAGGGGCGAGGTGAAAATGACTGCCCTTGACATCAAGGCAGCATTTGACCGAGTGCAGCATCATGGAGCCCTAGTAAAATTGAAGTCAATGGGAATCAGGGAAAATTCTCCACTGGCTGGAGTCATACCTAACACAAAGGAAGATGGTTGTGGTGGTTGGAGGTCAATCATCACAGCCCCAGGGGTTCCTCAGGTCAGTGTCCGAGGCCCAACCATCTTCAGTTGCATCATCAATGACCTTCCCTCCATGATAAGGTCAAAAGTGGGAAACATAGAAACATAGAAAATAGGTGCAGGAGTAAGCCATTCGGCCCTTCGAGCCTGCACCACCATTCAATAACATCATGGCTGATCATTCCCTCAGTACCCCTTTCCTGCTTTCTCTCCATACCCCTTGATCCCCTTAGCCGTAAGGACCATATCTAACTCCCTCTTGAATATATCCAATGAACTGGCATCAACAACTCTCTGCGGTCGGGAATTCCACAGGTTAACAACTCTCTGAGTGAACAAGTTGCTCCTCATCTCAGTCCTAAATGGCCTACCCCTTATCCTAAGACTGTGTCCCCTAGTTCTGGACTTCCCCAACATCGGGAACATCCTACCCGCATTTAACCTGTCCCGTCCTGTCAGAATCTTCGATGTTTCTCTGAGATCCCCTCTCATCCTTCGAAACTCCAATGTATAAAGGCCCAGTTGATCCAGTCTCTCCTCATATGTCAGTCCTGCCATTCCGGGAATCAGTCTGGTGAACCTTCGGTGCACTCCCTCAATAACAAGAACATCCTTCCTCAGATTAGGAGACCAAAACTGAATACAATATTCCAGGTGAGGCCTCACTAAGGCCCTGTGCAACTGCAGTAAGACCTCCCTGCTCCTATACTCAAATCCCCTAGCTATGAAGGTCAACGTACCATTTGCCTTCTTCACTGCCTGCTGTAACTGCATGCTAACTTTCAATGACTGATGAACCATGACACCCAGGTCTCGTTGCACCCCCCCATTTCCTAATCTGTCGCCATTCAGATAATATTATGTCTTTGTGTTTTTGCCCCCAAAGTGGATAACCTCACATTTATCCACATTATACTGCATCTGCCATGCATTTGCCCACTCACCTAACCTGTCCAAGTCACCCTGCAGCCTCCTAGTATCCCCCTCACAGCTCAGACCACCACCCAGTTTAGTGTTATCTTCAAACTTGGAGATATTACACTCAATTCCTTCATCCAAATCATTAATGTATATTGTAAAGAGTTGGGGTCCCAGCACTGAGCCCTGCGGCACTCCACTAGTCACTGCCTGCCATTCTGAAAAGGACCCGTTTATCCCGACTCTCTGCTTCCTGTCTGCCAACCAGTTCTCTATCCACGTCAGTATATTACCCCCAATACCATGTGCTTTGATTTTGCACACCAATCTCTTGTGTGGGACCTTGTCAAAAGCCTTTTGAAAGTCCAAATACACCACATCCACTGGTTCTCCCTTGTCCACTCTACTAGTTACATCCTCAAAAAACTCCAGAAGATTTATCAAGCATGATTTCCCCTTCATAAATCAATGCTGACTTGGACCGATCCTGTCACTGCTTTCCAATGCACTGCTATTTCATCCTTAATAATTGATCCAACATTTTCCCCACTACTGATGTCAGGCTAACCGGTCTATAATTACCCGCTTTCTCTCTCCCTCCCTTTTTAAAAAGTGGTGTTACATTAGCTACCCTCCAGTCCATAGGAACTGATCCAGAGTCGATAGACTGTTGGAAAATGATCACCAATGCATCCACTATTTCTAGGGCCACTTCCTTAAGTACTCTGGGATGCAGACTATCAGGCCCCGGGGATTTAGCGGCCTTCAATCCCATCAATTTCTCGAACACAATTTTACGCCTAATAAGGATATCCTTCAGTTCCTCCTTCTCACTAGACCCTCAGTCCCCTTGTACTTCCGGAAGGTTATTTGTGTCTTCCTTCGTGAAGACAGAACCAAAGTATTTGTTCAATTGGTCTGCCATTTCTTTGTTCTCCATTATAAATTCACATGAATCCGACTGCAAGGGACCTATGTTTGTCTTCACTAATCTTTTTCTCTTCACATATCTATAGAAGCTTTTGCTGTCAGTTTTTATGTTCCCAGCAAGCTTCTTCTCATACTCTATTTACCCCCTCCTAATTAAACCCTTTGTCCTCCTCTACTGAATTCGAAATTTCTCCCAGTCCTCAGGTTTGTTGCTTTTTCTGGCCAATTTATATGCCTCTTCCTTGGATTTAACACTATCCTTAATTTTCCTTGTTAGCACGGTTTAGCCACCTTCCCCATTTTATTTTTACTCCAGACAGGGATGTACAATTGCTGAAGTTCATCCATGTGATCTTTAAACATTTGCCGTTGCTTATCCACCGTCAACCCTTTAAGTATAATTTGCCAGTCTATTCTAACCAATTCACGCCTCAAACCATCAAAGTTACCTTTCCTTACGTTCAGGACCCTAGTTTTTGAATTAACTGTGTCACTCTCCATCTTAATAAAGAATTCTACCATGTTATGGTCACTCTTCCCCAAGGGGCCTCGCACATCAAGATTACTAATTAGTCTTTTCTCACCCAGTCTAGGATGGCAAGCTCCCTAGTTGGTTCCTCAACATATTAGTCTCGAAAACCATCCCTAATACACTCCAGGAAATCCTCCTCCACCGCATTGCTACCAGTTTGGTTAGCCCAATCAATATGTAGATTAAAGTCACCCATGATAACTGCTGTACCTTTCTTGCATGCATCCCTAATTTCTTGTTTGATGCTGTCCCCAACCTTACTACTACTATTTGGTGGTCTATAAACAACTCCCACTAGCGTTTTCTGCCCTTTGGTATTCCACCCATACTGATTCCACATCATCCAAGCTAATGTCCTTTCTTACTATTGCATTAATTTCCTCTTTAACCAGCAATGCCACCCCGCCTCCTTTTCCTTTCTGTCTATCCTTCCTAAATGTTGAATACCCCTGGATGTTGAGTTCCCAGCCTTGGTCACCCTGGAGCCATGTCTCCGTGATGCCAATTATATCATGCCCGTTAACTGCTATCTGCGCAGTTAATTCTTCCACCTTATTCCGAATACTCCTCGCATTGAGGCACAGAGTCTTCAGGCTTGTCTTTCTAACACACTTTGCCCCTTTAGAATTTTGCTGTAATGTGGCCATTTTTGCTTTTTGCCTTAGGTTTCTCTGCCCTCCACTTTTACTTTTCTTCTTTCTATCTTTTGCTTCTGCCCCCATTCTACTTCCCCCTGTCTCCCTGCATAGGTTCCCATCCCCCTGCCATATTAGTTTAACTCCTCCCCAACAGCTCTAGCAAACACTCCCCTAGGACATTGGTTCCAGTCGTGCCCAGGTGCAGACCATCCGGTTTGTACTGGTCCCACCTCCCCCAGAACCGGTTCCAATGTCCCAGGAATTTGAATCCCTCCCTTGTGCACTACTCCTCAAGCCACATATTCATCTGAGCTATCCTGCGATTCCTACTCTGACTAGCACGTGGCACTGGTTGCAATCCTGGGATTACTACTTTTGAGGTCCTACTTTTTAATTTAGCTCCTAGCTCCCTAAATTCGTCTTGTAGGTCCTCATCCCGTTCTGATGACTGCACAGTGTGCAGTGCCGTTCGGAACTCCTCTGATAATGGAGCAGTCCATGCCCGCATGCAGCAAGACCTGGATGCCATTCAGGTTTGGGCTGATAGGTGGCAAGTAACATTCGCGCCATGCAAGTGCCAGGCAATGACTATCTCCAACAAGCGAGAGTCTAACCATGACCCTTGACATTCAACGGCATTACCATCGCCAAATCCACCACCATCAATATCCTGGGGGTCACCATTGACCAGAAACTTAACTGGGCCAGCCACATAAATACTTTGGCAACAAGAGCAGGTCAGAGGCTGGGTAGTCTGCAGAGAGTATCTCCCCTCCTGATTCCCCAAACCCTTTCCACCATCTACAAGTCAGGAGTGTGATGGAATACTCTCCATTTGCCTGGATGAGTGCAGCTCCAACAACACTCAAGAAGCTCAACACCATCCAGGGCAAATTGCCTGCTTGATTGGCACCCCATTCATCACCTTAAACATTCACTCCCTCCGCCACCGGTGTACCATAGCTGCAGTGTGTACCAGCTACAAGATGCACTACAGCAACTCGCCAAGGCTTCTTCGACAGCACCTCCCAAATCCCTGACCTCTACCACCGAGAAGGACAAAGTCAGCAGGTACTTGGGAACAACATCTTCTCCATGTTCCCCTCCAAGTCACACACCAGACTGATTGCCGTTCGTTCATCGTCGCTGGGTGAAAATCCTGCAACTCTTTCCCTAGCACTGTGGAAGTACCATCACCACATGGACTGCAGTGGTTCAAGAAGGCAGCTCACCACCATCTTCTCAAGGGCAAGTAGGGATGGGCAATAAATGCTGGCCTTGCCAGTGACGCCCACATCCCATGAACGAATAAAAAAAAAATTGAAGTGTCAAGTTTATTTTTGCTGAAGAAACGACAAAGGGAAGATATGATGCAGGTCTTTAAAATAATGAGAGGTGTAGATAAGATTGAAATATACAAACCACTTAACCTGGACAATGAGTACAGGAACACAGGATACAAATATAAAATTCACAAGAAACAATAGAGATTAGAAAAAAAACATTGGCCTAGAAATTTGATTATGCCTGGAAACAGCCAGTGCCACTGTGGGCTGAAGTTAATGGCCGCCAGCAAAAAGAGTGCAGGCAACAGCTGCCTGCTGATTTAAATTAGTGCAGCGCAAAACCTGCAGTGTAACAAAATAAAAACAGAAAATGCTGGACAAAGTTCTGACGAAGGGCGTTCAACCATGAAACATTTACTCTGTTTCTCCACAGACGCTGCCTGACCCGTTGAAATTTCCAGCATTTTCTGTTTTTATTTCAGATTCCAGCATCTGCAGTATGTTGCTGTTGTATTGCTGCAGTGTAACATGCTGTTTCTGGTGATACTCTCAGCAGGAGGCCCAACATAGCGAGGTTGTAGCGTCCCTGGAGCGAGGCAGCATTCTCTTAAAGCTATCCTGTCATTTTAGAAAGCAGTGTCGAGCCCTTAAAGGGCTTTTAACATGAAAAATAAAAATAAAAATTGTTTAAAAATAGGCAGTCTTTAGCCCTTAGAGCTCCAACTGCCTTTGTGGGCGGTGGGGGGGAACATTAAAAAGAATTCCAAAATGGCAATCTTCAGCTCCGAAAGCTGAACAGCTTTCAACATGTAAAAAAAATGGTAAAAGTGCTTCAGCACTAACACAAAAGGCTCAACAACCCAAGGAAAGGGGCACCCAGGGTCTCACATGCAGCACTCCAGCTTTGTGTAGGGCGTCAACACTACAAGAGAAGTCCTCTACCCACAGGGGACAGGAGGCCCTCCAGAAAGAATAATGAGGGACCAGATCAGCGAGGCCGTCACTGCCAGCAGTGTTGCCCCCACTACCTGGCTCCAGGGCGCAAAGAAGTTTCATGACCTCAGACCCGTGGTCAGGGTCAGTGAATGAATCTTCAAAAGCCATCTCCTACCAACTGTACCACAAGCCTCACACAATGCTCACTACATGCCCTCCCCCGCTCTCCACATTCCCTCAGTCACTGACCAATAATTTGTACCAAACACAAGGTACCCCTTGTAATGTATTTGCTTCATGAGTTCTTTGCTTAAGAATTCATAGCAACACATTAAGAACTAGTTGGTTATTAGCCAATGGTTTAACAATCACACTACACATTACCAGTTCATGCACCAGGCTCACAACCACCTGCCCCATCGTGGATCCCGGAACCCAACATGCTGGGGTTTTATTGAGTCTTGTAAGCCACTCCCAAAAAAAACAGTTCTACAACTATTTTGCTGTAAACATTAGTCAAGTGCCCCCTGATTAAAGAGGCGGGGGGTGGGGTGGGGTAGGGGGTCACACTCCAAAAACTTTTCAAGTGCCCCCTTGTTTTTTTTTGGAGGGCACCAAAAACACAAATTATACAAGTGCCCCCTGACTAAAAGGGGGGGGGGGGAGCACTAAAATCGACATTCTTAGACAAATTAAACTTTAGACATGTGGTTCAAATTAAAATTTGGTTGCCGGGGGTGTTGATGCACTCCAGTCCCTCCGGCGCCCACCTCTCGCAGAAGGCTGGGAGCGTACTGGTGGACACCGTGTACTCCATCTCCAGGGACACCCTGGCTCGGATGTAACCACGGAAGAGAGGCAGGCAGTCAGGCTAAACGACCTCGACTGCCCGCTGCCTGGACCGGGTGATGGCACCCTTGGCCATGCCCAGGAGCAGTCCTACGAGGAGGCATTCCAACCTACCCGCTCCCCTCTGCACAGGGCGCCCAAAGATCAGGATTGTGGGACTGAAGTGCAACCAGAATTTGAGGAGCAGCCCCTTCAAATATTGGAAGGGGGCTGCAACCTCGCACATTCCACATACACATGGAACTTATTGCACGGGAAGTCCCCAATAAATAGAGGGAGGACTCCCGCATAGGGTGTGCTCCATTGAGGACCCCCGCCTCCTCCGGATGGGAAGATGGTGCGCCATGGCGTGCCCGGATGGCAGGGTGGAGAGTGTGCAAGAGCAGCCTGTACCGGAAACCCCTCCGCGCAGAACTGAAAGGCACGGAGGAGATTTCCCGGAGGAGGCTCCGGCTCCTAAGGGAGGTTTCAGGGCTTGGCGCCGATGAAGAATTCTGTCTAAATAGTGCCATGGGATCTTTTACTTCCACCTGAGAGGGCAGACGGAGCCTCGGTTTAATGTCTCATCTGAAAGACGACACTTCCGACAGTGCAGCACTCCCTCAGTACTGCAGTGGAAGTGTCAGCTGACATTTTCTGCTCAAATCTTTGGAGTGAGACTTGAACCCACAACCTTCTGACTCAGAGGCAAGTGTGCAGCCCACTGAGCCACAGCTGACAGTCGCCAGCAGCCCGACAAACCTGTGAGCATACTCACAGGTGCATACATTACACACCTCTTATTCCTAGCTTCACCTCACCCTCTTCTAGGAGACGGTGCTGGCCATTCTTGGCAGGGCCATGGCTGAGCCCTTGGCCAGTGGCAGGGCTGAAAGAATATAAACTGCCGGTATCCTCATACGTTATCCTCCTTACCCCTCATCCCACAATATCTTCTGATTTACAAGGCGGGCATGGTGTAAGCATGCAACTCTTGCTTTCCCGCTTTCACACCTTCCCCTCACAACAACTCTACTCTTGTACCTTCCTCATTTCACACACCCAAGAAATCCAGCCTGGCCAGCCAGTGGGTGACCAAGAAGAGGGAGAGGAGAGTGAAGAAGCAGAAGAAGAAACACCGTCACTCGATTCGACACTCACAGCCACCAGCGCCTCGCGGTCATCCTGAAAATCCATCTGCTGTATTCCCCACTGAAAGTCAGCAGCCTTCCACCAGCCATGCTGCAGCCACTGATGTAGCACTGCGTAACATCACTAGGATAGGCAAAGGCATATACAAGATAGTCACTAAAGGGATGCACAAGGTGTTTAGATGATTTCTTGATGTCTATGGTCGGATATATGGATAGCTCAGAAACATGGACCATGTACAGTAGACACCTGAAGTCTCCGCACGATCCTACAAATCCCCTGGGAGGACAGACGTACCAACATTAGCGTCCTCGACCAGGCCAACATACCCAGCATCGAAGCACTGACCACACTCGATCAGCTCCGCTGGGCAGGCCACATTGTTCACATGCCAGACACAAGACTCCCAAAGCAAGCGCTCTACTCGGAACTCCTTCACGGCAAACGAGCGAAATGTGGGCAGTGGAAACGTTACAAGGACATCCTCAAAGCCTTCCTGATAAAGTGCAACATCCCCACTGACACCTGGGAGTCCCTGGCCAAAGACCGCCCTAAGTGGAGGAAGCGCATCCGGGAGGGCGCTGAGTACCTCGAGTCTCATCGCCGAGAGCATGCAGAAATCAAGCACAGGCAGCGGAAAGAGCGTGCGGCAAACCAGTCCCACCCACCCCTTCCCTCAACGACTATCTGTCCCACCTGTGACAGAGACTGTGGTTCTCGTATTGGACTGTACAGCCACTTAAGAACTCATGCTAAGAGTGGAAACAAGTCTTCCTCGATTCCAAGGGACTGCCTATGATGGATAAAGTTAAATTGAAATTTTGCTTTGTGGTGGCTTTTATCTCAGTATTGTGGCCAGAACGCTGTGATGATCAGTAACAGAGGGAAGGGAAGGTGTGGGACAAATGTTGAAAGGGGAATTGGGGTTGTGGTCACTGGTACCGCAGGCGGATGATTCTATCCCGGATAGAAAGGGGCTGCATCCTTCCTTCCTCTTCTTCTGCGTCGTCCTTGTCTGCCTCGTCCGCCTCTTCTGCCTTGTTCTCCTCTTCCCTCTGCAAGTAGATGCTGGAAATCTGAAATAAAAGCAGAAAATGCTGGAAATACTCAGCAGGTTAGGTAGCATCTCGAACCAAGTGATGCTACCTAACCTGGTGGGTATTTCCAACATTTTCTGTCTTCTCAGAGACCTTCCTTCAAGGATGATCCAAAGCCTTGCAAGCATCCATCAGAACTCCCTGCACACTTTTAAAAACTTTTACCATCTATTGCATCACGCCACTATTTCAATAAAATGTAAAAAAAGTCCAAAAGCTTAAATCCAAACTTACCTGAAAGATGTGTGTATCCCTTAAGAAGCGCTGCCAGCATGTCTACAGGGCTGCTTCACGCACGCTCTTCTGTGTACGGTTAGGACTCAGTGTAATAGTGAGCGTGGCGGCAAGTCAGGCATTGCACACCGACTGACGGCACGATCTGCTAATTTACATTTTAGAGTCCAGCATCGTTAACGTTAACTGGAACATCGGGTCCTTAATTGAAACATCTGTGAGCTCACGTGGCAGCAAGTCATCCTCGTTCGAGGGACCGCCTAGGATGATGATGGCCATACCAAAATGCTGGCGCCGGAAGCAAGCAGAAATGAGGCGGCTGCTATTTTTTTCTAAGAAAACCAGCTTTAACGGCTGGCGCTAAGGTGGGGACTTTTGAGGCCATAATGTCCCCTCAGGATAGTGGGCACGTGGAGCAGACTCATAAAGAAGGTAGTGGATTTAGGGTCAATTGACACCTTTAAAGGAGAACTGGATTTACATGTTTTGAGAAAGGGCATTGAAGATTATGGAGATACTAAATAGCATTGCCTAATCTTTTTCAGGGGTTAGGAAAGGGAAATTAGTGTTTCTTAAAGTTCAAGATTAACAGATAGTAGTGCTGTGGTGGATGAATGGGCTCCTCTCTTTTTAGAATTGGCCATTTCCTCTTGAAACTGACAACTGTTTGAGCACAATGGAGCCCCCCACTTAGAATTAGCCAGGTCCTATGGAAGTGCACAAAACCAGATTGGCAAGCAGAAAATATAGATAATGAGAAGACAGTAACTCCCCCAATCCTCGCCTGGTTGGATAATGAAAAGGAGAATGTTGGTGGTTTTGAATAATGGTAGAAAGAAAATACTTGCATTATATAGCACCTATCATGACCTCAGAACGTCCCAAAGCACTTTATAGCTAATGAAGTACTTTTGAAATGTAATCATTGCTGTCATGTCGGAAATGCAGTAGCCAAATTGCGCACAGCAAACTCCCACAAACAGCAATATGACTATGACCACATAATCTGGTAAAATTGTAAGGGAAAAAAAACAAGGCTAAACCAATAAGCGAGCAAATCACAGCTTAGTTTAAGAATATTGGGCGAATTTAATAATGAGGTTGCATTACAGGATATGATAGGACATAGCTGGGATATAAATCAAATGCCTGAGGCAGACTGGATCAATGAATCTTGGGGGTTGGTGACCACAGACCAATTATCTGTGGCACCCTGCTTTGCAGACATTAGACTGATTGTTGGCAAGCTGATATATCTTTGGCTATTGCTGTTGTACGTAAACGGTTCTGAAATGTGCCTATCTTTGTTGAATTAATTCACCAGAAATTAGATTTATGTATGTGGAGAAACTGTGTTAAATAAACAATTAATTCTTTAGACTAATCTATTTATTGATGTGGTTAACCGTATCATATGGCAGCTTTATATATATTGTTAATGGACATCTATCTCAAGGATGAAGCAGCCATGGACTGGATGGGAATGACCTTTTACAGAATCACTGGGGCCTCGATTTTCACCTCACCCCACACTATTAACGGTGTTGAGTTTCGGAGTTGATGAGTCTCCCCCTGTAAAGAGACTCATGAATTATATAAATCGGGATCCTATGATGCAATTAGGATCCTAATGTGATTTTAACTAGGGCAGTACCTTTATATTAAAAAAAAAGGAGCAACTGATTATGGATGGTGCTGTAGCTGGACTCTACTTGCGTGTCAGCTGTGGCTCAGTGGGTAGCACACTCGCCTCTGAGTCAGACGGTTGTGGGTTCAACTCCAGGAACTTCAGCACAAAATCTAAGCCGACACTCCAGTGCAGTGCTGAGGGAGTCCTGCACTATTGGAGGTGCAGTCTTTCGAAAGAGAAGTTAAATCGAGGTCCCGTCTGCCCTCTCAGGTGGGCATAAACGATCCCATGGCACTAGTTCGAAGAAGAGCAGGCCAATATTTATCACTTAATCAACATAACAAAAACAGATTATCTGGTCATCATCACATTGCTGTTTGGTGTATGCAAGTTGGCTGCCGCATTTCCCACATTACAACAGTGACTACACTCTAAAAGTACTTAATTGGCTGTAAAGCACTTTGTGATGTCCAATGGTCGTGAAAGGCGCTATATAAATGCAAGTCTTTCTTCATTGGAGTGAAGAGGAGAGGAAGAGGAGCAGCGCAGCAAAGGCTGTGATGTACAAGGAGCTGCAGGAGGACAGCAACAGAAGGGGCATGCATGATGAACGCCTTAACCACCTCCCAGGATCTACAGACAAAGGCTTAGCTCCCTTGACCCGTCTGAGGAGCACTGCTTCAGCAGGCTCACAGTGTTAGGGCAGGCAGTCAGTTGTGGATTTCTGTAAAGAGCTGGTAGAAGACCTGCTGCCTGCTGGACCGGCTATCATTGCAGTGGCAGTGAAAGTGACCACCTCCCTAAACTTTTACACCTCTAGATTTTTCAAGGGTATCGCAGGGGACATATCAAGGGTGTCGCAGTCAGCCACCCACAAATGCATCAAGCAGGTCATGGATGCATTATTTGACATGGTCAGCCGATGTATCTTGTTTCCAACTGATGTCAACAGTCAAACAGAAAAAGTATTAGGGTTTGCAGCTCTGTTGGCTTTCCACTAGCGCAGGGTGTGATAGATGGCTAACAGGGAGCCCTTCACCAACCAGGAGCTTTTGTTAACCACATGGACTTCCACTCGATCAAAGTCTTAACTCTTGTGTAATCACACAAAGAGGTTTATGCAGATATGTGCCCGATACCCAGGGAGCTAACATGATGCCATCATCTTATGGCAGACCAATATTTCCCGATGTTTCGACCTGGCACCAGTGTTAGAGGATGGCTGCTTGGGGACAAGGAATTTCCCCTTTTATCATGGCTGATGACACCCCTTTGGAAGTCCACCACTCCACAACAGAACAGATACAACAGCAACCACATCAGCACCAGGTGCATCATTGATCAGGCCATTGGTATAGATGGATGTTTAGCGTAAGGCCCATGCTTTCGTATGCCTCAGTAAATACGTCGACTATGTCCTGGAGTTCAGCCTCTGTATGTGCACAGACATAGGTGTCGTCCGTGTACTGTCGCTCGATGACAGAGGTTGAGGTGGTCTTCGACCTGGCCTGGAGATGGCGAAGGTTGAACAGGTTCCCACTGGTTCTGTAGTTTAGTTCCACTCCAGCGAGGAGCTTGTTGACTGTGAGGTGGAGCATGGCAGCGAGGAAGATTGAGAAGAGGGTTGGGGCGATGACGCAGTCCTGTTTGATCCTGGTCCGGACGTGGATTGGGTCTGTAATGGATCCTTTGGTAAGGATCGCGGCCTGCATGTCGTCGTGGAGCAGGCGGAGGATGATGACGAACTTTTGGGGGCATCCGAAACGGAGGAGGATGCTCCATAGACCCTCGCGGTTGACAGTGTCAAAGGCCTTTGTAACTCCTTCACGGCAAACGAGCCAAAGATGGGCAGAGGAAACGTTACAGAGACACCCTCAAAGCCTCCCTGAAAAAGTGCAACATCCACACTGACACGTGGGAATCCCTGGACAAAGACCGCCCTAAATGGAGGAAGAGCATCCGGGAGGCCGTTGAGCACCTCGAGTCTCATTGCTGAGAGCATGCAGAAGTCAAGCGCAGGCAGCAGAAAGAACATGCGGCAAACCTGTCCCACCCATCTTTTCCCTCTACGACTATCTCCCACCTGTGACAAGGACTGTGGTTCTTGTATTGGACTGTTCAGCCACCGAAGGACTCATTTTAAGAGTAGAAGCAAGTCTTCCTCGATTCCGAGGGACTGCCTATGATGATGATGGTGAGGTATAGAATCATTACAGCACAGTAGGAGGCCATGCGACCCGTCGAGCCCATGGCAGCTCTCTGCAAGAGCATTTTGGCTAATTCCACTTCCCTACCCTTTTTCCGTAGCCCAGCAATTTTTTTTTTTCCTACGATACTTATCCAATTCCCCTTTTGAAAGATAAATTGAGTCTGCCTCCACCACCTTTTCAGGCAGTGCATTCCAGATCATAACCACTTGCTGCGTAAAAAAGTTATTCCTCATGTCGCCTTTGGATCTTCTGCTAATCACCTTAAATCTGGTTCTCGACCCTTCACCAATGGGAACAATTTTTCTCCATCTACTCTGTCTAGACCTCTCATGATTTTGAACACCTCTATCAAATCTCCTCTCAATCATCTCTGCTCCAAGAAGAACAACCCCAGCTTCTCTAGTCTATCCATGTAACACATCCTTGGAACCATTCTTGTAAATCTTTTCTACACCCTCTCTAAATCCTTCACAACCTTCCTAAAGTGCGGTGTCCAGAATGGACACAATACTCCAGTTGTGGCCGAATCAGTGTTTTATAAAGGTTCAGCATAACTTCCTTGCTTTTGGACTCTATGCCTCTATTTATGAAGCCCAGTATCCCATTTGCATTTTGTAACAGTTTCTCAACCTGCCCTGACACCTTTAACGATTTGTGCACATATACCCTCAGGTCTCTCCATTCCTGCACCCCCTTTAGGATTGTACCCTTTGGTTTATATTGCCTCTCCTAGTTTTTCCTACCAAAATGCATAATTTTACACTTTTCTGCGTTAAATTTCATCTGCCACGTGTCCGCCACTATACCAGCCTGTCTTTGTCCTCTTGAAGTTTATTCCTATCCTCTTCACTGTTCACCGTACTTCTAAATTTTGTGTCACCTGCAAATTTTGAAATTGTGCCCTACACACCCACGTCCAAGTCATTAACATACATCAAAAAAAGCAGTGGTCCTAGTACCAACCACAGGGGAACACCACTGTGTACCTTCCTCCAGTCTGAAAAACAACCATTCACCAATACTCTCTGTTTCCCATCACTTAGCCAATTTCATACCATGCTGCCACTGTCCCTTTTACTCCATGGGCTTCAACTTTGCTGGCAAGCCTATTATGAGGCACTTTGTCGACCGCCTTTTGGAAATCCATGTACACTACATCAACCGCATTGTCCTCATTAACCTTCTCTTACCTCATCAAAAAACTCAATCAAGTTGATTAAACACAATTTGCTTTTTCATGCTGGCTTTCCTTAATTAATCCACACTTGTTCAAGTGACTGTTAATTTTATCCCTGATTATGGTTTCGAAAAGCTTCCCATGACCGATGTTAAACTGACTGGCCGATAGTTGCTGGGTTTATCTTTACACACTATTTCAAACAAGGGTGTAACATTTGCAATTCTCCAATCTTGTGTCACCACCACCATTTCTAAGGAGGATTGGAAGATTATGGCCAGTACCTCCGTGATATGTTCCTTCACATCCTTCAGCTTCCGAGGCTGCCTCCCATCCAATCCTGGTGACTTATCTACTTTAAATACAGCCAGCCTTTCTAGTAACATCTTTATCAATTCTTATCCCATCCAGTATCTCCTCTACCTCCTCCTTTACTATATATAAGGCAGCATCTTCTTCCTTGGTAAAGACAGATGCAAAGTACTCATTTACTACCTCAGCCATACCCTCTGCCTCCATGTGTAGGATTCCTTTTTGATGATGCTGATGACCCATTTACTATTTATATGCCTATAAAAGACATTTGGATTACGTTTTATGTTAGCTGCCATTCTATTCTCATACCCTCTCTTTGCTCCACGTATTTTCTTTTTCACTTCTCCTCTGAACTTTTTCTATTTAGCCTGATTCTCAGATGTAGTCTCGACCTGACATCTGTCATACGCCTCTTTTTTCTGCTTCATCTTATTCTCTATCTCTTTCATCATCCAGGGAGCTCTGGCTTTGGTTACCCTACCTTTCCCTCTCATGGGAATGTAACTCGACTGTACCTGAACCATGTCCTCTTTAAAGGCAGCCCATTGTGCAATTACAGTTTTTCCTGCCAATCTTTGATTCCAATTTATCTGGGCAAGGTTCACAACCTACTGAAATTGGCCCTCCTCCAATTAAGTAGTTTAACTCTAGATTGCTCCTTGTCCTTTTCCATAGCTAACCTCAACGTTATGATACTATGTTCACTGTTTCTTAAATGTTCCCCAACTGACACTTGTCCTACCTCATTCCCCAGAACCAGATCCAGTAATGTCTCCTTCCTCGTTGGGCCGGATACGTACTGATCAAGCAAGTTCTCCTGAACATACTTCAGAAATTCATTCCCCTCTCTGCCTTTTACACGATTACTATCCCAGTCTAAATTAGGATAATTGAAGTCCCCCATTATCACTGCTCTATATGTAATGTATTTAACCCTGTGTAACCTGCATGACACCTGACCACTAGAGGGCCCACTTGTTGGAGTCCCAAGGGATTCCAGCATCCCTTGGAAGCATAGTATATAAGCAAGCCACCTACAAGATACCTGCACTCTGGAGTCTTATTAAAGGAGCTAAGGTCACACTTGCTCATTGTACACAGTACTCAGTTTCATCCTTTATTATGAGTGTACCAATTGGCGATGAGGTAACGAACAACCGCGCGAAAATGCAAAGAACAGTCGGTATCCTGGAGAAGTTCTCAGAAGGGGACAATTGGGAGGCCTTCGTGGAGAGACTCGACCAATACTTCGTGGCCAACGAGCTGGAGGGGGACGAGAATGCTACCAAACGAAGGGCGATCCTCCTAACTGTCTGTGGGGCAACAACCTATGGCCTCATGAAGAATCTCCTGGCCCCGACAAAACCGACAGAGAAATCCTACGAAGAATTGTGTACGCTGGTCCGGGAGCATCTAAATCCGAAAGAAAGCGTTTTGATGGTGAGGTATCGGTTCTACACGTGTCAACGGTCAGAGGGCCAGGAAGTGGCGAGCTATCTCGCCGAACTAAGGCGCCTCGCAGGACATTGCGAGTTTGAGGGTTTTACTCGAACAAATGCTCAGAGACTTTTTTGTACTGGGCATTGGACATGAAATAATCCTTCGCAAACTGTTGACTGTAGAAACTCCGAATCTAAGTAAAGCCATAACGATAGCCCAGGCATTTATGTCCACCAGCAACAACACCAAACAGATTTCGCAGAGTAAAGAAGTTTCGGCCAGTACTGTGCATAAAGTAACGTCGGTCTCGAGCAGAAATGTACATGGCAGAACGTACACGCCGGCTGCTGTGGCCCTACCTCAATTGACCCCAAGTCTGCCATCAATCGTCAATGCAAGGCAGTTAACACCTTGTTGGCATTGCAGAGGTGATCATCGGCCCCATCATTGCCGCTTTAAGCACTATGCGTACAATGGTTGCAGAACAATGGGACATCTCCAACGAATGTGCAAGCGAGCTGCAAACCCTGCAAACCACCACGTTGAAGAGGAAGATCGATCTACTGTGGATCAGGCTGAATTGAAGACTCGTACGGAGGAGGCAGAAGTGTACGGGGTGCACACATTCACTACGAAATGTCCACCAATAATGTTGAAAGTTGAACTGAATGGTATTCCGTATCGATGGGGTCAAGTTTTGACCTGAGTTGCTCCTATTTTTTTTGAGCAACTAGTTTAGATTGGAGTATCTTAGAAATTGCAATTCTTGGCATTTAGTTTGCTCCAGTTCTAGTGAGTTAGAACAGTTTCATTTTAGAATAGATTTTTTTTTCAAAAGGGGACGTATCCGGCCACTTACGCCTGTTTTGCAAGTTTAGGCAGCGAAAACTCACTCCAAACTAACTTAGAATGGAATAAGTGTAGATTTTTGTACGCTCAGAAAAACCTTGCCTACACTTAGAAAATCAGGCGTAAGGAAGAGAGATGGGGGGGAGGGGGAAGGGATGTTTACAAACATGAATCACATGACTTTTACAAATAAAGAGCCATCATCAATAATAAATGATAAATAAATCAACCAATAAATCAATCAAAAAAATTAATAAAAAATAAAAAAAATAATTAAAAAATCAATAAGTAAAAAATTAAGTTTCTACTCACCGACTGCAGCACCGGGAGCCCTCCAACAGTGTGCTGGAACGCCCCCCCCCACCCACCACAGTGTGTCTCTCTCTGTCTCTGTCAGTGTCTCTCTCTCTTTCTGTCTGTCTGTCAGTGTGTGTCTCCCTCTGTCTGTCTGTGTCTCTGTGTTTCTGACAGTGAGGGGTGGGGGGAGGAGGGGGCGGGTGGGGGGGGGGGGGGGGGGAAGAGGGAGGGGAGGGAGGGAGAGGAGCGGAGAGGGAGGGGAGAGGAGAGGGAGGGAGAGAGGGAGGGAGAGGAGAGGGGAGGGAGGGAGAGAGGGAGGAAGCTGAACGGGCCCGGTCAACGAGAAGCAGCCGGGCCGAAGACTTCGGGTGGGGCCCGCCCCCAGCAAGATGCCGGGTGGGCGGGCCCTGCCAAAGACATGGAGAGGGAGCGGACCGCAATAGACCTGAACGGGGGGGGAGGGGAGGAGCCGGAGCGGAGCGGGAGCTGGGGGGGGGGTGCGGGAGAGCAGGACCGGGAGCTGGAGGGGGGGAAGAGAGCCAGAGGGAGCGGGAGCTGAACGGGGAGGGGGGGTTTCGGGAGAGAGCAGAACCGGGAGCTGGGGTGGGGGGCGGGGGGAGGAGCCGGAGCCGGAGCCAGAGCAGGAGCTGGAGGAGGGAAGTGCAGTCGATCTTCGTCGCCTCAGTGAGCCCCTTTGGCCAGGACTAGGGGCGGCGTGCTTCGGGCCCCTCCCACAGTTTCGGGCGTCTGGAGCTACTGCGCATGCGCGCACACTGTAGCGCGCATGTGCAGAGGTGCCGGCGCTGTTTTAAGCGCCGGGACCTGGCTCCGCTCCCCACAGCTCGTGCTGCGCTGCGCCAAGGGCACGGATCGACCTGAAGACGTGGAGAATACCGAGTTAAGTTTTCGGCGCGGTTTTGAGCGCGGAAATCAGGCGTGGCTCACGGGGCTGCGCCGTTCTAGACTTGACCCCTATGGAACTGGACACGGGGGAAAGTCAGTCCATAATGAATAAAAAGGCCTTGGACAGGCTCTGGGGCAAAATGGCACACAGACCCAAAGCTCAGCCCCATTCACACCAAACTAAGGACTTATACCAAGGAACTAATCTCTGTAATTAGCAGTGCTGAAGTCAAAGTCTTCTATGACGGAGCTGTACACCAACTCCCACTGTGGATTGTGCCAGGGGATGGCCCCACGTTGTTTGGCAGGAGCTGGCTGGGAAAAATTCCCTGGAACTGGGATGACATCCAAGCGCTTTCGTCCGTTGACGACGCTTCATGTACCCAGGTTCTGAGCAAGTTCCCATTGTTGTTTGAGCCAGGCATTGGAAGCTTCCAGGGGGTGAAAGTGCAGATCCATTTGGTTCCCGGTACGCAACCCACAAGGCACGGGTGGTACCGTACATGAAGCATGAAAAAGTGGGAATTGAACTGGACAGGCTGTAACGTGAAGGCATCATCTCGCCGGTGGAATTCAACGACTGGGCCAGTCCGATTGTCCCGGTACTTAAGGAGGACGGCATGGTTAGAATTTGTGGGGACTGTAAAGTAACGATTAATCGTTTTTCACTGCAGGACCAGTACCCGTTACCCAAGGCAGACGACCTATTTGCGACCCTGGCTGGAGGGAAGACGTTCACCAAGCTGGACCTGACCTCGGCCTACATGACGCAGGAGCTGGAGGAGTCTTTGAAAGACCTCTCCTGCATCAACATGCACAAAGGTCTGTTTATCTACAACCGGTGCCCGTTCGGGATTCGGTCGGCCATGGCAATCTTCCAACGGAACATGAAGAGCCTGCTAAAGTCAGTTCCTTGTACAGTGGTTTTCCAGGACGACATATTGGTTACAGGTCGGGACACCATGGAGCACTTGAAGAATCTAGAAGAGGTTCTTAATCGGTTGGATCGCGTGGGACTCAGGTTGAAACTCTTGAAGTGTGTTTACCTGGCACAGGACGTTGAGCTCTTGGGAAGAATAATCGCAGCGGACGGCATCAGACCCACCGACGCCAAGACGGAGGCCATCTAGAACGTGCCGTGACCACAGAACGTGCGGTCGTTCCTGGGACTCCTCAAGTATTTTGGTAATTTCCTACTTGGGTTAAGCACCCTGCTTGAACCCCTACATGCGCTACTGTGCAAGGGAGATGACTGGGTATGGGGGAATTCACAAGAGGTTACCTTTAAGAAAGCCAGAAATCTGTTGTATTCAAACAAACTGCTTGACCAGTATAACCCTTGTCAACGATTAGTGCTAGCTTGCAATGCGTCGTCATACGGGGTCAGGTGTGTGTTACAACAGGGTAATGAATCAGGGATTTTACAACCGGTCGCTTATGCGTCCAGGAGTTTGAAAAAGAGGCTCTGGCGTGCGTATACAGGGTGAAAAAAATGCACCAATACTTATTTGGCCTCAAGTTTGAGCTTGAAACTGACCACAAGTCGCTCATATCGCTGTTCTCTGAGAGCAGAGGGATTAATACCAATGCCTCTGCTCGCATCCAAAGATGGGCGCTCACGATGTCGGCATACAACTATGTAATCTGCCACAGACCGGGCACAGAGAACTGCGCAGATGCTCCCAGTCGGCTGCCATTGCCCACCACCGGGGTGGAAATGGCACAGCCAGCGGACTTGCTCATGGTCACGGAGGCATTCGAGAACGAACGAGAAGTCCCCTGTTACGGCCCGCCAGATCAGGACCTGGACCAGCCAGGATCCTTTGCTGTCTTTGGTAAAAAACCGTGTCCTCCATGGGAGCGGGTCCAGTGTCCCAGTGGAAATGCAGGAGGCGATTAAGCCATTCCACAGTCGCAAAGACGAGTTGTCCCTGCAGGCGAACTGTCTATTTTGGAGCAATCGCGTGGTCTTGCCCAAGAAAGGTAGAGATACGTTCATATGTGAACTGCACAGCACTCACCCAGGCATCGTAATGGTGAAAGCCACAGCCAGATCCCATGTGTGGTGGCCCGGCATCAACTCAGATTTAGAGTCATGTGTGTCCCAGTGCAACACTTGCTCTCAGCTGAGCAATGCACCCAGGGAGGCACCGCTAAGTTTGTGGTCATGGCCCTCCAAACCATGGTTGAGGATCCACGTAGACTATGCGGGCCCATTTCTCGGCAAAATGTTTTTGGTTGTCGTGGACGCTTACTCAAAATGGATTGAATGTGCGATAATGTCAGTAAGCATGTCCACGGCCACCATTGAAAGCCTACGAACCATGTTTGCCACGCACGGCTTGCCTGATGTCCTCGTCAGCGACAATGGGCCGCGCTTCACCAGTGCTGAATTCAAGGATCAAACATGTCACATCTGCTCCGTTCAAGCCGCATCCAACAGCCAGGCAGAACAGGCAGTTCAGACCATCAAGCAAAGCTTGAGACATGTGTTGGAAGGCTCCCTGCTGTCCAGAGTGCTGCTCAGCTACCGACCAGACCCCACTCACTCACTGGGGTTCCCCCCCCAGCCGAGCTGCTCATGAAAAGGGCTCTCTCTTATCCACCCTGATCTCCATGATCACGTGGAGGGCAAGCGGCATCAACAAAATGTGTACCATGACCGCGCAAATTTGTCAGGCGATATTGAGATCAATGATCCCGTGTTTGTGCTCAATTATGGACATGGTCCCAAATGGCTTGCTGGCACGGTCACAGCCAAAGAGGGGATAGGGTGTTTCAGGTCAAATTGGTCAATGGACAAACGCACAGAAAACATTTGGACCAAATCAAATTGCGGTTCACCAACAGCTACGAACAATCCGAAGAGGACACCACCAACTTTGACCTTCCAACACACAAACAAGTGGCAATTGACATCATGGTTGACCACGATGCCAAACTCATCATCCCCAGCAGCCCGGCAAGGCCGGCTGCCCAACAGCCCAGTGAAGAACCGACCAATCCATCCACACCCGCATTTGTACCAAGACGATCGACAAGGGAACGTAAAGCCCCAGATCGTCTCACCTTGTAAATAAGTGTACTGTTGACTTCACGGGGGAGTGATGTAATGTGTAACCTGCATGACTCCTGATCACCAGAGGGAGTCCCAAGCGATCCCAGCATCCCTTGGAAGCACAGTATATAAGCAGGCCACCCACGAGGTACCTGCACTCTGGAGTCTTATTAAACAGAGCTAAGGTCACACTTGCTCATTGTACACAGTACTCAGTTTCATTCTTTATTATGAGTGTACCACTATAGTTCTTGCACCTCTAATTTCCCTGCAAATTTGCTCGTCTATATTCTTCCCACTATTAAGTGGCCTATAGAATACACCCAGTAGTGTAATGGCACCTCTATTGTTTCTGAATTCCAACCAAATAGATTCTGTCCTTGACACCTCCACGACATCCTCTTTCTCCAGCACTGTAATATTCTCCTTAATCAATACTGCCACACCACCTCCTTTTTTTCCTTCCCTATCGTTCCTGAACACCTTATATCCAGGAATATTTAGTACCCAATCCGCCCTTTTTTGAACGAGATCTCCTTTATCGCCACAGCATCATATTCCCATGTGGTTATTTGCGCCTACAGCTCACCAACCTTATTTAGCACGTTTCGTGTATTTACACACATGCACTGTAAACCTATCTTAGACCTTCTTGTATTCACTCTTAATTTGACCCCATCTAATACCGTGTTGTCTCTTACTCCAGTGCTATCTGTCTCTCCCACTCCATTGCGTACCTTGTATCTCGTTTCTAATGCTACATCCTGGTGCCAAACTAGTTTCAACCCTACCCGACAGGACTAGCAAACCCGCCCGCGAGGATATTGGTCCCAGCTCTGTTGAGGTGCAACCCGTCTGGCCTGTACAAGTCCTACATCCCCAGAACCTGTCCTAATGTCCCAGGAATCTAAAGCTCCTCCCTCCTGCACCATAAGAACATAAAAATTAGGATCAGGAGTAGGCCATTCTGCCCTTTAAGCCTGCTCCGCCATGCAATAAGATCATGGCTGATCTTCTCCCTTATTTTCCACTTTCCTGCACTATCCCCATTATCTCTTGATTCCCTTAATGTTCAAAAATCCATCGAGATCTGTCTTGAATATACTCAACACCTGAGCCTCCACAGCCATCTGGGCTAGAGAATTCCAAAGATTTACCACCCTGTGTGTGAAGAAATTTCTCCTGATCTCAGTCATAAATGGCCGACCCCTTATTCTGAGAATGTGACCCCTGGTTCTGGACTCCCCTGCCAGCGGAAACATCCTCCCTGTATCTACCTTGTCAAGCCCTGTAAGAATTTTGTGTGTTTCAATGAGATCACCTTTCATTCTTCTAGACTCTAGAGAATATAGGCCTAGTCTATTCAATCTCTCCTCATAGGACAATCCCCACATCCCAGGAATCAGTCTGGTGAACCTTTGTTGCGCTCCCTCTATGGCAAGTATATCCTTCCTTAGCTTAGGAGACCAAAACTGTACACAATACTCCAGGTGTGGTCTCACCAGGGACCTATATAATTGCAGTAAGATGTCTTTGCTCTTATACTTAAATCCTCTTTTAATAAAGGCCAACATACCATTTGCTTTCTTAATTGCTTGCTGTACCTTCATGTTAACATTCAGTGATTTGTGTACAAGGACACTCAGGTCCCTCTGATTACCAACAGTTCTCAATCTCGCACCGTTTAAAAAATATTCTGTTTTTCCTACCAAAGTGGATAACTTCACATTTCACCACATTATATTCCATTTGCCATGTTCTTGCCCACTCACTTAGCCTGAATATATTCCCTTGAAGTCTCTTTGCATCCTCCTCACAACTTACATTCCCACCTAGCTTTGCATCTTCAGCAAACTTTAATAGATTACATTTGGTCCCCTCATCCAAATCATTAACACAGATTGTGAACAGCTGAGGCCCAGCCACTGATTATTTGCAGTACCCCACTATTTACAGTATGCCAACCCGAAAATGATTTGTTTATTCCTACTCTCTGTTTTCTGTCTGTTAACCAATCCTCAATCCATTCTAATATATTATGCCCAATCCCATGAGCCCTAATTTTGTTTAATAACTTCTTGCACCTTATTGAATGCCATCTGAAAATCCAAATCCACCACATCCATTGGTTCCTCTTATCTATTCTGCTCGTTACAACCTCAAAAAACTCGAACAGATTTGTCAAACATGATTTCCCTTTCGTAAATGAGTGTTGACTCTGCCCAATCCTATTATTATTTTCCAAATGCCCTGTTACCGCATCCTTAATAATAGATTTTAGCATTTTCCCTACTACTTATGTCAGGCTAACTGGTCTGTAGTTCCCATTTTCTTTCTCCCTCCTTTCTTAAATAGTGGGGTTATATTTGCTACCTTCCAATCCACTGGAACCTTTCTAGAATCTATGGAATTTTGGAAGATGACAACCAATGCATCCATTATCTCTATAGCTAACTCTTTCAAAACCCTAGGATGTAAGCCATCAAGTCCAGGGCATTTATCGGCTTTCAGTCCCATTCATTACTTCAGTACTATTTTTTTGCAAATACTAATTTCTTTCGGTTTCTCATTCTCGCTAGACCCTTGGTTCTCCACTATTTCCGGAAGGCTTTCTGCATCTTCTTTTGTGAAGACGGACACAAAGTATTTGTTTACTTTCTCTCCCCATTATAATTTCTCCTGTATCAGCCTGTAAGGGACCCACATTTACTTTTGCTAATCTTTTCTTTTTTACATACCGACAGAAGCTTTTACAGTCTGTTTTTATGTCTCTTGCTAATTTACTCTCATATTCTATTTTCCCTTTCTTTATCAATTTCTTAGCCCTCCTTTGCTGAATTCTAAAATCCTCCCAATCCTCAGGCTTACTGTTCTTTCTGGCAACATTATAAGGATAGACAGAAAGGAAAAGAAGGTGGGGTAGCATTGTTGGTTAAAGAGGAAATTAATGCAATAATAAGGAAGGACATTAGCTGGGATGATGTGGAATATGTATGCGTAGAGCAGCAGCAGCCAAGTTCATGGCACCATGGCTGGCTCTGCTGCACAGGAGGGCAGGAAAAAGAGTGGGAGAGCTATAGTGGTAGGGGATTGTATTGTAAGAGGAATAGCTAGACGTTTCGGTGGCCACAACCGAGACTCCAGGATGGTATGTTGCCTCCCTGGTGCAAGGGTCAAGGATGTCACGGAGCGGGTGCAGGACATTTTGAAGAGGGAGGGTGAACAGCCAATTATCGTGGTGCATATAGGTACCAACGATATAGGTAAAAAACGGGATAAGGTCCTACGGGCTAGGAGCTAAATTAAAAAGTAGGACCTCAAAAGTAGTAATCTCAGGATTGTTACCAGTGCCACTTGCTAGTCAGAGTAGAAATCGCAGGATAGTTCAAATGAATACGTGGCTTGAGGAGTGGTGCAGAAGGGAGGGATTCAAATTCCTGGGACACTGGAACCGGTTCTGGGGGAGGTGGGACCAGTACAAACCGGATGGTCTGCACCTGGGCAGGACCGGAACCAATGTCCTCGGGGGAGTGTTTGCTAGTGCTGTTGAGGAGGGGTTAAACTAACATGGCAGGGATGGGAACCTATGCAGCGAGACAGCGGGAAGTAGAATGGGGGCAGAAGCAAAAGATAGAAAGAAGAAAAGTAAAAGTGGAGGGCAGAGAAACCCAAGGCAAAAAGCAGAAAGGGTCACATTACAGCAAAATTCTAAAGTGGCAACAAGGGTCACATTACAGCAAAATTCTAAAGTGGCAAAGTGTATTAAAAAGACAAGCCTGAAGGCTCTGTGCCTCAATGCGAGGAGTATTCAGAATAAGGTGGACGAATTAACTGCGCAGATAGCAGTTAACTGATATGATGTAATTGGCATCACGGAGACTTGGCTCCAGGGTGAATAAGGCTGGGAACTCAACATCCAGGGGTATTCAACATTTAGGAAGGATAGACAGAAAGGAAAAGGAGGTGGGGTGGTGTTGCTGGTTAAAGAGGAAATTAATGCAATAGTAAGGAAGGACATTAGCTTGGATGACGCGGAATCAGTATGGGTGAAGCTACGGAATACCAAAGGGCAGAAAACGCCAGTGGAAGTTGCGTACAGACCACCGAAAAGTCGTAGTGAGGTTGGGGACAGCATCAAACAAGAAATTAGGGATGCGTGCAATAAAGGTACAGCAGTTATCATGGGCGACTTTAATCTACATATTGATTGGTCTAACCAAAATGTTAGCGATGCGGTGGAGAAGGATTTCCTGGAGTGTATTAGGGATGGTTTTCTAGACCAATACGTTGAGGAACCAACTAGAGGGCTGGCCATCCTAGACTGGGTGATGTGTAATAGAACGGACTAATTAGCAATCTTATTGTGTGAGGCCCCTTGGGGAAGAGTGACCATAATATGATAGAATTAATTATTAAGATGGAGAGTGACACAGTTAATTCAGAAACTAGGGTCCTGAATTTAAGGAAAGGTAACTTCAATGGTATGAGACGTGAATTGGCTAGAATAGACTGGCGAATGATACTTAAAGGGTTGACGGTGAATAGGCAATGGCAAACATTTAACGATCACATGGATGAACTTCAACAATTGTACATCCCTGTCTGGAGTAAAAATAAAAACGGGGAAGGTGGCTCAACAGTAGCTAACAAGGGAAATTAAGGATAGCATTAAATCCAAGGAAGAGGCATATAAATTGGCCAGAAAAAGCAGCAAACCTGAGGACTGGGAGAATTTTGTAATACAGTAGAGGAGGACAAAGGGTTTAATTAGGAGGGGGAAAATAGAGTATGAGGAAGCTTGCTGGGAACATGAAAACTGACTGCAAAAGCTTCTATAGGTATGTGAAGAGAAAAAGATTAGTGAAAAAAAACCTAGGTCCCTTGGAGTCAGAGTCAGGTGAATTTATAATGGGGAACAAAGAAATGGCGGACCAGTTAAACAAACACTTTGGTTCTGTCTTCACGAAGAAGACACAAATAACCTTCCGGAAATACTAGGGGACCGAGGGTCTAGTGAGAAGGAGGAACTGAAGGAAATCCTTATTAGGCGGGAAACTGTGTTAGGGAAATTGATGGGATTGAAGGCCAATAAATCCCCGGGGCCTGATAGTCTGCATCCCAGAGCATTTAAGGAAGTAGCCCTCGAAATAGTGGATGCATTGGTGATCATTTTCCAACAGACTATCGACTCTGGATCTGTTCCTATGGACTGGAGGGCAGCTAATGTAACACCACTTTTTTAGAAATGAGGGAGAGAGAAAACAGGTAATTATAGACCGGTTAGCCTGACATCAGTAATAGGGAAAATTTTGGAATCAATTGTTAAAGATGAAATAGCAGCACATTTGGAAAGCAGTGACGGGATTGGTCGAAGTCATCATCGATTTATGAAGGGGAAATCATGCTTGACAAATCTTCTAGAATTTTTTGAGGATGTAACTAGTAGAGTGGACAAGGGAGAACCAGTGGATGTGGTGTAATTGGACTTTCAAAAGGCTTTTGACAAGGTCCCACACAAGAGATTGGTGTGCAAAATTAAAGCACATTGTATTGGGGGTAATGTGTTGACATGGATAGAGAACTGGTTGGCAGACAGGAAGCAGAGAGTCGGGATCAACAGGTCCTTTTCAGAATGGCAGGCAGTGACTAATGGGGTGCCGCAGGGCTCAGTGCTGCGACCCAAGCTATTTACAATATACATCAATGATTTAGATGAAGGAATTGAGTGTAATATCTCCAAATTTTCAGATGATACTAAGCTGGGTGGCGGTGTGAGGTGCAAGGAGGATGCCAAGAGGCTGCAGGGTGACTTGGACAGGTTAGGTGAGTGGGCAAATGCATGGCAGATGCAGTATAATGTAGATAAATGTGAGTCTATCCACTTTGGTGGCAAAAACACGAGGGCAGAATATCATCTGAATGGCGGCATATTAGGAAAAGGGGAAGTGCAACGAGACCTGGGTGTCATGGTACATCAGTCATTGAAAGCTGGCATTCAGGTACAGCAGGCGGTGAAGAAGGCAAATGGCATGTTGGCCTTCATAGCTAGGGGATTTGAGTATAGGAGCAGAGAGGTCTTACTGTACAGTGCCTTGGTGAGGCCTCATCTGGCATATTGTGTTCAGTTTTGGTTTGCTAATCCGAGGAAGGACATTCTTGCTATTGAGGGAGTGCAGCAAAGGTTCACCAGACTGATTCCTGGGATGGCAGGACTGACATATGAGGAGAGACTGGATTGACTGGGCTTCTATTCACTGGAGTTTAGAAGGATGAGAGGGGATCTCATAGAAACATATAAAATTCTGAACGGACTGGACAGGTTAGATGCAGGAAAAATGTTCCCGATGTTGGGGAAGTCCAGAACCAGGGGACATAGTCTAAGGATAAGGGGTAAGCCATTTAGGACTGAGATGAAGAGAAACTTCTTCACTGAGAGAGTTGTTAACCTGTGGAATTCCCTACCGCAGAGAGTTGTAGATGCCAGTTCATTGGATATATTCAAGAGGGAGTTAGATATGGCCCCTACGGCTAAAGGGATCAAGGGGTATGGAGAGAAAGCAGGAAAGGGGTACTGAGTGAATGATCAGCCATGATCTTATTGAATGGTGGTGCAGGCTCGAAGGGCCGAATGGCCTACTTCTGTATCTATTTTCCATGCTTCTATGTTTGTCTTCCTTTGATATGCTATGTCTAACTTCTCTTGTTAGCCATGGTTGAACCACTTTTCCTGTGGAATGTTTGTACCTTAAAGGAAAGTATATTTGTTGTAAATTATGTATTAATTATTTAAATTTAGCCATTGCTCCTCTACTGTCATAGCTTTTAATATCGTTTCCCAATCTACCTTTGCTAACTCGCTCCTTACACCTTCATAGTTTGCTTTGTTTAGATTTAAGATCCTAGTTTCGGATTTAACTAAATCACTTTCAAACTTAATATAAAATTCTACCATGTTATGGTCACTCTTCCCTTGGGCCCCTTTGCTACAAGGTTATTAATTAACCCTTTCTCATTGCATAATACTAGATCTAAAATAACATGCTCCTTAGTTGGCTCCTCAACATCTTGATCTAGAAAACTACAATAACAACTTTTATTTATATAGTGCCTTTAACGTAGTAAAACATCCTCAGGCGCTTCACAGCAGTGTTACAAGAAAAAACACATAAATTTGACATCGAACCACATAAAAAGAAATTACGGCAGATGACCAAAGGTTTGGTTAAAGAGGTAGGTTTTAAGGAGCGTCTTAAAGGAGGAAAGAGGTGTAGAGAGGCGGAGGTTTAGGGAGGGAGTTCCATAGCTTGGAGAACAAACAGCTGAAGACATGGCCACCGATGGTTGAGTAGTTATAATGAGGGATGTTCAAGAGGGTATAATGTGAGGAGCGCAGACATCTTGTGGGGTTGTGAGGCTGAAATAGATTACAGAGATAGGGAGGTGCAAGGCCATGGAGGGATTTGTAAACAAGGAAGAGAATTTTGAAATCGAGGCATTGTTTAACCAGGAACCAAAGTAGGTCAGCAAGCACAGGTGCTGTTATGTCTCAAATAAAGCAATGTGACTGAGTACTGTAGTCTTGAGCAAGTGTGACCTACGTCTCTTTATTCTGACTCCAGAGTGCTGGCACAGCATGGGAGACCTGCTTATATGCAGTTCTCCCAAGGGATGCTGGGATCCCTTGGGACTCCAACAGATGCGCCCTCTGGTGGCAGTAGAATGCTGGTTATAAGACATTGCATACATAACATCACTCCGCCCCCCAAAGTCAATTGTACACTTATTTACAGGGTGAAACGATCTGGAGCTTTCCGCTCCCTAGTCGATCGTCTCAGTACAAACACAGGTGCAGGTGAGTTGGTTGGGCCGTCGCTGGGTTGCTGCGCAGCTGGCCTTGTTGGGCTGCTGGGGATGATGAGTTCAGCTTCGTGGTCAACCGTGATGTCGGTTGCCACTTGTGTGTGTATCGGAGGGTCGAAGTTGGTGGTGTCCTCTTCAGGTTGCTCGTGGCTGTCTGTGAATCACAGTTTGGTTTGGTCCAAATGCTTCTGCAAGTTAGTCCATTTGCAAGTTTGACCTCAAATACCCTACTCCTTTCTTTGGCTACGACAGTGCCAGCAAGCCATTTGGGACCATGTCCATAGTTGAGTACAAATACAGGGTCATTGACTTCAATATCGTGTGACAAATTTGCGCAAGTTGTTGATGCCGCCTGCCCTTGACATGATCATGGAGATCAGGATGGACTAGAGAGAGCCTTGCTTTGAGTGCCCTTTTCATGAGCAGTTCGGCAGGCGGAACCCCGCCGAGCGAGTGCGGTCTTGTGTGATATCTGAGCAGGACTCGGGACAGGCGGGTCTGCAGGGAGCTTTCTGACACGCGTTTCAAGCTTTGCTTGATGGTTTGGACTGCCCGTTCTGCCTGGCCATGTGATGCGGGCTTCAACGTGGCAGATGTGACGTGCTTGACCCCATTGCGGGTCATGAATTCCTTGAATTCAGCGCTGGTGAAGCATGGCCCATTGTCGCTGACAAGGACATCAGGCAGGCCGTGCGTGGCAAACATGGCTCGTAGGCTCTCGATGGTGGCAGTGGACGTGCCTACAGACATTATTACACACACAATCCATTTTGAATAAGCATCCACAACAACCAAAAACATTTTGCCTAGAAACGGGCCAGCAAAGTCAACATGGATCCTAGACCACGATTTGGAGCGCCATGACCATAAACTTAGCGGTGCCTCCCTGGGTGCATTGCTCAGTTGAGACCAAGTGTTGCATTGGCGCATGCAAGACTCCAAATCTGAGTCGATGCCGGGCCACCACACATGTGATCTGGCTATAGCTTTCATCATTACTATGCCTGGGTGGGTACTGTGTAAGTTGCATATGAACGTTTCCCTATCTTTCTTAGGCAAAACCAGGCGATTACCCCACAAAAGACAGTCTGCCTGTATGGACATTTTGTCTTTGCGCCGCTGGAATGGCTTGATCTCTTCATGCATCTCCATTGGTACCCTGGAGCAGCTCCCATGGAGGACACAGTTTTTTTTTACAAGGGACAGTAAAGGATCCCAGCTGGTCCAGGTCCTGATGGGGCGGGCCATAACGGGTGACTTTTCGTTTTCAAATGCATCCATCAATAAGAGCAAGTCTGCAGGCTGTGCCATTTCCACCCCGGTGGTAGGCAATGGTAGCCGACTGAGAGCATCAGTGCAGTTCTCTGTGCCTGGCCTGTGGTGAATTACATAGTTATATACAGACAGCATGAGCACCTATCTTTGGATGCGAGCAGAGGCATTGGTATTAATACCTTTGCTCTCTGAGAATAGCGATATGAGCGGCTTATGGTCAGTTTCTAGCTCAAACTTAAGCCCAAAACTAATACTGGTGCATTTTTTTCACCCCGTAAACGCATGCCAGAGCTTCTTTTTCAATCATGCTGTAGACCCTTTTGGTCTTGGATAAACTCCTGGATGCATAAGCGACTGGTTGCAATGTTTCCGATTCGTTTGCTTGTTGTAACATACACCCGACCCTGTATGAAGACGCATTGCAAGCTAGCACTAAACTTTTACATGGGTCATACAGAACAAGCAGTTTGTTGGAACATAACAGATTTCTGGCTTTCTCAAAAGCAGTCTCTTGTGATTTCCCCCATATCCAGTCATCTCCCTTGCTTAGCAACACATGTAGAGGTTCTAGCAAGGTGCTTAACCCGGGTAGGAAATTACCAAAATAATTGAGGAGTCCAGGGAATGACTACAGATCCGTCACGTTCTGTGATCTCGGCGCGTTCTTGATGGCCTCCGTCTTGGCGTCGGTGGGTCTGATGCCATCAGCCGCGATTCTTCTCCCTAAGAACTCGACCTCTGGTGCCAGGAAAACACACTTCGAGCATTTCAACCTGAGTCCCACGCGATCGAGCCGACTTAGAACCTCTTTCAGGTTCTGCAAGTGTTCGATGGTGTCCCGACCTGTGATCAATATGTCGTCCTGGAAAACCACGGTGCGCGGAACCGACTTTAGCAGGCTCTCCATGTTCCTTTGAAAAACAGCAGCGGCTGATCGAATCCCAAACAGGCATCTAGTGTAGATGAACAGACTTGTGTGCGTGTTGATGCAGGTGAGGCCTTTCGAAGATTCCGCCATCTTGTGCGTCATGTAGGCCGAGGTCAGGTACAACTTGGTGATCGTCTTCCCTAATGCCAGTGTCGCAAATAGGTCGTCTGCCTTGGGTAGCGGGCACTGGTCTTGCAGCGAAAAACGGTTAATCGTTACTTTATAGTCCCCACAAATTCTGACCGTGCCATCCCCCTTGAGAACCGGAACAATCGGACTGGCCCACTCGTTGAACTCAACCGGCTCGATGATGCCCTCCCGTTGCAGCCTGTCCAGCTCGATCTCCAATTTCTCTCGCATCATGTATGGCACCGCACGTGCCTTGTGGTGAATGGGTCGTGTACCGGGAACCAAGTGGATCTGCACCTTCACCTCAGAGAAATTTCCGATGCCTGGCTCTAACAATGACGGGAACTTGCTCAAAACTTGGGCACATGAGGCGTCATCGAAGGACAAAAGCGCTCGGATGTTGTCCCAGTTCCAGCGGATTTTTCCCAGCCAGCTTCTGCCGAACAGTGTGGGGCCATCTCCGGGTACAATCCATAGTGGTAGTTCGTGCACCGCTCCATCATAGAAGACTTTTACTGCTGCACTGTCAATTATAGGGATCAGCTGTTTGGTGTAAGTTCTCAGCTTGAGCCTTTGTGCTTTGTTGCACCACAGCCTCTCAAAGGCCTTTTTGCTCATGATAGACTGACTCGCACCCATGTCCAATTCCATGGATACTGGAATTCTGTTCAGTTCAACTTTTAACATGATCGGTGGACATTTCGTGGTGAAGGTGTGTACCCCGTACACTTCTGCCTCCTCGGTTCGAGTCTCTAGTTCAGTTTGATCTGCCATGGATCGGTCTTCCTCTGCAGCGTGGTGGTTTGCAAGGTTTGCAGCTCGTCTGCACATTCACTGGAGGTGTCCCATTGTTCCACAGCCTTTGCACGCATAGTGTTTGAAGCGGCATTGATGGGCCCGATGATCACCTCCGCAGCGCCAACAGGGTGTTAATTGCCTCGCATTCACACTTGATGGCGGACTCTGAGTCATCTGAGGTCGTGCAGCTGCAGGCGTGTACGTTCTGCCATATGCATTCCTGCCTGAAAACGACATTACTTTGTGTACAGTACTTGCCGATGCATCTTTATGCTGCGAAATTTGTGTGGTGTTATCGCTGGTCGACATAAAAGCCTAGGCTATCGTTATGGCTTTGCTCAGGTTCGGTGTTTCAACAGTCAATAGTTTGCGAAGGATAACCACATGGCCAATGCCAAGCACAAAAATGTCTCTTAGCATTTGCTCCAGGTATCCACCGAATTTGCAATGTCCTGCAAGATGCCTTAGTTTGATGACGTAGCTCGCCACTTTCTGGTCTTCAGACCGCTGACATGTATAAAATCGATACCTTGCCATCAGAATGCTCTTCTTCGGATTTAAGTGCTCCCGGACCAGCATACACAGGCCTCACCTGGAATATTGTGTTCAGTTTTGGTCTCCTAATCTGAGGAAGGACGTTCTTGCTATTGAGGGAGTGCAGCGAAAGTTCACCAGACTGATTCCCAGGATGGCAGGACTGACAAATGAGGAAAGACTGGATCGACTGGGCCTGTATTCACTGGAGTTTAGAAGGATGAGAGGGGATCTCATAGAAACATATAAAATTCTGACGGAACTGGACAGGTTAGATGCAGGAAGAATGTTCCCAATGTTGGGGAAGTCCAGAACCAGGGGACACAGTCTAAGGATAAGGGGTAAGCCATTTAGGACGGAGATGAGGAGAAACGGCTTCACACAGAGAGTTGTTAACCTGTGGAATTCTCTACCACAGAGAGTTGTTGATGCCAGTTCATTGGATATATTCAAGAGGGAGTTAGATATGGCCCTTACGGCTAAAGGGATCAAGAGGTGTGGAGAGAATGCAGGAAAGGGGTACTGAGGTGAATGATCAGCCATGATCTTATTGAATGGTGGTGCAGGCTCGAAGGGCCAAATGGCCTACTCCTGCACCTATTTTCTATGTTTCTATGTTTCTTCATATGATTTTGGTTGTTGGTTTCACCGGAGCAAGAAGATTCTTCATGAGGCCGTAGGTTGTTGCCCCGCAGACAGTGAGGAGGATTGCCCTTCGTTTGGCAGCGTTCTCATTACCTTCTGGCTCGTTGGCCATGAAGTATTAGTCGAGTCGTTCCATGAAGGCTTCCCAAGCGTCACCTTCTGAGAATTTTTCCAGGATACCAAGAGTTCTCTGTATTTTCACGTGATGGTTCGTTATCTATTACTCATCACCATCTCAAATAAAGTAATGTGACTGAGTACTGTAGACTTGAGCAAGTGTGACCTTAGTCTCTTTATTCTGACCCCAGGGTGCTGGCACAGCATGGGAGGCCTGCTTATATGCAGTGCTCCCAAGGGATGCTGGGATCCCTTAGGACGCCAACAGATGCACCCTCTGGTGGCAGTAGAATGCTGATTCCAAGGTGTTGCATACATAACAGGGGTGATGGGTGATTGTGACTTGGTGCAAATTAGGACACGTGCTGCCGAGTTTTGGATGACCTCAAGTTTATGTTGTGTAGAATGTGGGAGGCCAGCCAGGAGGGAGTTGGAGTAGTCAAGTCTAGAAGTAACAAAGGCATGGATGAGGGTTTCAGCAGCAGAAGAGCTGAGGCAGGGGCGGAGGCGGGCAATGTTATGGAGGTGGAAAACAGCGGTTTTAGGTATGCCTTTTGTATAAAACTATTCTGTATGCATTCCATGAATTCGTCCTCCATATGATGACTGCAAATTTGGTTTTCCCAGTCTATATGTAGACTAAAATCCCTCGTTATTACTGTATTACCCTTGATACATGCACCTCTAATTTCCTAATTTATACTCTGCCCTACGTCACAACTACTGTTGGGGGCCTATAAACAACTCCCACCAATGTTTCCTGCCCCTTGCTATTTTTTCATTCCACCCAAACTGATTCTACTTCTTGATTTTCCGAGCTAAGTTCCTTTCTCTCTACTGTCTTTATCCCATCCTTTATTATCAGGGCTACCCCTTCTCCTTTTCCAATTTGCCAATCTCTTCTAAAAGTTAATTATCCTGGAATATGTAGTCCGCAACGTTGGTCACTTTGCAACCGTATCTCCGTAATGGCTATTAGAACACACCTATTAATTTCTATCTGTGCTATTAATCTATTTTGTTGCGATTGCTTCGCACAGATATAGTGCCTTTAGCTTTGACTTTTTCTCTAGATTTCCCTGCTATCACCATATTACTTTTACCGTTGTTGCGCTCTGTTCCTTCCTAACCCACTCTATTTATTTTTACCCAAAACTCTGCTCCGCTCTAGAGCCTTGATATTTCTTTTAAATTTCCTCTTTCCTCTATCCTCCCATTCTATCCTTCTCTGTTAAACTGACTGCATCTTCTAACTATATTAGAAATAGAAAGAATTGAGGGTAAAAATATTTAAGTAAATTAAGGACACCTATGCCAACATGACTTTTGTGGGTAGCCACGAAGGGTCATTCTCTCACGCTGCAAATTTGGCAGCTGGAGGCCATTGGCATCTATACTGACAGTAGCACCTAAAAGCAAGTTTTATTTATTCAAAAAAGATTACTTTGTTATATTTATAGTTGAAAATTGATTGACACCACAAATAAGTTATGTGTAACATTAAGCATTTGTTTATTTGCACTGAAGTACTGCTGTTTTTTGCATTTTCTGGGCAATATTTAATACCACATTCATAAACAAGTTTTGGGGAACAAAGAAATGGCAGACCAATTGAACAAATACTTTGGTTCTGTCTTCACGAAGGAAGTCACAGATAACCTTCCGGAAGTACTAGGCAACCGATGGTCTAGTGAGAAGGATGAACTGAAGGATATCCTTATCAGGCGGGAAATTGTGTTAGGAAAATTGATGGGATTGAAGGCTGCTAAATCCCCGGGGCCTGATAGTCTGCATCCCAGAGTACTTAAGGAAGTAGCCCTAAAAATAGTGGATGCATTGGTGATCATTTTCTAACAGTCTATCAACTCTGGGTCAATTCCTATGGACTGGAGGGTAGCTAATGTAACACCACTTTTTAAAAAGGGAGGGAGAGAGAAAGCGGTTAGCCTGACATCAGTAATGGGGGAAATGTTGGAATCAATTATTAAGGATGAAATAGCAGCGCATTTGAAAAGCAGTGACAGGATCGGTCCAAGTCAGCATAGATTTATGAAGGGGAAATCATGCTTGACAAATCTTCTGGAATTTTTTGAGGATGTAACTAGTAGAGTGGGCAAGGGAGAACTAGTGGATGTGGTGTATTTGGACTTTCAAAAGGCTTTTGACAAGGTCCCACACAAGAGATTGGTGTGCAAAATCAAAGCACATGGTATTGGGGGTAATATGCAGACGTGGATAGAGAACTGGTTGGCAGACAGGAAGCAGAGAGTCGGGATAAACGGGTCCTTTTCAGAATAGCAGGCAGTGACTAGTGGAGTGCCGCAGGGCTCAGTGCTGGGACCCCAGCTCTTTACAATATACATCAATGATTTGGATGAAGGAATTGAGTGTAATATCTCCAAGTTTGCAGATGACACTAAACTGGGTGGTGGTGTGAGCTGTGAGGGGGACGCTAAGAGGCTGCAGGGTGACTTGGACAGTTTAGGTAAGTGGGCAAATGCATGGCAGATGCAATATAATGGGGATAAATGTGAGGTTATCCACTTTGGGGGCAAAAACACAAAGACAGAATATTATCTGAATGGTAGAAAATTAGGAAAAGGGGAGGTGCAACGAGACCTGGGTGTCATGGTTCATCAGTCATGTGTAGATGGCAATGTAGAAAAAATGATCCTTATCCATGTTTTTAAAGATAGGACTACTTCTGATTGGCAATTGAAGAAACTAACCTGTAACATTCAACTACTTTAGTACAGGTAAACGTGATTCATTCCAGCTACTATAGATAACATTCTTGGACTACTATTTTACTGAAAGAAAGGTCCTTGAGAAGTTGTCACTTGCTGCCCACTAAAAAACTGGATGAGATTCTTAGCATGAGTGTAGAACGAAGCCCAAGATGATGTAGTAGAATCAATTTCAACCTTGCTCAAAAGTATCCTACTTACTAGGTGATTATACAGAATAGCCTCCGTCAATTATTTTCCCATTGTGTCAGATGTGAATAGTAATTAATCAAATTCACATCAGTCTGGTTGGATTTACAACCAGGTGCCAGATATGAGAGAACAATGGATAACACAGTGCACTCAGTCCCCACGTACCAAATTTAAACCTGATAAAAAATAAGCATCTGGAATGCGATACAGGGGAGTGTATGATAAGGGAGAATATGAAGAGATTAGGAGAGAAGTCAAAAAAACAATTAGGAAGGCAAAGAGGAACTATAAAATTAAATTATCAAAGAACAGAAAACAAAATAGTAAAATATTAAACATAAATAAAAAAGGAAGGTTGGGACGCGAATAGGGCCATTAAGGGATAAACAGGATAATACTACAGGTAACATTTAAAGAGACAGAAGAAATGTTAAATAATTATTTTGCTTCAGTATTTACCAGGGAGACAGAACAGGTGGACATGACATTGGATGATTAGATTAGTAAGGAGATAAGTACATTGAAAATTTAAAAAGAGGTATATGAAATAAACTATTCAAACTCAAAGAGGATAAAACCCCTGGTCCGGATGGATTGCATCTACACATTTTAAAAGAATCTAGGGAAGAGATAACAGAGGCCTTACTACACATATTTAAGAACTCATTAGAAAAAGGCATAGTGCCAAAGGACTGGCAGATAGCTAACATAATACCAATATTTAAGAAGGGGGATAGAACATGGACAACGAATTATAGACCAGTCAGCTTAACATCGGTGGTAGGAAAAATAATGGAATCCCTACTAAAGGAGAAAATAGAAGAACATCGAATTTAATAATGAATAGTCAGCATGGATTTCAAAAGGGAAAGTCTTGCTTGACCAACCTCATTGAATTTTTTGAAGAGGTAACAGACAATGGTAATGTAGTAGATGTAATTTACACCAGATTTTCAAAGGGCCTTCGATAAGGTACCCCATAATAAACTGATGAACAAGGTCAGAGAATGCAGAGTCAGGGGACAAATAGCAGAATGGATAGCTAGCTGGCTTCAATAAAATAAATAGAATAAAAGGAAAAGGAGGTGGGGTAGCATTACTGGTTAAAGAGGAGATTAATGCAATAGTTAGGAAAGACATTAGCTTGAATGATGTGGAATCTATATGGGTAGAGCTGCAGAACACTAAAGGGCAAAAATCGTTAGTGGGAGTTGTGTACAGACCTCCAAACAGTAGTAGTGATGTTGGGGAGGGCATCAAACAGGAAATTAGGAGTGCATGCAATAAAGGTGCAGCAGTTATAATGGGTGACTTTAATATGCACATAGATTGGGCTAGCCAAACTGGAAGCAATACGGTGGAGGAGGATTTCCTGGAGTGCATAAGGGATGGTTTTCTAGACCAATATGTCGAGGAACCAACTAGGGGGGAGGCCATCTTAGACTGGGTGTTGTGTAATGAGAGAGGATTAATTAGCAATCTCATTGTGCGAGGCCCCTTGGGGAAGAGTGACCATAATATGGTGGAATTCTGCATTAGGATGGAGAATGAAACAGTTAATTCAGAGACCATGGTCCAGAACTTAAAGAAGGGTAACTTTGAAGGTATGAGGCATGAATTGGCTAAGATAGATTGGCTAATGATACTTAAGGGGTTGACTGTGGATGGGCAATGGCAGACATTTAGAGACCGCATGGATGAATTACAACAATTGTACATTCCTGTCTGGCGTAAAAATAAAAAAGGGAAGGTGGCTCAACCGTGGCTATCGAGGGAAATCAGGGATAGGATTAAAGCCAAGGAAATGGCATACAAATTGGCCAGAAATAGCAGCGAACCTGGGGACTGGGAGAAATTTAGAACTCAGCAGAGGAGGACAAAGGGTTTGATTAGGGCAGGGAAAATGGAGTACGAGAAGAAGCTTGCAGGGAACATTAAGGCAGATTGCAAACGTTTCTATAGGTATGTAAAGAGAAAAAGGTTAGTAAAGACAAATGTAGGTCCCCTGCAGTCAGAATCAGGGGAAGTCATAACGGGGAACAAAGAAATGGCAGACCAATTGAACAAGTACTTTGGTTCGGTATTCACTAAGGAGGACACAAACAACCTTCCAGATATAAAAGTGGTCAGAGGGTCTAGTAAGGAGGAGGAACTGAGGGAAATCTTTATTAGTCGGGAAATTGTGTTGGGGAAATTGATGGGATTGAAGGCCGATAAATCCCCAGGGCCTGATGGACTGCATCCCAGAGTACTTAAGGAGGTGGCCTTGGAAATAGCGGATGCATTGACAGTCATTTTCCAACATTCCATTGACTCTGGATCAGTTCCTATCGAGTGGAGGGTAGCCAATGTAACCCCACTTTTTAAAAAAGGAGGGAGAGAGAAAGCAGGGAATTATAGACCGGTCAGCCTGACCTCAGTAGTGGGTAAAATGATGGAATCAATTATTAAGGATGTCATAGCAGCGCATTTGGAAAATGGTGACATGATAGGTCCAAGTCAGCATGGATTTGTGAAAGGGAGATCATGCTTGACAAATCTTCTGGAATTTTTTGAGGATGTTTCCAATAAAGTGGACAAAGGAGTACCAGTTGATGTGGTATATTTGGACTTTCAGAAGGCTTTCGACAAGGTCCCACACAGGAGATTAATGTGCAAAGTTAAAGCACATGGGATTGGGGGTAGTGTGCTGACGTGGATTGAGAACTGGTTGTCAGACAGGAAGCAAAGAGTAGGAGTAAATGGGTACTTTTCGGAATGGCAGGCAGTGACTAGTGTGGTACCGCAGGGTTCCGTGCTGGGGCCCCAGCTGTTTACATTGTACATTAATGATTTAGACGAGGGGATTAAATGTAGTATCTCCAAATTTGCGGATGACACTAAGTTGGGTGGCAGTGTGAGCTGCGAGGAGGATGCTATGAGGCTGCAGAGTGACTTGGATAGGTTAGGTGAGTGGGCAAATGCGTGGCAGATGAAGTATAATGTGGATAAATGTGAGGTTATCCACTTTGGTGGTAAAAACAGAGAGACAGACTATTACCTGAATGGTGACAGATTAGGAAAAGGGAAGGTGCAACGAGACCTGGGTGTCATGGTACATCAGTCATTGAAGGTTGGCATGCAGGTACAGCAGGCGGTTAAGAAAGCAAATGGCATGTTGGCCTTCATAGCGAGGGGATTTGAGTGCAGGGGCAGGGAGGTGTTGCTACAGTTGTACAGGGCCTTGGTGAGGCCACACCTGGAGTATTGTGTACAGTTTTGGTCTCCTAACTTGAGGAAGGATATTCTTGCTATTGAGGGAGTGCAGCGAAGATTCACCAGACTGATTCCCGGGATGGTGGGACTGACCTATCAAGAAAGACTGGATCAACTGGGCTTGTATTCACTGGAGTTCAGAAGAGTGAGAGGGGACCTCATAGAAACGTTTAAAATTCTGACGGGTTTGGACAGGTTGGATGCAGGAAGAATGTTCCCAATGTTGGGGAAGTCCAGAACCAGGGGTCACAGTCTAAGGATAAGGGGTAAGCCATTTAGGACCGAGATAAGGAGAAACATCTTCACCCAGAGAGTGGTGAACCTGTGGAATTCTCTACCACAGAAAGTAGTTGAGGCCAATTCACTAAATATATTCAAAAGGGAGTTAGATGAAGTCCTTACTACTCAAGGGATCAAGGGGTATGGCGTGAAAGCAGGAAGGGGGTACTGAAGTTTCATGTTCAGCCATGAACACATTGAATGGCGGTGCAGGCTAGAAGGGCTGAATGGCCTGCTCCTGCACCTATTTTCTATGTTTCTATGTTTCAAGACAGAAAGCAGAGAGTAGGAGTAAAGGGTAGCTATTCACAGTGGCAGAAGGTGGGTAGCGATGTCCCATAAGGATCAGTGCTGCGACCACTGCTGTTCACAATTTACATTAACGATTTAGACTTTGGAATCAAAAACACAATTTCTAAATTTGAGGATGACACCAAATTGGGGCGGGGAGATAGTCAATACCAAGGAGGACTGCAACAAATTACAGGAGGGCATTAATAAACTTGCAGAATGGGCATATAATTGACAATTGAAGTTCAACACAGATAAATGTGAGCTGGTATATTTAGGTAGGAAGAATAAGGAGGTAACAAGCAGTAGGGTTTATTTCTAGAGGTATGGAATTGAAAAGTAGGGAACACACCAGAACAGACATTTGTACCGAGGCGGTCCACCAGGGAAAGAAAAACTCCCGATCGCCTCAACTTGTAAATAGTTTTCACTTTGACTTTGAGGGGGAAGTGATGTTGTGTATCTGTAAAGCATGCACTCCCATGTTCCGCCACCAGGGAGCGCATCCCCTGAAGTCCCAAGGAATCCCAGCATCCCTTGGGAGCACTATATAAGCCGGCCCCGAAGGCCTGTTCCTCACTCTGGAGTGTCTTAATAAAGACTGAGGTCACTGAATCCCAAAAAGTTAGTTTGCAGGTGCAGCAGGTAATCAGGAAGGCGAATGGAATGTTGGTCTTCATTGCGAGAGGGATGGAGTCCAAAAGCAGGGAGGTCCTGCTGCAACTATACAGGGTATTGGTGAGGCCACACCTGGAGTACTGCGTGCAGTTTTGGTCACCTTACTTAAGGAAGGATAAACTAGCTTTGGAGGGGGTACAGAGACGATTCACTAGGCTGATTCCGGAGATGAGGGGGTTACCTTATGATGATAGATTGAGTAGACTGGGTCTTTACTCGTTGGAGTTCAGAAGGATGAGGGGTGATCTTATAGAAACATTTAAAATAATGAAAGGGATAGACAAGATAGAGGCAGAGAGGTTGTTTCCACTGGTCGGGGAGACTAGAACTAGGGGGCACAGCCTCAAAATACGGGGGAGCCAATTTAAAACCGAGTTGAGAAGGAATTTCTTCTCCCAGATGGTTGTGAATCTGTGGAATTCTCTGCCCAAGGAAGCAGTTGAGGCTAGCTCATTGAATGTATTCAAGTCACAGATAGATAGATTTTTAACCAATAAGGGAATTAAGGATTACGGGGAGCGGGCGGCTAAGTGGAGCTGAGTCCACGGCCAGATCAGCCATGATCTTGTTAAATGGCGGAGCAGGCTCGAGGGGCTTGATGGCCTACTCCTGTTCCTAATTCTTATGTTCTTATGTTCTATGCTAAACCTGTATTTGAACTTTAGTTAGACCACACTTAGAGTACTCTGCACAGTTCTGGTCACCATATTATAAAAAGGATATAGAGGCACTGGAGAGGGTGCAGAGAAGTTTTACCAGGACGATAATAGAAATGCGAGGGTATACATATCAGGAAAGGTTTGAACAGGCTGGGTCTCTTCTCTCTTGAAAAGAGGCTGAGAGGTGACCTAATAGAGGTCTTTAAAATTATGAAAGGTTTTGATAGAGTGGATACAGAGAGAATGTTTCCACTTATGTGGAAGAGTATAACTAGAGACCATCAATATAAGATAGTCACCAAGAAATCCAACAGGGAATTCAGAAGAAACCTCTTTACCCAAAGAGTGGTGAGAATGTGGAACTCGTTACCACAGGTACTGGTAAAAACGAATAGTATAGATGCATTTAAGGGATGGCTAGACAAGAGTATGAGGGAGAAGGGAATACAGGGCTATGCTGATAGATTTAGATGAGGAAAGATGGGAGGAGGCTCGAGTGGAGCATAAACACCGGCATGAACTGGTTGGGCCACATGGCCTGCTTCTGTGCCATATATCCTATGTAATCCTACATTAATAAGCCTATTGATATAATTAATTTTATTTCAACTTTACAGCTCAATCTGACGGGTCGAAATTCAGTACCGCCACTTTTGAGGCGTTGTCACGACATGACAGAAATTTTTAACGCCTCACTTCAGGCGTAGTCCCGAAACGCAAAATTCAGTGTTGATGCCTAAAGAATTGATAGCAGCGTAAAATCATGGTGTTGCACACTTACTTGGATGCGCTACGCTCAACATCCGGGACTTAGGCATCATTTGGAGCTGCACCACAGACATAGTGGCACTACCTGGATTGAATTGAGACATTGACTGGGCGCCTCAATGCCTCGTGGCTATATTCGCTTCCTACGCACTCACTCAGACGGCGAGCATGGCAGACCTTGTAGCAGCAGCTCGATAGCGTGCCCATCAGTTCACAGACACCACACTGGATGCACTCCTTGATGCCCTGGAGAGGCGTCAGCAGGTGCTGAGGGCAGAGGCTGGGAGGAGTTCAGTGGATTTCAGAAGAATGAGAGGGGATCTCATAGAAACGTTTAAAATTCTGACGGGTTTAGACAGGTTAGATGCAGGAATAATGTTCCCAATGTTGGGGAAGTCCAGAACCAGGGGTCACAGTCTAAGGATAAGGGGTAAGCCATTTAGGACCGAGATGAGGAGAAACTTCTTCACCCAGAGAGCGGTGAACCTGTGGAATTCTCTACCACAGAAAGTTGTTGAGGCCAATTCACTAAATATATTCAAAAAGGAGTTAGATGTAGTCCTTACTACTAGGGGGATCAAGGGGTATGGCAAGAAAGCAGGAATGGGGTACTGAAGTTGCAGGTTCAGCCATGAACCCACTGAATGGCGGTGCAGGCTCGAAGGTCCAAATGACCTACTCCTGCACCTATTTTCTATGTTTCTATGTCTATGAGACCTCAACTCCAAACATACTAAAGGCTTTGGAGGGAAATAGCAGAGCAAGTGTCTGCGCGAGACAAAAGAACATAAGAAATAGGAGCAGGAGTAGGCCATTTGGCCCCTCGAGCCTGCTCCGCCATTTAATATCATGCTTGATATTAATGCTTCATATTGATACAGCATGAAGGTCCCGACTTGCGTGAGAACACCAAAGGAAGGTCGGGGCCATAAAAGGAGTGGCGTGGAGGCCCCGGGAGCAGCATGGAGACCCTGGGAAACTACTTCAGGGAGCAGCGCGAGCTAGTGCAGGAGGACGACGGCAGCGAAGAGTGACGTCATCAAGGTCCAGGTCGGTGATTGGAGCGTAGGCAGATACAGCAGGAGCAGCGAGGTCGGGGCGAAGGAGCGGCGAGAGACTGTGGAGGGATGTGATCGGGGCCCAGGAGAGCGTGAGTTCAGGGCCAGGGGCCCAGGGGCAGCACGGGCCAGCCCACACTGTGATATGTGTGTGCACACCTGGACGACCCCTAGACACAGAATGCCCACAGCGCTTGGTCTGCCCTCCAGGCCTCCATAACCAGTGGCTGCAAAGAGACACTCGGTTACTCAACCAGGAAACACCAGGACTGGTTTGATGAGAATGATCAGGAGATCCAAGAGCTAATAAATCGCAAGTGCAGCGCATTTCTGTGCCTTAAACAACAACCCAACGTGGGAGCAGCAAAGCAGCATTACAGACGACTCAAGGCTGAGGTCCAACAATAAACCCAGGACCTAAAGAACATGTGGTGGATGGAGAAAGCACAGGAGATACAGCAGCTGGCCGACAACCATGATGTGCGAGGGTTCTTCAATCGCAACCAAGGCCACCTACGGGCCGAACACCCAAGACCCCACCCCACTGCTGGCCAAGAACGGGGAAACACTCATCAAGGACACGAAGCAGTCAAGGCCCACTGGAAGGAGCACTTCGAGACTCTGCCTTTGACGCAAGTGTTCTCGACTCCATCCGCAGCATGCTACCCGACACCACCTCAGTGAAACCGTAACACTGCACGAGGTAGAAAAAGCTATAAGACAGCTTAAAAACAAGGCAATGGGTGCGGACGGCATTGAAGTACGGCGGAGAGGCACTGCTGGCGTGAATACACAACTTCATCTCTCTCATCTGGAGGGAGGAGAGCATGCCAGGGGATCTCAGAGATGCAGTAATCGTGATCATCTTTAAAAAAGGGGACAAGTCCTACTGCGGCAACTACAGAGGAATCTCCCTGCTATCAGCCACTGAGAAAGTCGTCGCGAGAATCCTCCTCAACCATTTTCTCCCTGTGGCCAAGGAGCTCCTCCCAGAGTCACAGTGCGGATTTCGTCCCCTACGGGGTACAACGGACATGATTTTTGCAACGCGACAACTACAGGAAAATGCAAAGAACAGCGCCAGCCCTTATATATGGCCTTCTTCGACCTTACAAAGACCTTTGACACCGTCAACTGCGACGGTCTATGGAGCGTCCTCCTTCGTTTCGGATACCCCCAAAAATTCGTCACCATCCTCTGCCTGCTCCACGACGACATACAGGCCGTGATCCTTACCAACGGATCATTGACAGACCCAATCCATGTCCGGATCGGGATCAAACAGGGTTGCATCATCACCCCAACCTTCTTCTCGATCTTTCTTGCCGCCATGCTCCACCTCAGTCAACAATCCTCGCTGGAGTGGAACTAAACTACAAAACCAGTGGGAAGCTGTTCAATCTGTGCCATCTCCAGGCCAGGTCCAAGACCACCCCAACCTCTGTCGTCGAGCATCGTGAGCGGCAGGTAGGCGGACTTAACACGGGGTGGGCAGGGGAAACCTCCACCCCATGCATACCGTCGAAGATGGGTAGAGATTGTCGACGTGGTGACATCAACGTCCAATGAAGTGCGGACACCAGAACAGTGCCACAAAAGATGGAACAGCCTGTTGTCAGCAGCCAGAGTAAGTTGCATTTTATATTTAAAATTATACATATTTTATAGTTAAATGATGTTTGGAAATTTAAATTGGAATATTCAATGTCATTTCATTATAGTATTAATTAATTAAATTATGAAATAATTTATGCATTTTAAGACTAAGTTGAATTTTATATTGTGGAATATTGTTCATATTCAATGCAAGGTTCTAATCGAACATTTAATGATGTCAATCTGAAATGTTTATTACTAAGTCAATTAGCTTATGCCATGCAATGTTATCTTATCATTTACAGAAGAAGATTTCACTAAATCGAGCTGAGCAAAGGAGGACAGGCGGTGGCTCGGCTCGGTTCAGATCCAAATATTAAGTGAATACGAGGAGCTTGCGGTCATCCTAGTGTGGCCTGACAGCCATTCAGTCACAACCCATGGTGTGGCCGAACCCACCCTTGAGTCTCGTGAGTAATGGGAACTGTGCAATGTATCAAACATTATCAAATACATCTTAAAAATATCTTCGTTACTTCTTGTAATTTCCTTCAATGATAATGCTTTATGATATATACTTTTGAGATATTCATGATTCACAAATTAGGTCATGTCAGCCCTGGTGAACCATTGTGCATATGGGGTATTGAAAATTAGTCATACATATTGGGTTATTGAAAAAGTGATATGTATTGATATATATGTTTAATAATAATGAGCACCGTTAATGTCCTAATAAGTTGTATTTAAATGTTTATAAATGTTTAGAAACATCATTTGTATTTTTAAGGTCAAGTGTCGTTGGAATCAGGAGCAGGAACATCAATGAGTTTGCTGGAAGAAGAGGAGGAACACACGCAAACTGTGGAGGAAGAGCAGGAGGAGGAGGAGGCATTGGAGAAGGAGGAGGAGGAGGAAGATGACATTGTTTTTGTGGGGGGGGGGGGGGAAAACAACCTGCGGCCATTTCAATTGAGATGGAAGAGGCACCAGGACCAAGCGGTGTACAGGTGGTGACGCCAAGGCGTGACATTTTGCCAACGCCGACCCCACGGAGGTCGGGTCAGCGGAGTGGGCAATCACCTACCATGGAGGGCCAGACGGAGAGCTTGCTATCCCTGTGCAGGGAGACGGTCGCAATCACAATCGGTCACGGCCTTATCCAGGGTTTCGCGGGTTTCTCCGCAAACTGGAACCAGTTCTCCGCAAGCTGGAACAAGTTCGCCGAGATCTGGAGCCTGTTTCCGACAACCTGGGGCGAGTTCAGCACGAACTTCTCCAACTGGTATTCCATGCAATCACAGACAGCACGGGAGACGTTGGAGGCTATACGTGAGCAGACCGCCGCAATCAATGGCCTTCAGGATGCGTTGTTGGCTGCACACGGCGCTGCACCTCAAGGTGTCGTGTCAGCTCGCAGCGAGAACCCGAGCACGCAAGCGAGTACGGAGGACACCATTCCTCCGGACTCGGAAGTCGAGCCTCAGACTTCAACTTCCTCTCCTTCACCTCCACCACGGCAGAAAGTCTTGCCGTCCCGCACTGCACAACGTCTTGGTGTCAGTCAGCGTAGACCAAAACGGGCTGGTGGGGTGCGAACACAGGGCGGGAAAGGACCTGGAGGGAAACGTGGCCACAGGTAGGGTGGGGGGGTTTGTTTAGCATTGTTTACTGGTTTCATTTTTGAACTGTTATTGTTAATTGTTATCGTTATGGTTGTCTTAATGTTAATTGTTATCGTTATCGTTGCGTTTAATTCGTTGGGATTTGAAGGGAAGGGTGGGTTTGGGGGGGGGTGTGGGGGGTGGAGGGAGGGTGTTAGTTTTTTAAAAATAGTTTTCTTTTTTGTTAATAAAAACCTTTAATTCAACACATTTTTTTGTGCCTTCTATCTTAGTTACATTAGTTAACAAATTTACAATTGTTCATCCTTATTTGTTTATTCTCTTACTGTAGCAGTATTTTCCTTAAACTTTACTTAAAGTAACCATTAATGCCGATGATAGGCCAGTACAGGCAAGGCAACAATGAGAACCCCACACAAATAAAACTTTTGATTAACCCTAACTTTAAATGAACATTTGAAAATCTACAATGATAGTTCATGCAAAGCGTTCATTAATGAGCTGACGCAACAGCTTAGTGCCCCTGGCTGCTGGTCTTCAGAAAGGGGATGGTGGTCCCGGTGCTAGATGACCAGGCTGATTGCGCTCCCCTTGGTCCTCACCTGCGTCCTCTTCCGCCTCCTCACCCTCGTCGGCTGGTTCTTCTGTCTCCGCTCCTTCTGGAGGTGGACCTGCAGCATGATCTGGCATTACTTGTCCTCTTCTTATAGCTAGGTTATGCAGCATGCAACACACCACAATAAACTCTGCGACCTGGTCAGGGTGGTACTGTAGGCTGCATCCAGAATGATCCAGGCATCTGAAGCCTTGCTTTAGGACTCCAATTGTCTTTTCAACGATGTTGCGAGTCACTATGTGACTTTCATTATACCGTTTCTGTGCTCCAGTGACGGGATTACGCAGAGGGGTCATCGGCCAACTGGCAAGGCCATATCCTTTATCCCCCAGCATCCAACCGTGACCTTCTGGCTAATTGACAAACAGGTCAGGGAAAGCACTTTCACGTAAGATGTGCGCATCATGGATGCTGCCAGGAAATGTAGCATTTACTGTCAGAATTGTTTGATTGTGGTTGACAACAAGCTGCACATTTAGTGAGTGGAACCCCTTTCTGTTACGAAACACCTCCGCATTCTTTAAGGGTGCTTTCAGGGCAATGTGCTTGCAGTCTATTGCTCCCTGCACCTTGGGGAAGTCTGCTATTCTCAAGAAACCCAAAGCCCTCTCGGTCTCTGCCTCCCTGGTCATTGGGAAGCTTATGAAGTCCATCCTGCGAGCTTAAAGGGCTTCAGTCACCTGTCGAATGCAGCAGTGTGTAGCGTGCTGAGAGATATAGCAGCTGTCGCCAGCAAAGCCTGAAAAGATCCCGATGCGTAGAGGCAGCAGTAACCTTCACCTCAACGGACTATGCGGTTCTGATGGTGCTGGAAGGCTGCAGATCATCCTTGACGAGTTGACATATCTTATCAATGACCTCCTTCTGGAATTGCAACCTCCTAAGACAAGCATTTTCAGACAAGTTCAGGTAGGATTGCTTCTCCAAGTACCTTCGCTGGCTGTACGGTCGCCTCCTCTGTCTTCGTCTACGCATTATGGTGCCACCTCTTCGATTGATCCTTTCAGTAACCAGTGTGTGAGCAGTTACAAGTAATAGCAGGGAAAGCATAGGCCCCATATCACTATCAATAATTACTTTCACTAATTTAATATAATCTCTCTACTCGATACTCTCCAATCACTGTACTCTGCACTCTCTACGCTGTATACCAGTCAGTTTACTAGGCCCCAACAATATCAGTAAATTATTTCACTATGTAAAAGCTATTTCCAAAATAATTTCAATTTATGAAACCTATTTACAAAATAACTTGATAATACCTCTTCATATTCCCTGTTCCAATATTCTGAGTACAATTATCTTTAAATTAACTCTCTAAATAACTCACAACTATGCCTCCACCCTTCCTCCAATCTTCAAAATGGCGTCCGTAGTGCCCATTTCCTTCTCTTAAGCCCAGTAAAAGCAACTATTTCTCAGCACTCTTTTGGGCCTTGCATCAGCCCAGCGAAGTCATGCTAGGTGCTGAAACTTGGGATGGGCCTTGTGTGGGCGATCATTTGGGCGATCAAAGTGGAAACTTAGGCACCTGTTTTTCCAGTGATATTTCTGGCCTAGTTTCCACTTTTTGCTCAAAATGGGCGATAGAGGTCCGTTTTGGGTGATAGATGAGCCATAGATGGGCGATGTGAAGTGGAAAGTCTAGCCCTTCATTTTTTTCTCGAACTTGGGGGACAAATTCTGTTGAAAACCATTCCATGAATATGTCCTTGTCCATCCTCGCACTTTTCTGAGCCTTATAGCTAACTGGTACATGATCAATTCCTTTTAAAGCATGTGGTTTCCTGGATTTGCCAATCACTAAAAGTGGAATTCTGTGTTCTCCAGAGATATTGGCACAATCAAAATTGTTAACCTCTCCTTATTCATTTTAAAGCCTGCAGCTTCCTTCTTCCCTGCTGCAGCCAACATAGCAGTTGGCAAACACCTCCACAGTAAGCCAGTCTCATCGGCAATGTATATTTGATCTGCGGTCAATTTCATTTCCTGCACCATTTCAGCAAATGTTCTTGAATAATTCTGTGCGGCCTCATTGTCTGCTGATTTTTTTCTTGTCCGACACATCCAGCTGGTGAATGCCGTGGCGCTGCTTAAAACGTGTGAGCCAGCCCTCTGAGAAAATGCACTCTTCAGCTAGATTCATTTTCATCTTGAAGTCCTTGGCCTTTGCTGTAATCATTGGCCCTGAAATTGCCACACCTTCAGACCGTTTCAAAGAAAACCAATCATCAAGCACTTGGTCTAGTTTGTCAAGCTTTGGCTTTCGCAAATTCTTGCGGGACATTGCCTTCAAAGGAGATTCAGAAGCATCGGTGAAACTTTCTAAATCTTTCTTTTGCTCCTTGATGTCGTAAATTGTTCATGATCCAACTTCATTATCAAGGTACGCACACTTCTGCCAGCTTCAGACTTCTTTATAATTTCTGATTTCTGCTGAATGCTCAATACTTTTTGTTTCCTTTTAGTGCCACAAGACATTTTAAATTGTACACCCGACTGCTTGAACTGCTTTCAATGCGTGTGACAGTTGAAAAGTGAGAAAGAAGCCCACGCCTGCGTCAATTTATGTGTAATTGATAATTGAAGTGAGCGATATATTCACCTGTGTGACAGTTATTTTAAATTCCGTGACAACGGGTTTTCCGTTAGAACCGTATTCAGAAAAACGCGAGTTGTATGTAGTTGTGGTCCCAGCACTGATCCCTGCGACACCCCTCTAGTTACTGATTGCTAACCTGAGAATGAACCGTTTATTCCGACTCTCTGTTTTCTGTTCATTAGCCAATCCTCTATCCATGTTAATATATTACCCCCAACCTCGTGATCTTTTATCTTGTGCAGTAATCTTTTATGTGGCACCTTGTCAAATGCCTTCGGGAAGTCCAAATACACCACATCCACTGGTTCCCCTTTATCCACCCTGTTCGTAACATCCTCAAAGAATTCCAGCAAATTTGTCAAACATGACTTCCCCTTCATAAATCCATGCTGATTCTGGCTGACCGAATTATGCTTTTCCAAATATCCTGCTACTGCTTCTTTAATAATGGATTGCAACATTTTCCTAACCACAGATGTTAGGCTAACTGGTCTATAGTTTCCTGCTTTTTGTCTGCCTCCTTTTTTAAATAGGGGTGTTACATTTGCAGTTTTCCAATCTGCTGGGACCTCCCCAGAATCCAGGGAATTTTGGTAAATTACAACCATTGCATTCACTCCCACCTTTAGTCCCATTATCTTACTGAGTATCACCTCGTTAGTGATTGAGATTGTGTTAAGTTCTCCCCCCCACCCCCCGCCGCCCCTCCCTGCCCATAACCCCTTGACTATCCACTGTTGGGATATTGTTTGTGTCCTCTACGGTAAAGACTGATACAAAATATTTGTTCAGAGTTTCTGCCATCTTCATGTTCCCCATTATTAACTCCCCAGTCTCGTCCTACAAGGGACCAACATTTACTTTAGCCACTCTTTTCCTGTTTATATACCTATAGAAACTCTTACTACCTGTATTTTTTAATATATCGTGCTAGTTTACTTTCATAGTCTATTTTCCCTTTCTTAATCATTTTTTTAGTCATTCTTTGCTGCCTTTTAAAACCTTCCCAATCTCCCGTCCTCCCACTAGTTTTGGCCACTTTGTATGCCCTTATTTTTAATTGGATACTGTCCTTTATTTCTTTAATTAGCCACAGGTGGCTATCTATTCTTTTACACTCTTTTCTCCTCACTGGAATATATTTTTCTTGAGAGTTGTGAAATATCTCCTTAAATGTATGCCACTGTTCATCAACCGTCCTACAATTTAATCTATTTTCCCGGTCGACTTTAGCCAACTCTGCCCTCATACCGTCATAGTCTCCTTTATTTAAGCTTAAGGACTTAAGATTAAGGACTAATTAGCAATCTTGTTGTGTGAAGCCCCTTGGGGAAGAGTGACAATAATATGGTAGAACTCTTTATTAAGATGGAGAGTGACACAATTAATTCAGAGACTAGGGTCCTGAACTTAAGGAAAGGTAACTTCGATGGTATGAGACGTGAATTGGCTAGAATAGACTGGCGAATGATACTTAAAGGGTTGATGGTGGATAGGCAATGGCAAACATTTAAAGATCACATGGATGAACTTCAACAATTATACATCCCTGTCTGGAGTAAAAATAAAACGGGGAAGGTGGCTCAACCGTGGCTAACAAGGGAAATTAAGGATAGTGTTAAATCTAAGTAAGAGGCATATAAATTGGCCAGAAGTAGCAAACCTGAGGACTGGGAGAAATTTAGAATTAAGCAGAGGAGGACAAAGAGTTTAATTAGGAGGGGGAAAATAGAGTATGAGAGGAAGCGTGTCGGGAACATAAAAACTGACTGCAAAAGCTTCTATCGATATGTGAAGAGAAAAAGATTAGTGAAGACAAACGTAGGTCCCTTGCAGTCAGATTCAGGTGAATTTGTATTGGGGACCAAAGAAATGGCAGACCAGTTGAACAAATACTTTGGTTCTGTCTTCACGAAGGAAGACACAAATAACCTTCCGGAAATATTAGGGGACCGAGGGTCTAGTGAGAAGGAGGAACTGAAGGAAATCCTTTTCAGGCGTGTTGGGGAAATTGATGGGATCGAAGGCCAATAAATCCCCGGGGCCTGATAGTCTGCATCCCAGAGTACTTAAGGAAATGGCCCTAGAAATAGTGGATGCATTGGTGATCATTTTCCAACAGTCTATCGACTCTGGATCAGTTCCTATGGACTGGAGGGTAGCTAATGTATCACCACTTTTTAAAAAAGGAGGGAGAGACAAAACAGGTAATTATAGACCGGTTAGCCTGACATCAGTAGTGGGGAAAATGTTGGAATCAATTATTAAAGATGAAATAGCAGCACATTTGGAAAGCAGTGACAGGATTAGTCCAAGTCAGCATGGATTTATGAAAGGGAAATCATGATTGACAAATCTTCTGGAATTTTTTTGAGGATGTAATTAGCAGAGTGGGTAAGGGAGAACCAGTGGATGTGGTGTATTTGGACTTTCAAAAGGCTTTTGACAAGGTTCCACACAAGAGATTGGTGTGCAAAATTAAAGCACATGGTATTGGGGGTAATGTACTGACGTGGATAGAGAAATGGGTGGCAGACAGGAAGCAGAGAGTCGGGATAAACGGGTCCTTTTCAGAATGGCAGGCAGTGACTAGTGGGGTGCTGCAGGGCTCAGTGCTGGGACCCCAGCTATTTACAATATACATTAATGATTTAGATGAAGGAATTGAGTGTAATTTCTCCAAGTTTGCAGATGACACTAAGCTTGGTGGCAGTGTGAGCTGTGAGGAGGACGCTAAGAGGCTGCAGGGTGACTTGGACAGGTTAGGTGAGTGGGCAAATGCATGGCAGATGCAGTATAATGTGGATAAATGTGAGGTTATCCCCTTTGGTGGCAAAAACACGAAGGCAGAATATTATCTGAATGGCGGCAGATTAGGAAAAGGGGAGGTGCAACGAGACCTGGGTATCATGGTACATCAGTCATTGAAAGTTGGCATGCAGGTACAGCAGGCGATGAAGAAGGCAAATGGTATGTCGGCCTTCATAGCTAGGGGATTTGAATATAAGAGCAGGGAGGTCTTACTGCAGTTGTATAGAGCCTTGGTGAGGCCTCACCTGAATATTGTGTTCAGTTTTGATCTCCTAATCTGAGGAAGGACATTCTTGTTATTGAGGGAGTGCAGCGAAGATTCACCAGACTGATTCCCGGGATGGCAACACTGACATATGAAGAGAGACTGGATCGACTGGGCCTGTATTCACTGGATTTTAGAAGGATGAGAAGGGATCTCATAGAAACATATAAAATTCTGACGTGACTGGACAGATTAGATGCAGGAAGAATGTTTCCGATGTTGGGGAAGTCCAGAACCAGAGGACACAGTCTAAGGATAAGGGGTAAGCCATTTAGGACTGAGATGAGGAGAAACTTCTTCACTCAGAAAGTTGTTAACCTGAGTAATTCCTACCACAGAGAGTGGATATGTTCAAGAGGGAGTTAGATATGGCCCTTACGGCTAAAGGGATCAAGGGGTATGGAGAAAAAGCAGAAAAGGGGTACTGAGATGAATGATCAGCCATGATCTTATTGAATGGTGGTGCAGGCTTGAAGGGCCGAATGTCCTACTCCCGCATCTATTTTCTATGTTTCTTAATACGCTGGTTTGAGATCCAACTTTCTCACCCTCCATCTGAATTTGAAATTCAACCATGCTATGATCGCTCATTCCAAGGGGATCCTTTACTTGGAGATTGTTTATTAATCCTGTCTCATTACACAGGACCAGATCCAAGATAGCTTGCCCCCTGGTTGGTTCAGTTACATACTGCTCAAGGAACCCATTCCTTACGCACTCTATGAACTCTCCCTCAAGGCTACCCTGACCAATTTGATTTGTCCAATCAATATGGAGGTTAAAATCACCCATGATTATTACTGTTCCCTTTTTACAAGCCCCCACTATTTCCTGGCTGATATTCCGACAGAGTTGCTACTGTTAGGGGACTATAGACTACGCTCACCAGTGACTTTTTCCCCTTATTATTCCTTATCTCCACCCAAACTGTTTCAACATCCTGATCATTTGAGCCAATATTGTTTCTCACTATTGCAGTGATTCTATCCTTTAACAATAGAGCTACCCCACCTCCTTTTCCTTTCTGTCTGTCCTTCCGGATTATCAAATACCCCTGAATATTTAATTCCCAGTCCTGGTCACCTTGCAACTACATCTCTGTAATGGCTATCAGATCATACCCATTTGTATCTATTTGTGCTGTCAACTCATCTATTTTGTTACGAATGCTACGTGCATTTCGACAAAGTACCTTTAAATTTGTTTTTTTACCATTTTTCCCTGCTTGTTTCCTCTCTCCTTCAAACTCACTTTCTTTATTTTTGCTTTCTAATTCCAACTTTACTCCCCTCCCTACTGAATCTATTTTCAGGTTCCCATCCCCTTGCCAAGCTAATTTAAGCCCTCCCCAACAGCACTAGCAAACCCCCTCTCCGCCCCCCGCCGTGAGGATATTGGTCCCGGCTCTGTTGAGGTGCAACCCATCTGGCTTGTACAGGTCCCACCTTCCCCAGAAGCGGTCCCATTGCCTCAGGAAACTAAAGCTCTCCCGCCAGCACCATCTCTCCAGCCACCTACTCATCTTCTCTATCCTCCTATTTCTGTACTCACTAGCTCGTGGCAACCAGGAGTAATCCGGAGATTACTACCTTTGAGGTCCTGCTTTTTAATCTCTCTCCTAGCTCCCTAAACTCTGCCTGCAGGACCTCATCTCTCATTCTACCCATGTCATTGATCCAGATATGGACCACGACCTCTGGCTGTTTACCCTCTTCCCCCCCAGAATGCTCTGCAGCCGCTCAGTTACATCCTTGATCCTGGCACCAGGGAGGCAACATATCATCCTGGAGTCACGTCTATGGTCGCAGAAACACCTGTCTGCTCCCCTGACTATTGAATCCCCTACCACTATAACTCTTCCATTCTTCTTCCTTCTCCCCGCTGTGCAGCTGAGCCACCCATGGTGCCATGGATTTGGCTCTGGCTGCACTCCCCAGAGCCACCATCGCCCTCACCGGTACTCAGAAGTGAGAGATGGACTCAGGAGACTCTTGCACTACATGCCTAGTCCTCCTCTTCTGTTCGGCGGTCACCCAATCTCTCTCTGCCTGCACACTCTTAAGCTGCGGGGTGACCACCTCTAGAAACGTGCTATCCACGTAGCTCTCAGTCTTACGGATGCACCGCAATGACTCCAGTCGCCGCTCAAGCTCCAAAATGCGGAGCTCGAGTTGGTGCAGCTGGAGACACCTCCTGCACACGTGGTCGTCCTGGCTGCGCGAAGCATCCAGGATTTCCCACATGCCATCCACGGGACTGAGCTGCCCTGTTATCCCTCTCGTTACACTCAGAACTATCAAGTAGAACCAAACTCTAAACCTTAGCAAAATACACCCAGCAACTACTCACCAATCAGCTGATTTAACTAATCTTTATTTAAAGACTAAGTACTAACTTAACAGTGAAAAAAAAACACACACCAATCAGCTACTTCCCTTGTGCCGACGTTACTTTTAAACTCTGACGTCCCTTTCGAATGTTGCCTGTTGAACCTTGCCTTTTAAGCCTCTGCCTCAGCTCCTGCTGCTCCCACACAGGTCCACTGCCTCTGTGAAATATCACTTACTTATTTGTAATTTTTAAATTAATCTTCCCTCTCTGTGCAGATCACTCTGTGCTCTGAAAAATGGTTGACTATTATATGAGCTACACCTAATTTACAAGTGTTGACTCAGCACACCTTGTGCCGATGATTAACACCTATTCAAGACAGACAATTTCAGCTGACTGACAGCTAACTGTCACTGGCAGGCAACCTCTATTAACTACAGTTTTAAAGTTCTAGGTTTAAATCAAAATGTGAAACAAGATTTCACAATGTACAGCTTCTACTTACCCAATACTTACCAGACATTCCCACTCTTTCCAAATTCCCGAATAAACCACTCTGTTTACCTCCACTCCATTTAAGACCTCTCTGTGCAGATCATTCTAAATCTCTCCGCCTCCAAGACATTCTTTAAAATCTACCTCTTTAACCAAACTTTTGGTCACCTGCCATAATATCTCATGTGGCTTAGTGCCAAATTTTATCTGATAACGCTCCTATGTAAATGTTAGTTGTTGTTGTTGATAGCCTTACCAACAAATTATCTTGTATTAACAACTTGACAACATATTCATGGTCTGAAGCACACAGATGGAAAGTCACCATTAGAATTTAACAGCTACTGCCAACACCTGTAATAGATCTAAAAATTATTAAAATCCCATCAGTACAATTAAAATAGCAGGCCATAAATAATATCAGATACAAGGGCTAAAGACACTTCGAAAGCAACTGCTCCTTCAGGAATCTTCCACTCTTTTTCAGATTCTCAAACTGATACAGTTTGAGTGGACTCACATCTATAAAATAACTTGATGTGATACAATTTTCAACAGTATAGCAAGAACATTTATTGCCTATTTTATGCATCACGGGTAGAGCTTTTAGAACAAGCATGAATTGGGTAGTAACAGTGTTTGGAGGGACAGCCACCTGATGTACTATGCATGGCCTCTCCCATTGGATCTTCCATTTATGGCCCACTTAGTTAGGCATGGTGAGTCCCGCCCCATCCTGTGGAGGAAGCTACCCTAGGATTTTATAAGCATAACGAGTGGGATTCGAAGTGTTGCTGCAGCAATTTAAATTTAAAGGGTGACAGCAACAAGTGCCATCTTTTCTGCTGTCCCCTCACCATACTGCAACCTGAGAAAACTAGGCATTGGAAGTAAAAATGAAATTGCAACTACCTAATTTGATAAAGAGACCACAAATAAGGAAAGTGAGTGCGCAGTATGAGTTTTATCACAAATCACAAAGTTGTGAACTCATGAATACTTTTGTATTGTAATGATTGTAATAATTGTGTTCTGTATTTTTCAATTTAAAATCACTTGTTTGCATTTTGCACTGAAGAGCATACTTACATTATCTCTGAAATTTGTGCAGTGGTGAGTTTTTATACAAAGTGACCTCAATAGGTTGCAACGGCAGTGGTGAGCACTGGATCTGCGTGTTTGGGAGTGGCTTCTAGTGGTCCCATTAAGGATAATTCATTAGGCTCTTCTATATGCAGCATCAATGGGTGGTGTGTATGTCGCGCAAGCAAAATGTCTAAATTGCATTTGGGTTGTACATAAAACTCCCACAAGTTTCGGGCAGGAGCGCTGGCTACCATTTTGAATTCCACTTGAAAGTCAAATCTTGGGCAGCCAGTGGGCAGTGGGTTTTCTTTTTAAGATTTTTGTTGGAATAACACCTAATTTTTCAGTATGAACAGGGTGGCAAGTAGACAAAAATCATCCCCATGGACTTAGTTGCAGATCGTTCCCTTGAGGTGCTGGAGCATGGAGTGAGGAAAAGGGAGATTGTCCTGGTTTGTACAAAAGGAGACTCTCATCACAGAAGAATCATTAGCTGCACAAGATAGCTGATCAGGTAACTGCTCTCGGCAACAGAAGAGTACTTAGCTGCAATGTGGCAGAAAAAGGTACTGATAGCAAATTTTTAAGGCTCTTCTGTCCCAAGCATTGAATCCACAGAGTCTCTTCAGAATTTGTTAATCTTTTACAGCTTGTCTCTCCAAAGCTATCATGCAATTTAATAGCCCTTTAAATGATTATCATACATAACCATGAAGCAGCATGGCACACAAACAGGTTGCAACTTAATTGTGGAACTATTACACATAAATCTCAATATTGTTTCATACTGCAAACCCTGCCAACAGGTCCCAGATGCATGATGCCCTGTCAGTTACTGGCACACAGGTACAAGATGGCCACATCAATTCATCAATGACCCCCTGCACTTTGTGAAATGCTGCAGTGCATTAAAATTGGGCAGCTGTGTCATGCTGCTGTTGCTATTTGGCAGGAAAGATAATGAAAGTGCTGAACATGCTGAATAATGCATCAGTCACCTGTTTGATACATCTGTAAGCAGCCAATTGACTGATACTGCAGCTGATCGTTATGGTAACATGCAGAAGGACATCTTCAAACATAACATTTAAAGGAGATGATGTATTGCCCTGGCACAGTTTTTCTATTGTCTCCATACTGTCCCAGAGCATCAGAGGCAGTTACCTCAGTTACTGCTAGGAAATATGTCACGGTCTGCAGATATTGTTGATGGTATGTGTGGACAATCCAGCTCTGGTGCCAGAGCTCCTTGGTATGCTTTCTTTGATGCTTGTCATGTTCAAACATAAAAACCCCATGCTTACAGAAAAATTGTTCAAAAAACTGCCTCTGTACCGTTAAGAGCTCCTTTCACCCCATGCAATTTTGTTATCAGCCTTTAACTCCTACTTACAATGTGCAGACTTAATGTTCGGCAGGACTTCCACTTAAAAGTAAACAGAAATTGGAGGGCCGCATCTTGGTGCCCTCATTAGCACAAAAATGTGCAATTAATGAAAAAACATGAACAGGAAATCTAAGTGGAAAATACCATAGTGCGCATTATGAGCAGGAACTCAACGAGATCAGTAAACTACAGTTTCCTGGTTCCTGCTCACTCATTTAGTGTGGGCAGGGGCTATTCCCACTGATCTTTTATTATATAAAAGAATAAGGGAATTCAAAAACAGCTGTCTTTAGCATAAGATTATTTCATTATCAGGTAAGTCATAATCATAATACATAAAGGCCTAGAAATTGGAAGCGTTAGCACCGGCCCTTAAGGCCCGTTTTGGGAAAACATTGGCGGCCATCTCACTTCCACCTCGGCCGTTATTTTCGGCTGGATGGCAGCGCTACCAATGTCTTCGTTCACTGGGATATGTAGATTATGCAGATCATGACGTTAGTGAGTATGCAATGCTCACCTGACGCCCAATCTGCCTTTTTCGCTTTCGCCGCTCCACTTACTGGCCTGTGTTAATTACAACCAGCTGACCAAGCATTCACAAGCAGTAAGAAGCCTCCAGCAGTGTTATTTAAAGGGATTATCAGCAACAACTTGCAGTTGTCGTGCTTTTTCAGTTTGACTGGCTCTGTGTAACTTTCTGCAACCAAACTCTTCCACCTTTCAAAGTTGTTTCAAGTTCCTCAGGTCACAGGTAGTGTTGGTGCAAGTGGAGATTTTTATTTAAAAGCTTATGCTCACATCACTTGCTCACAGTCATGGGGGCGCTACTTGCAGTCCCTCGCATGCTCGAGTATCTTCGGGAGAGGGAACTAAGGTAGCAAAGAGAAGATGCGCGCAGAGGGAGGAAGAGGGCTCTCAACAGGAGGCCGTACCCATCTAGGGTCGTCAGAGAGCACTTCTCATATCAACTTAAGCGAGCTGTGTATTAGGAGGCTCCGCTTCACCAAGGAGATGGTCACAGCACTCTGCCACCTCCTGCAACCAACACCGTCACCCTCAATTTCTTCAGCAGTAGATCCTTCCAGTCTCTGGCAGGAGACATAGCTAACATCTCGCAGTTCACTGTCCATCACTGCAACTAGGAGGTCACAGAGGCTCTCTACACAAGGAGATGGGACTATGTTGTCTTCTCTCTCAACAGAGAGAAGCAGCAAGAGCATGCATGTGGCTTTGCCAGGATAGTGGGTGACATCGCCTGCACCCACGTGGCTTTTCGGGTGCCGTGTACCAATCCTGAGATCTTCCATAACCGCAAAGGCTACACTTACTTTATGTGCAGTTGTTGTGCGACCACACCCAGCACATCCTGATGGACAATGCCCGCTATCCTGGCAGCAGTCATGGTGCTTTCATCCTGCATCAGTCCAGTGGGCCAGCAATCTTCGAGCCAACACGTCAAACCCGAGGGTGGCAGCTCAGAGACAATGGCTATCCGCTGTCCACCTGGCTGATGACTTCCCTCCGCAACCCCACCTTTCATACCCAGCACTCATATAAATGGGAACCATGCTGCCATCAGGAACATCATTGAGCAGACCATCGGTTCCATTGCCTTGACCGCTCGGGAGGTGCCCTACAATACTCGCCAGAGTGGGTGTCCCATTTCGTGGTGGTCTGTTGCATGTTTCATAACTTGCCCATCATGGGAACGCAGCCTTTGCCGGCAGGGATTGCGGGACCACTTCAGGAGGAGGACGAGGGAGAGGAGGAAGAGGAGGAAGAGGAGGATGATGAGGAGGAAGGGAGGGAGGAGGCAGGCAGCAAATCCCCCTTCCGGATGGGCTGTCAGCGAGTGCCTCATCAGACTCAGATTCCAATGCATGAAACCCCAGACCCCCGTTGCTCACTACATTCCCATCTACCACATCCCCATCATACCATCCCTCAAATCGGAACATCACAGCTATCTCCTGGGCACAAAGTTGAAATGAGAACCACCACAAAATAAACATTTCAAACATAATAAATAAATTTGTAAGTATTCAATTATAAGTACAATATCAACTAATCACCCATGTGCAATCCCTTAGTGCCCGTCATTTGTGAGCCCTTTCCTACTCTAGTGCTCCTATGACGTGCTTCCCCAGTGACTACAGCATGGCCAGTGGAAGGCAGCTGAGATTCGGTGGGGAAGACTACAGATGGCCTTGCAGGACAATCTTGACCAGCTGTGGACCTAGAAGGCTTGGCTATAGTCTGCACCACCTTGGCATGGGCGGCAGCAGTCTGAGCTGGCTGAATGGCAGGGAGCGGCAAGGGCAATGGCCGAGTGGCAGCGGTAGTAGGAATGCTGTCATCCTGAGAGAGGACAGCAGGTTCCTGCTCCACAAACCCACTTACACTGCCCTGGGGCGGCGCTTCAGCATACTTAACAATATGTTGGAGGACAGATTGCTGGCCTGCTGTGACACCCTGCAAGTCCCTTTCAAGACTCGTAAACCCAGTCACGATGGCAGCAGTTTGAGCTTCCACTGCAGCAGTGAGACGTTGGGCCGCTTCTGCCTGTGCTACAACGGAAGCCGTGACATCACCCATCATACGTGTGGCAGCGCAAGCCTGCATTTCTGAAATGCTTTGCTTCGGCGCAGTCTGGAGATATCGAAAGGGTTAAAAGTTGGAAGATTCAAGATTGGATTAAAACAGGATCTGAGTTGTGTATTATAATTCATGACAGTGTCTGTATTTGAGTGTACCTTGTTAATGTGCGAATAATATTCTGATGACATCGTTTGTATGTTAAACGATCTGGTTTGTGTATAGTAATTCAGAAAGCAGTTAGCCGTGATTTCAGGACAATGTCATTTGAGTCTACATCATCTGCATATTAATTGTCTGTATGTACTATGCAAGGAAACAAGAGTTCAAAGGCTTTTTTAGTATAAAGATGAGAGTTTGGCACACAGACATTAGACACTAGACACTGGAGTCTCGGAAGGTGTGTGTGTCACAAGCAGTCATGGAAATTGGAAGAGCTGCCTTTGTGAAGTGTCTCAGTAACTTTCATACTTGGTTTGTATAGTATGAATGTCTGAATAAAAGACCTGATCCTGCCTTTACTACAACTGAGTGTGTGTGTAATTCGACGTTTAAAGCAACAAAGTGAAAAGAGCAAGAAAGCTATACAACAATATGCAGCATCATGGTTGGGTCCATAAGGTCTCTCCTGGAGTTGTCCATCATTTCCAGCCTGTAAATCATGGGCTCCAAACTCTGTGCAAAGCCCCGTCCAATGTTGGAGCCGGACTCCTACATGCTCCTTGAGACTGACAACAGGCTCGCTGGCAGGATTGTGATTGCACCTAGAATTTTTGTGTGCATGCCCATCACCCTTCTTCTGAAGGCTGCCTCATCAAGGTCATCATTTGAGTTGCGCGCAGCAGAACTCATATGTGAACTCACCTCTGGGGAACTGGTCCCCAAGCTACCCTTTCCCCCTGGCCTCGCTCAGCCCACTCATGTCCGGTGCCTCACCATGTGCACATCCTGCTTCTACACTACCATCTAAATTCTGCACAGTGCCAGTTTCTGAGCTGGTGTCTGAGTGTCCGATACAGTGACACTGTGTCGTCTTCTTCTTCATCTCTACTCTCCTCCATGACTTGGGGGGGCAGGCTGTGCAGGTGGCAGTTCTTGGTTATCTGAAAGCAGTAAGGCACAAGAGTCGGGTTGTGACGAGGGTGGGGAAGCAAGATATACATGCATTTTTTTTTTTAATTCGTAGCCAATCGTTCCAATTCTTTGTCAAATCACAAACGCCAGAGGTCACCTTGCACATGCCAAGGATCACTCTGCGCCAATGCTCTTAGCCAAAAGGCCTAGAGCCACTGCACCGTTCCTGGAAGTACTGCAATACCAGGTTCGTGCCATGGAGGTGGATGGGTCAGGTCCCCCACACACCTCCGTGGAGGTGGATGGGTCAACCCTCCCCACCCACCTCCTCAGATATACATGCATACACCATCAGCAGCTTGTAAGCGAAATGAGTGGGAAGTGGGATGTGAGAAGAAGGATTAGTAATGACCATAGCGTTATTGTGCCCAAGGGCTTCAACTTTGCCTTGGTGACTTCCCCTTGAATGATGTTGAGCACCATCTCCTCCAGTTGGCTCAAAGCCTGTAAAGCAGCTTGGCCACCTCCCGTCTGCCACTGATCATGATGGCTATGAGTCACCTTAGCCTGCAAGAGAAGTGGAAGTGTGTCAGTGAATGTGGTGCAATGTGCTTGATTGATATGCTTGCCATAGTTGAATAGCTGTCAGCGTGTGCAAGGTGTGAGATGTGGGTGTGAGTGTTGCAGCAGTGGTAAGGTTGTGAGGGTGAAGTGAAGCTATGATTGAGGTGTGAGTGATGATAGAAAGAAAGAAGACTTGCATTTTATATAGTGCCTTTCACGACCACCGGACATCTCAAAGCGCTTTACAGCCAATGAAGTACTTTTGAAATATAGTCACTGTTGTAATGTGGGAAATGCGGCAGCCAATGTGCGCACAGCAGGCTCCCACAAACAGCAATGTGATAATGACCAGATAATCTGTTTTTGTTATGTTGATTGAGGGATAAATATTGGCCAGAATACTGGGGATAATTCCCTTGCTCTTCTTCAAAATAGTGCCGGGGATATTTTACGTCTATCTGAGAGCAGGTTTAACGTCTTATCCGAAAGAAGGCACCTCCGACAGTGCAGCACTCCCTCAGCACTGCACTGGAGTGTCAGCCTAGATTTATGTACTTAAGTCCCTGGAGTGGGACTTGAACCCACAACCTCCTGACGCAGAGAGTGTGCTACCCACTGAGCCACAGGTGATAGGTAGAGATTGTTGGTAGGTGAGTGATGGGTGTGTGGTGCATTGATTAGTGCACCTTGACCTGACGTGAGATCATTAAACTTCTTTCGGCTCTGGATCCATGTCTGCGGTACGGCACTGTTGGCCGTGACATATGCAGCTATCTCTTGCCAGAGCCTTCTGAAAGTGTGCTATGATGGCTTCCTGCCAGGAACAGGAACAGGACACCCCACCTTCTCTCCACTGCCTTGAGAGCCGCATCGAGAACCTTCTGTAATGTTCTGTGTTGTTGCTGCTGCATCAAAGCACCTCCCTATAAGTAGTGGAGAGAGTCTAGGCAAAACATTATTGGCCGTTAGCCTGCACCCCCACCCCCGCTGAGCTCTAAACCAACTAGCAGTGCGTTTAATGTTCCAAAATGGCTCAGAGCCATGGATTATGTACAGCAGGCACCTCAAGACACTGGATGTAGTGTATGTAGGCACCTTTAGTAATGACTCCACGAGGCAAGGTGTGATACTTAAACTGTGTAGACCTGTAGTCCTTTATTTGCAGCTCCTGAGTGAGGACAACAAGCTGTGAGTTCCTTTTTATACTGGGTTACCTGCCGTATGCAGGTAACCCTTAAGTCTGCAGCAGCAGCACTCTCTGGTGTACAGGTAAGGTGTGTACAGTATAAGGGTACATTCAGTGTGGCATAACAGTGTTACAGACATCACACAGTAAACAGGCATGCATACACAACAATACTCCCCTCTAAGCATTTTTCATATCCTTATTGTCATGACCAGGGAAGGTGATCAGTGGTGGGCTATGGGAGGTTGTGGTGAGGGTTGTGTGGTTGCCAGGTGTGACCCCTGTGCTTGAGGCTGACCTCGTACGTTTCCCCTCCCTCACACACAGACCAAGTAGGTGTCACTGTTGTGGGGTGGTGGGCAGGGCCACAAGACTGGGTGGGCTCCTTGTCCACCAATGGTGGCCAGGGGTTGTGGGGCTGGTCTGGTACAGGTTGCCACTGGTGGTGGCTGGACTGCCCATTGACCACTGTCCCTGTAGTGGGTCTGCTCCCACTGGCTGTGTGTGTGTCCTGCAAGGGGCAACACATTCGTTCCATGGTCAGGTAGCCTGCTGGACCTGGGGGTCTCCCACAGGGGGATTCCATTGGCATCAGCATGGTACCTGTAGGACCCAATGTCCTTTGGCAGTGTCCTATCGGTATACATGACACCATGGCTCTGATCACACATAGCCGAGCCTGCATTATACATTCGAGCATTTGCATCACTTTTGGGTGTCCTGGTTTCAACAGACATGGTTACATTAGGCATTTCACAATCTCTATCATTACTGCTAAGCATAATAAACTTGTTCTTAACCTTACTGACATCTGCATTCATCTCATTAGTCACATTAGTTAAACCAGCAGCACAATTCATTGTTACATTGCATACATTTTCATACTTGCACCCTTTAATCGCATCTTTAGCTTTAAAGTTCATGTACTCAAATAGTTGAAACTTCCCCTTTAAATTTCTTTGGTTACCGGTCTCCTTTAAGGGAGCCTTCAAATCCGATTGGTCGCTCGGTGTCACGTGATGCTCCTCCATGCTCACTCGTGGCATGGCGGTGGCCATTTTGATTACAAGTTTTTCTCCTCGTGGTGCTGCAGCCATTTCCTGCAGGAGGGCTGTGGTGGTCTTTTCTTCCACAGGGCCACTTCGCCTGATGTGGACCTGGTTCATCCAATTCCTGCCCAGCAGCGTGGGACCATCGCCGGCTACAATCCACAGGAGGAGTTTGTTCAATACGCCGCCCTGGGAGACCTGGACGTCTACGCTGCCAACGATTTGGATTTTACCTTTGGTGTAGGTGAGCAGCTTTGCCTGGACAGGAGACAGTTTTGGTCGAATGGCAGGATTCATCCAAATTTTTTCAAAGGTCATTTGGCTCATCGCAGACTGGCTCGCTCCTGTGTCGATCTCCATAGAAACTGGGACCCCGTCGACGTCTACTTTCATTGTCCACGGAGAATTTTTGGTGGAGCAGGTATGAGTTCCATACTCTTCTTCCAGGGGTTGAGCAACTTCGCCTTCATCTGTGTCGGAACCCCGGTGATCAGCCAACTCATCAGAGACGTGGTGAGTAAAGCTTTTTCTGCACATCCTTTGAAGGTGCCTTTTCTCTTTGCATGCATAGTCTTTGTGGCGGCACTGGTGGGCCCTGTGGTTTCCTCCACAGCGCCAGCACGGGGCTAGCCGGTTTTCCCCAGGTGGTGGACTCAGGGTTGCGGGACTTGGGGCAGCGTTTCTGCCCTTAGAAGTATCAATGCGGTACACTGCTCTCGTCGGTTTAGCGTCCCTTGGTGCTTCATTTAGGTGGTCGCCAAAGTCGCACGATGCACCAGTCTCCTTAAGTGTTTCAATCTTTCTACAAAAGCGTCCCATCTTCCCCATCGGTAAATTGCTGAAAGATGCTGAGATTCGACATGCTGAGCATGTGGTTCATGTCCTCGTATTCCCGTCGCCAGTTGCAGTGTATGTAGGCATCTTTAGTAATGACTCCACGAGGCAGGGTGTGATACTTAAACTGTGTAGACCTATAGTCCTTTATTTGCAGCTCCTGAGTGAGGACAACAAGCTGTGAGTTCCTTTTTATACTGGGTTACCTGCCGTGTGCAGGTAACCCTTAGGTCTCCAGCAGCAGCACCCGCTGGTGTACAGTATAAGGGTACATTCAGTGTGGCATAACAGGGTTACAGACATCACACAGTAAACAGGCATGCATACACAACACTGGAGAAGTACTACCAACGTTGCCTCCTTAAGATTCTGTAAATCCATTTGCAGGATAGGTGCACCAACGTCAGTGTTCTTGCACAGGCCAACATCCCCAGCATTGAAGCATTGATCACACCCGATCAGCTCTGCTGGACGAGCCACATCGCCCGCATACCTGACACGAGACTTCCAAAACAAGCGCTCTACTCGGAGCTCCGACACGGAAAACGAGCCCCAGGTGGGCAGAGGAAACGCTTTAAGGACACCTTCAAAGCCTCCTTGAAAAAGTGCAACATCTCCATCGACACCTGGGAATCCCTGGCCCAAGACTGCTCAAAGTGGAGGAAAAGCATCCGGAAAGGCGCTGAGCACCTCGAGTCTCTTCGCCGAGAGCAAGCTGAAGCCAAGCGTCAACAGCGGAAGGAGCGCGCGGCAACCCAGACACCCCACCCACCCGTTCCTCTCACCACCATCCGCCCCACCTGTGACAGAGACTATAGGTCCCGCATAGGAGTCATCAGTCACCTGAGGACTCATCTTTAGTGAGGAAGCAAATCATCCTCGACTCCGAGGGACTGCCTAAGAAGAAGAATCATGTAACTGAGCAGGCAGCACGAATTTTGCATGCTGCCTGCACCACTTTGAACGAGCACAGCCAAAAAAGGCTTGACCCTTGACACCGCCCGCTTTCGGGCCATATCCAATTTCTAGGACAAAGTCTCTACTTCCCCTGCACTAAACATGCAACACTATTCTGATAGGCTGAAGGATTATGAAATTGGTATTTGTTGGGAATTAATATTTCAGACACCATAGATAGGAATGGAAATAACGAATGGCATTTAACACCATGAAACTTATTTTCCCGTACTTTTCTGTAAACTATTGGATAAAAAGTTTATCCCATGAGAAGAGAGCATCTTAGGATAATCTCTATTTTAATTCTCAGTGTAACTGATCTTGACAGTAGAGGGAAAAGCAAATATTTTAGATACTGATGGTTGAGGGGGATAAAGAATGTGGTGAAGAAGCCCTTCCATTCCTTTTCAAAAAAGCATTCCAAGTCCACTAGAAAGAGACTCGAAGGAAATTTGAACTGATATTATCAAGTACCAGTTGAGTAATAGCTCTTGCTAGCCAATTAAGAAACAATGCTGCAGGTAGTTGCCCAACTGGTGACAGTATGAGTTGCATACTTCTGAACAAAAGAACTCTAGGTAAATGAGCACTCTTTCTGTGTCTTACTGGAGAACTGTCCCTCCGATCAAGGGCACAAGAGGAGGAGACTGTCTATGGTAACAAATACCCCAATTATGCTGGTAGATGATGAAATGTTCACAGCAAAATTTAACTGTCACAAAAACTAGCAGAACTAGGAACAGCAGGAACCTATCTTCAGGTGGATTCCCGCTGGTACATATTCAGCACAGTATTGTGCTTTTAAATTTCCTATGTCTTTGGTATAAGGAGAGCGATCTCACTACATTGCTCTTCCCCTTTTACTTAGTCTGGTGCTGATCATACTGAGCTCCACTGTAAACCTAGCTGTAGAAACAGTGGAAGTGGAGGAGACTGACACTCTGGGTTCACTTTCATGAAACTGGGTTCCTTAGTCATACAGTGCATTTGTAGATTCCCATTTTCCTGCATCAATACTGTCATGTATCTTACATTATTATATATAACTGTATCCTAACATGCTATACATGACTGTAATAAGATATGACCTGTAACCACCAGCATACCTCACCACCAGGGGTGCACTTGCAAGAGATAGGTATATAAGGACAGGTCTCAGACAAGTGCAGCATTCCAGAGCTGTGAAATAAAGGTGCAGGTCCAGAGTGACCTTGACTTCACTACATGCCTCGTGTGAATCTGTACTGAGGGGACAGGACTTTACAGTGGCGACGAGTTACGGGATTACAGAATCCACAGAATGGCGAACAACGGATCAGATGAAAAGTACAATGCGGGAGACAATTGGGAGGACTTTATAGAAAGGCTCCAGCAAAGCTTTGTAACCAAAGACTGGTTAGGCGACGATAAGTCAGACAAGACAAGAGCCCATCTCTTGACCAGCTGTGGCTCGAAAACATACGTTTTAATGAAGGATCTGGTGGCACCCAAGAAACCAGCAAGCAAGTCGTTTGAAGAATTGAGCACACTGGTAAGAGACCACCTGAAGCCAGCGAGCAGCCTACACATGGCCAGACACAGGTTCTACAACTACAGATGCTGTGTGGGCCAGAGCATACCCGACTTCGTGGCGGAACTTCGGAGGTTGGCTAGTTTATGTGAGTTCTCCGATGAACTGAGGAAAGAAATGCTGAGAGACTTTTTTATTGAAGGAATAGGCCACGCAGGCATATTCCGAAAGCTCATAGAGACCAAGAACCTGACCTTAGAGGCGGCAGCACTGGTTGCACAGACATTCTTGGTAGGGGAAGAAACAAGGTTGATTTACAATGCAGGTACGACAACGAACGAAATATCGGAACAAGAAGTTCACAGCACTAAACAAGCTGCTACCGCCACAGACAGACAAAACCAGGAGAACAGGCTCTCGACAGCAGGCAGAAGCCATCAAGGGCCACAGGAACGGCCGTTCACACCTCATCAACCCACAATGCGAGCAATCAACTACAAACTGAGAGAAGCTCAAGAGAGATCAGCCAGACGCAGCTCATTCTTTGGGAACACTTTGAACAATGGAACAGGTCTGTGCTGGAGGTGTGGGGGTGGGCACTCGTCAAGGGGATGCCGATTTCAGCAGGCTGTTTGCAGAAATTGTGAATACACAGGGCATTTGGCCCGCATGTGCAAAAAAACGGCAGCTCGGCTGGTATACGAATCGGATGGGTCGGAAAGCGGACCAGAAGATGGTGGGGACAGTACCCGGGTCACCGATGTACAGCGGGTCAACACAATCAATGGCTGCTGCTCCTACAATAGGACGCCTCCTATAATGATGAGGGTCCTACTCAACGGGATATCTGTCAACATGGAGCTGGATACGGGAGCGAGTCAATCTCTCATGGGGGCTCAACAATTTGAACAACTATGGCCGCATAAAAGAGACAGACCAAAACTCACAAGGGTCGACACCAAACTAAGGACCTATACCAAAGAAATCGTACCAGTCCTCGGCAGTGCCATGCTCTCTGTCACAGATAAAGGGACAGTGAACTGACTTCCCCTGTGGATTGTCCCCGGAGACCTCCCAGCACTGCTGGGGAGAAGCTGGCTGGTAAAACTATACTGGAAATGGGATGATGTCCATGCCATGTCATTAGAGGAACGGACCTCCTCCTGCTCAACAGTTATAAAGCGATTTGAACATCTCTTTCAGCCAGGTGTGGGCACTTTCAAAGGGGCCAAAGTCAAAATCTACATCACACAGGATGCTAAACCGGTCCATCACAAGGCCAGAGCTGTACCCTATATGATGAGGGAAAAGACTGAACATGAACTAGACAGGCTTCTGCGGGAAGGCATTATATCACCTGTGGAATTTAGCGACTGGGCAAGTCCCATCGTCCCAGTCATGAAGCCTGATGGATCCGTACGAATCTGTGGGGACTACAAATCTACCATAAACAGAGTCTCCCTACAGGACCAGTACCCACTGCTCAGAGCGGAGGACTTATTTGCCACATTGGCTGGAGGTAAACTTTTCTCAAAATTAGACCTCACATCTGCGTATATGACGCAAGAATTGACCGAGGAATCCAAGCTACTCACCACCATCAACACACATCGAGGCCTTTTCATGTACAATCGTTGCCCATTCGGCATCAGGTCGGCAGCTGCCATATTCCAGCGCAACATGGAGAATCTGCTCAAGTCCATCCCAGGGACGGTTGTATTTCAAGACGACATACTTATCACGGGCAGGGACACCGACTCCCATCTCCGTAATTTGGAGGAAGTACTAAAGCGGTTGGATCGAGTAGGCCTACGAATCAAGAAATCCAAGTGCCTGTTTCTCACACCCGAGGTTGAATTTTTGGGCACAAGGATTGCCGCTGATGGAATCCGCCCAACAGAGTCCAAAACAGAAGCAATTCGCCTGGCACCCAGGCCCCGGAATGTCTCAGAACTGCACGCCTTTCTCGGGCTACTCAATTACTTTGGGAACTTTATGCAGAACTTAAGCACGCTGCTGGAGCCTCTCCACGTGCTACTCAGGAAGGGGTGCGATTGGTTTTGGGGGGACACCCAGGAACGCGCCTTCAATAAGGCATGCAACCTTCTGTGTTCCAACAATGTTTTGACTTTCTTTGACCCATGTAAAAAGCTAGTTCTCACATGCGATGCGCAGCGTATGGGGTCGGGTGCGTTTTGCAACATGTCAATAGTGGGGGAAAATTACAACCCATAGCTTATGCCTCCAGGTCACTTTCGCGGGCGGAGCGCGGGTACGGAATGGTAGAGAAGGAGGCGCTCGGTGTCAAAAAGATGCACCAATACCTTTTCGGGGCCAAGTTCGCATGAGAAACCGACCACAAGTCCCTCACATCCCTCCTATCCGAGAGCAAGGCAATAATCGCCAACGCCTCGGCGCGAATTCAACGATGGGCACTCATGCTGGCGTCCTACGACTATACCATAAGGCACAGACCAGGCACAGACAACTGTGCCGACGCGCTCAGCAGGCTACCCCTGGTGACCACGGAAGGGTCTGACGAACAGGACTGTGAGATAGTCATGGCAATCAATGCCTTTGAGTCCACAGGTTCGCCCATGACGGCTCGCCAAATCAGAGCCTGGACGGCCAGCGACCCCACGTTATCCTTAGTAAAAAGATGTGTCCTAACCGGTGACTGGGCAGAGGCTCGCGATGCCTGCCCCGAGGAATTAAAACCCTTTCACAGGCGCATGCATGAGCTATCACTACAAGCAGACTGCCTGATGTGGGGCAGCCGAGTAGTCATGCCTCTGCGAGGCAGAGAGGCATTTGTCCGGGAGCTCCACCGCGAGCACCCGGGGATTGTTCTCATGAAGGCCATAGCCAGATCCCACGTCTGGTGGCCTGATATTGGCGCGGACTTGGAGCTCTGCATCCGAAGGTGCACCATTTGTGCCCAACTCAGCAATGCCCCCAGGGAGGCTCCACTGAGGTCCTGGCCTATCAAACCGTGGTCGCAGGTGCACGTAGACTATGCGGGCGCATTCATGGGCAAAATGTTCCTCGTAGTTGTAGATGCATTTTCAAAGTGGATCGAATGCACCATTTTAAACTCGAGCACAACCTCCACCACTGTGGAGAGCCTCGCAACCATGTTTGCAACGCACGGAATCCCTGACATATTGGTCAGTGACAATGGTCCGTGCTTCACCAGCGCAGAATTCCAAGACTTTATAATTGACCACGGCATAAATCACGTCAAGACGGCACCGTTCAAGCCGGCCTCCAACGGCCAGGTGGAGAGAGCAATGCAAATCATTAAACAAGGCATGCTTAAAATCCAAGGTCCCACGCTGCAGGGTCGCCTGTCGCGACTGCTGCTGGCATACAGATCTCATCCGCACTCACTGACTGGGATCCCGCCGTGCAACTGTTGATGAAAAGGACTTTAAAAACAAGGCTCTCATTAATCCTCCCAGACATGCACGAAATCGTTGAGGCAAAGCGCCGTAAGCTGACTGAGTATCATGACAGAAATTCGAGGGGGAGATGGAATGAGATCGGGGACAAAGTGTTTGTACTAAACTATGGCAGGGGTCTCAAATGGCTTGCAGGGACAGTAACGGGCAAGGAAGGAAACAGGTTACTGGTAGTACAAATGGACAATGGCAAAACCTGCCGGAGGCATGTAGACCAAGTCAAAAGCAGATTTACCAACAACACTGCGGAACTAGAGGCAGACTGCAATGTGGAACTCGCATCACACCTGGTGGACAGACAGAGGGCACAACCTGAGGAAAGGGCAATCCCAACAGACAGCCCAGGCGAGTCAACAACAATCACACCAATCGAAACAGACAGCCCAGGCGAGATACCAGCAACCACACCCAAAGAAAAACAGACACCAAGGCAAACAACTGAACCACAACTCAGACGCTCCATGCAAGAGCGTAGACCACCTGAGAGACTGAACCTATAAAGACAATAAGACCTTGGGGGAGGATGATGTCATGTATCTTACATTATTATATATAACTGTATCGTAACATGCTGTACATGACTGTAATAAGATATGACCTGTAACCACCAGCATACCTTACCACCAAGGGTGCACTTGCAAGAGACAGGTCTCAGGCAAGTGCAGCATTCCAGAGCTGTGAAATAAAGGTGCAGGTCCAGAGTGACCTTGACTTCACTACATGCCTCATGTGAATCTGTACTGAGGGGACAGGACTTTACAAATACCATCAAATCAGTGAACCTGGGGCTATTTATAATATGGAGTGTAGCTGATGAAGGGAGACTGTATGTCTCCTGCTCGCTGCACTCCCAGAATATAAAAGCACTATAAACTGGCATTAGGCTCATAATTTAAATTCTCCTTCAACACAAACATCTTTCTTCCATTTGGCACTTCCCGCGCTTGTGACTTTCTGACTTGCAGAAAAATAAAAGGGCTGATTTTAACTCCAGGCGAGAAGCTGGCGGCAGCAGATGCCATTCCCACGCAGGAGTTTGAAATGGAGCCACAGCAGATTTTAACTGCCACGCCTCATTTAAATGCCGCTTGTTTTGGGCAGAAAGCAGCAGAGAAGACTGACTCCAGGGTTGCTCCAAGGATCTCGCAGCTTGGGGTGGGGGTGGTAGGGGGGTGGGGGGTGGCGGACGGTGCAGGGCGCAGAAAGTCTGGTGCAGCAGAGGCACGGACATGCCTTGTGGTGCCTGGAAGAGCGCTCCTGCTCCTCATGGCCCCACAAATATTGCTTTCTGATTTGCCTTCAGTGACCTTGCTGGCTTCTCGACCGCCTTATCTGGTGGGGTTGTCCCTGCAGGTGCCCTGCACAGAAGCAGGTTAAATTGCCATAAGGGTGCTTAAAAACCTTTTACATCTCTAACTTTTTCCAGATCTGACAAAGGGTCATCGACCTGAAACGTTAACTCTGTTTCTCTCTCCACAGATGCTGCTGAGTATTTCCAGCATTTTCTGTTTTTATTTCAGATTCCAGCATCCGCAGTATTTTGCTTTTCTATGTATGTCATTGGACCTGATTAGCACTTATTAACAAGGTTCTTGATGGAGGTCACCTCATTTGCCACCTAAGCCACTATCGTTAAATTAAGGAATCAGCAGGAACAGAGTGGGAAATAGAGCCACTCCATTTTAATTTCTTCCCTGTTCCATTTCTGTGGAGTGTTCAAATTCCCTCCCCAAGATGTCTGTAAGGCATTATAGAAACATGGAAAATTAATATCTCTACTAATCACATTGTTAAACAACTTGCATTTATAATGCACCTTAACTTAATAAAATGTCTTCAAGTGCATCATAGCAGTGAAAATAACTGGACACCAAACAGTGGGTCATCGACCTGCAATGCAACTATCTAGTACTCAGTTGAGTTATACATCAGCAATATACAGAGCAGTTCCACGAATCTTCCCACGCAAGTTTGATTACAGAGTATAGATTACAGCATTGGATCTGACCACATCAATTTGGGGATTCCTTTATGGATTAATTAGTGGATCAGACACAGGAGGATATGTGGTGATCAGCTGCCAAGCAGTAGAGAATGGTGAGGGACCCAGGAAGTATAAAAGGAGACAAACAAGACAAAAACAAATGGGGAAGAAATTAAGCTTCAAGACAAAGCAAAAACATGTTTACTGAATAATTTGTGCAAGTTCAATTGAGAATCATAAATTATGGAAATTTCTGTGCAGAAGACCATTTTGGCCCATCATGCCCAATGCTAGCTCCCAGTACTCCATCCGTGGCTTAACTTATTTCTTGTACAAATTCTGTTGCTGTTGTCCTTATAAATGAAATCCAGAATCCCATTTGCCTTTTTCATGAAGTTTTCTAACTTCAATCATGCTTTCAAAGATCTGTTCATCTGTACCCTGAGATTTCTTGGCTGTTTCTCCATTCCAATGAGAATGTTACCATTTAGAGTATATTTACATTCTTTATTCCTTTTCAAAAATGTACTCCTTCAAGTTTATTTATGTTGAATTGCATCTGCCATATACGTGTCCACTTCCCTAATCTATCTACATCCCTCTGCGGTCTTCTCACAGTTTGTCATTCTCCTCAATTACTCTAACAAAAGGATTGAAGTACAAGAGTAAATAAGTCTTACTGCAATTATATAGGGCCTTGGTGAGACCACACCTGGAGTACTGTGTAGTTTTGTCTCCTTACCTAAGGCAGGATATACTTGCTTTAGAGGGAGTGCAACAAAAGTTCACCAGACTGATTCTTGGAATTTGGGGGGGGGGGGGGGGAGAATTATCCTATGAGGAGAGATTGATGAGACTAGGGCCTAGAAATTGGAGGTGTTAGCGCTGGCCTTTAAGGCCCATTTTGGGGAAAATAATGGCAGCTGCCTTACTTCCACCCGCTGCCAGAGGGTCCTACAGCGGCCGCCATTTCTGGCGCTGCTGTTGCCTGCACTCATGGAAAGTATTTTAATTAGTAGGAGCATGACCTTAATTGCCGTACTACGCCGAATTGATGCCCGCTCATCCGTTTTGGAGTTCGTTGCTCCTATTACCACCCTCTCCAAAGCATGCCGCTGCATGCTACCATTGACAGCGCGGAGGGGCAGGAGAAAGCGGCAGTGAGATAGAACTCATAATGTAAACAGCTCCTGGGATAACTGTTAACTGCAGAGAGCATTTAGGGTGAAAACTGCTTCCACTGAGATGCATCAAATCTTTCCCCTGGTCAGTCAAACACTATAGGAGGTACTTCTAAAATAAGTTGTACTGTACTACAGTTGTAATAATCTCAGCAAAAAATCAAAACTGCATTTTCTTAAATTTTATATATTTGGGTTTTCTTGTTCAGGAACTGATAAAATGATATGCAAAGTTTGGAAGTCACCAAGAGTTCTTCAAATGTCTGCGGTTAAAAATGTAACTGAACTCTCTTCTGCACCATTTACACCAGTAAACTCCTGATCAAGAGTTCATGTTTCCTGCGATCTGCAGGCTAGTGCACTGTCACTGCTAGCTGCACGACAGTGCACCACCCTCCCCCTCCAGCACCATAGTGGAGCACATACTTCCACACAGCAACTATCTGGGTCAAAGATCTGTGCAGCTATGGCAGCCAGCAAAGGTGGGAGTACCAGGCAGTCTTTCACCCATTTGTGGACCCAACACAACAGCCAGAGAACTGTCCGCGCAATTAAGAGGGGAGCTGTGGACAAACAAATGCCTCGCCATCTGTCATAATGCACAATGCTCCAACCCTGCAAGGGCCATCATCTCATTGAAACATATAAAATTATCATAGGCTTGACAGGGTAGAAGCTGGGAGGTTGTCTCCTTTGGCTGGGGAGTCTACAACGAGGGGGTCACAGTCTCAGAATAAGAGATTGACCATGAGGAGATCTTTCTTTACTCAAAGGGTTGTGAATCTTTGGAATTTTCTATCCGAGGGCTCTGGATGCTCAGTTCTTGAGTATATTCAAGACAGAGGTCGATAGATTTTTGGAGATTAAGGGAATCAAGGGATATGGGGATAGTGCGGGAAGGTGGAGATGAGGTGAAAGATCAGCCGCGATCTTATTGAATGGTGGAGCAGGCTCAACAGGCTGAATGGCCTACTCCTGCTCATATATTTTATGGTCTTATGTTCAATTTGGTGTCTTCAGTAAATTTTGAGAATATTCACTTTCATCATCATAGGCAGTCCCTCGAAACGAGGATGACTCGCTTCCACGCCAAAAAAGTATGAGTTCACAGGTGTTTTAATGAAGGACCTAATATTCCAGGTCCTGAACTACATCCTGAAGGGTGGAAGATGCCTGTGCATGGATTTTTTTAACGTGTGGTGGCCGTTGCACACCAGCCACCACACGGGTTTGACAGAGCTAGGTCTTGGTCCAGTTGCAAGGGTTATCCAAGACGACTGGAGACCAGCTCTGCTGCACGGACCGAACGCGCACACATATCGCAGTGTGGGCTGGCCCGTGCTGCCCCTGGGCCCCTGGCCCGAACTCTTGCCTCTCCTAAGCCCCGATCACATCCCTCTACAGTCTCTCACCACTCCTTCGCCCCAATCTCGCCGCTCCTGCTGTATCTGCACATGCTCCAATCACTGACCTAGACCTTGATGATGTCACTCTTCGGTGCCGTTGCCCTCCTGCACCAGCTCACGTTACTCCCTGAAGTGGCATGCCTCCACGCTGCTCCCGAGCCGCCGCACCTCCGCTCCTTTTATGGCCCCGACCTGCCGCTAGTGTTCTCACTTTATGCCCATGACAAAATCACATACCTTTCTGCTCATGTCCAAATCACTTACATATATATTACATGCCAACACATATCCCTGGGTCATACCCCTCGCTTTGTTTACCTAATCCAAGAAACATCCATTAAGTTCTCCTTCTCTGCTTTATATTGTTTATGCATATTTTTATCTATACCAATACTTTCTCTTTAATAACATGAGCTTTATTGTTCCTTGTGAAGTACTTTATTAAACAGTTTCTGAAAAAACAAATATATCACATCCAATGCATTCCCCTTGTTTATGTTTGGTAATTTCTTCAAAGGATTTGATTAAATTAGTCAAACATGATTAGCAGGTATATATATAGTCATTTTTCACAGCATATAGCTGAAAAACTACTTGGGTTGAAATTCCTTTCGGCCCAGAATGGGTGCATCAGATATGCTCAAGTCCTTGCCCCTTGGATTTGAGGAAGCAAAGATGGGGGCCATACTAGAGGGAATGATCAGCGAAAGTATCATGATGAATGGAGAATCAAAACCTAGTCAACTGAGAGTTTAAAAGTGAAGCTGTAAATTACTTTTCCAGGGATAAACATAGAAAGAAGCGGGTTGGAAGGGGATAGGAAGAGTTGGGTGGCAAGGATACAAGGAAGTGGTCTTGTCAGCAATTGAGATCATAGGTGTAGAGAGGACAAGGTTAAGGAGATGGCCGTAAATATGAGTAGGAGAGCTTATATAGAGGGAGAGATTTAGCAATGACAGGAAGGAATTCATAGGAAAGAGTGAAAAGACAGTTGAGATGGATATTGAAATCTCGGAGGATTTGGAGTCGCTTAATGCAGAAACTGAGGGAGGAGGCTTGGGTAGGCATTAAATAGGATTTAAAGGAGACGAAATGGGATGGAACAAGATGAGGTACTTGATGAAGGAGAAGGTGCCAATGAAGCAGAGAGAGAGTCCAACGTGATCGGGGCTGCATCACCACCAAGGTAGTTTGGACAGGACAGGACAGGCAATGGAAAATATAGTCAGGCAGAGAGGCTTTGCTAAGGTGTTACCAACCCGACAGCCTAGTTTCAAAGCCAAGATATCAATGCAATCATCCTCAATAAGGTCGTAAATGGCATGATCTTATCCACCAGTGAACAAATATTCTGGAGGGATGTGCGGAAAGGGGTGGTGATTTCTGGTCCACTGACAGAGTACAAGGGGGCAGTGGTGGGTGACTGGAACGGAAAGAAGGTTGGTATCGTTAGCCCCCAATGAGCAAGATGGACGGAATGTTTGGCATGAGAGGAGGATGGAGTATTTAGGTTTGCTGCTCATAACAAGACAGCAATTGTTGGACCTTTGGAGAATGCCAAGAGAGGCACAGAGGGTATCTTATTCAACAGAAATTCAAGTCTTGAATTGTGACAGGAGAGTGGGACGGTAGAAGAGTCGTGGTGGATTGCAGTAGGAAATTGGGGTGGAAAGTATCTGACAGGGTAGAAATGAAACATGGCATGGCTGGGTTATAGGAAGGGGAGGAGATAGGTAAGATGGATAAGAGAGGGATAGAGAGGAATAAAAAAGCAATAGAAGTAATGGGCTTCCGATATGTCTTCCTTTTTCCCAGCCGAGGATCCCCCTCTACTGTGGTTGACAGGGCCCTCAACCATGTCTGTTCCATTTCCCGCACTTCTGCTCTCATCCTTTCCCCTCCCTTCCAGAACCACGAAAAGGTTCCCCCTGACCTCACCTTCCATCTCACCAGCCTCCACATTCAATGGATCAGCCTCTGCCATTTCCGCCACATCCAGCGTGATTCCACCACCAAATACATCTTCCCCTCCCCTTTCAGCATCCTGAAGGGACCATTCCCTCTGTGGTCAACTCCTCAATAACCTTCAACACCACCTCCCCTTCCTACGGCAACTTCCCATGCAAGCACAGGAGATGCAACACCTACCCTTTCACCTCCTCCCTTCCCACCATCATGGACCTTAAACACTCCTTCTGGGTGAAACAGTGATTTACTTGTACTTCTTTCAACTTATTACACTGTATTTGCTGCTCACGAGGCGGTCTCCTCTACTTTGGGGAGACCAAACACAGATTTGGTGACAGCTTTGCAGGAACACCTCTGTCAAGTCCGCAAGCGTGGCCCTGAGCTTCCGGTCGCCTGTCACTTTAATTCTCCGCTCCACTTCCACACTGACCTCTCGGTCATCGGCTTCCTGCACTGTTCCATTGAAGCTCATGTAAACTCGAGGAACAGCACCTCACCTTTCAATTAGACACTTTACAGCTTCTGGACTCAACACTGAGTTCAAATTTTAGACCATAACCTCTGCTCCCATTTTCTTGGATTGCAGCTGTTAATGATTCTGCTATTCCCATTGACACCTCTTCTCGACCTATCTTGTTCCTTTACTTATCCCATTACCATCTCCTTTTCGCTACACATTCATACCTTTTGTCATTTAATCTCTCCTGTCTTCCACTCGATCCCAGATCTTCCCTTTTGTTCTTTCCTCCCCTCCCCTTTCCCTGCCTCTGCACTTAGTTAAAACCTGTTACATCTCTAACTTTTTCCAATTTTACAAAACGTCATCCACCTGAAATGTTAACTCTGTTTCTCTCTCCACAGATGCTAACTGACTTGCTGAGTATTTCCAGCATTTTCTATTTTTATTTCCGATAAGAACATAACACAATAATTAGGAGCAGGAGTAGGCAATACGGCCCCTTGAGCCTGCTCCGCAATTCAGTACGATCATGACTGATCTTTGACTTCAACTACACTTTCCCACCCGATCCCCATATCCTTTGATTTCCCCAGAGTCCAAAAATCTATCTACCTCAGCCTTGAGTATATTCAGAGACTCAGCATCCACAGGGGTAGAGAATTCCAAAGATTCACAACCCTCTGAGTGAAGAAATTCCTTCTCATCTCAGTCTTAAATGACCGACTCCTTATCCTGAGACTGTGCCCCCTAGTTCTAGACTCTCCAGCCAGAGAAAACAACCTCACAGTATCTACCCTGTCAATCCCCCTTAGAATCTTATAAGTTTCAATGCGATCACCTCTCATTCTTCTGAACTCCAAAGAGTATATGCCCAATCTACTCAATCTCTCCTCACAGGACAACCCTTTCATCCCAGGGATCAATCCAGTGAACCTTCATTATAAGAACATAAGAAATAGGAGCAGGAGTAGGCACGGCCCCTCAAGCCTGCTTCACCATTTAATACATTCATGGCTGATCCGATCATGGACTCAGGTCCACTTCCCTGCCAACTTCCCATGACACCTTATTGCCTTATCATTAAAAACTGTCTATCTCTGTCTTAAATTTATTCAATGACCCAGCTTCCACAGCTCTCTGAGGCAGTGAATTCCACAGATTTACAACCCTCAGAGAAAAAATTCCTCCTCATCTCAGTTTTAAATGGGCAGCCCCTTATTCTAAGATTATGCCCCCTAGTTCTAGTGTCCCCCATCAGTGGAAACATCCTCTCGGCATCCACCTTGTCAAGCTCTCTCATAATCTTATATGTTTTGATAAGATCACCTCTCATTCTTTTGCATTCCAATGAGTAGAGGCCCAACCTACTCAACCTTTCCTCATAAGTCAACCCCCTCATCTCCGGAATCAACCTAGTGAACCTTCTCTGAACTGCCTCCAAAGCAAGTATATCCTTTCTTAAATATGGAAACCAAAACCGTATGCAGTATTCTAGGTGTGACCTCACCAATACCCCTCGAGCCTGCTCCGCCATTTAATATGTTCATGGCTGATCCGATCATGGACTCAGGTCCACTTCCCTGCCTACTTCCCATGACCCCTTATTGCCTTATCGTTAAAAACTGTCTATCTCTGTCTTAAATTTATTCAATGACCCAGCTTCCACAGCTCTCTGAGACAGCGAATTCCACAGATTTACAACCCTCTGAGAGAAGAAATTCTTTCTCATCTCAGTTATAAATGGGCAGCCCCTTATTCTAAGATTATGCCCCATAGTTCTAGTGTCCTTCATCAGTGGAAACATCCTCTCGGCATCCACCTTATAACTGTAGCAAGACTTTCCTGCTTTTATACTCCATCCCTTTTGCAATAAAGGCCAAGATTCCATAGGCCTTCCTGATCACTTGCTGTACTTGCATACTAACCTTTTGTGTTTCATGCACAAGTACCCCCAGGTCCCATTGCACTGCAGCACTTTGCAATTTTTCTCCATTTAAATAAGAACTTGCTCTTTGATTTTTTTCTGTCAAAGTGCATGACCTCACACTTTCGAACATTATTCTCCATCTGCCAAATTTTTGCCCACTCACTTAGCCTGTCTATGTCCTTTTGCAGATTTTTTGTGTCCTCCTCACACATTGCTTTTCCTCCCATCTTTGTATCGTCAGCAAACTTGGCTACGTTACACTCGGTCCCTTCATCAAAGTTGTTAATATAGATTGTAAATAGTTGGGGTCCTAGCACTGATCCCTGTGGCACCCCACTAGTTACTGATTGCCAACCTGAGAATGAACCAGTTATCCCGACTCTCCGTTTTCTGTTAGTTAGCCAATCCTCTATTCATGCTAATATATTACCCCTAACCCCGTGAACTTTTATCTTGTGCAGTAACCTTTTATGTAGCACCTTCTCAAATGCCGTCTGGAAGTCCAAATACACCACATCCACTGGTTCCCCTTTATCCACCCTGTCCAGCAAATTTGTCAAACATGACATCCCCTTCATAAATCCATGCTGACTCTGCCTGACTGAATTATGCTTTTCCAAATGTCTTGCTACTGCTTCTTTAATAATGGACTTCAATATTTTCCCAACCACAGATGTTAGGCTAACTGGTCTATAGTTTCCGTTTTTTTTCTGCCACCTTTTTTAAATAGGGGCGTTACATTTGCAGTTTTCCAATCTGCTGGGACCTCCCCAGAATCCAAGGAATTTTGGTACTGCCTCTAAGGCATCTATGCCCTTTGAGATAAGGAGACCAAAACTGTGCACAGTATTCCAGGTGTGGTCTCACCACCATGCACAGTATTTTGCTTTTATAGAAATAATGGGCTCAGGTGCAGAATGGCAGCAGAATTCATGTTACATGGACATGGTAGATACATGTCTGGGTCGTAAACAGAAAACAGGGAGGAGGCAGAATGAAATGGTCCAAAGTTAAAGTCTGAGGCCCTGTGTTGGAATGTCAACTTAACAGCGCAATCTCCACATAGCGCTGTATGTTCCCTTGCTTCAAATATTTATCCAGTTTTTGCTTCAAAAATGCAATAGCCTCTGTTTCAACCACTTCATGCTGCAAATGTTCCATGTTGCAACAACCATTTGTGTAAAGTAATCTATTAATGACAATTATAAATTGATAATCCCTCATTTCCTCTCCAACAAATGGAAATTCCTATTCACGAACAAAACTTTTTATCGTTTAAAAAATATTGATTAATTCTCCTCTTAATCTTATCTGTTCCAGTGGGAATAGTCCCAGTAACTCCCCAGTTTCCCATCTCTGGCATCATCCTGGTGGATCTATGCTATATGTCCTTTTCTATGATGGGCTGCCAAAAACATAACACAGTACACCAACTCTAGTCTAATCAATGCTTTATGCGCATTTATCATTACTTCTTTATTCTTGTACCCTATGCCCCTATTTACATACAATACCCATAAATTGTTGGTCTTTTTAACGTCATTATCGACCTGCAATCTCACTTTTTGGGAATGATTTATTTGAATCCCTCGGTCTCTGTTCATCAAACCTTTCAGTGTTTTTCAATTGAGTGCAGACATGCATTCCTTTTCCTTTCAAAATGTATTACCTCATGCTTATCCACATTAAATTGCACCTGCCACCACCATGCTGTTAACCCAGGGCTGGATTTTCCTTTTAAATCACCCGATCTTTAGCGGTGTTCCGGCGGTTGTGTCTTTTTCAACCGCCGAAATGCCGCTGGTGCGCACTCTCATGGTTTTCGGGTGCTCCATGTCGGCGGCGGCGAAGCATAGCAGGAACGAAATGGAGCAGGCGGTGTGCGGCAGAGGAGGCCTATCGATTCGGGAATCTTCAGCTCCCAAGTTCTGCGCACGCACGCGGCCGTCAAGCACCGCCCCCCTGAGAGGCACCGACGAGAGGCCAGAGACTGTCGGCCTGAGATCGCTGAGGGGGGCAGGGAAGAAAAGTGAGATCGCTGCGGGGGTGAGAGAAGCTGGGGTGGAAGGAGAGAGGCTGGGGGGGACGGGAGAGGCTGGGGGGGACGAGAGAGGCTGGGGGGGACGAGAGAGGCTGGGGGGGACGGGAGAGGCTGGGGGGGACGAGAGAGGCTGGGGGGGACGAGAGAGGCTGGGGGGGACGAGAGAGGCTGGGGGGGACGAGAGAGGCTGGGGGGGACGAGAGAGGCTGGGGGGGACGAGAGAGGCTGGGGGGGACGAGAGAGGCTGGGGGGGGGGACGGCAGAGGCTGGGGAGGGGGGGAACGGCAGAGGCTGGGGGGGGAGCGAAGAGAGACTGGGGGGGGCGTAGAGAGACTGGGGGGGGGAAGAGAGACTGGGGGGGGGGGAAGAGAGACTGGGGGGGGCGTAGAGAGACTGGGGGGGGGGAAGAGAGACTGGGGGGGGGAAGAGAGACTGGGGGGGGGGAAAGAGAGACTGGGGGGGGAAGAGAGACTGCGGGGGGGAAGAGAGACTTGGGGGGGGGGGAGAGACTGGGGGGGGGGGAAGAGAGACTGGGGGGGGGGGAAGAGAGACTGGGGGGGGGAAGAGAGACTGGGGGGGGGAAGAGAGACTGGGGGGGGAAAGAGAGACTGGGGGGGGAAAGAGAGACTGGGGGGGGAAAGAGAGACTGGGGGGGAAAGAGAGACTGTGGGGGGAAAGAGAGACTGGGGGGGGGAAGAGAGACTGGGGGGGGGAAAGAGAGACTGGGGGGGGAAAAGAGAGACTGGAGGGGGGGGGAAGAGAGACTGGAGGGGGGGGAAGAGAGACTGGGGGGGGGGAAGAGAGACTGGGGGGGAAGAGAGACTGGGGGGGAAAGAGAGACTGGGGGGGAGACTTGGGGGGAAAGAGACTTGGGGGGGGAAAGAGACTTGGGGGAAAAGAGATTTGGGGGGGAAAGAGACTTGGGGGGAAAGAGACTTGGGGGGAAAGAGACTTGGGGGGAAAGAGACTTGGGGGGAAAGAGACTTGGGGGAAGAGAGACTGGGGGGGAAGAGAGACTGGGGGGGGAAGAGAGACTGGGGGGGGAAGAGAGACTGGGGAGGGGGAAGAGAGACTGGGGGGGGGAAGAGAGACTGGAGGGGGGGAAGAGAGACTGGGGGGGGAAAGAGAGACTGGGGGGGGGAAAGAGAGACTGGGGGGGGAAGAGAGACTGGGGGGGGGAAGAGAGACTGGGGGGGGAAGAGAGACTGGGGGGGGAAGAGAGACTGGGGGGGGGAAGAGAGACTGGGGGGGGGAAGAGAGACTGGGGGGGAAGAGAATGGTGGGGGAAGAGACTGGGGAGGGAGAGACTGGGGGGGGAAGAGACTGGGGGGGGGAAAGAGACTGGGGGGGAAGAGACTTGGGGGGGGGAAGAGACTTGGGGGGGGGAATAGACTGGGGGGGGGAAGAGACTGGGGGGGGGAAGAGACTTGGGGGGAAAGAGACTTGGGGGGAAAGAGACTTGGGGGGAAGAGACTTGGGGGGGAAGAGAATGGTGGGGGAAGAGACTGGGGAGGGAGAGACTGGGGGGGGGAAGAGACTGGGGGGGGGGGAAAGAGACTGGGGGGGAAGAGACTTGGGGGGGGGAAGAGACTTGGGGGGGGGAAGAGACTGGGGGGGGAAGAGACTGGGGGGGGGAAGAGACTGGGGGGGGAATAGACTGTGGGGGGAATAGACTGTGGGGGGAAGAGACTGGGGGGGGGGGAAGAGACTGGGGGGGGGAAGAGACTTGGGGGGGGGAAGAGACTGGGGGGGGAAAGAGACTTGGGGGGGGGGGGAAGAGACTGGGGGGGGGGGAAGAGACTGGGGGGGGGGAAGAGACTGGGGAGGGAATAGACTTTGGGGGGAAGAGACTGGGGGGGGAAGAGACTGGGGGGGGAAGAGACTGGGGGGGGAAGAGACTGGGGGGGGGGAAGAGACTGGGGGTGAGTAAGACTAATGTGAGTGAGACTAGTGAGTGAGAGAGACTAAAGGAGTAAATAAGGCTTTATTAGACCATTTATATTATTGCCTAACACTAGAAAATACTACAATCTATTTAAAAATACATCAAACTGTGGAGAACTATAAAGATCTGTGTAATATCAAACAAACCTGTCAGATCTGTGTCCATACCGCCCACTTAAGATCCAGTAAGACCTGTTTTTTCAGGACGGTATTAAGGTCCGGTGGTAAACTGATCTTAATGATGCAACTTCCATTTTGGGTAATATTTGGACGGTAATATATAGGCAGACAGTACTGAATACCGCCCGGTGGTAATGACTGTGGAATTTACCGCCGGGCGATATCTGGGTGGTAAATGGGCGATTTGCGAGGAAACTTGTATTTCTGGGCGGTAACTGGGTGGTAAATGGGCGATTTGAGAGGAAACTCTAGACCTAAGTGTTCTTGAAGTCTTTTACAGTCCTCTTCACTGTTTGTCGCTAACTTTTGTGCAAATTTCAAGACTGTGTTTCCTATAACAATCTACATATACTGATAACAAAAGTGAATCCAGTATTGACTCCTTCAAACCCTTCTCCCATATGAGGAAGAACCATTCACCCTCATACAAATGCAAAATACTGCAAAGTGCTAGAAATCTAAAATAAAAACAGAACATGTTGGAAATACTCAGCAAATCAGGCAGCATCTGTGGAGAGGGAAACAGTTAATGTTTCAGGTCGATGACCTTTCGTCAGTTCTGAAACATTAAGCTTTGGAATTCCCACCCTAAACCACTCTGCCTTTCTACCTCTCCCTCCTTAAAACCTTCCTCTTTGACCAAGCTTTTGTCATCTGTCCTAATGTCACCTTAAATGGCTTGGCATCAAATTTTGTTTGATAATGCTCCTGTGAAATGTCTTGGGTGTTTTACGACTATATAAATGCAAATTATTAATGTTGTTGTTGTTTTGTTGTGAAATACATTATCAAAGATTCTGAAAGTCCATATTCATTCCGTCTACTACATTCCCTTTACTTATCCAACTCGACCTTCTTCAAAAATTTTTTTAATTTTGTCAAAATTTGTAGAGTGGAAATAATAAAATATATGTGGATCTCAAAGGTGGGATCAAACACCAGGGCAAATATTTTCTGGTGATATTACTGAGGTGAACTGTAGAGGATTTCTGGGCTCTTCATTTAGAATCTTTCTTAAGCACACTGAAATCATTAATATAAGACAAGACAATGTGAGTCAGAGGATGTGCTGCAAAAATGTGTGTGGATTTGGCATCACAAACAATTCGCATGTGACAAGACAGTTGTGAAGTGAGCACTCAGATTCTGAGTGAGTCCAATCCATGGTTGAACCCATGCTGATCGTGGAGGGCACTGCGAGGCATCACATACTTAGTGCAATTGTTGTAATGGCGTCTGAAGAAGCAATCTTATAATTGTGTCTTACCCATCAGAAATTCAGGCACATCAGCAATGTTTATTTGGACAAAAAAATCATGGAGGGCAGATGCCCAAATTTCTGATATGCACACAGGTAGAGCATGAGGCAGATGCACGGTAAAGCTCCCTTTAGTTTTAACAAACAAGATACGTCAACCTTAGAAGAACACTCTTTACTGCACCACGTAAATTCTTCCACTTCTGACACCAGCCATCTTTGTTGCTTCTCAAAGTGAGATTACTAATTTATACTATTTCATGCAGCAGGCCCATGCCCACAGATAATGAGCTTGAGACTACTGAAACTTACAGGTAAAAGAAAGAGGTGACTTCATCACATCAATTTGAGCTTCATTCAAACATATCTCAAAATGAAACTCAAGTGAGCTAACCTACTGTGACAGTGGGCCATTAGCAATTATTAATGTGGTAATGAATAGTCTACTCTGTTATATGCACACCTTCTCATTCGTTATTGGCTGAATCCATACAAACACGTGTCTGGTCTGATTTCTGGACCCCTGATACTCAAGTGACTTTACCCAAATAGCTTGAAAGTTGCAGGTTTGATTCCTGGTCGGTGCTGTGTCCTTGGTAGGTTCGCTTCTATTGGCCTCAGCATACAAGGTCAGAAAAGGGAAATTCAGCAATAATTCTAGCAACTCTCCAGTGACCACTACTGTAGTGTACATGTATGGACATCCAATGAAGGCAGAACTGAGCTTGGCTATGGCTCACCAATGAATAATGGCCATCCGGGCAAGGCCCAATTGAACTATACCCTAGCAAGAAATCAATGCTGAAAGGAGAGAAGGGAAGGGAATAAAATTAATGAGCAAATAACATTTCTGATTTGGTTGGAATCTAAGAAAAAGACTGACATATACGGAGATCCTAAAAAATTGAAAGTTGTAGTTGATGCAGCTGAATTAATATATTTTTAAAAAGCAAAACATGATATATAAACACTCTTTTTTCTATATGGTGTTGAGGACAACTAAACCATTCACTGACTGAAGAAACATGTAGAGTGGATATGATTGAGGTCTTTATAACAAGGAAAGGAATAGATTCTGTTCAGATGGATAGATTATAGATTAGATAAAGAAGGGTGGAATGGGGACATCAATACAAAATACAAAAACATAGATTTAGGTTAGACACCAGGAAGTACTTACTTTTGCAGTCATCATCCTGTGGAATAGATTGACAAAATATGTGGCAAGTTTGGATTTGTTAGATGCCTTCAAAAAGTAGCTGCACACGTTTGGGGGAGTCTAAGGATTTTCCATCTGTTTATTTGCCTTTCCCAGAGGATTGTGTGTCTGGGGGTTGCATGATGGTGCATTTAGGTTGCACCATGTCTGAATGGGACAAGTTGGATCAGTTCATATTTTCTTATCACTCTTTTTCATACATATGTACAAGCTACAAGGTCTCTTTATTATGGTCTGTGTTTTCACAAAACTGTGAATAAAACCACCATTGAGCATTTGAGGTTGTAGAGTATATTTTTGACAATTTTAATGATAAATTATCATGGTTATTAATTCTGTAAACCAAGAAGCATTTGGACTGATATTTCTATATACCTGCATTACAAACTCCCTGCGACGAGGCAGACCTTTTTCAGATAACAGAAGATATTCTGGTTCTTTCTCCTTCTTCGCCTGCTGTATCTGGGCCAATCGACTGATGGGGTTCATACCCTGGCCATATTCTGGACCGGTCTGTAACAGAAATACTTCATAAATGGAAGATAAACAATTACGTGTACATGCATTTGGTGGCGAGAGGTGAGTTGGGTACTCAATTTATTTCAGGAGTGATTTAGACAGTTTTCCTACTGCCTCAGTTGTTAATAAAAATCAGAAATTCCCACTTTGATTCCTGATCTGCAATGGGTGAGCTAATCACAAACAGAATGGGTGATAACATTGACCCACTAACTCATGAGTTAGGGACAACAAAAATTAGCCATTCTTGTTTGGTATCCAGTGATCCCTGCCTTCAGCTAACAAAGTCACAGCACTGGGCAGAAAAACATTAAGTTCAAACCCAAGCTTTTCGGAGAGGCTGAGGCTTGCAAGTAAAAATTTTAATGAAGGCAATAAAAGATGCAAATGACAATTCAATAGATAAATATAATCATGTTATTCTGAAATATGGGGAATTATTAGGTTTTTTATTTTGTTTAACACAATGGATTCAATTTTCCCTAATGCCGTTTTTTGACGTTTTTCAAGAGTTCCGCCGTTTTTTTTTGGACCCGACTACACCAAAAAAAATTTAAGTTTCCCCGTTCTAATTTTTGAAATAGGCGACACGCAGCCTGTCCTTTAGCTTTGGGAGGTGGAGCCTAATGTCTGCACCGAAAAAAGGATGCCCCCATGCCCCCCGCCCCCTTCTCAACATGCGCAGAAAAAAAACGTGAAGTTTTTTTACGTGACTGTTATGGGCACGCATACCCAGTACATCTCCCGATCTGCATTCAGCCATTTTTCAAGAGCCAGTTGTGTGTGAGAACTTTAATTCTGAGTGGTTGAGAACTTAAAACTGGAGCTGCAATATACAACGTGGCTGAAGGTCCAAGAATTTCTCACAGGACAAAGTGGAGGCCCTGGTTACTGTAATTGAGGTCAGATGGCACAAGCTGGACACCAGCAGAGGTTAAATAAAGTTTCATCAAAAGAAATGAAGAAACGCTGGAACCAACTTGCACAAGATTACTGTGCAATGGTGACCATCCCGAGGTCCAGAGGCCAGTGCAAAAAGAAGTGGCAAGACCTTGGTCAAGCAGTTAGTGTAAGTAATATTTTTATTTATTCACTGGAATTGCAATTGTAAATGTGACCATCTGTATGTCCCAGCCAGCAGAAAGACACCCTCTCTAAAAAGTTATATTTTCATCTTTGCAGAAGAAGGTGGCACACAACAAAAGAGAGAGAACTCGAACAGGAGGAAACCTGGCAAATCTGCACCCACTGACACACTTGGAAGACAGGGTCACTGCTTTGATGGATCCTGTCTGGAGAAAAGCAACCACCACTGCTTGGTGCCCATACTCAAGGGAGAGGGTAAGTCCTGCAAATTCCAGAGTCTGGCTTTGCTAAATATTAAGTACTGCGCGGGCTACCCATGCTTTAGTTCATGGGGATGTCTCCACCAGCTACGCTTTGGTTGATGCAATGTGCCATCATTCATCGTGGTCCTCAAAATGAGGCTTCTGCCTGCGCTGTGTGAGCCTACTCATGCCACCCTGCCCCTTCCTCTGCAGCTAACCATTTGTCTGTTCTGTTATATTTTGCAGACGAGGCTTAAGCCGATACAGAAGAAGATTCAGATGCAGATGAACCTGAAGAGGGGAGCATCTTCCAATACCACTTTCCAGACCAAGAGCATGGGGGTGAGGGTGAGGGGGAGGATGAAGCCCCCATTATTGTACTCACTCTGGAGGAGGTGCTGGTGCCGCCCATTGAGGTGCCAGCCCTTTTCCTGAGTGGTAGGAGTGTTCGGACATTTCATGGTTTCACACAGTCCGAGGCTGCGGGTCCCAGTGGGATGCAGAAAGCCACGCCCAGGGTGAGGAGGGGAAGGAGAGCTCGACAGCGCTCTCCTGAGGTGCAGGATCTAACAGATATGTTTCAGATGATGGCAGTGAGTGTGGAGAGCATTGACCTTACGCGATCACTCCTGGACACCATCGGTGGGGTGGGTGATGAAGTATCGGGACTGTTGGGAGTAGTAACAACACTCTCGCGTGAAATGGGAACACTGTCCGGGTACATTAGGGAGGGAATGTTGCAGGTAGCTGATACACTGTCGATGAACATTAAGGAGGGAATGTCACAGGTAACTGCTGCAATAAGGGAACACGCCCAGACCCCGTGGCCATTGACAGAATCAACGGCCACTCCCAGTCCAACCTCTGAAGAGGCCCAAGCCTTTCACATTACCGCCTGCCCATGCCCCCCATCAAGAAGTGTGCATTACCCGAGGTGCTCAAAAGAATAAGCTTGGTACCAACCCGAGAAACGCTGCACCATCACCTACGGGCAGGGGTTGAGTCACCAAGACCAAGCGCAGCGGGTGGTCTTAGAATAAGGTGGAGGAGAGACAGGTGCAGCCTTTCTTTGCAGTTATTGTTGTTATTGTTAGTATTAATGTTACTGTTGTAACTGTTTTCAAATTATAAGTTTTTTGTAAGTGATGTCAATTTACAAGTTTAAAAGTTTGTAAGTGATCTTAAAGTTTGTAAGCGATCGTAAAGTTTGTAAGTGATCTTAACTGAATACTACAAAGTTTGATATAAGAATATTTTTATTAAAGTTAAGTACAAACAAGTGTTAAAATTTTGAATAAAATATATTTTAAATTATAACTGAATCATTTACATTATTTGTTCCATTATTAACACAACTTTTTGAACTCAAGAAGAATAATTTCCATTATTTGTTCCATTAACACAACATTACGGAACAGGTCCAACCAGTAAACATGGTCCATTTGGAATAGTTGCTGCTGAGACTTCAGGCAGCAAAGCGTTCATGGATGAGCTGCTGGTGCAAGGCTCGAGCAATCGTTAAAGGGGCACGACGGCACGCCCTCCACCGCTGTCATGCTCCAGGTTCAGGTCGTTTCATGACTTGCTCGTCCTCCTCCTCCTCATCATCTGCATCTTCCTCCTCATCATCAGCCACTCTCACCTCAAGTGGGTCAGCCACTCTCACCTCAAGTGGGTCTTCCACTATCAGCTGCTGCTGTCTCATGATGGCTAAGTTGTGCAGCATACAGCAGACAACAGTGAACTGACTGACAATCTCAGGGGAGTATTACAAATAGCCTCCGGAATGGTCCAGGCATCAGAAACGCTGCTTCAAGATGCCAATGGTCCTCTCTATAATGCTGCGTGTCGCAATGTGCAACATGTTGTATTCCCGGTCAGCTTCTGTCCGGGTTACTCATAGGAGCGTCATGAGCCAGGTGGCGAGGCCGTACCCTTTATCCCCCAGCAGTCAGCTCTGCCCTTCTGGCTGCTGCTGCTGAAAACATGGCAAATATAACGCTCTCGCATAGGATGAACGCATCATGGGTGCTCCCAGGGTATCTCGCATCAACTGCCATGATGCGATGCATGTCGTCACAGACAAGCTGCACATTCATGGAGTGGAAGCCTTTTCTGTACATCTTGGAATCCTCCAAAAGTGCTCGCAAGACGATATGCAGCCCTGTACCTTTGGGAAGCCAGCAATCCTGGAGAAGCCCACAGCCCTGTTACGCATTGCCTGGGCGGTCATGGGGAACTTTATGTAGTCATTCCTCCGGGCATATGGTGCAGCAGTCATCTGCCGAATGCAGATATGTGTTGCATGTTGAGAAATGGCGCACACATCCAGAGTTGTGGCCTGGAATGATCTAGCTGCATGAAATTGAAAGTGCAGCTGTAATCTTTACTTCAACTGACAAAGCAGTCCTCCTGACGCTGCTAGCATACAGGTCTGCTTTTATTAACTCACAGATCTCGGTTACAACTTCCTTGCGGAAACACAGCCTTCTGACACAGTCTGCATCACTCAGGTGCAGCTATGAATGTCTGTCTTGATATACCCGATGTGGGTAAGGCCTCCTGCCCATCATCCTACATGCTCTGAGGTTCCTCAGGTGATGATGCCTAATCAATCTTCTCCTCCGCAGAACCATCATGCAGAAGGCTTGCACAAGGTATGGCATTGTCAATATTGTCCCCATAATTTAATTGTATCTTTGCAACAAGCTCAAAACAGCAGGACAAAGCACTCACACCTCTTCTTTCCTCTCTCTCTCTCTCTCCAAGGTGTACGCCCTAGTATGGACCATACTCTGGTCAGCGCATGCGCAATAAGCTTGCTTAGAACGGGCACAGAAACTTGGGGAAACTTGGAGATTTTTATTTACTCCAAAAAAAATGGTGCCGCCAAAAAAACAGCGCAGATAATTGGAGAAAATTGAGCCCTATATTTTCAATTTTAGAAATTCAGTTATAGAGAAAAAATAGATGTTAAATTTTTTTTGGAAATCATTTTTAATGACTCACCGCAGGTTCTAGCTATACACTGACGACATCCAGCTCTACCTCACCACCACCTCTCTTGACACCTTTTCCACCTTTGTGTTGTCAGTTTGTCTGAAATTGAATCCTGAAATAGCTGCAATTTTTCCAGTTGAACATCGGAAAGACAGAAGCTATCATCTTCAGCCCCTATCACAAATCCTGTACCCGTGGCGCTAATTCCATCCCTCTCCCCTTCCATTGTCTCAGGGTCGAACTGAACTGTTCACAATCTTGGCATTCTTTCTGAACCTGAACACCATATCCTCTCCACCATCTATAAAGTTCAGCGCATGCAAAGATCTGTTGCCCATCTCCTAACCCTCACCAAGTTCAACTCACCCATCACCACTGTGCTCATTGACCTACAATGGCTCCCAGTCACATAATATGATAGAATGTTATATTAAGTTCAAAAGTGATTTAGTTAAATCCAAAACTAGGGCCTTAAATCTAAACAAAGAAAACTATGAGGGGTGAGTTTGCTAAGGGAGATTGGGGAACTATATTAAAAGGTATGACAAGCAATGGCTAGCATTTAAAGAATTAATGCATAATTTACAACAAATATACATTTCTTTAAGGCACAAAAATTCCACAGGAAAAGTGGTCCAACCGTGGCTAACAAGAGAAGTTAAAGATAGAATCAGATCAAAGGAAGAGGCTTATAATGTGGCCTAAAAGAGCAGGAAACCTGAAGATTGGAAGAAAGGGAAAATAGAATATGAGAGTAAATTAGCACGAGACATAAAAATAGACTGTAAAAGCTTCTATAGGTATGTAAAAAGGAAAAGATTAAAGTAAATGTTGATCCCTTACAAGATGAGACAAGAGAAATTATAATGGAGAATTAAGAAATGGCAGAGAAATTAAACAATATTTGTATCTGTCTTCATGGAAGAAGATGCAAAAAGCCTCCCGGAAATAGTGGCGAACCGAGGGTCTAGTGAGAATGAGGAACTGAAAGAAATTAATATTAGTAAAAAAACAGTTCTTGAGAGATTAATGGGACTGAAAGCCAATGAATCCCCTGGACCTGATGGCTTACATCCTAGGGTTTTGAAAGAGGTGGCTATAGAGATATAGATTCTCGAAAGGTTCCCGCAGATTAGAAGGTAGCAAATGTAACCCCGCTATTTAAGAAAGGAGGGAGAAACAGGAACTACAGACCAGTTAGCCCAACATCAGTAATGGGGAAAATGCTAAAATCTATTATTAAGGATGTGGTAACAGGGCATTTGGAAAATAATAATAGGATTGAGCAGAGCCAACACGGATTTATGAATGGGAAATCATGTTTGACAAATCTGCTAGAGTTTTTTGAAGTTTCTAACTCGTAGAATAGATAAGGGAAACCAGTGGATGTGGTGTATTTGGATTTTCAGATGGCATTCAATAAGGTGCCAAGTAAGAAGTTATTAAACAAAATTAAGGCTCATGGGATTGGGCGTAATATACTAGCATGGATTGAGGATTGGTTAACGGACAGAAAACAGAAAGTAGGCATAAACAGGTCATTTTCAGTTGGCAGACTATAACTAGTGGGGTACCGCAAGGATCAGTGTTTGGGCCTCAGCTATTCGCAATCTATATCAATGATTTAGATGAGGGGACCAAATGTAATATATCTAAGTTTGCTGATGATACAAAGCTAGGCAGATGTAAAGAGACGTCAAGGGGATATAGCCAGGCTAAGTGAGTGGGCAAGAGCATGGCAAATGGAATATAATGTGGAGAAATGTGAAGTTATCCACTTTGGCAGGAGAAATAGAGAAACGGAGTATTTTTTAAAACAGTGAGAGATTTGGAAATATTGGTGTACAGAGGGACCTGGGTGCTCTTGTACATGAATCACTGAAAGTTAACATGCAGGTACAGCAAGCAATTAAGAAAGCAAATGGTATGTTGGCCTTTATGACAAGAGGATTTGAGTATAAGAGTAAAGACATCTTACTGCAATTATATAGGGCTCTGATGAGACCACGTCTGGAGTACTGTGTACAGTTTTGGTCTCCTTAGCTAAGGAAGAATATATCTGCCATAGCGGGAGTGCAATGAAGGTTCACCAGACTGATTCCTGGGATGGGGAAATTGTCCCATGTGGAGACATTGAGTAGACTAGGCCTATATTCTCTAGCGTTTAGAAGAATGCGAGGTGATCTCATTGAAACATACAAAACTCTTACAGGGCTTGACAGGGAAGATACAGGGAGGAGGTTTTCCCTGGCCAGGGAATCTGGAACCATGGGTCGTAGTCTCCGAATAAGGGGTCAGCCATTTAAAACTGAGTCGAGGAGAAATGTCTTCACTCAGAGGGTGGTGAATCTTTGGAATTCTCTATCCCAGAGGGCTGTGGATGCTCAGTCGTTGAGTATATTCAAGATTCAAGACAGAGATCAATAGATTTTTGAATATTAAGGGAATCAACTGATTATGGGGATAGTGCAGGAAAATGGAGTGGAGGTAGAAGGGAGTTCATCGTCGGACGCGGAGCGGGGAGATCAAGGAGGCCGACAAGAGGCCCAACGTCGGTGAGCAGAGTCGGGAGTTCGTCGGAGGCCAGCTGATGCAGCTGCAACGGGGAGGCAAAAAAGTAGAAAGAAATCGAAAGGTGACGTCACAGCCAAGGAGGTAAGTGATTGGTAAGTAGTTTTCTTTTTCTTTTTCTTTATCAGTGTTGTTGCCAAATGAAGTTTATCTAAGGGTTAAGTCATGGCAGGAGAGCTCGGACACGGGTTATGCTCCTCCTGTACTATGTGGGAAGTCAAAACGCTTCCCTGATGACTACGTGTGCGGGAAGTGCATCCGCCTGCAGCTCCTGACGGACCGCATTGTGGCACTGGAGCTGCGGGATTTACTCTGGAGCATCCACAATGCTGAGAATGACGTGAATAGCACGTTTAGTGAGTTGGGCTTACCATAGGTAAAGGGTACACAGCCAGATAGGGAATGGGTGACCAACAGGAAGAGCAGTGCAAGGAAGATAGTGCAGGGATCCCCTGCGGTCATCCCCCTGCAAAACAGATACACTGCTTTGGGTACTGTTGCGGGGGATGACTCATCAGGGGAGGGCAGCAGCAGCCAAGTTCATGGCACCGTGGGTGGCTCTGCTGCACAGGAGGGCAGGAAAAAGAGTGGGAGAGCTAAAGTGATAGGGGATTCAATTGTAATGGGAATAGATAAGACGTTTCTGCGGCCGCAACCGAGACTCCAGGATGGTATGTTGCCTCACTGGTGCAAGGGTCAAGGATGTCTCGGAGCGGGTGCAGGACATTCTGAAAAGGGAGGGTGAACAGCCAGTTGTCGTGGTGCATATAGGTACAAACGATATAGGTAAAAAAATGGGATGAGGTCCTACAAGACGACTTCAGGGAGCGAGGAGCTAAATTAAAAAGTAGGACCTCAAAAGTAGTAATCTCAGGATTGCTACCAGTGCCACGTGCTAGTCAGAGTTGGAATCTCAGGATAGCTCAGATGAATACGTGGCTTGAGGAGTGGTGCAGAAGGGAGGGATTCAAATTTCTGGGTCATTGGAACCAGTTCTGAGGGAGGTTGGGCCAGTACAAACCGGACGGTTTGCACCTGGGCAGGACCGGAAACAATGTCCGAGGGGGAGTGTTTGCTAGTGCTGTTGGGAAGGAGTTAAACTAATATGGCATGGGGATGGGAACCTTTGTAGGGAGACAGAGGGAAGTATAATGGGGGCAGAAGCAAAAGATAGAAAGAAGAAAAGTAAAAGTGGAGGGCAGAGAAACCCAAGGCAAAAAGCAAAAAGGGCCACATTACAGCAAAATTCTAAAAGGGCAAATTGTGTTAGAAATACAAGCCTGAAGGCTCTGTTCCTCAATGCGAGGAGTATTCGGAATAAGGTGGACGAATTAACTGCGCAGATAGCAGTTAACGGGTATGATGTAATTGGCATCACAGAGACATGGCTCCATGGTGACCAAGGCTGGGAACTCAACACTCAGCAGTATTCAACATTTAGGAAGGATAGACAGAAAGGAAAAGGAGCAAGGGTGGCATTGCTGGTTTAAGAGGAAATTAATGCGATAGTAAGAAAGGACATTAGCTTGGATGATGTGGAATCGGTATGGGTGGAGCTACGGAATACCAAGGGGCAGAAAACGCTAGTGGCAGTTGTGTACAGACCACCAAATGGGGGTAGTGAGGTTGGGGACAGCATCAAACAAGAAATTAGGGATACATGCAATAAAGATACAGCAGTTATCATGGGTGACTTTAATCTACATATTGATTGGGCTAACCAAACTGGTAGCAATGCGGTGGAGGAGGATTTCCTGGAGTGTATTAGGATTGGTTTTCTAGACCAATATGTCGAGGAACCAACTAGGGAGCTGGCCATCCTAGACTGGGTGATGTGTAATGAGAAAAGACTAATTCGCAATCTTGTTGTGCGAGGCCCCTTGGGGAAGACCATAACATGGTACAATTCTTTATTAAGATGGAGAGTGACACAGTTAATTCAGAAATTAGGGTCCTGAACTTAAGGAAAGGTAACTTTGATGGTTTGAGGCGTGAATTGGCTAGAATACACCGGCAAATGATACATTAAAGGGTTGACGGTGGATAGGCAATGCCAAACATTTAAAGATCACATGGATGAACTTCAACAATTGTACATCCCTGTCTGGAGTAAAAATAAAACGGGAAGGTGGCTCAACCGTGGCGAACAAGGGAAATTAAGGATAGTGTTAAATCCAAGGAAGAGGCATATAAATTGGCCAGAAAAAGCAGCAAACCTGAGTACTGGGAGAAATTTAGAATTCAGCAGAGGAGGACAAAGGGTTTAATTAAGAGGGGGAAAATAGAGTACGAGAAGAAGCTTGCCGGGAACATAAAAACTGACTGCAAAAGCTTCTATAGATTTGTGAAGAGAAAAAGATTAATGAAGACAAACGTAGGTCCCTTGCAGTCGGATTCAGGTGAATTTATAATGGGGAACAAAGAAATGGCAGACCAATTGAAGAAATATTTTGGTTCTGTCTTCACGAAGGAAGACACAAATAATCTTCCGGAAGTACTAAGGGACCAAGGGTCTAGTGAGTAGGAGGAACTGAAGGATATCCTTATTAGGCAGGAAATTGTGTTAGGGAAATTGATGGGATTGAAGGCCGATAAATCCCCGGGGCCTGATAGTCTGCATCCCAGAGTACTTAAGGAAGTGGCCCTAGAAATAGTGGATGCATTGGTGATCATTTTCCAACAGTCTATCGACTCTGGAGCAGTTCCTATGGACTGGAGGGTAGCTAATGTAACACCACTTTTTAAAAAGGGAGGGAGAGAGAAAGCGGGTAATTATAGACCGGTTAGCCTGACATCAGTAGCGGGAAAAATGTTGGAATCAATTATTGAGGATGAAATAGCAGCGCATTTGGAAAGCAGTGACAGGATCGGTCCAAGTCAGCATGGATTTATGACGGGAAATTCATGCTTGACAAATCTTCTGGAATTTTGTGAGGATGTAACGAGTAGAGTGGACAAGGGAGAACCAGCAGATGTGGTGTATTTGTACTTTCAAAACGCTTTTGACAAGGTTCCACACAAGAGATTGGTGTGCAAAATCAAAGCACGTGGTATTGGGGGTAACATACTGATGTCGATAGAGAACTGGTTGGTGGACAGGAAGCAGAGAGTCGGGATAAACGGGTCCTTTTCAGAATGGCAGGCAGTGACTAGTGGAGTGCCGCAGGGCTCAGTGCTGGGACCCCAGCTACTTACAATATACATCAATGATTTAGATGAAGGAATTGAGTGTAATATCTCCAAGTTTGCAGATGACACTAAACTGGGTGGCGGTGTGGGCTGTGAGGGGGATGCTAAGAGGCTGCAGGGTGACTTGGACAGGTTAGGTGAGTGGGCAAATGCATGGCAGATGCAGTATAATGTGGATAAATGTGAGGTTATCCACTTTGGGGGCAAAAACGCGAAGACAGAATATTATCTGAATGGCGGCAGACTAGGAAAAGGCGAGGTGCAACGAGATCTGGGTATCATGGTTCATCAGTCATTGAAAGTTGGCATACAGGTACAGCAGGCAGTGAAGAAGGCAAATGGTATGTTGGCCTTCATAGCTAGGGGATTTGAGTATAGGAGCAGGGAGGTCTTACTGCAGTTGTGCAGGGCCTTGGTGAGGCCTCACCTGGAATATTGTGTTCAGTTTTGGTCTCCTAATCTGAGGAAGGACGTTCTTGCTATTGAGGGAGTGCAGCGAAGGTTCACCAGACTAATTCCCGGGATGGCTGGACTGACATATAAGGAGAGACTGGAATCACAGGACCTTTATACATTGGAGTTTAGAAGGATGAGAGGGGATCTCATAGAAACATATAAGATTCTGACGGGACGGGACAGGTTAGATGCGGGTAGAATGTTTCCGATGTTGGGGAAGTCCAGAACCAGGGGACACAGTCTTAGGATAAGGGGTAGACCATTTAGGACTGAGATGAGGAGAAACTTCTTCACTCAGAGTTGTTAACCTGTGGAATTCCCTGTCGCAGAGAGTTGTTGATGCCAGTTCATTGGATATATTCAAGAGGGAGTTAGATATGGCCCTTATGGCTAAGGGGATCAAGGTGTATGGAGAGAAAGCAGGAAAGGGGTATTGAGGGAATGATCAGCCATGATCTTATTGAATGGTGGTGCAGGCTCAAAGATCCGAATGGCCTACTCCTGCACCTATTTTCGATATTTCTATCAGCCATGATCTTATTGAATGGTGGAGCAGGCTCGTGGGGCCAAATGGCCTACTCCTGCTCCTAATTCTTATGTTATTATGTCCCCCAATGCCTCAAATTTTAAATTCTCATCCTTGTGTTCATTGCTTTGCCCCTCCCTATCTCTGTAACCTCCTCCAGCCCTACATTTCTCCGAGAATTCTATGTTTCTACAGTTCTGGCCTCTTGTACATCCCCCATTCCATTCAGCTGTCCAGACCTTAAGCTCTCGAATTCTTTCCCTAAATCTCTTTGCCTTGCCACCTCTTTTAAGACCCTCCTTAAAACCTATCTTTTTAGCTGCATATGCTTCTGTGAAACACCTTGGTTCATTTTTCCATGCTAAAGGCGCAATATAATTTCAAGTTGCTGTTGATATTGCAACTGCCCCTTGCTTTTCTTCGAATAATACCATGGGAATCTTATGTCCACCTGAACAGGCTGTTTAAATCTCTCAATGCTGCATTCAGCTTGCATTATATGCTGAAGTCCCTGGAGTGGAGCTTGAACCCTCATTCCCTGACTCAGAGCTAAGAATGTTGCTCCTGTGACAAGCTGACACTTGATATTTAGTCGCTCTCCTGTGGCATTGCACACAGAGTCAAGACCAGTGTAGTCTTCCAGTGAAGTGGGGCTAAAGTATGAAGGATATTTGAACCAGGGTGTAGATATAATTCAGTCCACCTTTTAAAGTCATACATTTTGCTTTATTTTTCTATACTTTGATTTTTTATGATTATGGGGCTGTTTTCATTACAACAGATGAGATTACCGGGTGATTTGATAGAGATGTTTACGATTATGAAGGGATAGGACAGAGTAGATAGAAACAGTCTGTTTCCAATGATTGAGTAGTCTCGAAGGAGGGGACATAGATAAAAGACTAAATATAAGATTTTTAGGACAAAGCAGGAGAAACCTTTTTACACGTGAGAGTTAGCGATTGAAGCAGTGACCATGTTAACTTTTAAGAATAGGTTAAATAGGTGGTTGAAGTGTACATGGGTTTAGGACTACTGCTCGTGTTGAGGATAAGCATCAACATGGACTGTTTGAGCCAAATGACCCGTTTCTGTGTTGTAATTACTATATAAGTAATTTTATATAATGTATAGTTAAATGGTAAAACATATTCCAATTTGAAAAGGAGAGAAGTAGAGTTGGTTGGAGCATTAGTGTTTCTCTGCTGTAAGTAGTAAGGAGCTGGGAGACACTACAATGCCTCACAAGAACGCTGAGAGTTCGCCGTCATTACCCGCCACAAATTTTGGGCCATAATTTTACTGTAGCCGTATCAATGATGCACTTACCTTCAATATAGATTTGGGACGCTTTTTATAATGAGTTTTAGGTTTCTCTATCACTGGGAGCAGAGGAAGTTTCTTCAGCTCCTGAAGGACAGTTATTGCTGCTCGTTTTTTGGAAAGTTTTTTACTGTTTCCTTCTCCTTCTGCTGTAAACTCTCCAACTGCAACACGGGTAACAAAGCTTTTCATGTGAGGTGGACCACTTTCTCGAGTTACCTGTCACCAAAGTAAAAAGAAAAATTAAAATACAAGAGACATAATTGAAAGAAAAATCATCATTGTATTTTCCTCAGCAATTTCTCTCCTCTTCTCCATCCAAGAGTCAAAGAGATACATCATCATTATTCATGTGTGAATCTGCATAATGAGTGCTGGCAGGCTATACAACTGTGCGGGGCCAACCAGCTCATTTTGATCCCCTCACCCCATACATGGCAATTATAAATTTATGGAAGGTAAACGTCCAGCCTTCCTGACCTGACAGAGTGGACACAGAGGATTTCCCTTTGCACTTGTCGTTCAAAAATTCCTCTGTTTGCACATCCCTTGACTATCCTGAGAAATATTTCTTCAGAATATTGGTAGAATCCAGAAAAGCCGACCCATCACTGTCCCCTTTTTTAGGCCCCAAGTTTCCACACGCGGCGAAAAAGGCGCACCTCAGAGCTGGGCGCCTGTTTTTCGCGCCGGAAAAAAAGTGCGGTATTCTCGAGCTCCTTGGAGCTCGATGTCTGCTTGGCGCGGCGCACAGGGGGCGGAGCCTACCACTCGTGCCGATTTTGTAAGTAGGAGGGGGCGGGTACAATTGAAATGAGGCTTCTTGGTGCCGGCAACCTTGCGCGTGCGCGTTGAGCGTTCGCGCACGCGCAGTCTGAAGTAAACATTGGCACTCGGCCATTTTTAAAAGTACTGCAGAAAAAGTGAAGATTTGTTTCTTGGACCCCTGCAAAGACTTGTATTTTAATTTTCTTGATATTTCTGTGTGTGAGGGAGTGCTTTTAGCAGCACTGCTGAATAAATCACCTGCTGAAATCAGTGAGTTCAGCTTTTTACTGCTAAACTTGCAGAACCGGTGCCTGCAAATTAAGGACTGTGTGTTTGGAGAAATAAAAGTGCCAATTCAACTTTGCAATGGATCAACTTCCACCAAGAACAAAGAATTTCTTGCATGAGGAAGCAAATCATTGCATAATATGTGGTGCACCCATTCTGCAAATTTAAATATAAAGATGTCGATGTGGCTGCCTCTCCCTGTCCAAATGGCCTCAGTCAGTCCCCCTCACAGCTCGAAGGCTGCTGCTGTTCTTTCTTCGGCTCCTGACCAGCCACTGAAATCCCATGGCCGAATGGCCTCACGTCCGCCCCTGATTCTTCGGCTCCCGGCCAGCCACTGACGCCGCTGCAATCCCATGGCCGAATGGCCTCAAGTCCGTCCGGGTGCTGCATCTTCGCGGGGAATGAAGGCCTGCCTCAAGCACTGCAGCTCAGCTCGAAGGCTGCTTGCTGCTGCTGCCGTCGAGACACTGATGCCACACCGCTGCCTGGAAGGCCTGCCTGAAGCACTTTCACACAGGTAGGAACATGGTTTATTTAATCTTTTCTTTGCTTATAAATTTTTATTCAGGTTGGATTTATTTGTATAATATTTGTATAAGTATAACTAAGGATTGATTGTAGAATTTAATGACTTCCCTTCCCCCCCCCACCACCTCGTTCTCTACGCCTAATTTGTAACCTGCGCCTGATTTTTTAAAGTGTAGACAAGGTTTTTTCAAGCTTACAAAAATCTTCACTTACTCCATTCTAAGTTAGTTTGGAGTACGTTTTCACTGTGGAAACTTTGAAATCAGGCGTCAGTGGCCGGACACGCCCCCTTTTGAAAAAAAATTCTGTTCCAAAGTGAAACTGTTCTACCTGACTAGAACTGCAGAAAACTAAATGTGAATAATTCCGATTTCTAAGATACTCCGTTCCACACCAGTTGCTCCTAAAAATCAGGAGCAAATCATGTGGAAACTTGGGGCCATAGAAACTAAACCCCCACTGGAATTTCTGACTGTATCAGAAATAGTAGTGAGTAGTTTCTAATACTGGCAGATTGAGGAGTCAGGACAGGGGGGCTCCTGCTCTATACCTATCCTGGCACAAATCCAGACTGAATCTACCGTCTAGTCCAAAAGACTACGTCCACTGGAAAAATAATAATCTGATCTTCCATCCTCCAGTTCTTCCTTTTCTATCTCTGCTGCTGCAAAGCATTAGAGAGTACTTCACTCACAAAAGACACTGCTGAGTTTGCCAATGTGATTACAGCATTGTGTACTGGTAGTGTTTAAACTATGATTTCTCAGACATGTGAAGGATTTTAAAAGAGAAAATATCAGTTTAGCTTAATTTTATTATATGTCCCAAATATTTGCTTTAATTGCTGCTTTAATCATTAGGAACTGATTCATTATAAGTAGGTTAAACTAATGGAAAGCGCCGTTGAGAGAGCTATCAAGCGGCACTTACTCACCGATGCTCAGTTTGGGTTCCGCAAGGACAACTCAGCTCCAGACCTTGTTACAGCTTTGGTCCAAACATGGACAAAAGAGCTGAATTTCAGAGGTGAGGTGAGAGTGATTGTCCTTGACATCAAGGCAGCATTTGACTGAGTGTGGCATCAAAGAGCCCTAGTAAAACTGAAGTCAATGGAAATCGAGGGAAAACTTGCCACTGGCTGGAATCATATCTAGTACAAAGGAAGATGGTTGTGGTTGTTGGAGAGATCATGGTAACATCAAGATAAGAGCTGATGGTGTTGGAGGTAATATATTAGCATAAAGGATTGGTTAACTAACAGAAAACAGAGATTCGGGATAAATGGGTCATTTTCAGGTTGGCAGGCTGTAACTAGTGAGGTGCAACAGGGATCAGTTCTGGGGCCTCAACTATTTACAATCTATATTAATGACTTGGATGAAGGAGCCAAATTTGCTGATGATACAAAGATAGGTGGGAAAGCAAGTTGTGAGGCGGACACTTTTTGGGGCTGGATTTTCGACTTTTTGTATTTTAGGGTGGTATTCGCAGTGGGGCGCAAAAGTTAGCGGCAGAAAATAGTTTGCGCCTCGTCAGGAATTTTCATCAAAAAGTGATCTGGAAGAGTGTTGGCATTAAGTCAGGCGTTGCACAACCGAGCCGAAACTTTGGGCGTTGAAGGAGGTGGCCATTTTGCGCATATGCATTGAAATGTTTTTTTCTTCTTGGTTTCTTTTCCGGTCGCAAATGCAAATACAGGACGCACCAACGACCTGCACGCAAGCGCCCCACTTCAGCCACTTCTGCTGAGATGGAGGAGCAGGAAGGAAGGCAATGTGTCAGGCGCTTCAGCCAGGAGGCTAGTGAAGCGTTGGTGAGTGCAGTGGAGAGGAGATGGGCCTCATTCCATCTTGCTGGGGGAGCCAGACCACTCCCTCCTGTGTTTAAACGCATATGTAGGAGGTGTCTGCTGCAGACATTGTGGCCAGGATTGGCACACAGTGCAGAAAAAAGTTCAACAACCTTACGAGAGTCATCAGGGTGAGTACCATTTGCATCTATGCATGCTTCCATGACGTCTAACATTAATCTCACACACTATGTGAAGTTTGTCATGACTCTGGTCCCTCTCAACACTCTGTGGGGTGGCTTTCACAATGCATAACAATGAAGGCTTACTTCGGCACCCATTGGCTTTTAATTATGTATGCACATTATTTGTATCATTAACATCGTACCTCGCAATACACTCCAACTGTTCCTATCGCTTTCTGAAAGATCACTTACAGCCCCCATGTTAGATGCCTCTATACATACTGATGAAGCACATGCAACATCCAAACAGATTAAACGGAGGCCACTAGAATATTCACACACTATCACCTATTCTACTGTGGCAGAACAGCAGAGAAACCCTTTTTTAACCCTTCCTATTTTTCTCTATGCAGTCCAAACATTTCCATAATCGAAGGGAACAGCTGCGGACAGGTGGGGGTCCACCTCAAATAATCCCAGACGGATGTGAAGGAGAGAATCTCTGCCCTCATTGGAGTCCCAGCTCGGACAGTTGCCGGGGGCGATGCTGAGCACCCTTCAGGTAGTGAGGGTATGGAAATAGATGACGCAACTCAAGAGAGATCTTATGGAGTTGCAGCAGCCCTTCAAATGAACCCGTGAAATGCCACCTTCCTCATGTCTCCCTGCCCCCTCACCTGCTGCTAACCACTCGTCTGTTGTTTCTACTTCCAGATGACCAACCAGTGGCGCAGCATCCCTCGAGGGACGCCTCCACTTGAGACCATGCTGGACGACGAGGGACTGGAGGAGACTGCTCCTACAGAGCATCAGAGCCCATCAGTTGCCACGTCGGCACTCAGTTCACCTGGCGATGACGCTGACTTCCCGGGGTTTGAGAATTCGGAGGCTCCTGGTCCCAGTGGTGTACAGCAATGCAGTGCCAGGGTGGAATCTCGCAGCCCAGCTCTCTGGAGGGTGAGTCAGCAAAGTCAGTCTACTCAAAGACAGGTGGACATTGAACTGGACCTGGTGGAAATGTCAAGGGAAACCACAGTGATGCACCGTGATCTTATGGATGCATTGGGATGAATCCCAGTGAGCATTGACAAGCTCACTGCGACTGTTGCATTGTGAATCATGAGTCCAGCGAGGCCATCGTTGCCCACACACAGAGACTGGTAGCCTCAAGCAGCGACAGTGGCATTCCAGAGAGTGTGACGCGTGCCCTTGAGATCACGTCGCAGACTCGGAAGCATCACAGGCACAAGCTTTGCGTCAGCTTGGCCAAGTGATGCAGTCCATGTCTGCTTCCATACTCTCTGCATTCCCCACTGTCCCACGGGGAAGTGACGGTGCCAAAGCAGGTCAGCAAGTTGTGGGGAGAGATCGTGCTCCAATTGCTAATGCCCAGCCCCGTTGGAGAGTCAGTGGCTCCAGGTAAATGGCAGATGGTCTCAATCCTTAGGATGACAACATTTTGGCTCTCATCACTCACTCGCCAACCATGCACCATACACGCTTGACACTCCAGCCATCTGTGACTGGTAACGCCGAGGTAGAGGCGCCCCAGTTGAAAGCCGGGCCTTCCAGGCCAGGAGCTGGTCCAGTGCATCCTCAGATACCATCTGCGTTGTCTTGGCCCCCCCAACACAGCAGCCCTCTAGCAGCCTCGCTGTATGCCCTTGAAGAGGAGCAGCAGCCATGGGAGGGGGTTGAAGCGAAGTGGGGGGAAAAATCTTGCAAAGACCCATTAAGGACCGGCAACACTTCATTGCCAGGAATATCTGTACCATTGTCCACATTGTACATAGTTGTGTGATAATAATGCATCCCTGTTCAATGGTGTCACTGTATGAAGCAGGCTTCTGTTCTTTCACATTTTGTTCACTGCAGGGTGCAATGTTGTGTAACTTTGCATTTTGTTCACTGCATAAAGCAGTTCTGTGTTACTTAACATTTTGTTCACGGCAGAGAGCAGATTTATGTTAATTTACATGTTGCTGACTGCAGGGATCAGTTCTGTGTTCATAAGTCTTTAAACATTGCATAGCTTTTGGGTTTTTTTTGGCGAGGGGGGGGTGGGGGGTGGAGAAATTGAAACTGCTGCATTTTGATAAAAATTGTTGTTTGACCTTTGACTTTGCTGTCTTGTGTCTCATTCACAGAATGAGGTGTAGAATATCCAGCATGGTGGCATAGAATAGCGAGGCAATGCTCCAATCTCCCCTTCCCCTTTCAAGCAAACCGGTCAATGATGAGCTACCAACATCAGGCTCTTGCTGCGATCACTTTTCCACACTGCCTTCCCTGTGGTTGTGGTGGACGTGGTATGGGTTCCTCGACAGGCTCCTCTTCCTTGTCCTCCTCCTCCTGAGGTGGTCCTGCAATCCCCACTGGCAATACCTGTCCCTTCATAATGGCTAAGTTGTGTAGCATGCAGCACACCATAATGAACTAATGAGCTTGGAGACCTATTGAGGGGAGTAGTGAAGGCTGCCTCGAGTGGTCCAGGCATCGGAAGCACAGCTTCAGCACACCAATTGTCTGTTCAATGATGTTGCGGGTGGCTCCATGGCTGTCATTATAGCATTGCTTGACTTCTGTGGCAGATTTCCGGAGGGGGGTGATTGAGCCAGGTGACCAGGCCGTATCCTTTGTCCCCGATCAGCCAGCTCTGTCCTTGTCTTTGTTCTCATGCAAGATGAAAGCATCATGTGTGCTCCCTGGATAGCGGGTATTTACTGTGAGGATGCACTGAGTGTGGTCGCAGACCAGCTGAATGTTTAGGAATGGTATCCCTTTCGGTTTTGGAAAAGGGATATAGATAGATTAAGTAAGTGGGCAAAAATTTGGCAGATGGAATATAATGTGGGAAAAGGTGAGGTTATCCACTTTGGTAGGAAGAATAGAAAAGCAAAATATTATTTAAATGGAGAGAGACTACAGAATGCTGCAGTACAGAGGGATCTGGCAGTCCTCGTATATGAAACACAAAATGTTAGTGTAGCAATATGCAGACTATGGCAACATAAGATGGGAAGACCCAAGAGTAAAGTTAAGGTGCCTTGAACATAGAAATGAGTTACCAATTGAAATTGAAGTTTAGTCAACCCTTCCTTAGCATAGCCAGTAACAAGTATAAACTAATCATGGAAAATAAAGTTATGAATAAACTAATTATCAGGGCAGACGAATGTGGAATCAAAGAAGATGGGGGACAGATTATAGAATAGTATAAACCAGGAGGGAAACCCCACCTAGGCAGCGAGAACCTAGGAACCACTCTCGAGAGAAGCCGGAACTTAAGTTAGGAGCTTAAAGCAGGACACCAGTGGCGGAGACTGATCACCTCTGTTAACGGGTAATACGAGCACAAGTAGTGAGGCTTATGTGCTATTTTATACATTGTTTGTACTTTAATTCTACTTTGGGAAATAAAGTTTATTTGGCTTAAACGTAACATTTGTCGACGACTTTCTTTCAATACTCGAAGTCCCACCAAATTGTTGCGACTGTAGTGATTAAATACACCGAATAAACTGTCTACAAAACTACAGTAAGTTTTGGGCAACATTAGCATGCAGGTACAGCAAGTAATCAGGAAGGCAAATGGAATGTTGGCCTTTATTGCAAGGGGGATGAAGTATAAAAGTCATGAAGTCTTGTTACAACTGTGCACAGCATTGGTGAGACCACACCTGGAGAACTGTGTGCAGTTTTGGTCTCCTTATTTAGGAGGGATATACTTGCATTGGAGGCAATTCAGAGAAGATTCATTAGGTTGATTTCTGGGATGAAGGGTTTGCCTTATGAAGAAAGGTTGAGCAGGTTGGGCCTGTAACTCATTGGAGCTTAGAAGAATGAGAGGTGATCTTATTGAAAAGTAAATGATTCTGAGGGGGCTTGACAGGGTAGATGCTGAGAGGATATTTCCCCTCGTAGGGGAATCTAGAACTAGGGGGCATAGTTTCAGAATAAGGGATCATCCATTTAAAACGGAGATGAGGAGGAATTTCTTCTCTCAGAGGGTCGTGATTCTTTGGAATTCTCTACCTCAGAGAATTGTAGAAGCTGAGTCATTGAATATATCCAAGACTAAGATTGACAGATTCTTAAACTATAGGAGAGTCAAGGGTTATGGGGAACAGGCAAGAAAGTGGAGTTGAGGCCAAGATCAGATCGGCCATGATCTTATTGAACGGCGGAGCAAACCTGAGGGGCCATATAGCCTACGTCTGCTCCTATTTTTTATGTTCATATGTTTTATGTTCTTATGGAGGTCAATCATCTCAACCCCAGGACATTGCTGCAGGAGTTCCTCAGGATAGTGTACTAGACCTCACCGTCTTCAACTGCTTCATCAATGACCTTGTTGTTATATATGTAAACTTGTATATACATTGTACAGCCACCAGAGGGCTCATCCCCTGGAGTCCCAAGGGATCCCACAATCCCTTGGGAGCACAGGTACTTAAGGAGGCCTCCACATGCTGGAGAGGCACACTGCATCACCGATTTCTCCACTATCAACATCCTGGGGGTCACCATTGGCTATAAACTTAACTGGACCAGCTACATAAATACTGTGGCAACAAGAAAAGGTCAGAGGCTGGGTATTCTGTGGCGATTGCCTTATCTCCTGACTTCCCAAAGCCTTTCCACCATCTACAAGGCACAAGTCAGGAGTGTGATGGAATACTCTCCATTTGCCTGGATGAGTGCAGTTCCAACAACACTCAAGAAGCTTGACGCCATCCAGGACAAAGCAGCCCGCTTGATTGGCACCCCATCCACCACCTTAAACATTCACTCCCTCCACCACCGGTGCACCGTGGCTGCAGTGTGTACTATCTACACGATGCACTGCAGCAACTTGCCAAGGCTTCTTTGGCAGCACCTCCCAAACTGGAGACTTCTACCACCTAAAAGGACATGGGCAACAGGTGCATAAGAACACCATCACCTGCAAGATCCCCTCCAAGTTACACACCATCCTGACTTGGAAATATATTGCCGTCCCTTCATCGTTGCTGGGTCAAAGTCCTGGAACTCCCTCCCTAACAGCACTGTGGGAGTAACTTCACCACACAGACTGCAGTGGTTCAAGGTGGCGGCTCATCACCATGAGGGAATTAGGGTTGGGGAATAAATGCTGGCCTTGCCAGTGACATCCATATCCTACGAACTAAGAAAAAAAATTACACCTGTAAAGTCCGGTTTTGCAGCAATTACTGTAAGTGCTCCATTTCCACCAATATATATGAGCTACGCACAGATTAATATTATTATACACACTATTCAGCAATGATTTTTTTGTGACTTGTTATTTAATAAGCCTGTTCATGTTATTGCATTACAAAATTTGACAATTTGATGCTGAAATAGTATTCGCAGCAAGATAACACCTTCATATAATTAGGGCCAAATCTGTTCTCATGACTCATTTGTATACTCGAGTCATTGACATTTAGAAAAAAGCAACATAAGGATATGGAATTTGAGACTATCATAGCTCTAAGAAGGAATTATAGTAAAGTAACACAATAATCTGGGAGTACCCACTGCTATTCTATTTACATTCATACCTCCATAACCTTACATCTAGGAAAGAAAGTAAACTTGTGAAAAGTAAACTTGTGAGTTTCTGTTCCAGCAGTAATTTGATAAGGATTACATTACAGGTTTCTTTTCAAAATTAATGTCAAAAAAGAATGTTGATATGATCAAATGCCTGTGATAATGCCAAATACTGTGAAAGGCTTGAAAGCCATATAGGAAATAGAGGCGCACCTAGAAAAAGCAAAATGAATGTTAAAGGAGCAATACAATTCAACTAAAATGGCTCTTCCAGCTTGCTAATAATCAGTTCAAATGCAGTTTTATAAATTATATTACATATCACCTCTGCTCAATCAAATGCAGTAACATTGCAGGTATCATTATGTAAGTCTCAGATCATAAAGCTCTGCATTGAATCTACATTGTTAAATAGAGAACACATTGTCCTTTGTATAAACCTGTGAAGTAGCATAAGAATAACACAGGGAAATGGTCACTGAGATGCTGGAAAAAGTTTGGAAAGATGAAAACAATCGAAAGATTGAAGGGCTTAAAGATTTAAGAGGGAAGAGTAAGAGATCTGGAAAAACCAAGTAGGCTGTAGAGTCTGAGAGTAAGGACTGCAACAAAGGCTGTGAAAGTGAGAAATAACAGTAGGGAGGATAAGAAATTTGTTTTTGTAGAGATCAAAATGATTTGTCGAGAGCTCGTAGTTTATAAACCACTTGAAATAGTTGTTAGCGAGTGTGCTTTCTTTGTTGAGAAACATCCCTTGGCTTTCTCATCCAGTAACCTGTAGATCTGCTCAAATAATATCTCATAGACATAGTGCAATTTATGGAGTCTCAAGACTAAGCTTTCTCAAGGTTATGCTCTCAACAGGGAAAAAACCTCCTCCAACAAACATCAATTATATAGTTACAAGTATGGTATGCTACAATTAATCTAAACACAATGGGCAGTATTATAATACTGACTTTTATTCATATTCCTGGTCATTTAACTGAGTAAAACACAGGTGATAAATATTTGTAATTTTAACATTCAGTTCTGCAAAAAGCATCAGAATGTTTTGGGAATCTGACAAATGGAAATGCTGTTTGAACATATATATGATACATTTGGCTAACACTTGTGCAGATTTATTTAACATATCATTAATCCCGGTTGCATTGATGCTTTCCATGGCACTGAAGTGGTGTAGAGCTGATTTAGCAAGAAAACATTAAACAACTGGGATTACAGAACAATCAAAGAAACAGTTAAAATAATTAGCGTGACATCGATAAGAACAAATGCACGCATTCACTTCCATATTCTTTGTAGTACAGAGGATTACTTTGGAGGGTAAGAATAACTTAAAGCAATCATTCATCATAAATCCTTTTTGCATTTTTTCCTACTTAAATCTTTCAGTTAGTATGAATAACTTGTTGAAACTAGCACTTTGCGACATCACCTGACCAGCAAAATACATATAATTAACCTTGATTGACCACTGAAGGGCAAGAGTTCATATCACACTACATCAAACATGTAATATTTACAGAAATTCAAGACACCATGACTGCTTGTCAAGTATTTAACAACTTATAAATGTCTCAGAACACTTTACAAGGGAGAGAAATTGATATTGAGCAGGAACTGAAGAAATTAAGGGAGAGACTAAAAGCAGTCAAAGGGTTTTAGAAGGCTTTTGAAGAGAAAGAGGCAGTAAAGTGGTTGTTGAAGGGAATTCAAGAGGGTTAGGGCAGAGCACCTGCAAATAGAAGGTGCTGGAATAAACAATAATATTATAAGGTTTCAACTGGTAGAATCAAAGGTACTGAAAATCTACAATTAATTCCAGATTTCAGAATAACAGAAGATTTGGAACAGGTTAATTGGTTAACCCCTGGATGAATTAGGTGGTGCTGAAACCAATGTAGAATATAAATGGAGAGTCTCTTAAGAACAAAATAAAACAGGTGGAAGACAAATATGTGTCTAAAGTCAAAAGTAAGGAGTGTAATCAGGAAAGGCCAACGTGGTTGACTGGTCATGTACAAACACAAATAAGATGTAAACAAAAATGTTTCGACAAACTAATGTCATATAATACTCAACAAAGCTAGATATAAGGATACAAAGAACTTATAGTAAAGTAATACAGCAAAAGATAACTGAGATCTGCCAGCTAAATGGGAAATGGAAAAGAAGATCGTAAACAATTGTGGTAGTAATGGGAAAAGCTTTTTCAGCTAGTGAAGAGTCAGAACTATCAAAGACTGTATTGGGACATTGACGGATGCTCAAGGACATGCTACAAAGGACTTGAGCGATATAGCAAAAATATTAAATGAGCAGTTTGCATCGGTCTTTATTCTTGAAGATGATGCTCAACTATCAGAATTTTATTATGCTGTTTACAGTAAAACTGCTAATATTAAAATAGATGAACATATTGGGCTGGAAAATGGACTTTTGGTGATAGCGTTATTTTTTCGGCATTTTTTGCCAAAAATACTGCTTTTTTTAAAGGCATAAATTTGACAAAAAAATGCGCCCGACAATAAAAATTGGTGTTGCATGAGGATTTGCGGTGGAACCTGCAGTCCTGGTCAACTTTAGTCCGAGGCCGATTACCACTAAAAAGACGTGGGGGGGAAACACACAAAAAAAATTGCAAAAAACAAAAATTTTAAAAAATCACAAACCAATTACCAAGACACTTATCTAGCGAATCGCTGAAAAATAATTAAAAAATAAAAACTTGAACTTACCTTTTTTGCAGGTCTTCATACTTACCACTGTTTCTGGGGATGTAACGCAGGCTTTACTCGGGCGTTTTTTTTCACGCAAAATACAAGTGTGCCGAACGGCCAATTTAAAACACTATCACTTTTTTTCGTTTTGCATGATGGCGGTATGCTTTTCAGCGGTATTTCAAAACTGCCAGCGCACAACTTTGACTAACTTAGGTGGACACCTTTTTCCATCAAAAAAGCCGAAATATCGCCGAAAAAACGGGCACAAGGCTGGCCAATTTCTAGCCCAAATTGTTTTAGATAGAATTAGGAATCTACAGAAAGAATGTTAGGCTGTGGGTCAAAAGCCTGGTTAAAAGAGCTTTCAGGAGGCTTTTAAAAGCAAAGAAGAAAGTGGAGGGATTTGGGAAGGTAGCTCCAAAGGGCAGAGTCAAATTTAGAAAACAGTGCAAAAGACACAGTCCAACTGGACATACACTCTATGGTGAGGATTTAAACCAGCGAAATTGACAGCACATCGGGAAGGCAGCACCAACCCACTGACTTCTGGTTTTCACTGCAGTGCGTTAGGCTGTGTGTGAGCAAGGTTGCCACTAACATATGTTAATCACTCAATTAGAGCGATATTGACAGGGATTTTTAGCTTTACCTTAGGGTCCACGGGTTTCCCAGATTTCTTGGAACTCGCCAGTGAAAGCTAGGTGAGTACACAGCAGCAATTGAGGGCTCAATACTGACAGCTGCTTTCTTACCTGCTTATGGGGAAGGGTTTGTTCACAGTACTTGTGCTGAGAGGTTACTTTACACACTTAGAGGTTTCATAAGAATATAAGAATTATGAGCAGGAGGAGGTCAAATAGCCCTGTGAGCTGGCTCTGCCGTTCAATAAGATCACGGTTAATCTTTGAACTCAACTCCACTTTTCCACGCATTTTCCAGATTTCCCCTAGAGTCCAAAAAATCTATCTATCGCACCCTTGAATATACTCAACAATTTAGCATCCACAGCTCTTCGGGGTATAGAATTCCAAAGATTCACAACCCTCTGAGTGAAGAAATTCCTCCTTATCTCAATCTTAAATGGCCGACATCTTATCCTGAAACTATAACCCCAATGTTCTAGAGTCTCCAGCCAGGGGAAACAACCTCTCAGCATTTACCTTGTCAATCCACCTCAGAATCTTACATTTCAATGAGATCACCTCTCATTCTTCCAGAGTATATAGGCCCAATCTACTCAATCTCTCCTCATAATAAAACCCTCTCATTCCAGGAATCAATCTAGTGAACCTTTGTTGCACCACATCTAAGGCAAGTATAGAAACAGAGAAAATAGGTGCAGGAGTAGGCCGTTCGGCCCTTCAAGCCTGCACCACCATTCAGTAAGGTCATGGCTGATCATCACCTCAGTACCCATTTCCTGCTTTCTCTCCATACCCCTTGATCCCTTAAGCTGTAAGGGCCATATCTAACTCCCTCTTGAATATATCCAACAAACTGGCATCAACAACTCTCAGCGGTAGAGAATTCCACAGGTTAACAACTCTCTGAGTGAAGAAGTGTTTCCTCATCTCGGTCCTAAATGGCCTACCCCTTATCCTTAGACTGTGGCTTCTGGTTCTGGACATCCCCAACATCGGGATCATTCTTCCTGCATCTAACTTGTCCAGTCCCATCAGTATTTTATATGTTTCTATGAGATCCCTTCTCATCCTTCTAAACTCCAGTGAATACAGGCCCAGTCGATCCAGTCTCTCCTCATATGTCAGTCCTGCCATCCCGGGAATTAGTCTGGTGAACCTTCGCTGCACTCCCTCAATAGCAAGAACATCCTTCCTCAGATTAGGAAACCAAAACATTAAACAATATGCCAGGTGAGGCCTTACCAAGGCCCTGTACAACTGTAGTAAGACCTCCCTGCTCCTATACTCAAATCCCCTAGCTATGAAGGCCAACATGCCGTTTGCCTTCTTCACCGCCAGCTGTACCTGCATGCCAGCTTTCAATGACTGATGTACCATGACACCCAGGTCTCATTGCACCTCCCCTTTTCCTAATCTGCCACCATTCAGATAATATTCTGCCTTCGTGTTTTTGTCACCAAAGTGGATAACCTCACATTTATCCACATTATACTGCATCTGCCATGCATTTGCCCACTCACCTAACCTGTCCAAGTCACCCTGCAGCCTTTTGGCATCTTCCTTGCAGCTCACACCGCCACCCAGCTTAGTTTCATCTGCAAACTTGGAGATATTACTACTCAATTCCTTCATCTAAATCATTGACGTATATTGTAAATAGCTGGGGTCCCAGCACAGAGCCCTGCGGCACCCCACTAGTCACTGCCTGCCATTCTGAAAAGGACCCGTTTATCCTGACTCTCTGCTTCCTGTCTGCCAACCAGTTCTCTATCCACGTCAATACATTACCCCCAATACCATGTGCTTTAATTTTGCATACCAATCTCTTGTGTGGGACCTTGTCAAAAGCCTTTTGAAAGTCCAAATACACCACATCCACTGGTTCTCCTCTGTCCACTCTCCTTGTTACATTCTCAAAAATTCTAAAAGCTTTGTCAAGCATGATTTCTGTTCTGTATCTGTGAACTCCCATGTTCTGCCACCAGGGAGCTCATCCCCTGAACACAATAACTGGCGACGAGAATACGAATCCAACGCAAAGATGCAGCAAACTGTGGGCATCCTGGAGAAGTTCTCGGAGGGTGAGGACTGGGAAGCCTATGTCAAACAGCTAGACCAGTATTTTGTAGCCAACGAGCTGGACGGAGAAGGAAGCGCTGCAAAAAGGAGATCGGTCCTCTTCATGGTCTGCGGGGCACCGACCTACAGCCTTATGAAGAATCTTCTGGCTCCGGTGAAACCCACAGATAAGTCGTATGAGGAGCTGTGTACACTGGTTCGGGAGCATCTTAATCCGAGGGAGAGCGTGCTGATGGCGAGATATCGGTTCTACACGTGCCAGCGATCTGAAAGTAAGGAAGTGGCGAGCTATGTCGCCGAGCTAAGGCAACTTTCAGGACAATGTGAGTTTGATGGCTATCTAGAACAAATGCTCAGAGACTTTCTTGCACTGGGCTTTGGCCATGAGACCATCCTACGAAAACTTTTGACTATAGAGACACCGATCCTCAGTAAGGCCATTGCAATAGCACAGGTGTTTATGTCCACCAGTGAGAACACCAAACAAATCTCTCAGCACACAAGTGCTAGCAATTTTCATAAGTTAACTGGAACTGTGTTTGCGAGCAGAAATGTACAGGGCAGAACCCACGAGTCTGCAACTGCCAGCAGGCCTCAGATGACCCAGATGACTCAGAGTCCCCAACAAAGAATGAATGCAAGGCAATTCACACCTTGTTGGCATTGTGGAGGCTTCCATTCAGCCTATTCATGCCACTTCAAAGGGTATGTTTGCAAGAGCTGTGAAACAATGGGGCACCTCCAATGAGCTTGCAGACGAGCTGCAAGCTCTGCAAAATCTGCTAACCACCACGTGGCAGAGGAAGATCAGTCCATGGTGGATCAAAGCAATTTCGAGCCTCAGAGAGAGGAGGCAGATGCTGAAGTACATGGGGTGCGAAATATCCACCTATAATGCTAAGGGTAAAATTGAATGGCTTACCCGTAGCCATGGAACTGGACACTGGCGCTAGCCAATCCATCATGAGTAAAAAGATGTTTGAGAGACTGTGGTACAACAAGGCACTCAGACCAGCCCTGAGCCCCATCCACACAAAACTTAGAATGTACACCAAAGAGCTCATCACTGTCCTGGGCAGCGCCATGGTCAAGGTCACCTACGAGGGCACGGTGCACAAATTGCCACTCTGGATTGTCCCGGGTGTTGGCCCCACACTGCTTGGAAGGAGCTGACTGGGCAAAATCCGCTGGAACTGGGATGACATCCGAGCGCTATCACACGTCGATGAGGCCTCATGTACCCAGGTTCTTAACAAATTTCCTTCCCTTTTTAAGCCAGGCATTGGAAACTTTTCCGGGGCGAAGGTGCGGATCCACTTGGTCCCAGAGGCACGACCCATTCACCACAAGGTGCAAGCGGTACCTCACATGATGAGGGAGAGAGTGGAAATCGAGCTGGACAGGCTGCAACGTGAGGGCATCATCTCCCCAGTGGAATTCAGCGAGTGGGCCAGCCCGATTGTTCCAGTACTCAAAAGTGATGGCGCGGTCAGGATTTGCGGCGATTATAAAGTAACTATTAATCGTTTCTCGCTACAGGACCAATACCCGCTACCTAAGGCAGATGACCTATTTGCAATGCTGACAGGAGGCAAGACGTTCACCAAGCTCAACCCGACTTCGGCCTACATGACGCAGGAACTGGAGGAGTCATCGAAGGGCCTCACCTGCAGCAACACGCACAAGGGACTGTTCATCTACAACAGATGCCCCTTTGGAATTCGGTCGGCTGCAGCAAGCTTCCAGAGAAACATGGCGAGCCTACTCAAGTCGGTACCACACACTGTAGTCTTTCAGGACGACATATTGGTCATGGGTCGGGACACCGCCGAGCACCTACAAAACCTGGAGGAGGTCCTCCAGCTGACTGGATCGCGTAGGGCTGTGGCTGAAGAGGTCAAAATGCGTCTTCATAGCAACAGAAGTGGAGTTTTTGGGGAGAAAGGTCACGGCGGATGGCATTCGGCCCACAGACGCCAAGACAGAGGCTATCAGGATTGCGCCCAGGCCACAGAACGTCACGGAGCTGCGGTCGTTCCTTGGTAACTTCCTACCCGGGTTAAGCACCCTTTTAGAGCCCCTACATGTGTTATTGCATAAAGGTGAGAAATGGGTATGGGAAAAAAAACAAATAATTGCTTTTGAGAAAGCCAGAAACATTTTATGCTCCAACAAGCTGCTTGTATAACCCGTGTAAAAGACTTGTGCTAGCATGTGACGTGTCAACGTAGAGTCAGGTGTGCATTACAACAAGTTAACGTCGCGGGAAGTTGCAACCTGTCGCCTATGCTTCCAGGAGCTTGTCTGAGGCCAAGAGAGCCTACAGCATGATTGAGAAAGAGGCATTAGCGTGTGTGTTCGGGGTAAAGAAAATGCATCAGTACCTGTTTGGCCTCAAATTTGAGCTGGAAACCGATCACAAGCCCCTCACGTCCCTATTCGCTGAAAACAAGGGGATAAATACTAATGCCTCAGCCCGCATACAAAGGTGGGCACTCTCGCTATCAGCGTATAACTATACCATCCGCCACAGGCCAGGCACAGAGAATTGTGCAGATGCTCTCAGTCGGCTACCATTGCCCACCACGAGGGTGGAAATGGCACAGCCCGCAAACTTGTTGATGGTGGCGCAGCCCGCAGACTTGTTGATGGTCATGGAAGCGTTTGAAAATGATAAATCACCTGTCACGGCCCGCCAGATTAGGACTTGGACCAGCCAAGATCCTCTGCTGTCCCTAGTAAAAAACTGTGTACTGCATGGGAGCTGGGCCAGCATCCCCGTTGAAATGCAACAGCCAAACAAGCCGTTCCAGCGGCGAAAGGACGATCTGTCCATTCAGGCAGACTGCATGTTGTGAGGTAATCGCATAGTGCTACCAAAAAAGGGCAGGGAGACGTTCATCTCGGATCTCCACAGCACACACCCGGGTATAGTAATGATGAATGCGATGGCCAGATCCCACGTGTGGTGGCCCAGTATCGACTCTGGCTTAAGAGTCCTGTGTACGGCAATGCAGCGTATGTGCTCAGTTGAGCAACACGCCCAGAGAGGCACCACTAAGTTTGTGGTCCTGGCCCTCCAGACCATGGTCGAGGATCCATGTCGACTATGCGGACCCATTTCTCGGTAAAATGTTCCTGGTGATGCTGGATGCTTTTTCAAAATGGATTGAATGTTAAATAATGTCGTGAAGCACCACCACCGCCACCATTGAAAGCCTGAGGGCCATGTTTGCCACCCACGGCCTGCCTGACATACTGGTCAGTGACAACGGGCCATGTTTCACCAGTGCCGAATTTAAAGAATGCATGACCCGCAACGATATCAAACATGTCACCTCGGCCCCGTTTAAACCAGCCTCCAATGGGCAGGCAGAGCGGGCAGTACAAACCATCAAATAGAGCCTTAAACGCGTCACAGAAGGCTCACTCCAAACCCGCCTGTCCCGAGTACTGCTCAGCTACCGCACGAGACCCCACTCGCTCACAGGGATGCCCCCGGCTCAGCTACTCATGAAAAGGACACTTAAAACCAGACTCTCGCTGGTTCACCCCAACCTGCATGATCAGGTAGAGAGCAGGCAGCAGCAACAAAATATAAATGATGGTCGCGCCACTGTGTCACGGGAAATTGATGTGAATGACCGTGTATGTGCTAAACTATGGACATGGTCCCAAATGAATCACGGGCACGATGATAGCTACAGAACAGAATAGGGTGTTTGTAATCAAACTAGACAATGGACAAATTTGCAGAAAGCACCTGGACCAAACGAGGCTGCGATTCACAGACTGCCCTGAACAACCCACAGCAGACACCACCTTTTTCGAGCCCACAACACACACCCAAAGGATCAACGACACCACGCCGGACCAGGAAATCGAACCCATCACGCCCAACAGCCCAGCAAGGCCAAGCTCACCTAGCAGCCCTGCAGGGCCAACAACACACCAGCCCAGCAAGGGCACAGCCAACACACCAGAACAGACATTTGTACCGAGGCGGCCCACCAGGGAAAGAAAGGCTCCCGACCGCTTCACCTTGTAAATAGTTTTCACTTTGACTTTGGGGGGGGTGGGGGGGCGGGGGAGTGATGCTGTGTATCTATCTGTAAAGCATGCACTCCCATGTTCTGCCACCAGGGAGCTCATCCCCTGAAGTCCCAAGGGATCCCAGCATCCCTTGGGAGCACTGTATATAAGCCGGCCCCTAAGGCCTGTTCCTCACTCTGGAGTGTCTTATTAAAGACTGAGGTCACTGTTACTTTAACCTCCCTGTGTGCAGCCTCATCTGTGTTAGGAACACAATAATTTCCCTTTCATAAATCCATGCTGACTTGGACCAATCCTGTCACTGCTTTCCAAATGCGCTGCTATTTCATCTTTAATAATTCATTCCAACATTTTCCCCACCACTGATGTCAGGCTAACCGGTCTATAATATATCCTTCATTCGATAAGGAGATGAAAGCTGTGCACAGTACTCCAAGTGTGGTCTCACCGAGACCCTGTACAATTATCACAAAACTTCCTTACTCTTGTACTCCAACCCCCTTGCAATAAAGTCCAACATGCCATTTGCCTTCCTAATTGCTTGCTGTACCTGCATGCTAACTCTGTGTTTCCTGTACAAGGTTATCTAAACCTCTTGGAACGCCAATATTTAATAGTTTCTCACCATTTAAAAAATATTCTTCCTACCAAAGCAAATAATCTCACATTTCCCCACATTATGCTCCATCTGCCACCTTATTGCCCACTCACTTAACCTGTCTACATGCCTTTGCAGGCTCTTTGTGTCCTCCTCACAACTTACTTTCCCAGCTAGCTTTGTATCATCAGTAAACTTGGATACATTACACTCGGTCCCTTCATGTAAAGATAGAAAAAGACTTGCATTTATATAGCACTTTTCACGACTACCGGACATCACAAAGCGCTTTACAGCTAATGAAGTACAGGTTGAACCTTCCTTATCCGGCACCCTCGGGATCTGACCTGTGCCAGATAAGGAATTTTGCTGGACGAGGAGAGGTCATGTGTTCTACCGTCTTTTGCAATAGCCAGCCCCCAGCCCCAGTCAGCCAGCCCCGATACAGATATCCCCCGACCCCACGATCCACCGTCGCCCCAAATCCCTCCCCACATCATCTCCAAGACTCATTGAAAGTAATGAAGAAGTCCTTTCTTTTTGTTTGGCAGAGTGCCGAGGGCAGCGGGGAGGGGAGGAGCGGCCAGCCCGAGGACATGGCCCGGCCCTGGAGGGAGTGCCGATGGCAGCAGAGAGAAGGAGCAGCCAGCCCGAGGACATGGCCCACCCCTGGAGGGAGTGCCGATGGCAGCAGAGAGAAGGAGCAGCCAGCCCGAGGACATGGCCCGCCCCTGGAGGGAGTGCCGATGGCAGCAGAGAGAAGGAGCGGCCAGCCCGAGGACGTGGCCCGCCCCTGGAGGGAGTGCCGATGGCAGCAGAGAGAAGGAGCGGCCAGCCCGAGGACATGGCCCGCCCCTGGAGGAAGTGCCGAGGGCAGCGGGGAGGGGAGGAGTGGCCAGCCCGAGGACATGGCCCACCCCTGGAGGGAGTGCCGATGGCAGCAGAGAGAAGGAGCGGCCAACCCGAGGACATGGCCCGCCCCTGGAAGGAGTGCCGAGGGCAGCGGGGAGGGGAGGAGTGGCCACCCGGCGGCCGGGAATGGTGCCGGACGAGGGGTGGTGCTGGATGAGAGAGTCCCGGATAAGAGAGGTTCAACCTGTACTTTTGAAGTGTAGTCACTGTTATAATGTAGGAAACATGACAACTAATTTGCACACAGCAAGCTCCCACAAACAGCAATGTGATAATAACCAGATAATCTGTTTTAGTTATGTTGATTGAGGGATAACTCCCCTGCTCTTCTTCAAAATAGTGCCATGGGATCTTTTACTTCCATCTGAGAGGGCAGACGGGGCCTCGGTTTAACGTCATATCCGAAAGACGGCACCTCCAACAGTGCAGCACTCCCTCAGCACTGCCCTGGAGTGTCAGCCTAGATTTTTGTGCTCAAGTTCCTAGAATGGGATTTGAACCCACAACTTTCTGACTCAGAGGTGAGAGTGCTACTCACTGAGCCAAAGCTGACTTATCTAAGACCTGCTGCCAGCTGGACCTGATGGCCATGCTTTACCAGTGGCTGTCAAAATCACCACCGCCTTCAACTATTTTGCCTCTGGATCCTCCCAGTGCTCTGCTGGAGACATTTGCAGGATCTCAATCTCGCAGTAGGCACAAAAATGCATAAGACAAGTGACTGATGCCTTGTTTTCCAGGCTACCAATTATGTCAACTTTGCTTGTGAAGACATCAGTCAGAATGAGCTGGTGTTTGAGCTTGTGGCTCTGGCTGGCTTCCCACAGATGCAGGGCGTCAACGACTGCAAACATGTTGCAATTAAGGCACCCTTAGATCACACCGGAGAGTTTGTCAACTGCAAGGGCTTCCACTCCATCAACGTGCAGCTGGTGTGCAACCACAAAAAGATCTTTATGCAGGTGTGCGCAAGATGTTTTCATCCTGCAGCAGTCCACCTACTCATAAGTCTTCACACCTGGAAGCAGAGTTACCAGCTGGCTCCTCGGATACAAGGGATAGCAACTTAAAACATGGCTGATGACACTTTTCAGAAACCTAAGGAATGAGGCCCAGAATGCTACAATGAATGCGATATGACCTCCAGATGTGTCACCAAACAACCAATTGGCATGCGGAAGATGCGCCTAGACAGATCTGAAGGCCCCTTCAGTACGCACCAGCTTGGGTCTTCAGAATGGTTGTGGTGTACTGTGCTGTGCTCTGCACAACATTGCCCAGCAGCAAGGTGTGTGCCTGCAGGAGGACCAAGGCACAGAGCACAGAGCCTAATCAGAAGATTCAGAGGAGGATGAGGATGAGGACGAGGACGAGGAGGAGGATGAGGAGACTGAAGGTGATGAGGGCACTCATTGCTGCCCGAGGTACCAACCAGCAACCAAGAGTGGGCAACACGGGAAAGAGGTGCAAAATACTAATATTCATATGCAACAAATGAGACTTAACAGTACAAAATGTGAGACACATCCATTGCATACCCTTGTGCAACTATAAATCTTCACAAATAGAAAAATAGAAAATGGTGGAAATACTCAGCAGGTCAGGCAATTTCTGTGGAGAGAGAAACAAAGTTAATGTTTCAGGTCAATGTCCTTTCATCAGAACTGGAAAAATTTAAAGATGCAACAGGTTTTAAGCTAGTGCAGAGGCAGGGAAAGGGGGAAGGGAAGAAAGAACAAAAGGGAAGGTGTGTGGAAGGCGGGAGAGATTAAATGACAAAAGAGATGATGGTGCAAAGCAAAAGTAAGATGATAAAGGGACAAGTAAAGAAACAAAATTTGGGTCGAGAGGAGGTGTAAATGGCAATAGCAATAATGGTTCTGATGATCATAACCACGACTCCCATTTTTTCAGAGAGCAGCTGCTGGTAATGATTCTGCTATTGCCATTTGAGAAGTGGAGGCGCTTTGAGCGGTGTCCCCACTTCCATGTCTCCTTTCACCATCATTCCTCTCATTGCCCAGCATGATGTCTCGCACTTCACAAGTACTGACAGGCATTTCAAGCATGCTGTGCATGATTGCAGAGAGATTGGAGGAGTCCACCTCAAGCATGAGTGGCATGCTGTTGCAGGCCATTGTGATTATGTCTTCTTCCATGGATAGAGTGGCCAACTGCATAGAGCATCAAACACAGCAATCACATGAGTGCATGTAGGCCTTCATGCTAACACTGTGCACTTCCATGCTAACACTGTGCTGTAGAACACTTTGCTGTGCTAAAAGGCCAAGGTATCGTTCATCCTATTTAAGGAGGTATCCAGAATGTGCAAGCCCTTATTGAAGTGATAGATGGGGATGTGAGGAAGTGCACAGACAGAGAGGAATGGGTACTCCTGCAAGGTAATTTGGTGTGAGGAGTGATGTGCTGGATTAGGCTTGAAAGGGCAGAGTGATGGGGTTGCAATGTTACGCATATCAGGATATAAGTGAATGTGCCATTGCTCTCACCTTTCCTGTCCTACTTAGGACATTGAACTGCTTCCTGCATTGGATCCAAGAGCACCTGCTGCTGACCTCTTGTGCCACCTCCAACCATGTCTTTTTGGTGTCCTCAGCTGGCTTCTTCCTCCTGTTGCTAGGGAACAGTATCTCCCTCCGGGTCCTCACAGCCCCCAGCAGCACATCCAGGTATGTGTTGGTGAAGCGGACGCAGCCTTTGCCTACCTGCCTTCCATTGCAAGACTTCTTTCTCTCTCCTTCCCAGCTCCAACTGCTTCAACTTGCATGTTTGAGTGCCCCTTTAAATACTGGCGCTGTGATCGCATCGTGCGGGTCATCATCACGCCCACTGACACTAATTGGACTGGAAACCCGGAAATCAGATGTCAATAAAGTGGCTGTGTTAAAAAGCCACTGACAGACAAGCTGCACATATTTCCAGGTTTCCCACATGCTATTGGCCCACCCCCCCAACACCACCCCCATCCCCACACCACCCCCCCAACAACACCCTATCCAGCTCTCAACACGTCTGCACATTAAAATCTAGCCCATTGTTACCGAATGGTGATTGGTGGTGGCACCTTCATCTCCTGTGAAACCTGAAAAAGAAACTCAAAAATTCGACTGGCCACATAAATTAGCAGAATGATTGATATTCAAATGTCTGATTCACCAAACCTACTGCCGATGACAGACTGGAGATTTTGTCCTATACTTTGGCAATAAAAGATGCAATGTATAAAGAACCTTTATCTATAGAAAATGGAAGTGGCACAATGGCACAGGTTCTAGAGCTTTGCACAATATATCTATCTGCAACAGCATATTGACATTTTCATGTATGCACTCAGCAGACAACTTCCCCAGAACTGATCAAGCTAGACTATCTTCTTATGCTATGTGAAGGTGAAGGGTGTGGAATAAATTACATTTTTTTCTTATTGCCAAATGCAAACACCTACCTCAAAATTGACAGGCAGGTTTCGCTTCAAAGCAATCTCAAACACCAAGCTGATTTCAGACTTGTTGATATCTGTATCCTCTGCTCCTTCATTTGAAATTTCTTCACTCTTTGAAGTACAAGAGAAGGAATTTTATCTTAGTTATATAATGGCTGTGGTCTCTAGCGCACTGTGATGACACCAATGTAATGCTATTTTCTTAAAGGATCATGGGAGTGCAAAGTCTGCTCGTGGGAATGTTTGGTAATGCAATGCAATGTTTCACACTACTGCCACCACTGACATCCAGATAAAGTCTGGTTATTAAAAAAATCAATTAAAGTAAAAAAACATACACTCCAACACAAATATCCAAGTTATTAATATATGGAAAAATAACTGAGAATGCTATAGAAATTATAATAAAATCGGGCCTTATCCATCTATCTAAAGCACATGGCTCAAGGTAGCTGCCTATGCATCAGCAATTGTCGGATTTGATTTCCGAATCTAGGCTGACACTCCAGTGCAGTACTGAGGGTGTGCAATATTGTTAGCGGTGTCATCATTTGGATAAGATGTTAAATTAAATCTGAATGTCTGTTCCAATGTAAATCATCCCATGGCACTATTTAAAGAGGAACAGGGCGTTCTCCGGTTATCCTGGCCAACATTCCCCTCTTAATTAATACAACCAAAAAGCCCGATATAAACTGGTCATTTGTCTCATGATTGCCATGTTTGTCTATATCCAACAGTCAAAAGTAATTCTGAAATATGTTGCTGCAATAAGACAGTACATAACTGCATGTCCTTTAAAAAAATATCACCATCTAGAATACTCTTTTTATTCCTGAGACTACCAAATCTACGCACTAGAACTAACTGCCAGCAACACAACTAAACTAAAGCCAGAGGTCCACAATGAACTGCAGCATCTGAAACTTGACATATAAATAGAAGGTAGGCCTGTCAATTTATTCACTGTTTCTCATTTTTAACAATTCTAAAATACTGCAGTCTACCTGGACTCATGCCTTTTTTGTTGCCCAGTAGCCTGCTTCCAGAATTTCTTCAATGGCATCCCTAGCTACCTGCTGAGAGGCGCTGGCCAGACTGGTCTGCCTCCTCCAATGTTCTCTTTACTCTTCAAGAAAACACTACTGCTTCAATTTGGCATCACCATGCTTAATACAATATAGATAACAAAGTGTAGGGGATCAAACCTATATTCTCCCACTCTGTGGCATGGAGTATCAGGACTCCAATACGCAGAACCATGATCCCAAACCAAATTAAAACTATAACAACTGAAATTAGTTAGCTATTGCATAACTAGAGAGCCATACAAATCCTAGTATAAAACATTGAATTAACTTGGGAGCCCGACTGGACATATCACCAACACTGTTACTTGTGTTGTGCAGGTGAGTCCAATCATGTGACAACAGTTGCACAATCCATTTAGTAAAGTCTATATAGATCACTGCATCTGCTGCTAACAAAATGATTTTTTTTTAAACTGAAAAATGTATTCTAAGCAAGTTTTCTCAACTTTATTACTTTTCAAATTCACAATCCAATCAGGCAATGAACAATTAAATGTTTATAGTGTAGGATGACCAGGCAGTTTTAGAAATAATCAATCAGGATTGTTGTTCATGATCATTATCCAGTGATTCCTGTTGGAAAGTGCATGAGTAGATGTTAAGTAAGAGGAAGATAAGTTTTGGCTTATCTCCACCCCCTCCCCATGTAATCAAATAGTCTGTGCTGACTTTCAATGTCTCGAATCATATATGAAAAATGGCTATGTGGGAGGGAGAAGGGGGTGCAGGGCTGCCGATACCTCTGGAATCGTTCTTCAGTAAAAGTTAGCGCCTTAAGAAGAGAAAATTGAAAGAAAAAAACACTTTAAAGAATACGGTGCAACATTATGTATACAAAGCCTTGGGCATGATTTTTCTCGGGGCTGGTTGTAACAGTAATTAGTTTTCTAATTTTTCTCTGGAGAGCTGAAGGCGAATATTAACATGGAAATTTTCCTAAGAGAACAGCAGGCAGTAATTTCCGCAGTAAGTTCTGGCAGTAAGTAAGCTCATTTCAGAAACATATAGCTTGAGTGGAGTGCTGGAGAGAAATAAAAAGGGGACAAGGGAATTCTGGTGGCATAAGAAGAACATAAGAACATAAGAAATAGGAGCAGGAGTATGCCATACGGCCCCTCGAGCCTGCTCCACCATTTAATACGATCATGGCTGATCCAATCATGGACTCAGCTCCACTTCCCTGCCCGCTCTCCATAACCTCTTATCCCCTTACATTTAAGAAACTGTCTATTTCTGTCAAATATATTCAATGTCCCAGCTTCCACAGCTCTCTGAGGCAGCGAATTCCACAGATTTACAACCCTCTGAGAGAAGAAATTTCTCATCTCAGTTTTAAATGGGCGGCCCGTTATTCTAAGATCATACCCTCTAGTTCTAGTCTCCCCCATCAGTGGAAACATCTCTGCATCCACCCTTGTCAAGCCCCCTCATAATCTTAAACGTTTCGATACGATCATTTCTCATTCTTCTGAATTTCAATGAGTAGAGGCCCAACGTACTCAACCTTTCCTCATAAGTCAACATCCTCATCTCCGAAATCAACCTTGTGAACCTTCTCTGAACTGCCTCCAAAGCAAGTATATCCTTTCGTAAATATGGAAACCAAAACTGCACGCAGTATTCCAGGTGTGGCCTCACCAATATCTTATATAGCTGTAGTAAGACTTCCCTGCTTTTATACTCCATCCCTTGCAATAAAGGCCAAGATACCATTCCTGATCACTTGCTGTACCTGCATACTATCCTTTTGTGTTTCATGCACAAGTACCCCCAGGTCCCACTGTACTGCAGCACTTTGCAATCTTTCTCCATTTAAATAATAACCTGCATGTCAGTCATACAACTGACCTGCTTACATCTGGGCTGAATGTTCCCCTAATGCTGGATTGAAAGATAGGAGAAAAATAAAAAGCGGGTAGTTGCCTACTTCTACTTCTGTTGGCAGTCAGGTAATAGTGAGACAGGAAAATCACATTCTGCAGTGTCGTTGTTGGAAGGCCCTTATCTGTGAGTATTGTATAATTCAGAATGTCGATAAAGAAATGATATACACAACCTACTTTTCTGTCATTGATTTTAACTTTGGAGAAGTTAACAAAATAAGTTTTAATTTTTACTCTTGACTTCACATAAGAAATAGGAGCAGGAGTAGGCTATTTGGCCCGTCGAGCCTGCTTTGTCATTCCGTAAGATCATGGCTGATTTGATCTTGGCCTCAACTCCACTTCCCTGCCCGCTCCCCATAACCCCTGACTCCCTTATCATTCAAAAATCTGTCTATCTCCACCTTAAATATATTCGATGACCCAGCCTCCACAGCTCTCTGGGGTAGAGAAGTCCAAAGATTCGTGAAGCTCTGAGAGATGAAATTTCTCCTCATTTCTGTTTTAAAAGGGCAACCCCTGATTCTGAAACTATGGGCTAGACTTTCCACTTTCAGGCTAAAGCTGAAAAAAATGGGCCTTGTTCCAGCGATGTGGGACCTATCGCCCATGCTGATCGCTGGCTCAAGGCCCATTTTTTTTTTTGCGATTTTCCACTCGGCCTTACCCCAGTGATGTTAAATGGGTGATGTGATTTCTCGGCGATCTCATGATCGCCCAAAGAAAACGGAAGTGAATGAAAAAAAAAGCTTCCCTAGCAACGCATTACTGCGCATGTGCAGGTTGATTTTTTTTTAGGTTGATGTTCTTTCCCGCGTTTTGGGAGGTCAGGGGTCATCACACATGCTCAAAAGCTCTGTGAGGGTCGGGGAGAGATAGAGAGAGAGAGATAGGAGAAAGCATTTTTCGTGGCAAACAATCTGTTAGCAGTAATCTTTAATGGAGGCATCAGGGGAAAGGTGTAGGGTCAAGCCTTTTAGTGAGGAGACCAATGAGGCCCTCGTGAATGTAGTCAGCACCAGGTGGGAGGATCTGACACGGGGTGGGCATGGGAAACCTCCACCCCGTGCATATCACAGGATTTGGGCAGAGATTGCCGACGTGGTCACGTCGGCATCCAATGAAGTCTGGACACTGGACCAGTGCCGCAAGCGTTGGAACAGCCTACTTGCAGTCGCGAGAGTAAGTTGAAATTTATATTTATGTATTGTTTAATGATGTAAATAGTAACTAGAATCTGCAATGTTATTTGGTTACATTTAAACATAGCTAAATTATGAATAAATTTATGCAACCCAGCATAAAGTTAAATGTTGTAGTGTGAAATATGCAACATAATGCTAATTTGTATTAGAACATTAAAATCTGTCAGTCTTAAATTGCCTGCTCCATTTGCTTATGCTGTGAAATGTTATCATATCATTTACAGAAGATCTCGATCAATAATCGGGAGCAGCGCAGGACGGGCGGGGGCTCTGCCATGTTGCACACTCTGACTGCCGACTTGGAGCTCGCGGTGGCCTTGGTGGGGCCAGAAAGCCGTTCGGTCACATCCCGTGTTGTGGCCGAACCCACCCTTGAGACATGTGAATAATGAGAAATGTGCATTGTTCAATGTGTGAATCATTAGTAAATACTGAAAATATCGTAGTTACGATGTAATGTTATGCAATTAAAATGTAATTTGATGTTCTGCAATTACAATGTAATGTTATGCAATTATAATATAATTTGATATATAATGGTGATGTACTATAGATGTTCGAATTAGGTCATGTTAAAGCTGTGATCACCTGTGCATATGGGGTAATGGAAAGCATTGCAATGTTTTGGCTTAGAGAAAAATTGTAATGCAATGAATTGAATAGTTAATCGTTGTTTATCAAATTAAAGGTCAAGTGGTCGTCGAGTCCTTGGAGTCGACTGTCACTGAACCGTCTCCTACATGGCAGGAGGCTGAGGAGGAGGAGGAGCCGGAGGAAGAAGAGTTTTTTTTTGTGGGAGGGGAACAACCTGCGGCCATCTCGGTTGAGATGGAAGAAGCACCGGGACCAAGCGGTGTGCAGGTGGCAACGCCAAGGCGCGTCATATTGCAAACGCCGACCCACGGAGGTCTGGTCAGTGTGGCGAGCAATCGCCTGCCTTGGACGGCCAGACAGAGAGCTTGATTTCTCTGTGCAGGGAGACGGTAGCGATTGGTCGCGACCTTATCCATGGGTTCGAGGGATTCTCTGTGAACTGGAGCCAGTTTCCAGCATCCTGCATCCTGGAACGGGTTCTCCCAGAATTTCTCCAACTAGTTGTCTGAGCAGTCACTGACTGCAAGGGAGACTTTAGAGGCTATTCGGCAGCAGGCAGCCACAACCAATGCCCTATTGGTTGTGGCTGCCTGCTTGCTTGATAGCTGCGAGACCCCTAGCACGCAAGCGAGTACTGAGGGCACAGTTCCTCCGGACTCGGAAGTAAAGCCTCAGGCTTCCGCTTCCTCTCCGTCACCTCCACCACGGCAGGAAGTCTTGACATCCCACTCTGCACAACGTCTTGGTGTCGGTCTGCGTAGGCCAAAACAGGCGGGTGGGGTGCGAACACGGGGTGGGACAGGATCTGGAGGGAAATGTGGCCGCAGGTAGGGAGGGTGGAGTCCTTTTCTATGTAGTTCACTTGCTGTTATCAATTTATTATACTCTTGTTATTATTATTGTTATTGTCACTAAATTGGCCAATTTTATTCAATAGTTAAATGTTCACTTGTTATCATTACTTAACTGTTCACTTTCCATTCTTTCTTAAATGGTCACTTGTTAGCATGACTGAAATGTTCACTTGTTGTCATGAATGAAATGGTCACTTGTTATCAATGGTCACTTGTTGTCATCACTAAAATGGTCACTTGTTATCATCACTTAATTGCTCACTTTTTAGCATGACTGAAATGGTCACTTGTTATCATTGCTTAAATGGCTACTTGTTCCTTAAAATGTATTTCTTCTTCTTTTAACGTTTTGGGAATTTTGAGGGAAGGGTGGGTTGGTGTGGGGGGTGGGGGGTTGGAGGGAGGGTGTTATTCATTAGTTGTTTAAAAAAAATTTTGGTTCTTAATAAAAAAAAATATTTTTCTACAACTTTTGTACCTTCTCTCTTAGCTACATAAATTTTACAATGTACAGTTTTTCATGCATATTTGTTTGTTTATTCAGTTTACCCACGCAAATGAAACTTTTGATTAACCATAAATGTAATTGAACATTTGAATATCCCCAATAATAATTCAAGCAAAGCGTTCATTAATGAGCTGCTGACGCAAAAGCTTAGTGGCCGTGTAACTGCCCCTGGCTCCTGGTCTTCGGGAAAGGTGTGATGGTACCGGTACTGGATCACCATGCTGATTAAGCTCCCCTGTGTCCTCGCCCACTTCCTCTCCCGCCTGTTCCTCCTCTTCAACTTCGCCGGCTGCCTCATCTCCTTCTGGAGGTGGACCTGCAGCATGATCTGGCATTATTTGTCCTCTCTTTATAGCTAGGTTATGCAGCATGCAACACACCACAATAAACTCTGCTACCTGATCAGGGTGGTACTGGAGGCTGCCTCTAGAATGATCCAGGCATCTGAAGCTCTGCTTTAGGACTCCAATTGTCTTTTCAACAATGTTGCGAGTCGCTATGTGACTTTCATTATACCGTCTCTGTGCTTCAGTGACAGGATTACGCAGAGGAGTCATGAGCCAACTGGCAAGGCCATATCCTTTATCCCCCAGCATCCAACCGTGACCTTCTGGCTGATTGACAAACAGGTCAGGGATAGCACTTTCACGTAAGATGTGCATATCATGGATGCTGCCAGGAAATGTAGCATTTACTGTCAGAATTGTTTAATTGTGGTCGACAACAAGCTGCACATTTAGTGAGTGGAACCCCTTTCTGTTACGAAACACCTCTGCGTTCTTTAAGGGTGCTTTTAGGGCAATGTGCGTGCAGTCTATTGCTCCCTGCACCTTGGGGAAGTCTGCTATTCTCGAGAAAGGGAAGTTTATGAAGTCCATCCTGCGAGCTTAAAGGGCTTCATTCACCTGTCGAATGCAGCAGTGTGTAGCGTGCTGAGAGATATGGCAGATGTCGCCAGCTGAAGCCTGAAAAGATCCCGATGCGTAGAAGGCTAGGGCAGCAGTAACCTTCACCTCAACGGAAAGTGCGGTTATGATGGTGCTGGAAGGCCGCAGATCATCCTTGACGAGTTGACATATCTCATCAATGACCTCCTTCCGGAATCGCAGCCTCCTAAGACAAGCATTTTCAGACAAGTTCAGGTAAGATTGCTTCTCCAAGTACCTTCGTTGGCTGTACGGTCGCCTCCTCTGTCTTCGTCTCCGTCTACACATTACTGTGCCACCTCTTCGATTGATCCTTTCAGTAACCAGTTACAAGTAATAGCAGGGAAAGCATAGACCCCATATCACTATCAATAATTACTTTCACTAATTTTAATAATTTCTCTACTCTATACTCTCTAATCACTGTAATCTGCCCTCTCTGTACCAGTCAGTTTGATAGGCCCCAACAATATCATTAAATAACTTCACTATGTAAAAGCCATTTACTAAATTATTCCAATATATGAGATCTATTTAGCATAAATAAGTTGATAATACCTATTTATATTCCCTGTCCAAAATTTCTGAGTATAATTTTCTTCAATTTTACTCTCTAAATAACTCAGAACTAATTCTCCACCCTTCTTCCGAAGTTAAAAATGGCGTCCGTAGTGCCCATTTCCCTCTGTAAGGCCCTGAAAAAGCAACTATTTTTGAGCACTCTTTTGGGCCTTGCAACGGCCCAGGTAAGTGCATGTTAGGTGCCGAAATTTGGGATGGGCCTTGTGTGGGCGATCATTTGGGCGATCAAAGTGGAAACTTAGGGGCCTGTTTTTCCAGCAATATTTTGGGCCTAATTTCCACTTTTTGCTCAAAATGGGCGATAGAGGTCCATTTTGGGCCATAGATGGGACTTAGATGGGCGATGTGAAGTGGAAAGTCTAGCCCCATGCCCCCTAGTTCTAGATTCCCTGAGGGGAAACATCCTCTCTGCATCTACCCTGTCAAGCCTCCTCAGAATCTTATATGTTTCAATAAGATCACCTCTCATTCTTCTAAACTCCAATGAGTATAAACCCAACCTGCTCAACCTTTCTTCATAAGACAACCCCTTCAACTCAGGGATCAAACTTGTGAACCTTCTCTGAACTGCCACCAATGCAAGTATATCCCTCCTTAAATAAGGAAACCAAAACTGTACGCAGTACTCCAGGAGTGGTCTCACTAACACCCTGTACAGTTGTAGCAGAATTTCCCTACTTTTATACTCCATCCCCCTTGCATTAAAGGCTAACATTCCATTTGCCTACCTAATTACTTGCTGTACCTGCATGCTAACTTTTTGTGGTTCATGTACAAGGACTCCCAGATCCTTCTGTACTGCAGCATTTTGTAATCTCTCCCCATTTAAATAATAATTAGCTTTTTCATTTTTCCTACCAAAGTGAATAACCTCACATTTTCCTACATCATACTCCATCTGCCAAATGTTTGTCCACTCACTTAGCCTATCTATATTCCTTTGCAGATTCTTTGTATCCTCCTCACAACTTGCTTTCCCACCCATCTTTTTATCATCAGCAAATTTGGCTACATTACACTCGGTGCTTTCATCCAAGTCATTAATATAAATTGTAAATAGTTGAGGCCCCAGCACTGATCCCTGTGGCATCCCACTAGTTAATTTGCCAAACTGAAAATGACCCATTTATCCCAACTTTGTTTTCTGTTATCCAATCCTCTATCCATGCTAATATACTACCCCCAACCCCGTGAACTTTTATCTTGTGCGGCAACCTTTTATGTGGCACCTTGTCAAATGCCTTCTGGAAATCCAAATACACGACATCTAGTGGTTCTCCTTTATCCACCCTGCTCATTACATCCACAAAGAACTCCAGCAAATTTGTCAAACATGACTTCCCTTTCATAAAACCATGCTGACTCTGCTTGACTGTATTATGATTTTCTAAATGTCCTGCTGCTACTTCCTTAATAATGGACCAGCATTTTTCCAATGACAGATGTTAGGCTAACTGGTCTATAGTTTCCTGCTTTCTGTCTCCCTCTTTTCTTAAATAGAAACGTTACATTTGCGGCTTTCCAATCCGCTGGGACCGCTCTAGAATCCAGGCAATTTTAGTAGATTACAACCAATGCATCCACTATCTCTGCAGCCACTTTTTTTATGATCCTAGGATGCAGGCGATCAGGTCCAGGGGACTTGTCCACCTTTAGTCCCATTAGTTTGCCTAGTAATTTTTCTCTAGTGATAGTAATTGTTTTAAGTTCCCCCCTCCCAATAGCCCCTTGATTATCAATTATTGGAGTGCTTTTAGTGTCTTCTACAATGAAGACCACTCCAAAATATTTGTTCAACGTCTCTGCCATTTCCCTGTTTCCCATTATTAATTCCCCAGTTTCATCCTCTAAGGGACCAATGTTTACTTTAGCTACTCTCTTCTTTTTTTTATATACCTGTAGAAGCTCTTACTGTCTGTTTTTATATTTCTTGCAAGTTTACTCTCAGAAACTATCTTCTCTCTCATTATTTTTTTTTAGTCGTCCTTAGCTGGTTTCTAAAAATTTCCCAATCCTCTGGCCTTTCACTGTTCTTCACAACATTGTATGCCTTTGTTTTCAATTTGATACCATCGTTTGCTTCCTCAGATAGCCAGGGATGGTTCCTCCTTCTCTTCGAGTCTTCCTTTCTCACTGGAATATACCTTTGCTGAGAGTTAGAAAATATCTCCTTGAGCAGATTATATAAAGTTTGCCACTTTCAAACAAATTCTCTCCCAAAATGTCGTCAACCACCTAAGTTAGGCGACATATAATTATGTATGGCATCAAGTCCCCTTTGGCTGAGTATTAATCCTGAAGAATGTTGAAACTGCTTTCAAAAGGAAGATAATCATCTAATCATGAGATGAGCGAAGTGAATAAAAATGTAAATGGAGCAGTCTCATGTTATCTTATTTTTAAGATAACATGAGCAGGTTATATAAAGTTCTTGATGGCAATGCTATTATAAGACGATGAATATTTAGTCATAGAATTATTACAGCACAGAAGGAGACCATTCGGCCCATCAAGTCCATGCCAGCTCTCTGTCGAGAAATCCAGTTAGTCCCATTCCCCCGTAAGTTTATTTCCCTCAAGTACTTATCTAATTTCCTTTTGAAATCATTGATCGTCTCCACTTCCACCACCCTCATAGGCAGCGAATTCCAGGTCATTACCACTCACTGCATAAAAAAGTTCCTCACATCCCCCTGTATCTCTTGCCCAAAACCTTAAATCTGTGTCCCCTGCACCATCAGCTAATGGGAACAGCTTATCTTTTGTCTACCTTATCTAAACTTGTCATAATCTTGTACACCTGTCAAATCTCCCCTCAACCTCCTTTGCTCCAAGGAGAACAACCCCAGCTTCTCCAATCTAACCTTGTAGCTAAAATCCCTCCTCACTGGAACCATTCTGGTAAATCTTTTCTGCACCCTCTTAAGGACCTTCACATCCTTCCTCAAGTGTGGTGACCAGAACTGGACGCAATACTCCAGTTGTGGCCTAACCAGAGCTTTATAAAATTTAGCATAACGTCCCTGCTTTTGTACTCAATACCTCTATTTATGAAGCCCAGGATCCCAAACGCTTTGCTAACTACTCTCTCAATATGTCCTGCCACCTTCAAAGATCTATGCACATGAACCCCCAGGTCCCTTTGTCCCTGCACACTCTTTAGAACTGTGCCATTGAGTTTATATTGCCTCTCCCTATCCCTTCTGCCAAAATGCATCACCTCACACTTCGCTGTATTAAATTCCATCTGCCGCTTGTCTGCCCATTCTGCCAGCCTATCAATGTCCATTGCAGTTGATTGGTATCGTCCTCACTGTTCGCCTCACCTCTAAGTTTGGTATCAGCAAATTTTGAAATTTTACTCTGTTTTCCAATATCGAAGTCATTTATATATATTAAAAAAAGCAGTGGTCCTAGCACTGACCCCTGGGGAACACCACTGTCCACCATCCTCCAGTCAGAAAAACAACCATTCACCACGACTCGCTGTTTTCTGTCCTAAAGCCAATTTCTTATCCAAGCTGATACTGACCCTCTTATACCATGTGCCTCAATTTTGTTAACCAGCTTTTTATGTGACACTTTGTCAAATGCCTTTCTAAAATCCATATAGACAACATCAACCGCATTCCCTTCACCAACCCTTTCTGTTACTTCATCAAAAAATTCAATTAGATTAGTCAAACACGATCTGCCTTTTACAAATCCGTCATGGCTCTCCTTAATTAACTTAAACCTCTCCAAATGCCTGTTAATTGTTTCCCTGATTATTGTTTCTAAAACCTTACCTACCACTGATGTTAAACTGATTGGCCTGTAGGTACTTGGAATGTCCTTACATCCTTTCTTGAACAAGGATGTCATATTTGCCAATTTCTAATTCGCTGGCATCTCCCCTGCATCTAGGGAATATTGGAAGATTATGGCAAGCCCTTCTGCTATCTTCACCCCCACTTCCCTTTGCAACCTGGGATGCAAGCTATCCGGACGAGGTGACTTATCCACTCTAAGCATGGCCAGCCTTTTCAATACATCCTGCCTATCAATTTTCACCCCATCCATTATCTCTACCATCTTCGCTTCTACTGATATTTTGTTAGCATCCTCTTCCTTAGTAAGCCAGTCAGGAGTGCATTGGAAGAGTCAAGTCGGGAGATAACAAAGGCATGGATAAGGCAGGGACGGAGATGGGCGATGTTACGGAGGTGGAAATAGGCGATCTTTTTTATGCCACGGATATGTGGTCGTAAGGTAATTTCAGGGTCAAATATGACACCAAGGTTGCAAACAGTCTGGTTCAGCCTCAGACAAATGCTAGGGAGAGAGATATACCAATTTGGCACAGAGGTCTCCTGTACAGTTCCTCGTGTCTCTAGTTCCTTGGGCGGATTATAAGAAAGACAATAGCAAGAATAGTCCTGCATCTTCCACTAAAGGCAGCTAGGTGAAGCAGCGAACAAATGATCCAGCGACTTTTATGTATTTCTTACAAAGCAGCAGTACAGAGCTTTGTGAGCAAGTTAATTGCCAGCGTTTCTTGCTGGGAAATTATGCATGGAGAAAAATGACTATAGAGGGGGAAAGTGGGTAAATGCAACACATAAGTGGTTAGCTTCTGAAAACAGGAGCGGAAATTGCGATGCATGATTAACCCATGCCCGTGCGGTGCAATGCAGGCAGGAGATCAACTTCATGCTGCCAGCTCATTATAATGATTTCTACATGCAGCCAGCACTAACCACACTATTCATTGGCTGCATGCATCAGCAGTGGGTTTAATATGATTATTTCCTAGCACTACTTAATGCTAGCCTGCATCACTTAAAGGTATTGTGGCTGCTGAAGGTGCGGAGATCATTGGGAATAGTCTGCTGTACAACAATCATGGCTAACCATGGAAGATAACGGGCACGAAGGTATTCGGACACTGCACTGGAGGTCTTGGTGGAAGAGGTAGAACAGAGGAGAGATGTCCTGAACCTTCATGGGGGGGCTGGAAGCCCTTCTGACACATGCTCAGAAAGCAGTGGCAAAAGATAGCAGAGGTCAATGTCATGATTATAGCACCAAGTACATGGATGCAGTGTAGGAGGAAGTTTAATGATCTCATACAAGTGGTCAAGGTCAATGAACGCATCTTCAAATGCGATATCCTACCAACTGCACCGCAAGGCTCCACCACTGCTCAATTCACCACACCCCTATCACTCACCTACCAACAATCTCTATCAATTAGGACTCCTACCCAACATGCATATGCTTCACCTCACCCTCAGACACTTAACACTGTTGCAAGACTCCAATGCACATATCGCAGCTTGCACACACTGCTAGCTATTCAACCACGACAGCCACATTACCCAACCATATTGCCTGACACACTTTCCTCTCTCTTGCAGGAGAAGGTGGCGCACAACCAGAACTAACCGGAGGGGGAGAAGCATGCATGTATGCTCGAACCCCCATGGAGGAGATGGTGCTGGTGATATATTTCCAAGTCAGGATGGTCTGTAACTTGGAGGGGAACTTGCAGGTGATGGTGTTCCCATGTGCCTGCTGCCCTTGTCCTTCTAGGTGGTAGAGATCACAGATTTGGAAGGCGCTATCGAAGAAGTCTTGGCAAGTTGCTGCAGTGCATCTTGTAGATGGTTCACACTGCAGCCACGGAGGAATGCTGGTGGTGGAAGGCGTAAATGTTTAAATGGTGGATGGGGTGCCAATCAAGTTTTCTCTTAGATACTGTTGAACTTCTTGAGTGGAGGTGCACTCATCAGGCAAGTGGAGAGTATTTCATCACACTCCTGACTTGTGCTTGTAGATGGTGGAAAGGCTTTGGGCAGTCAGAAAGTGTGTCACTTGCTGCAGAATACCCAACCTCTGACCAGCTCTTGTAACCACAGTATTTATGTGGCTGATGCAGTTAAGTTTCTGGTCAATGGAGATCCCCAGGATGTTGATGGTGGGGGATTTGGCGATAGTAATCTCTTTTAATGTCAAAGGGAGTTGGCTAGATTCTCTCTTGTGGGAGATGGTCATTGTCTGGCACTTGCGTGTCGCATATGTCACTTGCCACTGATTAGCCCAGCCTGAATGTTGTCCAGATCTTGCTGCATGCGGGCATGGACTGCTTCATTATTTGAGGAGTTGTGAATGGAACAGCGAACATCCCCACTTCTGACTTTATGATGGAGGGATGGTCATTGCCTAAGCAGCTGAAGATGGTTGGGCCGAGGGCACAGCCCTGAAGAATTCCTGCAGTGATGACCTGGGACTGAGATGATTGACCTCCGACAACCAAACATCTTCCTTTGTGCTAGGTGTGACTCCAGCCAGTGGAGAGTTTTCCCACAATTCCTATTGACTTCAATTTTACTAGGGCTCCTTGATGCCACTCTCGGTCAAATGCTGCTTTGATGTCAAGGGCAGTCACTTTCACCTCACCTCTGTAATTCAGCTCTTTTGTCCATGTTTGGACCAAGGATACAATGAGATTTGGAGCCGAGTGGGCCTGGCAGAACCCAAAATGAGCATTGGTAGACACATTATTGGTGATTAAGTGCCACTTAACAGCTGCTGTCGATGCCACCTTCCATCACTTTGCTGATGATTGAGAGTAGACTGATGGGACGGTAATTCGCTGGATTAGATTTGTCCTGTTCTTTGTGAACAGGACGTACCTGGGCAATTTTCCACTTTGTCAGGTATATGCCAGTGTTGTAGCTTATAGTGGATGTTTGTCGATAGCCTATCCCCAGCCTAACTGAATTGCTTTTCAAAAGAGCCATCGCAGACTCGATGGGCTGAATGACATCCGACTGTGCTGAACTATGATTTTGTGACCTGCCTGCTGAGAGCAGATTGGTCAGCCACCCCCGACCCGCCTCCATTAAAACTGCAAGTGGACAGTTGGAGGCAGTTTGGGATTGGGTTTGAGATCGTTTTTTGGGGGTTAAAATGTCCCCCATGGTCTCATTTGCTGCTCAGCGTTTCAGTGATGTAGGTTATGGGGAGGAAATGCTGTTGAGTGTCTCTATTCAAATGGCAGTTGGCACATCAGACTGTTCCACCAGCTGAGTATATTGCAGCACTAAACGAGTAGCGATTTTTGTTCCAGGGTTGGTTTGCTCCAGACTAGCTCCCAAGTTGGTCTGATGTGCTGGCCCCTGCTGAAATTGATGGTGTTGCCCTGGGATACAGGTCGCCTCTCCTCATAACAAGCATCGGAAAGACCTGGAGCAACACTTAATCCTTGAAATTGCAGCTATCCCGGAGCTAAGAACAGCAATAGAATTTTATAACTAGCAACATATATATTAGTGACCATTTTTTTAAGATGATTGAATAGAAATCCTTCCATTTACTTGTTTTCTCCTTTAAGGTTGCCTAAAAGATAGCATTGTTTCTGATGTTAAGATCTGCTGGTGAAGTCCAGATTTTGTAACCTACTCCTAATCATCAATTAGGTTTGGCATTAAACTCCAGTACCAATTTAGACTTAGAAAAAACATCTGCGCAATCTTTACATGTTCACTATATAAACATTTACATTTAAAACACTGATATTCTTAACATTTACCCTACTGAATAAACAGGAAGTCCACATGATGAAAAACAAATTCTGTTACTCGTTCTCTAAAATTTAACCAAAGCAGTTTCATGCAGTCTGTTTACATACAGTGGAAACACTGTCATGTAGCCCACATCAACATATTTCTCGCAGGATCAAGTCGTGTAAATCACTTTACAGAAACCTACTCCCAGCAACAAGGTTGTAAAATATTTTGTTCAATGTAATTAATTTAATGTGCCACAGACACAATGCTTCACAGAATATGTAGGTATATTCACTCTCACTTTATAATAACACCCTCATCACCACCAGCGTCACAATCTACTGCCCTATTTCGAGCCTTCCCTTTCCCTATTTAAGGAATCTTCTGCACTATATGTCTCAGTCCACTCTCTCCACTCTTTTCTCTTAGTGAACTGAATGTTTGACATGCAGAGAAACTCACCACTATGGTTATCTGCGCTCCTCTAGGGCTCAATTTTCCACATGGGTGATTTTTGGAGCAGTTGAAGAGGTACGTCCAATTTTTTCGTGGTGCAAATGCACCAAAAAGAAAAATCCAAGTTTCACTGGAATTAACTTTGAACTTGGAGCTATGCAGATTGGCCTTAAGCTTGGGTGCAGCTTAAGGTCTGTGCCAAAAACTGATGTTGCTAAGGTAACAAGGGACGCTCAGAAGGGCTGAGGTTGGAAACTGAAACTGATGAAGGGTTGAGGCTGGGCTGGAAACTGAAGCCACTTCCATCCCGGGCCGAAAGGACCCTGCACGGCCCGCCCGTGTATTATCTGACTAATCATGAGCAACCCGCAGGATTTGTAACACATAAACTTCTCTTGCTTTCCCCTCCCCACCCCTCCTTTTTTTCCTCTCCTCCTCTTGACATTTTGAAGGGGGAGGGTGAACAGCCAGTTTTCGTGGTGCATATAGGTACCAACAATATAGGTAAAAAAACGGGATGAGATCCTACAAGCTGAATTTAGGGAGTGAGGAGTTAAATTAAAAAGTAGGACCTCAAAGGTAGTAATCTCAGGATTGCTACCAGTGCCACGTGCTAGTCAGAGAAGGAATCGCAGGATAGCTCAGATGAATACATGGCTTGAGGAGTGGTGCAAAAGGGAGGGATTCAAATTCCTGCGACATTTGAACCAGTTCTACGGGATGTGGGACCAGTACAAACCGGACGGTCTGCACCTAGGCAGGACCGGAACCAATGTCCTCGGGGGAGTGTTTGCTAGTGCTGTTGGGGAGGGATTAAACTAATATGGCAGGGGGATGGGAACCTATGCAGGGAGACAGAGGGAAGTAGAATGGGGGCAGAAGCAAAAGATAGAAAGAAGAAAAGTAAAAGTGGATGGCAGAGAAACCCAAGGCAAAAATCAAAAAGGGCCACATTGCATCAAAATTCTAAAATGGCAAAGTGTGTTAAAAAGACAAGCCTGAAGGTTCTGTGCCTCAATGCGAGAGTATTCGTAATAAGGCGGACGAATTAACTGCACAGGCAGCAGTTAATGAATATGGCATAATTGGCATCACGGAGACATGACTCCAGGGTGACCAAGGCTGGGAACTCAACATTCAGGAAGGATAGACAGAAAGGAAAAGGAGCTGGAGTAGCATTGCTGGTTAAAGAGGAAATTATAATGCAATAGTAAGGAAGGACATTAGCTTGGGTGATGTGGAATCTGTATGGGTAGAGCTGCCAAAGGGCAGAAAATGCTAGTGGGAGTCGTGTACAGACCACCAAACAGTAGTAGTGAGGTTGGGGACAGCATCCAACAAGAAATTAGGGATGCATGCAATAAAGGTACAGCAGTCATCATGGGCGACTTTAATCTACATATAGATTGGGCTAACCAAACTGGTAGCAATATGGTGGAGGAGGATTTCCTGGAGTGTATTAGGGATGGTTTTATAGACCAATATATCAAGGAACCAACTAGAGTGCTGGCCATCCTCGACAGGGTGATGTGTAATGAGAAAAGACTAATTAGCAATCTTGTTGTGCGAGGCCCCTTGGGGAAGAGTGACCATAATATGGTAGAATTCTTTATTAAGATGGAGAGTGACACAGTTAATTCAGAGACTAGGGTCCTGAACTTAAGGAAAGCTAACTTCGATGGTATGAGACGCGAATTGGCTAGAATAGACTGGCGAGTGATACTTAAAGAGTTGACGGCAGATAGGCAATGGCAAACATTTCAAAATCACATGGATGAACTTCAACAATTGTACATCCACGTCTGGAATAAAAATAAAACGGGGAAGGTGGCTCAACCGTGGCTAACAAGGGAAATTAAGGATAGTGTTAAATCTAAGGAAGAGGCATATAAATTGACCAGAAAAAGCAGCAAACCTGAGGACTGGGAGAAATTTAGAATGCAGCAGAGGAGAACAAAGGGTTTAATTAGGAGGGGGAAAACAGAGTATGAGAGGAAGCTTGCCGGGAACATAAAAACTGACTGCAAAAGCTTCTATAGATATGTGAAGAGGAAAAGATTAGTGAAGACAAATGTAGGTCCCTTGCAGTCAGATTCAGGTGAATTTATAATGGGGAACAAAGAAATGGCAGACCAGTTGAACAAATACTTTGGTTCTGTCTGCACGAAGGAAGACACAAATAACCTTCCCTTCTGGAAGTACTCAGGGACTGAGGGTCTAGTGAGAAGGAGGAACTGAAGGATATTCATATTAGGCGGGAAATTGTGTTCGGGAAATTGATGGGATTGAAGGCCGATAAATTCCCGGGGATTGATAGTCTGCATCCCAGAGTACTTAAGGAAGTGGCGTTAGAAATAGTGGATGCATTGGAGATCATTTTCCAACAGTCTATCGACTCTGGATCAGTTCCTATGGACTGGAGGGTAGCTAATGTAACACCACTTTTTAAAAAAGGAGGGAAAGAGAAAACGGGTAATTATAGACCGGTTAGCCTGACATCAGTAATGGGTAAAATGTTGGAATCAATTATTAAAGATGAAATAACAGCACATTTGGAAAGCAGTGACAGGACGGTTCAAGTCAACATGGACTTATGAAAGGGAAATCATGCTTGCCAAATCTTATGGGATTTTTTGAGAATGTAACTAGTAGAGTGGACAAGGGAGAACCAGTGGATGTGGTGTATTTGGACTTTCAAAAGGCTTTTGACAAGTTCCCACACCAGAGATTGGTGTGCAAAATTAAAGCACATGGTATTGGGGGAGTTGTACTGATGTGGATGGAGAACTGGTTGGCAGACAGGAAGCAGAGAGTCAGGATAAACGGGTCCTTTTCAGAATGGCAGGCAGTGACTAGTGGGGTGCCGCAGGGCTCAGTGCTGGGACCCCAGTTATTTACAATATACATTAATGATTTGGATGTCGGAATTGAGTGCAATATCTCCAAGTTTGCAGATGACACTAAACTGGGTGGTGGTGTGAGCTGTGAGGAGGATGCTAAGGGGCTGCAGGGTGACTTGGGCAGGTTAGGTGAGTGGGCAAATGCATGGCAGATGCAGTATAATGTGGATAAATGTGAGGTTCTCCACTTTGGGGGCAAAAACACGAAGGCAGAATATTATCTGAATGGCGGCAGATTAGGAAAAGGGGAGGTGCAACGAGACCTGGGTGTCATGGTAAATCAGTCATTGAAAGTTAGTATGCAGGTACAGCAGGCGGTGAAGAAGGCAAATGGTAGGTTGGCCTTCATAGCTAGGGGATTTGAGTATAGGGGCAGGGAGGTCTTACTGCAGTTGTACAGGGCCTTGGTGAGGCCTCACCTGGAATAGTGTGTTCAATTTTGGTCTCCTCATCTCAGGAAGTACGTTCTTGCTATTGAGGGAGTGCAGCGAAGGTTCACCAGACTGATTCCCGGGACTGACGTATGAGAAGATACTGGATCGACTGGGCCTGTATTCACTGGAGTTTAGAAGGATGAGAGGGGATCTGATAGAAACATATAAAATTCTGATGGGACTGGGCAGGTTAGATCTGGAAGAACATTCCCGATGTTGGGGAAGTCCAGAACCAGGGGACACAGTCTAAGGATAAGGGGTTAACCATTAAGGACTGAGATGAGGAGAAACTTCTTCACTCAGAGAGTTGTTAACCTGTGGAATTCTCGACCGCAGAGTGTTGTTGATGCCAGTTCATTGGATATATTCAAGAAGGAGTTAGATATGGCCCTTACAGCTAAACAGATCAAGGGGTATGGAGAGAAAGCAGGAAAGGGGTACTGAGGTGAATGATCAACCATGATCTTATTGAATGGTGGTGCAGGCTCGAAGGGCCGAATGGCCTACTCCTGCACCTATTTTCTATGTTTCTGGAGGCTCTGGCTCACTTAGTATGAATGCACAGACACCATCCATTCTCCAGTGCCTTGACCCGGTGACATAGTTAATCTCAGCCAAAGAGGTAATGCGGGCCGATGTGGAGCCCTATCGGCCCAGGATAAGTGCGAGCCAGTGCGGGGTCCTTTCGGCCCGGGATAGGTGCGAGCCGGTGCGGGGTACTTTCGGCTCGGGAGAAGTGCGAGCCAGTGCGGGGTCCTTTCGGCCCGGGATGGTAGCAGCCCGGCCCGCACCTATCCCGGGCCAAAAGGACCCCGCATTGGCCTGCTGCAATCCCGGGCCAAAATGACCCACCCCCCCCATCTACCTGCCTTGTCTTCAGCTCCGCTGAACAATGTCGTCTTCTCTCGTTTTCACAAGGGTGCAATGCGTCATTTTAGAAAAAAATCCTACTTGGCCAAACTCGCTTAAATGGCCAGAAGTGGCGCACAAGGCAGGTTCCGCCCGCAGTGACGTAAAAAAATCGGGAACTAAAAAAGAAATCGGACGTACCTACTTTAGAACGACGCAGAAACTTTGGTCAAACTTGCAGATTATTGTCTGCTCCACAAAAAAGCTGCATACACCAAAAAAACAGTGCAGAATGGTGGCCAAAATTCAGCCCCTAATTCTGGCCTCTTGAGCGTCCTTGATCTTAATCGTTCAACCATTGGTGGCCGTGCCTTCAGCTGTCATGCCCTAAGCTGTGGAATTCCCTGCCTAAAACTCTCTGCCTCTCTTGCTCTCTTTCCTCCTTTAAGATGGTCTTCAAAATTTACTTCTTTGAGCAAGCTTTTGATCATCTGCCCTAACTTCTCTTTATGTGGCTCGGTGTCAAATTTTGTTTTATAACGCTCATGTGAAGAGCCTTGGGACGTTTTACTACATTAAAGGCATTATATAAATGTAAGTTGTTGGTGTTGCTAAAACATCTCCGAAAGAAGCACCAAGAAATCTTCACCGTAGAAGACGCAAAAAGCATAGCTAAAATGGTAAGGAAACAAGAATCGAATGAGGGTGAGGAACTTAATGTAATTAATATAAGCAGAGAAAAAGTACTGGAGAAACTAATGGGACTAAAAGCCAACAAATCCCCTGGACCCGACGGCCTACATTCTAGGGTTTTTAAAGAGGAGGCTGCAGAGATAGTGGATGCATTGGATTTGATCTTTCAAAATTTGTTAGATTCTAGAACGGCCCTAGTGGATTGGAGAAAGGAGGGACAGAGAAAACAGGGAACTACAGGCAGGTTAGCCTGACATCAGTCATTGGGAAAATGCTGGAATCCATTGTTAAGGAAGTGGTATCAGGGCACATAGATAATCATAACATGTTAAGGCAGAGTCAACATGGTTTTATGAAAGGAAAATCGTGTTTGACAAATTTATGAGTTTTTTGAGGATATAACTAGCAGGATAGGTAAAAGGGAACCAGTGGATATAGTATATTTGGATTTCCAAAAGGCATGCGATAAGGTGCCACATAAAAGGTTATTACACAAGATAAGGGCTCATGGGATTGGAGATAATGTATTAGCATGGATAGAGGATTGGTTAACGGACAGAAAACAGAGAGTAGGAATAAACGGGTCTTTTTCAGGTTGGCAGGCTGCAACTAGTGGGGTGCTGCAAGGATCAGTGCTGGGGCCTCAGCTATTTACAATCTATATTAATGACCTAGTTGAAGGGATTGAGTGTAATGTATCCAAGTTTGCTGATGATACAAAGCTAGGTGGGACAGTAAGCTGTGAGGAGAACACAAAGCGTCTGCAAAGAGATATAGATAGACTAAGTGAGTGGGCAGTAAGTTGGCAGATGGAGTATAATGTAGGGAAATGTGAGGTTATTCACTTTGGTAGAAATAGAAAAACAGAATATTTTTTTAACTGGTGAGAAACTTTTAAATGTTGGGGTTCAGAGAGATTTGGGCAAGAAACACAGAAAGCCAGCATGCAGATACAGCAAGCAATAAGGAAGACAAATGGCATGTTGTCCTTTATTGCAAGGGAGTTGGAATATAAGAGTAAGGAAGTCTTACTACAATTGTACAGGGCCTTGGTGAGACCACACCTGGAGTGCTGTGCAGTTTTGGTCTCCTTATCTAAGGAAGGATATACTTGCCTTGGAGGCGGTACAACGGAGGTTCACTCGATTGATTCCTAGGATGAGAGGGCTGTCTTATGATGAGAACTGGAGACTGTGTAGAATGGGCCTATACTCTCTGGAGTGCAAGAAGAATTGAAACGTACAAAATTCTGAAGGGGATTGACAAGGTAGATGCTGAGAGGTTGTTTCCCCTGGATGGAGTGTCTAAAACTAGGGGGCACAGTTTCAGGATAAGGGATAGGACATTTAAAACAGAGATGAGGAGGAATTTCTTCACTCAAAGGGTTGTGAATCTATGAAATTCTCTGCCCCAGAGGGTTGTGGATGCTGAGTCTCTAAATATATTCAAGGCTGAGATAGATATAGATTTTTTGAGTCTAGGGGAATCAAGGGATATGGAGATTGGGCGGGAAAGTGGAGTTGAGATCAATGATCAGCCATGGTCTTATTGAATGCTGGAGCAGGCTCAATGGGATGTAGGGCCTACGCCTGCTCCTATTTCTTATGTTATGTTCTTAAATGCACCCAGGTAAAGTTTCTGTTTGTCTCATCATGGACTATCTCTCTATCCAAGGGACCCACTCCATTAATTCAAGCTCAGATGGCTTAGGTGCAGGTTAGCCTCGCTATGATGTGTGCGGGCCTTCTTATTATCTAGTTTGTTAAGAGGGGATGATTTACCTCTACTTCTTCACACAGTGTGATCCTACCTTCAGCCTTGCTGTCAGGGGAAGAAGCAAACCAATAGCTTGATGCTTCCCTACAATGAAATGGCATTCAGCCCAGTGCCATTTTCATGCACCCATCAGGAAGCAGTTACACAGCAGCACTTGCTCCTGGGAACATATCACCCATTTTCTTGATATACATCTGCGCTTGGTTCAGGGAAAGGTAAAAGAGACAGAAGTAAAATATATTTACACAGTAAAACCAAGTTGATATGCAAAAATTAGTTAGAATTTAAAAAAAATCTTTCAGATACTGCACTTTTTATTTTCCTCCAAACAAAACTTCTCAATGAGATTAAAAATCATTGTGTAGCTTCCCCCAGTGGTGTAATGGGCAAAGGCAATGCCTGGTTTAGAACTGCGCTATAGAAATCAGAAAAGTTCTGTGGTAGAAATATATTGCTGGAGGACACACGGTTAAATCTTGAACACTTTAAAAGAGGCTAACTTATGAAACTAATGCAAAGAATATACAGATTCAGTTCTGACTGATTGAAAAATATTTACTTGAGGTGCCTTTTCTGGAATAGGCTCATCACGAAGAGCTTGAAGGGCTTTCATAGCAGCATTGTGTCTAGCAGCTTGACGGGTCCGTCCTTCTCCAATAAATTCTGTATTCCCCACAAGCAGCTGAACATAAAATAATTTAGGAGCTGGATAATGGTACCTGTGTTGAGCAGAAGCCAACAAACATATTTAGACACAAGAAGAATTCACCTTGTGTTTGTTAACAATGATCACTTTATTTCACCATGCAGCCTTTGTGAATTCTGAGACAATTAACAATTAAACAATAGCTGGCTGTTGCCAGCTGGTTTTGTACTTGTAACTGTAGATAAAACAGAACATTTACTAGGGTGCCAGGGGGAAGGGCGTTTTCAACCTTGGCCAAGTTGTCAGGGAAGATATCCAGTGGAGACTAGCACTTCCCCTGTAGGGAGGAAGGTGAATTAAGAAAAATCAAATGCTGTCACACATCATAAAGAATTGGAAGGGAGCATTCGATGGAATGCAAAGCATCCTTGTCTGAGTGTTGTGCTGGTATTTTAAGTTTCTTTAACTGAATAGCTCTATTTAAAATGTTACATTTATAATACCTCAAATTATGTGAAAAATTGATTTGTTACAGAACACCAGCCATTTGTAACCAAAAAATATGGCAAACCTGTACCCGCCAGTACTGTACCCCAGTGTTATACAGCTCAAAATGCTTCTGCCAGACAGATCCCAAATTTGGAAGGACAGAATGAAAGTATGTCATTCAGAATGGAAGAGATGAATCTGGAATATTACAGAAATCCCTGGAATTATCAGATGCTGCAGTGAGGGAGGTGGGGCTATAGGGTCTTCCTGAATGGACAAACTCCCCAGTCTGTAATTATCTTGTGAATCTAGAACTGTATGGCTGTTGTTCATGGTTAAACTGGACAACCTCCCCCACTGCTGTTACACTGCACAGAAAGTGTAGCAACAATAGCAGTTTGTGGTTGGCACAAGTGGAAATCCTTGGACCATCTGGTCTGTATGCCTTATTGCTATACCTTTACCCACATGAATATTGGGGAAGCCATATGAACAACTTTTTAACCCAGTCAATAATCATGAATAGAATCAAAATAAATTATGCTGGAGGAGGAATCAAAATTGCCAATATTGAACTCATGATTTACTTACAAATCCCACATAAGGCACTGTTACTTGTGGATTATACACTAGGCCTCAAATTGAACATTTATTGTATTTAGCGTGACCCTGCTGCATATTCATTTTATTCCATGAATCCCAAAACATCTCTCCATTGAAATGGTTACAGTTTAAATGCAATTTACACAGGTAAACCTGAGCTCATCCAAAACATTCTGCTGTCCGTATCTGAATTCGCACCAAGTCCCGCTCACCCATCACCTCTGTGCTCTCAGTCCGGCAACACTACAATTTTAAAATTCTTATCCTTGTTTTCAAATCCCTCCGTGGCCTTGCTCCTCCTTATCTCTAATTTCTTCCAGCCCTACAACCCTCCGCGATCTCTGCGCTCCTCCAATTCTTGCCTCTTGCGCATCCCTGATTTTCTTCACTCTACCATTGCCATGTTTTCAGCTTCCAAAGCCCTAAGCTCTAGAATTCCCTCCCTAAACCTTTCTGCCTCGCCACCTCTCTTTCATCCTTTATGACACACCTTAAAACCTACCTCTTTGACCAAGCTTTTGGTCATGCATACTTCATAAAGAGATTTACATTTTAAAAATTACAATTAGGCTACCTTCTTTAACTTCTGAAGGTTATATCTTTTGGGGCAATCTGCAGGCATCATTGAGTTAAGATAACTGGAAGAGACATCATCAATTTTACACCTCTGGTTTCCTCTGAAGTACTAATAATTTCCTGTCTGTCTCTTCATCCAACCTTCTTAACCAGCCAACTATTCAGGAGGTTACACCAACAAATATTTGTGGTAATATTGGCAAATTTTCCTTTTAAATCTACATCACATTTCTTGATTTTTGACCACTTGTTGCACAGAAAAGGTTCAGAAAAAGAGTTGTGCTGAGGGTTTTAAAAGCAATGTGTATTCTCAAGAGACACCTAGATGAAATATGGTGAACATGCTGATCAGTAATTGCTTCTCCCAGAGACCAAACAATAAGCAATTCATGAGTTTGCCTGGGTATTTCAAAAGATATCTCTGACTATTATGTTGGAAAACCTTTCGATCTCTGTAGGTCTGCAAGAGGGACAAGCTTCTTCCGCATAGTGAGAAAATTGGAGCATGGATACCAATAGGACAGTCAGGCTTTTGGAACCAGGAAGCTGCACAGGCAGCAAAAGACATGGGACTGCAGGGATAGTGGCTCTGCCCTGAGCAGTAGGACAGGATGCTGAGGGATTATGTTTAAGTTAAGTAAGCTGCCTCACCAAAGTGGGAAAGTATTATATATTCATTATTTTGTGTATTATTTTGTATATTATGCAAAGGCGAGATATCGATTGAACTAAGTGAATCTGATCATTACTACTGCCCTGTACATTCACCATAACTGGAATAAAGCAGCTTAATAATTCAAACAAAGCAGTGCCGTTTAGCTCAACTCTGCCTTCAGCGAGATTGAAGCGATATGTGCGCGAAACACACAAGTATCCAGATCACAAGAGAGTATTATTGTTACAGTCCCAAGTTATGTTATCGTACAAGTAGGTAAAGGGCAGTATGTCAACGTCCACTGAATAAGATGCTTACATCATTTAAGGGAGTGACTGACGTCACTGAACTTGAGAAGTTATGCAAGGTATGCCCTAATTTGTAATAGTGTGCTTTCTTCAAATTTCAATTTCATGCCAACCTAAAAAAAAAGTCCATAAATTATCCTAATCTCACTGTTTCACATTCTCAACTCTTGTGGTACTGGCACAAGTAACCAGCTCTGAAATCAGCTGCAACCTGACCTATGTGGTCTCATACAGCTATTCTAAGTCATGGGTACCAAAGTAAGCTGGCTCTTGTCAGGAGCCAGCTTCACACTGTAAATTTTGATTATAGCAGTACCTCACTGGGGTCTCCAAGCCTAATCCATATGTTCTGCCCGCTTTCCGGTGCACCCGCTGCACATTTTAATATTACTAATTCAGCCATGCCAATATACTCATTTGTTTGTGCCGATGAGCAATAAAAACTACACTGGAAGTCCTGTGAATTGCTCTTTTTAGAGCAGCTATGTAACTGGGACAACTTCACTAATCCATCTTTAGCAATTCTATAACTGAGCCTCAATTATGGTAACTAGCTTTGGATTTGTAATTTTTGAATTTTCTATGCAGCTCTGCTGTGGATTCAAAATTCTTTTCAAATCTGTGTTTGGCTCATTTTCACCCTTGCATTCACTTCTTCAATGCAGTCTTGCAATGATTTTATTAAACTCTTGTGAAAACAACAGGCACTCGACTACTCTTTTGTACTTAATTGTAGACACAAATTTTATGCATTCAAGTTAATTTAGTTATTACAATCTCAAATTTTAATTGTTTCTAAAAACTCATTCTATCCTAGCTTGCCCGAAAGTGTCCTTTAATTGTGTGTATGTGAGTGAGAGATCAATCTACTTAACCCTCCACCTATTGATTTCCATTGCACTCAAAGTGAATGAATACATAAAGTAGAAAGGCATCAGTTAACTTTTATTTTGTGTGAGCCAATTTGAAAGTTAAAAATAAAAATGCACTATGAAGATAGAATTCATAATCTTGAAAGTATAAATTGGTTTCTCAAAGTCTAAACCCTTTTGTGATAATTAAACATTCCAAGTAAAAATAGCAAGTTTTGGCTGTCAACAGGATGCATGAATAAGTCATAAAGATTATAGAAACACAACATGCAGTCTGGAATCATTCACCTTTCTCAGTTGTTGTTTAAGTCTCAGTTTTAGCTTTTTAGTTAACGTTTCATAGTGTTGACACTAGGATTTGTACTTTGCCCACTTGAATTGTGTCTGAAAATAGCACCTTGAGCTATATAACACTAAGGTGAAATCCTGCTGATTTTACGTATCTACTACTAATAGTGGTTGTGCCAGGAGCAATTAGGTGGTGAATTCATGCCTCATTTAAATATGTAGATGCCTCTGAGAGCAAGAATGCTGTCAGTACAAATAGTTCAACAATGCCATTATAGGAGCTAGTTTTCCTACATTACTTCCAACTAGAATTGGCAGCAACCACACTCAATAAGTGCCATGACACAGAGGTTGGTTTGACCGTTTGGGAGTCTGGCCAGTTATCAGACTTGACTATTCCAACGCACTCCTGGCTGGCCTCCCACATTCCACCCTACGTAAACTAGAAATGATCCAAAACTCGTCTACCCGCGTTCTAACTCGCAACAAGTCCCGCTCACCCATCATCATCATCATCATCATAGGCAGTTCCTCGGAATCGAGGAAGATTGCTTCCACTCTTAACATGAGTTCTTCGGTGGCTGTACAGTCCAATACGAGAACCACAGTCTCTATCACAGGTGGGACAGATAATCGTTGAGGGAAAGGGTGGTTGGGATTGGTTTGCCACACGCTCTTTCCGCTGCCTGCGCTTGATTTCTACAAGCTCTTGGCGATGAGACATAGAAACATAGAAACATAGAAAATAGATGCAGGAGTAGGCCATTCAGCCCTTCTAGCCTGCACCGCCATTCAATGAGTTCATGGCTGAACATGCAACTTCAGTACCCCGTTCCTGCTTTCTCGCCATACCCCTTGATCCCCCTAGTAGTAAGGACTTCATCGAACTCCCTTTTGAATATATTTAGTGAATTGGCCTCAACTACTTTCTGTGGTAGAGAATTCCACAGGTTCACCACTCTCTGGGTGAAGAAGTTTCTCCTCATCTCGGTCCTAAATGGCTTACCCCTTATCCTTAGACTGTGACCCCTGGTTCTGGACTTCCCCAACATTGGGAACATTATTCCTGCATCTAACCTGTCTAAACCCGTCAGAATTTTAAACGTTTCTATGAGGTTCCCTCTCATTCTTCTGAACTCCAGTGAATACAAGTCCAGTTGATCCAGTCTTTCTTGATAGGTCAGTCCCACCATCCCGGGAATCTGTCTGGTGAATCTTCGCTGCACTCCTTCAATAGCAAGAATGTCCTTCCTCAAGTTAGGAGACCAAAACTGTACACAATACTCCAGGTGTGGCCTCACCAAGGCCCTGTACAACTGTAGCAACACCTCCCTGCCCCTATACTCAAATCCCCTCGTTATGAAGGCCAACATGCCATTTGCTTTCTTAACCGCCTGCTGTACCTGCATGCCAACCTTCAATGACTGATGTACCATGACACCCAGGTCTCGTTGCACCTCCCCTTTTCCTAATCTGTCACCATTCAGATAATAGTCTGTCTCTCTGTTTTTACCACCAAAATGGATAACCTCACTCAGTGGAGACTCGAGGTGCTCAGCGCCCTCCCGGATGCGCTTCCTCCACTTTGGGTGGTCTTTGGCCAGGGACTCCCAGGAATCAGTGGGGATGTTGCACTTTATCAGGGAGGCTTTTAGGGTATCCTTATAATGTTTCCGCTGCCCACCTTTGGCTCGTTTGCCGTGAAGGAGTTCCGAGTAGAGCGCTTGCTTTGGGAGTCTTGTGTCAGGCATGTGAACTATGTGGCCTGCCCAGCGGAGATGATCAAGTGTGGTCAGTGCTTCGATGCTGGGGATGTTGGCCTGGTCGAGGACGCTAATGTTGGTGCGTCTGTCCTCCCAGGAGATTTGCAGGATCTTGCGGCGACATCGTTGGTGGTATTTCTCCAGCGACTTGAGGCATCTATTGTACATGGTCCATGTTTCTGAACCATACAGGAGGGCGGGTATTACTACAGCCCTGTAGACCATGAACTTGGTGGCATTTTAAGAGCCTGGTCTTTTCACTCTTTTCCTCAGGCGGCCGAAGGCGGTGTTGGATCTCGTTGTCAATGCCTGCTCTTGTTGATAGGAGGCTCCTGAGGTATGGGACGTGGTCCACGTTGTCCAGGGCCGCGCCGAGGATCTTGATGACTGGGGGGCAGTGCTGTGAGGTAAGGACAGGCTGTTGGAGAACCTTTGTCTTGCTGATGTTTAGTGTAAGGCTCATACTTTCGTACACCTCAGTAAATACGTCAACTATGTCCTGGAGTTCAGCCTCTCTATGTGTGCAGACACAGGCTTCGTCCGCGTACTGTAGCTTGATGACAGCGGTTGGGCTGGTCGTGGACCTGGCCTGGAGACGGCATAGGTTGAACAGCTTCCCATTGGTTCTGTAGTTTAGTTCCACTCCAGCGGGGAGCTTGTCGACTGTGAGGTGGCCCATCACTCCTGTGCTCGCTGACCTACATTGGCTTCCGGTTAAGCAATGCCTCGATTTCAAAATTCTCATCCTTATTTTCAAATCCCTCCATGGCCACACTCCTCCCTATCTCTGTAATCTCCTCCACCCCCACAACCCCTCCCCGAGATGTCTGCACTCCTCTAATTCTGCCCTGACCATTCCTGATTATAATCGCTCAATCATTGGTGGCCGTGCCTTCTGTTTCCTCGGCCCCAAGCTCTGGAACTCCCTGCCTAAACCTCTCCGTCTCTCCACCTCTCTTTCCTCCTTCAAGACGTTCCTTAAAACATACCTCTGTGACCAAGCGGGTCACCTTCGCTAATTTCTACTTGTGCGGCTCGATGTCAATTTTTATCTCATAATATTACTGTGAAGCGCCTTGGGAGATTTCACTATGTTAAAGGCGCTATATAAATACAAGTTGTTGTTGTTGTCGTTTTCACACAGGCAAGCAATGTGCTATCAGTAGTGCTGACTTGTACGGACCTTACCATGACATTGAAAAATGAAAAAACTGCAAATTTGACTGCACTAACTGCATGTGAAATTCACATGTGCAATAGCATTAAAGTTACGTTTGCAATTCTCCACAAAATGCAACCCACAGTTTAAAAGGGGCATATTTAGCACATTGGAAACGCATATAATTCTATTGAAAGAAACTCATAAATATAAAAGGAATATAATCGTATCATGCAAGGAACATAGCGGCAGAACATTAAAGCACATTGGCTTAACTGATTTTTCTCATTCGCTGATACTAATGTGCTGAATAAGCCAAAGACATTGAGGGGAATTTTAACCCTCAAAAATGAGTGGGTTTGGGTCGGGTGATATGTAAAATTTTTAAAATCTCAAACCTGGCTCAAACCCACCCACTTCCTGTTTTAACAGAGATAGAAATGGGGGGGGGGGGGGGGGCGGCTGTGGGGGGAGGAGTGACGGGTAACGAATCCGCTCCCAAGAGACGGGTTGGTCATGTAAATATTTTAATGCGGCTGCGTACCGTAGCTTTTATCTCCATTTTAAAGTTAACTCGGCAGCTAGAGGGAGGCGAGGACTGCTGTGCGGAAGAGGTAAGTGCCTTTCCACCACTGCTTGCGGACCAGGGGAGCAAGAGTGCTTCCTCCTAGCCTCCCAAGCTAACCTGCTTCCCTCCCCGCGATCGGACACCCCCCTTCCCCTATATCACTAACCCCACACCCCCATCTCTGCCCCAATCTCTCTCTGACTCCCCCGCAATCACCCACCTCCGACCCTACAAGCCACACTGTGGCCGCCCCTCCAATCTCGACCCCAGTAACACAACCTTACCTGCTCCTGGGCTGCAGCCTCTGTTGCAGCAGTCCCCTCCCAACAGGGAGCCAAGCCTGTGAATCAGACTGGCTTCCAGGCGAGGACCTTGTTTAAAAAAAAGGGTACACCGCTGTGGGGTCTAAACTCCACAGCGTTCGGACCAACCAGAACTCTCCCCCCACACTTGGAAATCCCGGCCAGTAAATAACGGGGCCATTGCTTCTTTAAATGACAAATAAATGCATACAAATTAAATGAACAAATGTTGGTTCCTATACTGATTTAGGTATGTTTGAATGCCATAAAAGGTAACTTATTAACTACAAAACATTTTTTTCATAAATGTCACATATATATACACAAATCACATCTGAGCCATGCATGAACTGCAATACATCTGATCACTTTGCCTCGTTCCCCTTGTAAATATTTTTTTATTTGCTCTTGGGATGTGGATCACACTGGCAAGGCAGCATTTATTGCCCATTCTTAGTTGCTCTGAGGACATTATGAGTCAACCATTTAGGGCTGGATTTTGCCGGCGGTCAGAGGGCAGGTTTGGATGCGTGTCCGCGGTCAAAATCTAAAAGAGTCAAACTAGGGCGCGATCCCACTCTGAACCTGCCTCCTTGTAAGTTTCCCAAATGGCGGCAATGCCTGCGCATTGCAAACCTGGCACTAAGCGACGGGTCAGGCAACTGACATACTTAAGAAGCTGTATAAAGGTATTTAAGGAGCATTTTACCAGCTACTAATCATTTTTCCCAATTTTCTGATGACTTTCACGTTGCTCAGGGATCACATCAGGTAAGTTGGTCGGGTTTTCAATGACTCTCCATTGCTTTGAATAGATGACAGCTGCAAAAGTGGTATAAAAGCTATAATTTCACAGCTATTCACTTTCCAATGGTAGAAGCTGGAGACTTCAGGATTTGGAATTCATTTTTCAGCTTTGGGAAAGCTGGCAGTATTTGGAGTAAACTCTCTATCCAATGTCACCTCCTTGGAGCAACCTCTGACAGACTGACAGATCGCTTGTCATCTCTATAGTTAGCTGCCATCTATTCCAGCAGCATCAGTGCCCTTGAAAAAATTCTCACCTTGGTCCTCAGAATCCTACCACGATCAGCCCCAACACCATCATCACCAGACACACCAGCATCACCAACCTTCTCCACAATCACCTGATGCTGCACATCAGCACCCGACCACATTGCTGCCCAGGAGGCCAGGGATGGCCTCACCATGGCCACATTTACTTCACTTGATGCTGTACACTCTTATGCCACCCTACACCAGCACCATAAAGCATCACTGCAATGCCAAGCCATTCCTTTCACACTCATCACCATTGCGGGAGGTACTGTTATATCTCACCATTTACTACAACTCACTAAGCCACTTTCAAAAGTGTACACAAATCTATCCAAGAAGGCAAAGTGTTCAAAATACAGTTTTCAATGTTTGACAACATATTAGCAGAAACTCTACATGAGCATTGGCTAAAAGACCCAAGTGCCTACCCTTGTGTGTTGTTAGTTGTTATGATTGGACAAGGGTGAGGGTGAGTGTGAAGGGTGACTCGTGAGATGGGGATGTGATAAGGTAGATAGAGAGAAGGCGGGTGGAGGTGCAAGGTAAGTTGGTGTGAGTAAGGATGTGCAGAAGTAGAGTAGGGAAGGCAGAGTGATGGGGATGTGATGAGTGGCACAGCAGGATGAGATTGAGTGTGGCTTTGCAGTAACGTTTCATGATCGACTGAGATTATTGAAAGGTTTGCACCACTGCAGCCTGGTCCTCCTGACGACATCCCTACTTGTGTCTTCCTTTACAATGTGCAACCAGGCTGCAATGGTCTCCTGGAGAGGTGCCTTCCGTCCATTGGAAGGGAAGTGAACATTCCTACGTGCTTTAACTACCTCCATAAGCAAATGGAGGGCATCATGGGAAAGCCTGGGTGCAGCCGTGCACCTTTGTACAGTCATAGTCAGTGTTTTCAGCACCTCAATGCTACAGAACACTGACAGCACAACTGTCATTTGTGGGCATGGTCCCTTTAAGGAAACCAGCTGATGATGCGTCATCAAGAACACAGAGAGTAGGACGGAGACGGCTGGGGCCTCAGGAGCACAAAGCATGGGAGGCAGTGAGCCTGGGTTGCTAATGTCGCAGAAAGAAAGCTGAGCCACTAATGCAGCACAGAGGCAAGGAATATGCCAAGACCATTGACACAGTACACAATGCTAGAAGTTGTGGGCCAGGGCTTAGGAGCAGAAGAGACTAGATGTATTTGAGCCTCGGTTGCATGGTAGCTCTGGGAAATTGTAGGAGTGATGCTTCTTCTACCCATCGCTGGACAGGAACACCACAGCCGAAGTGCGCCATGCTGTCCAGGCTCAGCTACACTTGAATTATCTGTCCTAGACTATTACTGCAAACAAAACCTTTAGGCAAACAGGCAGCAGACAGATCAGTTGCTCAATAAACACACTCATGCTAGTTAGAGTGTCTACTTGACTCATTTGGTTGTACTTTTATCTCTGAGTCAGAATCATTGTGGCTTCAAGCCTCACTCCAGGACTCAAACTCAAATTCATAGTCTACTGCCATTTCAGTGCAGTACTATACTAAGGGAATGCTGCATTGTTGGAAATGCCATCCTTTGGATGATGTCCTAAGCAATGTTCTCAGTAAGGTGAGCGGGTGTACGACCACACAATGATCTGTAAGGTCCCATGCACTTAAATTCACAGGGCACACAGTGAGCTGGAGAACTGGAGCGGTGGAATGGGCCCAATACCCGAGCAGAAAAGTCATATGGATGAGAGAAAGGCCATGGATGAGAGAATGGCGGCACCAGTGCCCCAGACAAAGGTGGCAGCCCTACGCGCTGCAGAAAGCAGAATTCCCACCCGCACTAAGATGGCGATATCCGTGCCCTAGACAAAGTTGGTGCCGTTGCTCAATGAACAAAGCAGCAGGACCCCTGCCCAGCTTAAATATGGGGACACCTGTGCTCTGGCCAGAAAGAGCGGCTCTGGTGACCTGCACAAAGATGGCTGCGGGGTATTTTCCGTCAGGCAGTTGATCCCATTGTGATTCCCCTTCCAGAAGGGATGCCTGGTGAGTTCCAGTGGGAGTCGAGAGCCTGGAGGGCAGCAGCTGGCGGTCTGGTTACCATGGGAGTGAGCAGCGAGGGGAGCAGCCCAGCTGGCGGCCTGCAGGAGCCCGAGCAACCCAGCACAGTAAGGAGGAGGCCCGGCACCTGACCTCAGACTCGATGTCAGCTCATTTCTTGTCACCCACGCTCCACATTAGAGCAGATCTGCCCTGGACCCCTGTAACTATCTGGAGTACATTTTTAGGTTAACTTTATTAAAAAAAAATTATCCCAATCTCTAGACAGTGAGTGTCTTGGTGAACCTCTTCAGGCAAACTTCTATTTTTATGTTTCATGTTTCAATTCATGAGCTGTGGAAGTGCAACTCAAGGCGACGGTCTTGAACTAGAAATGTTGATGTGAAGGTGTGTCTGATTAATGTCGAACAACACCAAAGCGGGAGGAGGATGAAGCACTTTTTAATCTTAAATGAGGTGGCAGTTCTCAAGCATTTTGCTCCTATGGAAAGTGGTTGTGGGCGCACCAATGAAAAAGTGGTGGTATAACCCAAGAGATAATTGAGGGTACTAAAGGAGTGAGGCATGAGTCTCAGACGAGTTTATGTTTGCTCTGAGTGGACATTAACTCCAGCTCTAGTTTCTCACCACTACCCAACAAATATTGGAAACAAAAGGTTGGAATTTTCTTCGGAGAGGCGGGTTGGTGGCAGAGATCCGAGGTGGGCGGGAAACCCGGGAGGCCGTGTTACCTGCAGGCCCTACCGACTTTACCGACAGGGCCGAATTTGAATGCGAGACCTTAGTGTCCCACCCCCAGCTGGATGGCTGCGGGTGGGTAGTCTCAGTTACAAGGGGTCAGTCCGGGGGAGGGATTGCGGGAGGCAGGTCAGGAATCGACTGGTGGTGGGGCAGCGGCAATTTGGTGGGGGGGGGGGGGGGGCGGAAGAGAGGATCAATGGGGAGGGGGGAGAGGATTTGCAGGATCGGCATTTGGCAGGCGATGGGGGTGGTCAGGGATTGGCAGGCAAGCAGGGATCGCGGGGGGTTGGCCTGGGATCGGGGAGGGGGGAGGGTGGAGGATCGGGGCCAGTCTCATCATCATTATGGGGGGTACGGGGAGGGGGAGGAATGCGATCGGAAGCCTCATGGGAGGGTCTCTGATTGTGTGGGATTGGTTAGCTAGGGACCCTGGATCCAGAAGGTAAGTATAAAGCCACCTGCCTCCTGGATGCAGCAGTCACCGACTCTGTTTAACTGCCAGGTTTCATGAATTGTGTGAAACCCATCCACCGGCAGTTACATTCAAACTGGAGGTGAAAATTCATGACAATATTTAAATTAAGGTAACGCCCGCTGGGAGCGAGTTACTCATCTGCCCCCGACTCCCGTCCCTCCCCCTGGCAAAACCGAAGTGGGCGGCATCAGGTTGGGCATCCCATTTTTAACAAGTTAACTGCCCCCAGGCTCCAGCCAAAGATATTGCTAATGTCTGGTGTAATAATAAAACTTAACAGAACAAGTCATTTGGTTCATCAAGTGTTTTCCTTCCACCAACAATATCCAGTCTATTTGTTTTTGGGATGAGTCGTTAAATCTGCTCCTGTGATTCAGATGGATTAATAAGATGGACAGCCAGCACGGATTTGTTAAAGTCAAATTGTGTCTGACTAACCCAATTGAGTTTTTTGATACAGTAACAGAGGGTTCATGAAGGTAGTGTAGTAAATGTATGTATGGATTTTCAAAAGCCATTTGCTGCAGTAGCACATAACAGACTTATTTGGAAAATAGAAGCACATGGTTTTAAAGGGACGGCAGTAACTTGGCACATAACTTTTATTTTAATTTGTTTCTGGGATGTGGGCATCGCTGGCAAGGCCAGCATTTATTACCCATTCCTAATTGCCTTTGAGAAGGTGGTGGTGAGCCATCTTCTTGAACCGCTGCAGTCAATGTGGTGAAGGTATTCCCATTGTGCTGCGAGGGAGGGAGTTCCAGGATTTTGACCCAGTAACTATGAAGCAACGGCGATATATTTCCAAGTCAGGATGGTCTGTAACTTGGAGGGGAACTTGCAGGTGATAGTGTTCCCATGCGCCTGCTGCCCTTGTCCTTCTACGTGGTAGCGGTCGTGCGTTTGGAAGGTGCTGTTGAAGAAGCCTTGGCGAGTTGCATCTTGTAGATGCAGCCACGGTGGAGGGAGTGAATGTTTAAGGTGGTGCATGGGGTGCTAATCAAGTGGGCTGCTTTGTCCTGGATGATGTTGAGCTTCTTGAGTGTTGTTGGAGCTGCACTCATCCAGACAAGTGGAGAGTATTCCATCACATTCCGGACTTGGGTCTTGTAGATGGTGGAAAGGCTTTGGAGAGTCAGGAGGTGATACACTCTCCGCAGAATCATAAGCAGTCCCTTGAAATCGCTTCCACTCTAAAAGTGAGTTTTCATGTGACTGTACAGTCCAATACAGGAATTACAGTCTCTGTCACAGGTGGGACAGACAGTTGTTGAAAGAAAGGGTGGGTGGGAAGTCTGATTTGCCGCATGCTCCTTCCGCTGCCTGCGCTTGTTTTCTGCATGCTCTCGGCGACGGGACTCGAGGTGCTCAGTACCTTCCCGGATGCTCATATTCAACTTCGGGCGGTCTTTGGCCAGGGATTCCAAGCTGTCGGTGGGGATGTTGCACTTTATCAAGGAGGCTTTGAGGGTGTCCTTGAAACGTTTCCTCTGCCCACCTTTGGCTCATTTGCCGTGTAGGAGTTCCGAGTAGAGTGCTTGCTTTGGGATTCTTGTGTCGGGCATGTGGACAATATGGCCCACCCAACGGAGCTGGTCAAGTGTGATCAATGCTTCGATGCTGGGGTTGTTGGCCTGATCGAGAACACTGACGTTGGTGCGTCTATCCTCCCAGGAGATTTGTAGGATCTTGCAGAGACATCGTTGGTGGTATTTCTCCAGCGATTTGAGGTGTCTACTGTATATGGTCCATGTCTCTGAGCCATACAGGAGGACGGGTATCACTACAGCCCTGTAGACCATAAGCTTCGTGACAGATTTGAGGGTCTGATCTTCGAAGGCTACGCTGGCGCACTGGAGGCGGTGTTGAACCTCGTCGTCGATGTCTGCCCTTGCTGATAGTATGCTCCCGAGGTATGGAAAGTGGTCCACATTGTCCAAGGCCGCACCGTGGATTTTGATGACCGGGGGGGGGGGGGGGGAGTGCTGTGTGGCGGGGTCAGGTTGGATAAGGATCTTTGTCTTACGGATGTTTAGTGTAAGGCCCATGCTTTCGTACGCCTTGGTGAAGATTTTGACGATGGCTTGGAGTTCAGCCTCTGAATGTGCGCAGACGCAAGCGTTGTCCATGTACTGTTGTTCGACGACAGAGGATGGGATGGTCTTGGATCTAGCCTGGAGGCGGCGAAGGTTGAACAGGTACCCTCTGGTTCTATAGTTTAGTTCCACTCCAGCGGGGAGCTTGTTGAGCGTGAGATGGAGCATTACAGCGAGGAAGATCAAGAAATGGGTTGGCGCGATGACGCAGCCTGCTTGACCCCGGTCCGGACATGGATTGGGTCTGTGGTGGATCCGTTAGTCAGAATCACGGCTTGCATGTCGGCATGGAGCAGGCGGTGGATGGTGACAAACTTTTTGGAGTTTTGAAAGTTGTTGGAGCTGCACTCATCCAGGCAAGTGGACAGTATTCCATCACACTCCTGACTTGGGTCTTGTAGATGGTGGAAAGGCTTTGGGGACTCAGAAGGTGATACACTCTCCACAGAATACCTAACCTTTGACCTGCTCTTGTAGCCACTTTATTTATGTGGCTGGTCCAGTTAAGTTTCTGGTCAATAATTGGCTTTGGGATAGGAGGCAGAGAGTAGTGGTGAACAAATGTTTTTCTGACTGGGGAGAAATATACAGTGGGGTTTCCCAGTGGTCGGTATTAGAACCATTGCTTTATATAAATGACTATGACCTGGGTGCAGGGAGCACAATTTTGAAGTTTCCGGATGATTCAAAACTTGGCGATGTAGTAAATAGTGAGCAGGATAGTAGCAGAGTAGAGGTATAATGGGATGGGAGAGTAGAGGAAGAATGGGACCAATGATTTTTAAGAGTTTGTCTAATTGTCTCATGATTGGGGTGGCAATATGGCAATACTGTGTATATGCTTTTAAGTGGTCGCTGTTGCTGTCGTTGTTGTAAAAGTTGTTGGGGTGGTAAAAGTTGTTGTGGTAAAATTTGTCCATGGACAAAAAAGTCACGCTCAAAGGAGATCATAGCCCGCTCAGTACAAAAAAACTAGACGGAACATTGATCCCAAGTCTGCCAGTTTTGATGGATGTTAACAATCCCGTGACATTATTCAAAGAGGAGGGAGTTCCTCTAGTATTGGACAACATTTTTCCCACAACAAAAAACAGATTAATATATTATTCATCTTTTTGCTGCTTGTGGAATCTTGCCTTACACAAAATAGTTGCAGTGTCTACCTATAATTGCACTTCAAAGTCCCCCTTAACTGCATATGAAGTGCTTTGAGACATGGCATGAATGCAACTGGCCCTTTGTTTTTAAACCAGACATTACATATGTTGCAGTTATCATTGTCTCTTACAATTATTTTAAAGGTTAGGCAAAAACTACTGAAGCATAACATATTGGTTGTTGTTTGCAAGTTAACTTTTCATTATGAACCTATGTTCATTAACTGTTGCTCTATTAAATTAAAATTCCAAATATGTGTTGTCCGCAAAGCTTTTTAGCATACTCCATAGTCAAAAAGCAATCTGGCCATAGCAATTTCAATGGAAATGTTAAGAGTTATTTTCCTCCAACAAGAGTAAGATGCTCGGCCGAGACTTACACCATGGTTATACTGACACACAACCTGACATGAACTGCAGGTGCTGAACTGGAACAGGCACAAAGTAAATCAACTTAACCAACCATAAAAAAAAACAGAATTGGCTTGGCATTTCAGGATGTTGTCCTTCATGCATGAAAAGTGTTAAAAGACTGTCTGCTGGGAAAACACCATACAGTCAAAATAAAATACATTAGTTCAGCATTAGAACAGCACTGAGGTCACAGGACTGGTGATTTAATGTCCAACAGTCTCATGTCATTTTCAAACACCATACTATTCTAACATATGTGCAAGAACTAGATAATGGCTACAATAATCCTGATCCAGAGGAGTTTGTAAATTAAAGAATCAAAATATAAAAAGCCGATGATTTTTACCCCATTTTGCATGTAAGGAACTGGCAGATATTATAAGGTTTAAAAATCTGAAACTATAAAAGCATTTTGTGTTTCAAGGGCAGACAATAAAAATTGAAGCTAGAACTAAGAATATACAGGAAAGCCACAAATTGAGATTAGAAAGGTGAAGAGAAAGGGCATGAAGATTAGCACTTTAGTATTAAAAGGATAGTCAAAATAGGGGTGGGCCCACAACAAAGCGGCAGAGTGAGAAAACGGCAGATATACAAAATAACTGTTGTTGCAGTTTTCACACAGGAGATGGATATTGCAATTGTTGAGCCACGAGTTGGATGCAGAATAATTAGTGGAGGTTATTATTCAAAGAGAAATAGTCTTGAAGAAGCTACTTAAACTTAAGGTAGATAAATCACTGGTTTAAAACCAAGAAAGGAAATGTTACCAGTGGACTGGAGGGTGTCAAATGTGACATGTCACATAAAAAAGAGAGACAGGAATAAACCAGGAAGTTAGACAGTCTTCCTTCAGTTGTGCGTGAACTAGAGTCTATAATATGGAATATAATTAACAAGCATTTGGAGAAACATGAGCTAATCAGGGCCAGTCAGTACAGATTTTAAAAGGCAGGTCACTCTTGATTATTTGACAAGACAATAGATAGGATAGATAATGAGATAGTCAAACTGAATTATCAAAAGGCATTTGCTAAGGTGCTACATAAAAGAATTATGGCAAAGAAAATGTCACATGGATTAAAACAAAGGTTAGGGAAACAGGAAATTTCATATACTGGAAAGATGTGGCAAGTGCTGTTCCACAGGGGTCTGCATAGGGGTTGCTCCCATTTACTGCATACATAAATGATCAACAAATGGGAATTGAGGGAACAATAATAAAAATTGCTTGATGACATTTAATTGGGAGTTATGTCAAATTGTGAAAAGAATGTAGGAAAGATGTGAAGTTATTCATTTAAGAAGTAAGAATATGTAAAGCAAATATACCTTAAATTGTGAGATTTTAAATAGTGCAGAGGGGCAGAATGTGATTCTGGAATGCATTACCTAAAAGGGTGGTGGAAGCAGATTCAATAAAACCTTTCAAAAGGGAATTGAATAAATACTTAAAAAGGAAACATTTACAAGGCTATGGGGAAAGAGCAGGGAAGTGGGACTAATTAGATCACTCTTACATAGACTTCCTTCTGGGCTCTATCATTCTATGATAGAAGGACCTTGGGATGTGGATACATAGGTGTACTAAGGAGGTGCTCACTTAGATCTGCCTCAAGCCAGGGCGAGGACAGCAGTGCCAGTGGCTGTAAGGGTGACCATGGCCTTGAACTTCTTCACGTCAGACTCCTCCAGGCTGGAGAAGGCGACATCTGTAACATCTCGCAGTTCGCCATCCACTTCTGCATAAAGGTGGTGAGTGAGGCTCTGTATGCAAGGAGAGCTGAATGCAGTAGCAGGCGAAGCGTGACTTCACCAGGATAGCAGGCTTCCCATGGTGCAGGGTGCCATTGACTGCACACAGTGTTTTTCGGGTGGCACATCTCAATTCGGAGATACACCGCAACTGGAAGAGAATCCACTCCCTCAATGTCCAGCTGCTGTGTGACCATATTGAGCGTATCATGCAGATCAATGCCTGGATCCTGGGAGCACCCATAATGTCTTCATTCTGTGTCAGACCACTGTACCATCAGCATTTGAGCCATCATGACAAACCAGAGGGTGGCTACTGGATGACAAGGGCTGTCCGCTGACCACCTGGTTCATGACTCCACTGTGCAACCCAGACGCACGTGGGCAGCATGCATATACCGAAAGCTATGTTGCCACATGGAATCTGATAGAGCAGACAGTTGGCATCCTTAAAGAATGCTTCCTGGACCACTCTGGAGGAGCCCTGCAATACTCACCAGAGTGGTCTCAAGATTTGTTGTGATCTGCTGCATGAGAGCACAACCATTGCCACCAGGCATACTCCAACCAGCATAGGAACAGGAGGAAGAGGTGGAGGTGGAAAGGGAGGAAGAGAAGCAAGAGCAAGATCAGGAGCAGGAGGAGGAGGAGGAGGAGGAAGGGAGGAGGCAACCCAGACAACCCCTTTCTGCCTGGCTGTCTGTGATCGAATCATCTGACTCCTGTGCCAGTGAATGCAACCCCAATTCCCCATTCACCAACAGTCCCACAACTTAACTTCCCTCTGCTACTGCCCATCACAGCATTCTTTTGACCACAATACAACAATAAAAGCCACCACAAACCAAACATTGCAAACCAATGTTATGAATCAAACCATTAAAATATGTCATTCAGAAGTCAACTAATTGCCCTTGTGCATTCCTTTAGTGCCTGTCTTCCATGTGCCTTTGCCTGACCTACTGCTCCTACAAAGTGCTACCCCAGTGGCTGCAGTATGACTGGTGGAAGACTGCTGACTTTCAGCGGGTGAGACTGCAGATGGCCTTGCAGGATGAACTCGAACAGCTCTGGGCCTAGTAGGCCCAGCTGTATACTGCACCACCTCAGCATGGGCAGCAGCAGTCGGGCCTGGCTGGCTGAAAGGCAACATCAAGGGCACTGGCAGAGTGGCAGAGGTGGGAGGATATACGCCGTCATCGAGAGAGGACAGCAGATTCATCCGCCATGGAGCCATTGTCTGCCGCCCCCCGCAACCCCCCCCCCCCCCCCCCCAACACCCTCACCGCCTGAGCCAGCACTTCAGCAATATTAGTAATCTACTGGAGGATAGATTGCTGGACTGCAGTAACACCCTTCAAGCCCCTTTCTGCACAGGTAAACCAGTGGTAAATGATGACAGCGGTCTGCGTATGCATAGCAGCAAGCTGAGCCTGCATTACTTCAGAAGATATGGAGGTGCGCCTGTCGCCCTCCAGTTAGCTGCAGCTGGCTACAATTGTGTGCCACCTTGTCCTGCAAGAGAGAGGGAAGTGAGTGTGGTTCACTGTGTTTGGGTGAATAGCTGTCGTGGTTGAATAGCTAGCAGTGTGTGCAGGCTGAGAGATGTGGATACGAGGCTTACAGCAGTGGTAAGTGCGCAAGAGTGAGATGCAGCATATCAGTGTGTGGTAGGTGAGTAATGGGGGTGTGATGAATTGAGCAGGGAGTGAGGCCAGTGTTGCAGTTTATGGGATGTGGCATTTGAAAATAAATTTACTGACCTTGACCACTCATATGAGGTCATTTAAGCTTCTTCCTGCGCTGCATCCAGGTCCTCGGGGCTATGCTGCTTGCATTGACAGAGTCTGTCTCGATAGCCTCCTGCAGATACAGGATATCTCTCCTCCTGTCCACCTACTGCACCAGGCCCTCGAGTGCCCCATCAGAAAATCTGGGAGCCCTCTCTCTGCCATCTTGACACTTCCTGAAGGCCACACACTCCTCTAGAATTATTTCCAGTACTGGCTGCAGCCAGACTGTACCTTCCCTTTAAGAGGAGTGGTGGCCAACAGCGGTCCATGTATTTAATATGGAGCCGGGAGCAGCACTCCTCACCTCCCAGCATGACAAGTTACCTCTTTGGTGGAAGTCTGCAGTGGTTATGTTAAAAACCGCAGGTGAGGTTGCATGTAGATTTGATTTACTTGAACGCTGCTGGCGTTGAATGCGCATGCCCCCCGCCATATTGGAAGCTTTGGTGCCCATTTTACGTCTTTAAAATGGGCGCGGGGTCATTGAATTTCTAAACCTAGGATTCATTTTTTGAAGCATTTAGGCGAATTAAAATATAACAGCTTAAGAAAATATTTTGAGCATAAAATGTACTGTTATTATTTACAGAATTTTTCCAAGCTATGAAGAGCTAAAAAGTCAATAATGGAAACATTGTAACAAAAAAAATCTCATAATTGCATGTTACTCCTGTTGTGTATGGAGAAAGAGTCAGACTGAACACTGTGAGCTCAAAGAAAAGTGTGATCTTAGTCTTTTATTGCAGGTCTCCAGAGTGCCTCTCCAACCTGTGAGGCCTCCTTAAATACTTGTGCTCCCAAGGGATTGTGGGATCCCTTGGGACTCCAGGAGATGAGCCCTCTGGTGGCTGTACAGAGTAAATACAAGTTTACATATATAACAACATTCCCCCACAAAGTCAATAGTGTAACTAATTACAATGTGAGTCGGTCTGGGGCCCTTCTTGCCCTGGTTGATCGTCTCGATGTGAAAGCTAGTATTGTTGAATCATTTGTTGGGCCCTCGCTGAGCTGCTGTGCAGCTGGCCTTGCTGGGCTGCTGTGGATGATGGGTTCTGCTTCGTGGTCAACCGTGGTGCCGGTTGCCACTGGTGTGTATGTTGGGGGATCAAAAAAGGTAGGGTCCAAGGTGGGTTGCTCAGGATAGTCTGTGAATCTGAGTTTGATTTGGTCCAAGTGTTTCCGGTGAATGAGTCCATTTGAAAATTTGACCCGAAACACCCTGCCCCCCCCCTATTTGGCCACAACAGTGCCGGGAAGCCACTTGGGACCTTGTCCATAATTTAAAACAAATACAGGATCATTGATTTCAATCTCACCTGACACATTTGTGCTATTATGGTATGCATTTTGTTGAAGCCGCCTGCTCTCTACCTGTTCATGTACATCAGGGTGAACTAACGAGAGCCTTGTCTTAAGTACTCTTTTCATGAGCAGTTCAGCAGGTAGGATCCCAGTGAGCGAGTGGGGTCTCGTGCGGGAGCGAAGCAGAATTCGGGATAGGCGAGTCTGCAGTGAGCCTTCAGTTACCCTCTTCAAGCCTTGCTTGATGGTTTGCACTGCTCTCTCTGCCTGACCATTGGATGCTGGTTTAAACGGACAGATGTGACATGTTTAACCCCGTTACGGGTCATGAATTCTTTGAATTCAGCACTGGTAAAACATGGCCCGTTGTCGTTCACCAGGACATCGGGTAAGCCGTCTGTGGCAAACATGGCCCGCAGGCTTTCAAGTAGTAGCAGCGGACATGCGAGCTGACATTATCTCACATTCAATTCACTTGGAATATGCGTCTACAACCACAAGGAATATTTTACCCAAGAACGGGCCTGCAGAGTTGACGGAGGGCCAAGACCATAAACTTAGCAGCGCCTCCCTGGGTACATTGCTTAACTGCGAGCATGTATTACATCTGTGCACGCAGGACTCTAAGTTCGCATCGATACCAGGCCACCACACATGGGATCTGGCTATCGCTTTCATCATTATGATGCCTGGGTGGGTACTGTGGAGGTCATTGATGAAAGTGCCTCTGCCCTTCTTGAGGACCACTACTCGATTGCCCCACAGAAGGCAGTGTGCTTGTATAGACATTTCATCTTTGCGCCACTGGAACGGCTTTATCTCTTCCTGCATTTCCACTGGGACACTGGACCAGCTCCCATGAAGCACACAGCTTTTGACTAGAGATAATAAGGGGTCCTGGCTTGTCCAGATTTTGATCTGCTGGGCAGTGACGGGTGATTTCTCACTCTCAAATGTTTCCATAACCATGGCTAGATCTGCGGGCTGCACCATTTCCACACCTCTGGTGGGCAATGGCAGCCTACTGAGAGCATCGGCGCAGTTTTCTGTGCCTGGCCTGTGGCGGATGGCGTAGTTGTATACGAACAACATGAATGCCCATCTCTGGATGCGAGCCGATGCGTTGGTATTTATCCCTTTACTTTCGGAAAACGGATATAAGTGGCTTATGGTCAGTTTCCAATTCGAATTTTAGCCCAAACAGGTATTGATGCATTTTCTTTACCCCATAGACACACGCCAACGCTTCTTTCTCAATCATGCTATAGGCTCTCTCAGCCTTAGACAGACTCCTGGATGCATAAGCAACCGGTTGCAGTTTCCCAAAATCATTAGCTTGTTGCAATACACACCCGATGCCATATGACGACGCATCATCTGCTAGTAGCAAATGCTTACATGGATCATACAACACAAGCAATTTGTTTGAGCATAACAATTTTCTCACTTTTTCGTAGTAAGACATGCAGTGGTTCTAACAGTGTGTTGAGACCCGGTAGGAAGTTACCAAAGTAGTTCAGGAGTCCTAGAAACGACCGCAGCTCCGTCACGTTCTGTGGCCTTGGTGCGTTCTCGATTGCCTCTGTCTTCGCGTTGGTGGGTCTGATGCCGTCCGCCGCAATCCTCCTTCCCAAGAACTCCACTTCAGGCACCAGGAAAATGCACTGCGAGCGTTTTAATCTGAGCCCCACGCGGTTGAATCGACTAAGAACCTCCTCCAGGTTCTGCAGATGCTCGACTGTGTTTCGACCTGTGACCAAGATGTCGTCCTGGAAGACTGCGGGACCAACTTCAGTAAGCTTACCATGTTTCTCTGGAATATCGCCGCCGCTGATCGGATTCCAAATGGACATCTGTTATAAACAAAAATACCTTTGTGCGTGTTGATGCAGGTGAGGGCTTTCGATGATTCCTCCAGTTCCTGTGTCATGTAGGCTGAAGTCAGATCCAACTTCGTAAACATCTTTCCTCCCGCCAGCATTGCAAAGAGGCCGTCGGCCTTTGGTAGTGGGTATTGGTCCTGCAGGGAGAAACGATTGATAGCTACTTTGTAATCGCCACAGATTTGGACGGTGCCGTCTCCCTTGAGGACTGGGACGATAGGACTGGCCCGCTCGTTGAACTCGATTGGTGATGCCCTCTCTTTGCAGCCGGTCTAGCTCGATCTCTACCCTTTCTCTCATCATGTACGGTACTGCTCTCGCCTTGTGATGGATAGGTCCCGCCCCCGGAATTAGATGGATCTGCACTTTTGCTCCTTGGAATTTCCCGACGCCTGGTTCGAACAGCGAAGGAAACCTGGGCACACGCAGTGTCGTCAGCGGGTGATAGTGCTCGGACATCGTCCCAGTTCCAGCGTATCTTTCCCAACCAGCTCGCCGAGCAGCGTGGGACCATCGCCCGGTACCACCCAGAGTTGTAGCTTGTACACCGCTCCATCGTAGGAGACCTTTACAGTAGCACTGCCGATTACAGGAATCAGTTCTTTTGTGTAAGTTCTTAGTTTCGTGCGAACTGGAGTTAAGACTGCCCTTGAGGCCTTGCTGCACCACAATCTTTCGAAAGTCTTTTTTGCCCATGGTGGACTGGCTCGCACCCGTGTCCAGCTCCATTGACACCGGGAGTCCATTTAGTTCAACATTCAGCATTATCGGGGGACAATTCATGGTGAATGTGTGTACCCCATGTACCTCTGCCTCCTCGGTCTGATGTTCTGGTTCGTCGTGATCCTCCGTGGATCTGTCCTCCTCTGCAACATGGTGGTTTGCAGGTTTAACAGGATTTTCAGCTCACCTGCACACTCGTTGGACGTGTCATTCATTGTTCTACTGCCCTTGCAAACATACCCTTTGAATCATCATGAATGGAAACGATGATCACCCCCGCAGCGCCAATAAGGTGTTAATGGCCTTGCATTCATCACCCTTGATGGTGGACTCTGAGACACCTGCGGATGTGCAGCTGCAGGTATGTGTGACCTGCTCTGTACGTTACAATTCGAAAACAACATCACTTTGTTCACAGTACTTGCAGCAGCACTTGTGTGCTGAGAGATTAGCTTTGTATCGTCACTGGTGGCAATGAACGCCTGGGCTATCGCTATGGCCTTACTCAAGGTTGGTGTCTCTACAGTCAAAAGTTTGCGAAGTATGGTTTCGTGGTCAATGCCAAGTAGAAAAAGTCTCTGAGCATGTGCTCCAAATGCCCTTCAAATTCACAATGTCCTGCAAGGCGTCTTAGCTCAGCGACATAACTCGCCACTTCCTGGCCTTCAGACCTTTTGTAGGTGTAGAACTGGTACCTCGCCATCAGAACGTTTTCCTTCGGGTTCAAATGCTCTCGGACCAGTGTGCACAAATCGTCATACGATTTCTCCATGGGTTTCGCTGGAGTGAGCAGATTCTTCATGAGGCCATACGTTGGTGCCCCACAGACGGTGAGGAGGATCGCTCTACCTTTGGCAGCGCTCTCTTCTCCATCTAGCTCATTGGCCACGAAGTATTGGTCGAGTCGCTCCACAAAAGTTTCCCAATCATCTCCCTCCGAGAATTTCTCCAGGATGCCCACTGTTCTCTGCATCTTTGGGTTCACTATCTGTATCTCGTCGCCAGTTGTTATGTATGGATAAAGAGTCAGACTGAACACTGTGAGCTCAAAGTAAAGTGTGACAGTAGTCTTTTATTGCAGGTCTCCAGAGTGCCTCTCCAACCTGTGAGGCCTCCTTAAATACCTGTACTCGCAAGGGATTGTGGGATCCCTTGGGCCTCCATGGGATGAGCCCTCTGGTGGCTGTACAGAGTAAATACAAGTTTACATATATAACAACTACCTTTACTGGTTTTGATCAAAGGAAATTTTGTGCAAGTTGTAATTTTCTCAGGGTACAAGATTTTCTTTTCTTTTCAGAACATCTAGTGAGACTTGGCATTAATGCAACAAAGGAAGCGCAAGCTGTAGCAGTTTAATCACAGCAGTTGTATTATAACAGTCATCGCTGTTATGTGCCAACCACCCCCAATACCAAGCCTGTTGTCGACACAGATACTGTCCACGAGCTCACTCATCTACTTCAGCCTTTAATGCAACCCCCATGTCAGTCGCATGCTGGAGTGAATGAAGTTACAGATTACTTGTTAATCTATTTTGTTTCTCTATGAGTCACTGATTGATTCATTTTATTCATATCTTCTGAAATTAACACATCTTCCAGGGCCTTGGTGAGGCCACACCTTGAATATTGTTTTGGTCTCCTAATCTGAGGAAGGATATTCTTGCTATTGAGGGAGTGCAGCGAAGGTTCACCAGACTGATTCCTGGGATGGCAAGACTGACATCTGAAGAAAGACTGGATCGACTCGGCTTATATTCACTGGAATTTAGAAGAATGAGAGGGGATCTCATAGAAACATATAAAATTCTGACGGGATTGGACAGGTTAGATGTAGAAAGAATGTTCCCGATGTTGGGGAAGTCCAGAACTAGGGGTCACAGTCTAAAGATAAGGGGTAAGCCATTTAGGACCGAGATAAGGAGAAACTTCTTCACCTAGAGAATTGTGAACCTATGGAATTCTCTACCACAGAAAGTTGTTGAGGCCAGTTCGTTAGATATATTCAAAAGGGAGTTAGATGTGTCCCTTATGTCTGAAGGGATCAAGGAGTATGGAGAGAAAGCAGGAATGGGGTACTGAAGTTGCATGATCAGCCATGATCATATTGAATGGTGGTGCAGGCTCGAAGGACCGAATGGCCTACTCCTGCACCTATTTTCTATGTTTTCATGTTTCTCGTGTCATTTCTGTTATTTCTCCCGACAGTCCCGCGACCTCATCACTCACCCTATTGATGGCATCCAGGAGTGATCGGGTAAGGTCAATGCTCTCCGCACTCAATGACATAATTTGAACCACACCTGTTAGATCCTGCACCTCAGGAGAGAGCGATCAAGCTCGTCTTCCCCTCCTCCCCATGAGTGTGGCTCGCACCCTACCACTGGGACCCACAACCTCGGAAGGTGGGGCCCTGGGTGTACCTCGCTGTACCACAACACTGGGACCCACAACCTCGGAAGGTGGGGCCCTGGGTGTACCTCGCTGTACCACAACACTGGGACCCACAACCTCGGAAGGTGGGGTCTTTGCTGCACCCCACCACTGGGACAGTAACCTCGGATGGTGGGAAACCATGGAATGTCCCACCAGCACTCAAACCACGAGTCACGGAAGTGGCTGTCACCACAATGAGCGACACTCCTGCAAAGTCAGTAAAACAGTGGGGGCTTCATCCAGCCCCATCCCCTCCCCCTCACCCCCATGTTCTTGGTCTGGAGGGTTAAATTGGAAGATGTTCTCCTCTTCAGGCTCGTCCACATCTGAATCCTTTTCTGCATCGTCAGAGTTGGCCTCACGTTCTGCAAAATATAACAGAACACAGACAAATGGTCAGCAGCAGAGGAGGGGGCAGGGTGGGTGGCATGAATAGGCTCACATAGCGCAGGCCAGGAGGCAGGTTGATTTGAAGGACCACGATGAATTTGCAGGACTTACCCTCTCCCTCGAGTGTGGGCCCAGCTTGTGCAGTGGCGAGTGCTTTTCTCCAAGCAGGACCCATCAAAGCAGCAACCCTCTCTTCCAAGGGTGTCAGTGGGTGCAGATTTGCCGGGCCTCCTCCTGTTCGGGTTCTTTCCCTTTTATTATGTGCCACCTTCCTCTGCAAAAATGAAAACCTAACTTTTTAGAGAGGGTGGCTTTCTGCTGGGTGGGACATACAGATGGTCACATTTACAACTGCAATTTCAGTGAATAAATGAAAATATTACTTGCACTAACTACTTGACCAAAGTCCTGCCATTTCTTTCTACACTGGCCTCCAGATCTTGTACTGGCCATCATTGCGCAGTAATCTTCTGCAACTTGCTTCCAATGTTTCTTCATTTCTTTGGGTGGAACTTTTGTGTGACCTCTGCTGGTGTCCAACTCCTGCCATCTGTTCTCAATCACAGTAACTAGTGCCTGTTATGTATGAATAAGGAGTCTGACTGGATACTGTGAGCTCAAGGTAAAGTGTGACCGTAGTCTTTTATTGCAGGTCTCCAGAATGCCTCTCCAACCTGTAAGGCCACCTGTGCTCCCAAGGGATTGTGGGATCCCTTGGGACTCCAGGGGATGAGCCCTTTGGTGGCTGTACAAGATATATACAAGTTTACATATATAACACTCCCCCACAAAGTCAACAGTGTAACTATTTACAAGGTGAGTCGATCTGGGGCCTTTCTTTCCTTGGTTGATCGTCTCGGTGCAAATGCTGGTTTTGGTGAATCGTTTGTTGGGCCCTCGCTGGGCTGCCTGGTGTGGTGAGTCCTGCTCGGCTACTGCAGATGATGGGTTCTGTTTCGTGGCCAACCGCGGTGTCGGTTGTCACTGGTGTGTATGTTGGGGGGTCAAAGAAGGTAGGGTCCAAAATGGGTTGCTCAGGATAGTCCGTGAATCTGAGTTTGATTTGGTCCAAGTGGTTCCGGTGAATGAGTCCATTTGAAAGTTTGACCCTGCTCCCCTCTTTGGCCACGACAGTACCGGGAAGCCACTTGGGACCTTGTCCATAATTCAACACAAATACAGGATCATTGATTTCAATCTCATGTGGCACATTTGCGCTATCATGGTATGTACTTTGTTGAAGCCGCCTGCTCTCTCCCTGTTCATGTAGATCAGGGTGAACCAACGAGAGCCTTGTCTTAAGTGCCCTTTTCATGAGTAGTTCAGCAGGTGTAATCCCAGTGAGCAAGTGGGGTCTCGTGCGGTAGCTAAGCAGGACTCGGGATAGGCGAGTCTGCAGTGAGCCTTCAGTTACCCTCTTCAAGCCTTGTTTGATGGTTTGCACTGCTCTCTCTACCTGACCATTGTATGTTGGTTTGAACGAGGCAGATGTAACATGTTTGATCCCATTACGGGTCATGAACTCTTTGAACTCGGCACTGGTACAACATGGCCCGTTGTCGCTCACAAGGACATCAGGTAGTGCATGCAAACATGGCCCGATATTATCTCACAATGAATCCATTTGGAGTACGCATCTACAACCACAAGGAACATTTTACCCAAAAACGGGCCTGCATAGTCGACATGGACCCTGCACCACGGTTTGGAGGGCCAAGACTTAGTGGCGCCTCCCTGGGTGCATTGCTTAACTGCGAGCATGTGTTACATCTGTGCACGCAGGACTCTAAGTCCGCATCGATACCGGGCCAGCACACATAGGATCTGGCTATCGCTTTCATCATTACGATGCCTGGGTGGGTACTGTGGAGGTCACTGATGAAAGTGTCTCTTCCCTTTTTGGGGACCACTACCCGATTGCCCCACAGAAGGCAGTCTGCTTGTATAGACATTTCATCTTTGCGCCGCTGGTACGGCTTTATCTCTTCCTGCATTTCCACTGGGACACTGGACCAGCTCCCGTGAAGCACAATTTTTTACTAGGGACAGTCAGGGGTCCGGCTCGTTCAGGTTCTAATCTGTCGAGCTGTGATGGGCGATTGCTCACTCTCGAATGCTTCCATAACCATGACTAAATCGGCGGGCTGCGCCATTTCCACCCCCGTTTCTTCTCCCCAGGAACTCTACTTCAGGCGCCAGGAAAATGCACTTTGAGCGTTTTAACCTGAGCCCCACATGATTGAGTTGACAAAGAACCTCCTCCAGGTTCTGCAGATGCTCGACTGTGTCCCGACCTGTAACCAAGATGTCGTCCTGGAAAACCACCGTGCACGGGACCGACTTCAGTCAGCTTTCCATGTTTCTCTGGAATATCGCCGCGGCTGATCGAATACCAAACAGGCATCTGTTATAAATGAAGAGACCTTTGTCCGTGTTGATGCAGGTCAGGCCCTTCGATGATTCCTCCAGCTCCTGCGTCATGTAGGCCGAGGTTAAGTCCAGTCTTTCCTCCCGCCAGCGTAGCATAAAGGTCGTCAGCCTTTGGTAGTGGGTACTGATCCTGCAGGGAGAAACGATTGATAGTTACTTTGTAATCACCACAGATTCTGATGGTGCCGTCGCCCTTGAGGACTGGAACAATCGGACTGGCCCACTTTTTGAATTCAATCGGCGAAATTATGCCCTCTCTTTGCAGCCGGTCTAGCTTGATCTCTACCCTTTCTCTCATCGTGTACGGTACTGCTCTCACCTTGTGATGGATGGGTCACGCCCCCAGAATTAGGTGGATCTGCACTTTTGCTCCTTGGAGCTTCCCGATGCCTGGCTCGAATAATGAAGGGAACTTGTTTAAGACCTGGGAACACGAAGTGTCGTCAGTGGACGAGAGCACTCGGACGTCGTCACAGTTCCAGTGTATCTTCCCCCAGCCAGCTCCTGCCAAGCAGCGTGGGACCATCGCCCGGTACCATCCAGAGTGGTAGCTTGTGCACCGCTCCACCGTGTGAGACCTCTACAGTAGCACTTCCGATTACAGGAATCAGTTCCTTTGTGTAAGTTCTCAGTTTCGTGCGAATGAGAGTCAAGACTGGCCTTGAGGCCTTGCTGCATCACAATTTCTCGAAAGTCTTTTTGCTCATAATGGACTGGCTCGCGCCTGTGACTTGCTCCATTGACACCGGGTGTCCATTTCATTTAACCTTCAGCATTATCGGGGGACACTTTGTGGTAAATGTGTGCACCCCATATACTGCTGCCTCCTCAGTCTGAGGCTCTGGTTCGTCGTGATCCGCCGTGGATCTGTCCTCCTCTGCAACATGGTGGTTTGCAGGATTAACAGGGTTTGCAGCTCGCCTGCACATACGTTGGAGGTGTCCCATTGTTCCACAGCCCTTACAAATGTACCCTTTGAAGCGGCATGAATGGAAACGATGATCACCCCCGCAGCGCCAACGAAGTGTTAATGGCCTTGCATTCATCACCCTTAGTGGTAGACTAAGACATCTGCGGTTATGCAGCCACAGGCATGTGGGGCCTGCCTTGTATGTTGCGATTTGAAAACAACATCACTTTGTTCACAGTACTTGTAGCAGCACTCATGTGAGAGATTTGCTTAGTATCGTCACTGGTACAATGAATGCCTGGGCTATCGCTATGGCTTTACTCAAGGTTGGGGTCTCCACAGTCAAAAGTTTGCAAAGTATCATTTCAAAGCCATTGCCACGTACGAAAAAGTCTCTGAGCATGTGCTCCAAATGTCCTTCAAATTCGCAATGTCCTGCAAAGCATTTTAGCTCGGCGACATAACTCGCCACTTCCTGGCCTTCAGAACTTCTGTAGGTGTAGAACCGGGACCTCACCATCAGAACGCTTTCCTTCGGTGAGCACAAATCATTGTACGATTTTTCTGTGGGTTTCGCTGGAGCAAGCAGGTTTTTCAATACGGCCATATGTTGGTGCCCCACAGATGGTAAGGAGAATCGCCCTTCGTTTGGCAGCGTTCGCTTCTCCTTCCAACTCGTTCGCCATTAAGTATTGGTCGAGTCACTCCACGAAGGTTTCCCAATCATCTCCCTCCGAGAATTTCTCCAGGATGCACACTGTTCTCTGCATCGTTGGGTTCATCATCTGTATCTCGCCGCCAGTTGTTATGTATGAATAAAGAGTCTGACTGGATACTGTGAGCTCAACATAACGTGTGACAGTCTTTTGTTGCAGGTCTCCAGAGTGCCTCGCCAGCCTGTGAGGCCTCCTTAAGTAACTGTGCTCCCAAGGGATTGTGGGATCCCTTGCGACTCCAGGGGATGAGCCCTCTGGCGGCTATACAAGGTATATACAAGTTTACATATATAACAGTGCCTCTACTTGTTCCTGTAAGAAATTCTTGGTTCTTTCATCACGTTGCATTTGTACTGCTGCAGCTCCGATTTTTCCAATGCTTTCACACAGCACTCGACGTTCTCACACACGTCACTGACTCTTTAAAAATGGCCATTTGCCAACTCGGAGCTGTACTCCGCATGCACGTCCATTGCAACAACGTCAGAAATTAACTTTTTTTCTGCGCATGCGCAGAAGGTGCGGTATCGTTTTTCGGCGCAGACAGAAGGCTTCAGCTCCCGAAGCAACTGGATACGCTGTGTGGCGCCAAATTCGAATTATCGATCGGGGAAACGGTGGCAAATTATTTCCGGTGCATTTCTGGCCTAAAAAAACAGGCGTAACTCTGGCAATACGCCAGCAAACAGGCTTGGGCAAAATTCAGCCTATAAAAGCTACGAGAGGAGAAGCTGTGCTCATTCTCTTTCAACTCAAGTCTCAGAGACAAAAAAACAGCACTCCGATCCAATGCAACACCCAGTTTCCCTATTCCAAAACATCAGGCTACATTTAAAACAATTATTGCACCATCAAAAGTTCAAATGTTAATATCCCTATCCACATACCATTACATTTTTCCAAGAAACATAGAAACATAGAAAATAGTTGCAGAAGTAGGCCATTCGGCCTTTTGAGCCTGCACCACCATTCAATAAAATCATGGCTGATCATTCACCTCAGTACCCTTTCCTGCTTTCACTCCATACCCCTTTGATCCCTTTAACCGTCAGGGCCATATCTAACTCCCTCTTGAATAAATCTAACGAACTGGCATCAACAACTCTCTGTGGTAGGGAATTCCACAGGTTAACAACTCTCTGAGTGAAGAAGTTTCTCCTCATCTCGGTCCTAAACGACCCCTTATCCTTAGACTGTGACCCTTGGTTCTGGACTTCCCCAACATCGGGAATATTCTTCCTGCATCTAACCTGTCCAGTCCCTTCAGAATTTTATATGTTTCTATGAGATCCCCTCTCATTCTTCCAAACTCAGTGAATACAGGCCCAGTTGATCCAGTCTCTCCTCATATGTCAGTCCTGCCATCCTGGGAATCAGTCTGGTGAACCTTCGCTGCACTCCCTCAATAGCAAGAACGTCCTTCCTCAGATTAGGAGACCAAAACTGAATACAATATTCCAGCTGAGGCCTCACCAAGGCCCTGTACAACTGCATTAAGACCTCGCTGCTCCTATACTCAAATCCCCTAGCTATGAAGGCCAACGTGCCATTTGCCTTCTTCACCGCCTGCTGTACCTGCATGCCAACCTTCAATGACTGATATACCATGACACCCAGGTCTTATTGCAGATCCCCTTTTCCTAATCTGCCGCCATTCAAATAATATTCTGCCTTCATGTTTTTGCCACCAAAGTGGATAACCTCACATTTATCCACATTATACTGCATCTGCATGCATTTGCCCACTCACCTAACCTATCCAAGTCACCCTGCAGCCTCTTAGCGTCCTCCTCAAAGCTCACACCGTCACCCAGCTTACTGTCGTCTGCAAATTTGAAGATATTACATTCAATTCCTTCATCTAAATCATTGATGTATATTGTAAATAGCTGGGGTCCCAGCACTGAGCCCTGCGGCACCTCACTAGTCACTGCCTGCCATTCTCAGAAGGACCCATTCTTTGCTTCCTGTCTGCGAACCAGTTCTCTATCCACATCAATACATTACCCCAATACCATATGCTTTAATTTTGCACACTAATCTCTCATGTTGGACCTTGTCAAAAGCCTTTTGAAAGTCCAAATACACCACATCCACTGGTTCTCCCTTGTCCACTCTACGAGTTATATCCTCAAAAAATTCTAGAGGATTTGTCAAGCATGATTTCCTTTTCATAAATGCATGCTGACTTGGACCGATCCCGTCACTGCTTTCCTAATGCGCTGCTATTTCGTCTTTAATAATTGATTCCAACATTTTCCCAACTACTGATGTCAGGTTAACCTGTTGATAATGCCCCATTTACTCTCTCCCTCCTTTTTTAAAAAGTGGTGTTACATTAGCTATCCTCCAGTCCATAGGAACTGATCTAGAGTTGATAGACTGTTGGAAAATGATCACCAATGCATCCAGTGTTTCTTGGGCCACTTCCTTAAGTACTCTGGGATGCAGACTATCAGGCCCTGGAGATTTATCGGTGTTCAATCACGTCAATTTCCCTTACACAATTTCCTGACTAATAAGGATTTCCTTCAGTTCCTCCTTCTCGCTAGACCCTCGGTTCCCTAGTATTTCCGGAAGGTTATTTGTGTCTTCCTTCGTGAAGACAGAACCAGAGTAGTTGTTCAATTGGTCTGCCATTTCTTTGTTCCCCATTATAAATTCACCTGATTTTGACGCAAGGGACCTACATTTGTCTTCACTAATCTTTTTCTCCTCACATATCTTGTCATGTATTCCACTGTTATTGTAACCCATATATAAACTGACCCAAGTTGTACACCGTGAAAATATTGACCACTAGGTGGTGAACTCCTAACCTGGACTTTCAGGTATAAAAGGGAAAGCTCCACCCACCTTCATCACTTCAGTGCTGGCTAATAAAGGTTACTGGTCACAGAGTAACCTTCTCTCAAGTATGGGCCTCGTGTGCATTTATACTGTATAGTAAGGACATATTATTGGCGACGAGAAACTGGGATTTAAACCACGCGAGCATGGCCACTAGTAGCACAGACGAGAGGTACCGTGTTGATGATTATTGGGACGATTTTATTGAGAGACTACAGCAAGGTTTCGTCACTAAGGAATGGCTGGGACAGGATTCGGCCGACAAACACAGGGCTCATCTCCTGACGGTTTGTGGATCCAGGATGTACTCCCTGATGAAGGACCTTCTAGCGCCAGAGAAGCCAGCGGACAAGACTTTTGAAGAGTTCAGTAAGCTGATCGGGGAACACTTTAAACCGGCGAGCAGCATGCACATGGCGAGACACCGGTTTTACACGCACCGGCGGCGAGAAGGGCAAAGCATTCCAGACTTCGTGGCAGACCTCCGGCGACTGGCGAGCCTATGTAAGTTCCCAGATGCATGCAGAGCGGAGGTGCTGCGAGACTTTTTATTGAGGGCATCGGGCACGCTGGGGTTTTCAGGAAACTGATTGAGACCAAAGACTTGACCTTGGAAGTGGCAGCTCTGATAGCCCAGACATTTATCTCAGGGGAGGAAGAGACCAGAATGATGTTTGACAAAAATCTTGGTTTAAATGCAGCAAATGGACAGGGAGTCAACATTGTTAACGCGGCACACAGTTCTCCAGGCAGACGGGGGCAATTGGACATGCCCAAGCATGTAGTCGAACCCAAAGGGGGAATTCAACAGAGACAATGGCTGGCTGAACGCCGATTCATGCCATCGCAAGGGACAATGCGGCCAGTAATGGGGCCATCAACACCTGTCAATGGTGCGCTTAAGGACAGTTACAGAGGCAGTCAGAGACGATCGACTGGTAATGGACCTTTTGTTTCCAACAACGGCTCATGTTGGAGGTGTGGAGGCAAACACACAGCTTGCAGGTATCAGCAATATACCTGCAGAAACTGCAATGTCAGCGGTCACTTAGTGCGTATGTGCAGGAAGCCTGCAGCCAGGTTGATCTACGGGAAGGACGTGCCCGATGTAAGCCCTACGACGCCAAATGGACTCTGGGGGAAATCGCTGGGAGCTGAAGTTCAGTGAGTTCATGTGGAGCACATATACAGTTCATACACCAGGATGCCACCGATAATGATGAAAGTGCTCCTCAATGGCATCCCAGTATCAATGGAGCTAGACACAGGGGCCAGCCAATCCCTGATGAGTATCAAACAGTTCGACAATTGTGGGCGTCCAAGGCCAGGAGGCCAAAATTATTGTTAACTGACGCACAGCTATGGACATATACAAAGGAGATAATTCCGGTGCTAGGCAGCGCCATGGTAGTCGTGGTCCACAAAGATTCGGAGAACAGGTTACCACCCTGGATTGTCCCGGGGGATGGTCCCGCACTGCTGGGGAGGAGTTGGCTGGCTGTCATGAATTGGAAATGAGGCGATGTCAATGCAATTTCTTCTGTGGAGCGAATATCATGGTCACAGGTCCTGGACAAATTTGACTCACTATTTCAACCTGGCATTGGCACTTTCATGGGGACCAAGGTAGTGATTCACATAAACCCGGACGCCAGTACACCACAAGGCCAGAGCGGTGCCGTACGAGATGCGGGAAAAGATAGAAGGCGAGTACAACAGATGTCCGTTCTGGATTCGCTCGCCTTCTATCTTTTGACCTGCTGAGGGAAGGCATCATCTCGCCAGTCGAATTCAGTGACTGGGCGAGCCCGATTGTGCCGGTGCTCAAGGCGGATGGGTCGGTTAGGATATGTGGTGATTACAAGGCTACCATCAATCGGGTGTCACTCCAAGACCAGTACCCACTACCGAGAGCGGAGGACCTTTTTTGCGACGATATCCGGTGGCAAACCTTTTTCAAAATTGGACCTGACCTCAGCTTACATGACCCAGGAGCTGGTGAGTGAGTCGAAGAAGCTGACCACCATCTCGACACACAAGGTGTAGTTTGATTACAACAGATGTCCATTCTGGATTCGCTCGGTCGCCGCGATCTTTCAACGAAAAATGGAAAGCCTCCTCAAGTCGATTCCAAGGACGGTGGTTTTTCAAGACGAAATCCTCATCACGGGTTGTGATACTGAAGAACACCTCCTCAACCTGGAGGAGGTGCTACGCAGACTGGACCGGGGAGGTCTGCGACTGAAAAAGGAGAAGTGCGTCTTCCTAGCTCCAGAGGTACAATTCCTGGGGAGGAGGGTATCAGCAGACGGGATCAGACCTACTGCGTCCAAAACGGAAGCGATCCAGAGAGCACCCAGACCCTGTAACACGACGGAGCTGCGTTCGTTCCTGACGCTCCTGAACTATTTTGGTAACTTTCTTCCCAAATTGAGCATGCTGTTCGAGCTGCTACACGTGCTCCTAGGCAAAGGTCGCGAATGGATCTGGGGGATAGCCAGGAAAGGGCTTTTGATAGAACATGAAATTTGTTATGCTCCAACAATCTGTTAACGCTATATGACCCATGTAAGAAACTCGTTTTAACGTGCGACGCATCGTCCTACGGAGTCGGGTGTGTGTTGCAGCATGTTAATGCCAAGGGTCAGTTACAGCCGGTAGCTTATGCCTCCAGAAGTCTGTTCCAGGCAGAACGGGGCTACGGGATGGTAAAAAAGGAAGCGCTTGCATGTGTGTATGCTGTAAAAAAAAAAAAATGCACCAATACCTGTTTGGCAGGAAATTTGAGCTGGAGACAGATCACAAACCCCTAATATCCCTTTTGGCCGACAAAAAGGCCATAAATGCTAATGCATCAGCCCGCATACAGAGGTGGGCACTCACGTTAGCCACCTATGACTATACAATTCGGCACAGACCGGGCATCGAAAATTGCACCGATGCACTCAGCAGGCTCCCACTAGCCACCACCGAGGGGGCAACCGAGCATGCTGCTGAGATGGTCATGGCTGTTGAAGCTTTCGAAAGCGAAGGCTCACCAGTGACAGCCCGTCAGATTAAAGTCTGGACAAATAAAAACCCGCTACTGTCTTTAGTAAGAAATGTGTTCTGAATGGGAACTGGGCAGCCACCTACGGGGCATGCCCTGAGGAATTTAAACCATTTCACAGGCGCAAGGATGAACTCTCGATTCAGGCCGATTGCCTACTATGGGGAAACTGAGTAGTCATGCCCCAGATGGGCAGAGCGATGTTCATCAGAGAACTCCACAATAAGCACCCGGGCATTGTCATAATGAAGGCAATTGCCAGGTCACACGTTTGGTGGTCAGGGATAGATGCAGACCTGGAACTTTGTGTTCGCAGGTGCAACACATGTGCCCAGCTGGGCAATGCGCCCAGGGAAGCCCCCTCTTAGTCCCTGGTCCTGGCCCGCCAAGCCATGGTCACGCATCCATGTGGACTACGCAGGTCCTTTCATGGGAAAATTTTTTTTGGTTGTGGTAGACGCCTACTCCAAATGGATCGAGTGTGACATTCCCAATTCAAGCACATCCTCTGCCACGGTAGAAAGTCTACGGGCAATGTTCGCCGCCCACGGTCTACCGGACATCTTGGTCAGCAACAATGGCCCGTACTTTACAAGCATTGAATTCCAGGACTTCATGGCAGGAAATGGTATCAACCATGTCAGAACGGCATCGTTCAAGCCGGCCTCAAACGGCCAGGCAGAATGAGCAGTGCAGATAATCAAACAGAGGATGCTCAGAATCCAAAGGGGTTCCCTACATAGCCGCTTATCATGCCTTCTGTTGGTCAATAGATCCCGACCACACTCGCTCACAGGGGTCCCACTCGCAGAGCTGCTAATGAAAAGGACACTCAAAACCAGGTTATCCCTTATACACTCCACCATGAAAGAAATTGTTGAGAGCAGGCGCCAGTCACAATCTGACCACCATGACAGGAATGCAAGGGCGCGCTGTATTGATGTCAATGACCCTGTCTTTGTCCTCAACTACGCTGCAGGGCCTATATGGCTCGCAGGCACTGTGATTGCCAAAGAGGGGAATACAATTCTGGTAGTTAAACTTATCAATGGACAAATCTGCCGCAAACATGTGGATCAAACAAAAAGGAGGTTCAGCAACCCCACAGAAAAAGCAGAGGAAGAACATGATGTAGAGTTCACTCCTCCAAGTGGAGAAGAGCCCAGTCAGTGTGGGCAGCCCGGACAGGCCTGAGGCACCGCAAACTGCAGACACTCAGGCCAGCGCTCAACAACCGGAGCCCCAACTCAGGCGCTCTACAAGGGAGCGTAAACCACCAGAGAGACTTAACCTGTGATCCCAATAAGACTTTGGGGGGAGGTGATGTCATGTATTTAACTGTCATTGTAACCCATCTATAAACTGACCTAAGTTGTACACCGTGAGACCATTGACCACTAGGTGGCGAACTTGTGGAAGACACTCCTAACCTGGACTTTCAGATATAAAAGGGGAAGCTCCACCCACCTTCATCACTTCAGTGCTGGCTAATAAAGGTTACTGGTCACAGAGTGACCTTCTCTCAAGTATGGGCCTCGTGTGCATTTATACTGTATAGTAAGGACATATTATTGGCGACGAGAAACTGGGATTTAAACCACGCGAGCATGGCCACTAGTAGCACAGACGAGAGGTACCGTGTTGATGATTATTGGGATGATTTTATTGAGAGACGACAGCAAGGTTTCGTCACTAAGGAATGGCTGGGACAGGATTCGGCCGACAAACACAGGGCTCATCTCCTGACGGTTTGTATGGGCCTCGTGTGCATTCATACTGTATAGTAAGGACATACTTAGTAAGGAAGCTTTTGCAGTCAGTTTTTATGTTCCCAGCAAGCTTCCTCTCATACTCAATTTCCCCCCTCCTAATTAAACCCTTTTTCCTCCCCTGCTGAATTCTAAATTTCTCCCAGTCCTCAGGTTTGCTCAGGAAAATGGAAGCATGATACTGTATCAAAAATGTAATGAGTAAAGCAAAAAGAATACTAATAGATGGTATGACCTTGGTTCCATGATGCACGAACTGCTGCTATGCATTACTTTGATTAAAAATCTATTGTGACTGCTCAAAATAGTTTGAATAACTTTCCTTTACTTTAATAATATGGCATATTTTTGCCCATAATATGTCCATTTGCAGCACGTAAATACCGTTGTCAAAATCTGCATGGTTTTCTGGATCTTGCATTTTTTCTAAGTAATATCACAAATCATGTTTTGCTCCCTACTCACGTTCGCTTTTAAGCTTGGAAAGTAGTCAAAGATCAAATCTTAATTGAGCCTTCTAATCATGTCCGTGGAATCCAATAAACCTCCCAAAACTACTTAAAGTGACAAAAAAGTTATTACAATTAGCTTAATTCATGATAAATTGTCATTCATGTATATATCTAGCTCTAATATCCAACTGTTTTTCTGGCCTACACCATGAGTTATAGGAAATTTATCAATAGAAACTAAGCATTTCAGAGATTTCAGTTTCGCCAAGAATTAGAGAATTAGTACATGGGTAGAAGACGACAAGAAATTTCCAATAGTCTATGTATCCTTCAACAAGTAATAGTTAATGCCACCGTTGAACTTTTGCATCAAAAGAACAAATTTGCAGGTGACAACAGTATCTGGACGAGAGTTCCACAAGTAAGAAATGCAACATTTATACTGATGTTTCAGTTATACTTTACAGAACCAACACCCACAATTTGGACTCTTGAAATTTGAAAAAAGTGGACTTTTTAAAGAGACCATGCTCAAAGGGATAAGGGGTCGGCCATTTAGGACTAAGATGAGGAGAAACTTCTTCAATCAGAGGGTGGTGGATCTTTGGAATTCTCTATCCCAGAGGGCTGTAGAGGCTCAGTCCTAAGTATATTCAAGACGGAGATTGATAGATTTTTGAATATTAAGGGAATCAAGGGATAGTGCAGGAAAGTGGAGTTGAGGTAGAAGATCAGCCATGATCTTATTAAATGGAGGAGCAGGCTCAAGGGGCTGAATGGCCTACCCCTGCTCCTACTTCTTATCTTATGTTCTCATCAAATCTATTTTAGACTGTACTGCATCCAGAAATAGGTTTCACAGCAACCTGCATGGTTATAATATGGGCTCAGTGGCAGTACTCTTGCTTGAATCAGAAGGTTGTGGGTTTAAGTCCCGCTCCAGAGACTTCAGCACAAAATCTAGGTTGACACTTCAGTACAGTACTGAGGGAGTGCTGCACTGCTGTAGGTGCTGTCTTTCAGATCCCACCATGGCACTATTTTAAAGAGGAACAGGGATGTTTGCCCCGGTGTTATGGTCAATATTTATCCCGCAACCAACACCACTAAAAAAAAATCTAGTCATTATCACATTGTTGTTTGTGGGGCCTTGCTCTGTGCAAATTAGCTGCCACATTTCCCACATTACAACAGTGACTACACTTCAAAGGTGCAACTACAGACCGAGACAATTTTACCTGGGCATCTCAAAAGACACTTGTCTTCACTGCCTCTGTATGAGAAGTAACGTTGTTGCAGAGCTTTGCCATTTCCTCCATGCTAAGCTGGAGAGAATTTCCATTACAGGACAACTCTTCCCGTAGCTCTGAAGATCACCTCCCCAATGTCCAATGAGCTTCAATGCCACCAGATCTTTCCATACTACTGCTGAGAACATATGCTAAAAAAGCCATCTGCTGTTGACATATGAATCAGTCAAATGACAGATACCATGTTTGCAACAGATAACCTCTCCATCAATTTCCCTGTGGAAAGGAGACACAAGCTCAACAGGGCAAAATGTTTTTTACAAAGTGGCAGGGTTCCCAAGAGTACAAGGTGTCACAGATGGTACCCATATGGTCATCCTTTGAGGGAGCTGGCTAGATTAGATTGATGCATAATCACACTGCAACATCTGCTCCTCCTCCTATAATGCCCCAGCTGCTGAGCACTGCTGCAGCATAACCTGCGTGAGAACAGTCCATTGGGCAGCATTCACAGTTGTGAAGCTCACCCTCAAGGTTTATGCACATCAATCCTCCAGTGAGTCCAATCTGGCACCAAGGGACTCTAAATTGGAGCCTAAGGTCTCAATAGCCTTGTCTAAGATTGGTCCCTTTGACCAGAGGAGCTCGCCCGCTGATGGCCATTCAGTTACCTCGGTGCACTGTCGTATTGCGAATCCATTATATCTAGCTGCAAAGATGTTGTATATGCACTACTGCGCATTCTGACAACCTTGGAGAATAATCACCATAGTCTCAAAGAACATCATAAAGGCCTTTTGCTCATCCATCGACTCCTTTCTGATGGCAGGCCTAGTTGGTGGTGCCAAACCCTGGCCCATGCAACTAGTGAACGGCTGGTATTGGCATCTGTGGAGAGAAAGCAGAGTTAACGTTTCGGGTCGATGACCCTTCATCAGAACGCCACAGATGCTGCTTAACCTGCGAAGATTAGCACCAGGCGAGTCCACGGCAGCACTGGGTGTTTTGGCAGCTGACGTTTGCAGAGCGGTACTGAACAATGCTCTAAGCTATAGCACTGCCGCCATCAGCAAAATACAGAGAACAGGGGTCATTAGAGGGAGCAGCGTGCGGTGGCCCGGCCCAGAAATCGGCACGGTCCCGGCCTGCAAGACCATCAGCAGGCCGGGGCCATTAGAGAGAGCAGCGTGTGGCGGCATACCACTGCAGGAAGCAACGCGTGCTGTTGCAAGAGGATGACGGCTAACTGCAGTGCGGGCAGGTACAGCAGGAGCGGCAAGGTCGGGACGAAGGAGCGGCAAAAGTTTGTAGAGGGATGTGATCGAGACCCAGGAGAGGTGAGAGTTTGTGGCCCAGAAGAGGCGAGGGCCCAGGGGCAGTAGGGGCCAGCCCACACTGCAATATGTGTGCGCACTAGGTCCGTGCAGCAGAGCTGGTCTCCAGTCGTCTTGGTTAATCCTTGCCACTGGACTAATATCTAGCTCTGTCAAGCCTGTGTGGTGGCTGGGGTGCAAAGGCCACCACACGTTAAAAAATTCCATGCACAGACGTCTTCCACCCTTTAGGATGTGGTTCAGGATCCGGAAGATCATGGAAACATCTGTGAACTCATCTGCTTTCGGCATGGAAGCAAGTCATTCTCGTTTCAAGGGACTGCCTATGATGATGATGATGATGGTATTGGCAATATAGCCACCTACACTTGTTCCTCCTTACTTGTGATTATTGCTTTATTAGTGCTCAATCCTGAAACTCTTATCTAAAGACTTAAAGGCCCTTGTATCACTGTTGGTACTTGCATGAGGTGGAGAGTGACAAGACATGTGAACTGCATTGTTCCCAGATCATCATAGGTAGTCCCTCGGAATCAAGGAAGACTTGCTTCCACTCTTAAAATGAGTTTTTATGTGGCTAAACAGTCCAATATGAGAGCCACATTCTCTGTCACAGGTGGAACAGTCATTGAGGGAAGAGGTGGGTGGGACTGGTTTGCCGCACGCCCCTTCCGCTACCTGCGCTTGATTTCTGCACATCCTCTGGTATAATAAAGTATGAAACTGAGTTCTGTGTACAATGAGCAAGTGTGACCTTAGCTCATTAAAGGAGTCTCCAGAATGCAGGTATCTCATGAGTGGCCTGCTTATATAGTGTGCTCCCAAGGAATGCTGGGATCCCTTAGACTCCAAAAGGTGGGCCCTCTGGTGGTCAGGTGTCATGCAGGTTATTCAGGGTTAAATACATTACATCATTCCCCATGAAGTCAACAGTACATTTATTTACAAGGTGAGACGATCTGGGGCCTTGCCGGGCTGCTGGGGATGATGAGTTCAGCTACGTGGTCAACCATGATGTCAGTTGCCACTAGTGTGTGTGTTGGAGGGACAAAGTTGGTGGTGTCCTCTGCGGGTTGTTCGTAGCTGTTGGTGAACCGCAATTTGACTTGGTCCAAATGTTTTCTGTGCGTTTGTCCATTGGACAATTTGACCTGAAACACCCTACTCTGGCAGTGATCGTGCCAGCGAGCCATTTGGGACCATGTCCATAATTGAGCACAAACACGGGATCATTGATCTCAATATCGCGTGACAAATTTGCACGGTCATGGTACACACTTTGTTGATACCGCTTTCCCTCCACATGATCATGGAGATCAGGGTGGACAAGAGAGAGCCTTGTTTTGAGCGGCCTTTTCATGAGCAGCTCGGCTGGGGGAACCCCAGTGAGTGAGTGAGGACTGGTCGGTAGCTGAGCAGCACTCGGGACAGCCGGGTCTGCAGGGAGCCTTCTGAAACACGTTTCAAGCTTTGCTTGATGGTCTGAACTGCCCGTTCTGCCTGGCCATTGGATGCGGGCTTGAACGGAGCAGATGGGACGTGTTTGATCCCGTTGCGGGTCATGAATTCCTTGAATTCAGCATTGGTGAAGCACGGCCCATTGTCACTGACTAGGACATCAGGCAGCTGTGCGTCGCAAACATGGTTCATAGGCTTTCAATAGTGGCTATGGACGTGCTTACTGATATTATTGCACATTCAATCCATTTTGAGTAAGCGTCCACGACAACCAAAAGCATTTTGCCTTGAAATAGGCCCGCATGGTCTACGTGGATCCTCGACCTCGGTTTGGAGGGCCACAACCACAAACTTAGCGGTGCCTCTCTCTGGGTGCATTGCTCAGTTGAGAGCAAGTGTTGCACTGGCGCACGCATGACTCTAAATCTGAGTCAATGCTGGGCCACCACACATGGGATCTGGCTATGGCTTTCATCATTACAATGCCTGGGTGGGTGCTGTGCAGTTCACATATGAACGTATCTCTGCCTTTCTTGGGCAAGACCTCGCGATTGCCCCACAACAGACAGTCCGCCTGCAGGGAAACTCGTCTTTGCAACAGCTTAATCGCCTCCTGCATCTCCACTGGGACACCGGACCAGCTCCCATGGAGGACACAGTTTTTTTTACCAAGGACAGTAAAGAATCCTGGCTGGTCCAGGTCCTGATCTGACGGGCTGTAACGGGGAACTTCTCGTTCTCGAATGCCTCCATGACCATGAGCAAGTCCGCTAGCATTTCCACTCCGGTGGTGGGCAATAGCTGCCGACTGAGAGCATCTGCGCAGTTCTCTGTGCTTGGTCTGTGGCGGATTACATAGTTGTATCTTTGAATGCGGGCAGAGGCTTTGGTATTAATCCCTCTCAGAGAACAGCGATATGAGCGGCTTGTGGTCAGTTTCAAGCTCAAACTTGTGGCCAAATAAGTACTGGTGCATTTTTTTCAACACGCCAGAGCCTCTTTTTCAATCTTGCTGTAGTCTCCCTGCCCTTGGACAAACTCCTGGACGCATAAGCTGGGCCTGACCTCGGCCGACATGACGCAGGAGCTGGAGGAGTCTTCGAAAGGCTTCACCTGCATCAGCACGCACAAAGGTCTGTTTATCTACAACCGGTGCCCGTTCAGGATTCGGTCGGCCGCGGCAATCTTCCAGCGGTACATGGAGAGCCTGCTAAAGTCGGTTCCTTGCACAATGGTCTTCTCGGACGACATATTGGTTACAGGTTGGGACACCTTGGAGCACTTGAAGAATCTGGAGAATCTGAAGAATTGCAAAATCCCCGATTCATTAGCCTATTTTAACACACACCCGACCCCGCATGACGACGCATCGCAAGCTAACACTAATCGTTTACATGGATTTTGCAGCACAAGCAGTTTGTTAGAACACAATAAATTTCTGGCTTTTTTTCAAGGCAGCCTGTTGTGAATTCCCCCATACCCAGTCATCTCCCTTAGCGCAAGTAGGGGTTCAAGCAGGGTGCTTAACCCAGGTAGGAAATTACCAAAATAGTTAAGGAGTCCCAGGAATGACCGCAGCTCCGTCACGTTCTGTGGTCGCGGCGCGTTCTTGATGGTCTCCATCTTGGCGTCGGTGGGTCTGATGCCGTCTGCTGCAATTATTCTTCCCAAGAACTCGACATCCTGAGCCAGAACTTCAAGCGTTTCAACCCAAGTCCCACGCGATCCAACCGACTAAGAACCTCTTCCAGATTCTTCAAGTGCTCCAAGGTGTCCCAACCTGTAACCAATATGTCGTCCGAGAAGACCATTGTGCAAGGAACCGACTTTAGCAGGCTCTCCATGTACCGCTGGAAGATTGCCGCGGCCGACCGAATCCTGAACGGGCACCGGTTGTAGATAAACAGACCTTTGTGCGTGTTGATGCAGGTGAGGCCTTTCGAAGACTCCTCCAGCTCCTGCGTCATGTAGGCCGAGGTCAGGCCCAGCTTGGTGAACGTCTTCCCTCCAGCCAGGGTCGCAAATAGGTCGCCTGCCTTGGGTAGCGGGTACTGGTCCTGCAGCAAAAAATGATTAATCATTACTTTACAGTCCCCGCAAATTCTAACCATGCCGTCCTCCTTAAGTACCGGGACAATCGGACTGGCCCAGTCGTTGAATTCCACCGGCATAATGATGCTTTCACGTTGCATACTGTCCAGCTCAATTACCACTTTCTCACGCATCATGGAGGGTACCGCCCGAACCTTGTGGTGGATGGGTCGCGTACCGGGAACCAAATGGATCTGCACTTTCGTCCCCTGGAAGCTTCCAATGCCTGGCTCGAACAATGGGAACTTGCTCAGAACCTGGGTACATGAGGCGTCGTCAACGGACGAAAGCGCTCGGATGTCATCCCAATTCCAGCGGAGTTTTCCCAGCCAGCTTCTGCCAAACAACGTGGGGCTATTCCCTGGCACTACTCTGTCATAGGAGACTTTGACTTCAGCACTGCCAATTACAAAGATTAGTTCTTTGGTGTAAGTCCTTGGTTTGGTGTGAATGGGGCTAAGCTTGGGCCTGTGTGCCTTCTTGCCCCCGTGTCCAGTTCCATAGATACTGGAATACCGTTCAGTTGGTGGGCATTTCGTAGTGAATGTGTGTACCCCGTACACTTCTGCTTCCTCCGTACTAGTCTCCAATTTAGCCTGATCCACAGTGGATCGATCTTCCTTTGCAACGTGGTAGTTTGCAAGGTTTGCAGGGTTTGCAGCTCGCCTGCACATTCGTTGGCAGTGTCCCATTGTTCTGCAAACAATGCTTAAAGCGGCATTGATGGGACCGATGATCACCTCCACACTGCCAACAAGGTGTTAACTGCCTCGCGTTAACGATTGATGGCGGACTCTGGGTCAATTGAGGCCGGGCCACAGCAGCTGGCGTGTACGTTCTGCCATGTATATTTCTGCTCGAGATCGCCTTACTTTATGCACAGTACTGGCCAAAACTTCTTTACTCTGCGAAACCTGTTTGGTGCTGTCACTGGTGACATAAATGCCTGGGCTATCGTTATGGCTTTACTTAGATTCGGAGTTTCTGCAGTCAACAGTTTGCAAAGGATTGTCTCATGTCCACTGCCCAGTACAAAAAGGTCTCTGAGCATTTGTTCTAGGAATCCCTCAAACTCACAATGTCCTGCAAGGCGCCTTAGTTCGGTGACATAGCTCGCCACTTCCTGGCCCTCCGATCGTTGACACGTGTAGAAACGATACCTCGCCATCAAAATGCTTTCCTTAGGATTTAGGTGCTCCCGGACCAGCGTACACAATTCTTCGCAGGATTTCTCTGTCGGTTTTGCCGGGGCCAGGAGATTCTTCATGTGGCCATAGGTTGTTGTCCCACAGCCAGCTAGGAGGATCGCACTTTGTTTGGTAACGTTCTCTTCTCCTTCCAGCTCGTTGGCCACGAAATATTGGTTGAGTCTCTCCACGAAGGTCTCCCAATCATCCCCTTCTGAGAACTTCTCCAGGATACCGACTGTTCTTTGCATTTTCGTGCAGTTGTTCGTTATCTCGTCGCCAATTGGTACACTCATAATAAAGGATGAAACGGAGTACTGTGTACAATGAGCAAGTGTGACCGTAGCTCCTTTAATAAGACTGCAGAGTGCAGGTGCCTCGTGGTTGGCCTGCTTATATACTGTACTCCCAAGAGATCCCTTGGGACTCCAACAGGTGGGCCCTCTGGTGGTCAGCTGTCATGCAGGTTACACAGGGTTAAATACATTATACTCTCGGCGATGAGACTCGAGTTGCTCAGCACCCTCCCGGATGCACTTCCTCCACTTAGGGTGGTCTTTGGCCAGTGACTTCCAGGTGTCAGTGGGGATGTTGCACTTTATCAGGGAGGCTTTGAGAGTGTCCTTATAATGTTTCCTCTGCCAACCTTTGGTTCGTTTGCCGTGAAGGAGTTCCAAGTAGAGCACTTGCTTTGGGAGTCTCGTGTCTGGTATATGAACAATGTGGCCTGCCCAGTGGAGCTGATCAAGTGTGGTCAGTGCTTCAATGCTGGGGATTTTGACCTGGTCGAGGACGCTAATGTTGGTGCTTCTGTCCTCCCAGGGGATTTGTAGGATCTTGCGGAGACATCATGCGCCATATGCTAAACATTCGTAAGACAAAGGTCCTCACCAGATTATCCTCACCGCATAGCACTGCATCCCAGTCATCAAGATCCACGGTGCGGCCCTGGACAACGTGGACCATTTCCCACACCTCGGGAGCTTCTTATGAACAAGAACAAACATTGACAACGAGATTCAACACCGCCTTCAGTGTGCCAGTGCAGCCTTCGGCCGCCTGAGGAAAAGAGTGTTTGAAGACCAGGCCCTCAAAGCTACCACCAAGCTCATGGTCTACAGGACTGTAGTAATACCCGCCTTCCTGTATGGCTCAGATACATGGACCATGTACAGTAGACACCTCAAGTCGCTGGGGAAATACCACCAACGATGTTCCGAGATACCACTTGGCCTGTGCTCTCATTGTGGAACAGCTTATAGGAAGAGAAGAGGAAGAAGTGTTATAATGGTTCCAGGACAGAATGCCTTATAACAAAGATAAGATGCCAAGATATTGCATCCTATGCTACTAATGTGTAACATATGCCTTCACGTTATTAGCAGTAATAATGAGACTAATAAAAAAGAACACAGTGCAGTGGAACCATGCTGTCAAACACTCTCTACCCTACTCCTTTCACAGACATGGAGCCAAAAATTTCCACTGTGCTCCCCTCAAACCTGATGAGGTGTTTCAAGTTGTGAAGTTCCCCCTCAGTGGGTTTTCTTCTAATGGTAATACATTGTTTTCTCCTGAAAGCACAGAACATGCAAATTTTGTAATATGGAAGAAAAACAATCATGTGGCCAGCCTACATCCTTCCTCATGTGTCATTTTTTTTCTTGGCATGTGGGCTACCCTGTGAAAGCCGCATTTGTTGCCCATCCCTAGCTACTCTGAGGTGGTGGTATTGCTCCCACATGAAGATTGGTGGAGAAATCCAGGATATTAACCCAGCAACAATGAAGGGATGGCAATATATGCCCAAGTCGAGATGGTGTGTGATTTGGAGGAAACTTGAAGGTTCCTGTGACATTGCTGCTCTTGTCCTTCTCTGTTGTAGAGGTTGCGGAGAAGGGAAGTGCTATCAAAGTAAAATTGATGAGCTTCTGAAGCAGCAAGGGTAGTGATAGCATATTCCTCTGTCCTGGATGGTATTGAGCCTCGTAAGTGCTATTGCAGCTGCACCCATGCAGGCGAGTGACGTTTATTGCACTACACTCCTGATAAGCTTTATATTGGAGAGGTTTTCAGGGGTCAGGAGGTGAGCCAATCATCGCTGAGGATTCAGCCTTTCCCTTGCTCTTGTAGCCAAGGTGTTGATGTGGCTGGTTCAGTTAAGCTTCTAATCATTGGTGACCTCCAGAATTTTGATGGCTGGGCTTTCTCTTGTTCGAGATGGTTATTACCTGGCATTTATGTAGCACAATATTAACTGCCACTGTCAGCCCAAGCCTGGATGATGCAAAGTTGCATCCATGCAGTTTCTGGCAGCAATGATGCATTTGGCCACACTGTAAAAGATTTGTATGCAACAGGACAAACTGCCAATGCCACATACAAAGTGTGCCCTGCAGCCTCATTACGATGAAAGCACTGATGAAAAAAGAAAAGGATGTCTCCATGCTTTGCATGCTGCTGCCGCCCTGAAGGAGCACTAGGTTACAAGTTATGCTTGTGCCATGCTTGCTCCATACCAATCTGCCCAAATATGGTCATACTTACCTCAGCTTGGCACTCCTTCTCATATCTGAAAACTTTGCCCACTTTTACTCCCAAATCCCATGGGCTTGAGACTGACATTCAACCATTGCTTGACCAGTAAAATAAGCACTCTCCTTTGTTGCATCTCACACAGCAAGACCTTCAAGATATTATCAAAAAAGGGGGCTCATTGTGCATCTCTCTTTCCAGATGTAATATAACATGCAACACACTTTTGGACCAGCAATCAATAATTGTTGTTAAACAGTTTAGCCATAAGAAAAAAATCCTCTCCCCTTTTAGGTAAGCAACAGCCCCTTAGAGCTGTTTTCTTATCGTATTACGCATTGGTCCACAGGATCCCCGCACTTTCCACATGGAAAAAATCTATTAAAATTAGTAAGAGCACCTAAACTCAAAATCTAGCATGGGCAGCCCCCGGTGCTCTCAAACCGAACCTAGCTGCACTGTTCATGGTCCCGATCCATTGTTTGCTGGAATGGGAAAAATCATGGTAACGGTCTTCAAAGAAATGGGGAAGGGGGCTGGAATTGAAGGTGTGGAGAAGATTTAAGCTTAAAAATTCGTTAGCCACTGAAAACAGGCATAGGATCGCAATGAGCAATCAGCTGGCACCCGTCGGGAGTAATGCAGGCAACACACGAACTTTGTGCTGCCTCTTCATTTCCATGATTGCTGCATTCAGCCTTGCACTGAACACACAGCAGTGGGCCCCACGTTCATGTGAGGCTAACACCACTTAAACGCACCTCTTAAAGGGGAGATGGACTTCACCTGCAGCATGGCTGGGAAAGACTGTAAGCAACAATTGATGATGGCACAACAGGGGAAAGAGTGTGCACCAAGGTTTTTGGATGCAGCACTAGAAGCCTTGGTATAGGAGATGGGTAGAAGGAGGGAGATGCTGTTTCCACATGGGGTCCTCCAGGCAAAAGTGTAAAGTACAATGGGAGCAGATAACCGCTGTGGTGAATGCCAGCAGTACAGCCCTGGAGGCAGTACAGGAAGAAGTTTAATTCTGTATTTTTTAAATCTGGTTTGGATTTTTAATCTTTTTTTGCCTCTCCCAGGAGATCACATGATTTTGAGTGGGGTGGAGCGTCTATGTTCTGATACACAAGGTATCACAATTATGTGGGACAGGCTTGATGAACCAGATGGTCTTTACCTCAGCTCCATGGAGGAAACGATGCTGGCCATTCTTGGGAGGGGCATCGCTTTGCCTGTGGCCATGACAAGGCTGAAACCTTACACGATGCCAGTATCTTCATACACAATCCTCATTCTCACTTACCTCTTCCAGCTCATCCCACAATCTCTTCTGATTTACAAGCTATGCATGGTGTAAACACGCACCTTTTGCTTTCCCCCCAACCCCTCACCACAACCCTACCCTTGTGCCTTTCTCACTTCAGAGACACTGAAATCCAACATGTCCAGCCAGTGGTGCAAGAAGAGGGAATGGAGAATGATGACTCACAGTCACCAGCTCAGATACTGGCACTGCCAGTAGAGAATAGGGGGTGCGAGGCGGGATCTGCACGTGGTGAGTCTATTGTCAGGTAAGGGGAAAAGGTTACGCAGGTGCCATCTCTCCAGAGGTCGCACACGAGTTCTGTGGCAGAGGAGGCACATGAGGACTTTGATGGGGCGGCCTACAGAAAAACGCTGATGGGTATGCACAATGAAATGCTTGGTGCATTGGCAGGCTTGCCAGAAAGCCTGAGTGCAATGTCGAGAAGCATGGAGGAGTCCAGCACCAACCTTGCACAGGGCTTTGCGCAGAGTTTGGAGCCGATGATTTCCAGCGTGGAAGGGGTGGACACATCCATTGGTATACTTATGGACCCAACCATCATGCAGCGTCTGATGGGCAATGTGTTATAAATGTAAACCTGTAAATACCTTGTCTAACCACCAAAGGGCTCATCCCCTGGAGTCCCAAGGGATCCCACAATCCCTTGGGAGCACCTGTACATAAGGAGGCCTCACAGGCTGGAGAGGCACTCTGGAGACCTGAATAAAGGACTACAGTCACACGTTACTTTGAGCTGACAGTATCTGGTCAGATTCTTTATGCAAGACATAACACGATGTATCAGCTTTCGTTGAAGCACAAGCACAAGTCTGAGTGCTGCAATCGAATTTCAGACTTCTGTCACACAAGCTCAGCCTGCTACTATCATTGCTGCAGTTAGCAGTGTTGAAAAGTCCTCCAACAGATTACTAGAATTACTGAGGCACCGCCCGGAGGAGTGGTAGTGACTCCGTGGAGGACGAACCTACGGTCCTCTCAGGATGACAGCATTCGTCCTCCCACCACTGTCACTCTGCCTGTGTCCTTGCTGTTGCCTTTCAGCCCGACAGCCTCGACTGCTGCCGCCCATGCCGAGGTGGTGCAGCCAGGCCTACTGGGCCCAGAGATGCTCAAGGTTGTCCTGCAAGGCCATCTGCAGTCTCCTCCACTGAAAGTCAGAAGCCTTCCACCAGCCATGCTGCAACCACTGGGGTAGCCCTGCGAAGGAGCAGCAGGACAGGCAAAGGCACACGCAAGACAAGCATTAAAGGATTGCACAAGGGTGGTTGGTTGTCTGTGTTATGTAATATTGGATGCATTGATGTTTAAAGTTGGATTGGAATGTTTCTTTTGTGGTGGCTTTTATTTCAGCATTGTGGCCAAGAGGACACTGTGATGGTCAGTAACAGAGGGAAGGAAAGGTGTGGGACTATTGTTGAATGGAACCTTGGGGCGGTGTTCACTGGTATCGTAGTTGGATGAGTCGATCACGGACTGCCCAGGCAGAAAGGAGCTGTCTGGGTTGCCTCCTCCTTTCCGCTTCCTCCTCTTCTGCTTCCTCCTGCTCCTCCTCCTCAGCTGGTTGTCGTATGCCTCGTGGCAAGGGCTGTGCCCTCATGACCACGACAAATCTTGAGACACACTATGGTGAGAACTGCAGGGTTCCTCCAGAGCGGTTTAGGCAGTGGATGCGTGTGTAAGGACACCAATGGTCTGCTCTATCGAATTCCTTGTAGCAGCACGGCTCTCACTTTACGCATGCTGCCCACATGTAGTCTGGTTGTGGAGCGGAGTCATGAGCCAGGTGGTCAGTGGATACCCTATGGTTTGTCTTGGTGGCTCAAAGACTGAGTGAACAGCAAACTGGCATAGAATTGAAGCATTATGACTGCTGTTAGGATACTGGGCATTCACCATCATTATGTACTGAGCATGTTCGCACACCAACTGCACATACAGCGACTAACAATCTTTGCGGTACATTTCAGCATTTAGATGTGGCGCCCGCAAAGTCACCTGCGTGCAGTCCATGGCACCCTGCACCATGAGGAAGCCTGCTAACCTGGCAAAGCCACGTGCACGCTCTGCCTGCTTCTCTCTGGTCAGAGAGAAGAGTCTCCTCTACTGGCATCAAGAGTATCTTGCACCTCTCTTATACAGCAGTGAATGGTGAACTGGGAGATGTTACTGATGTCGCCTGCGCCAGCCTGGAAAGACCCCAATGTGGGGAAAGTCACGGTCATGGTCTGAGTTCTGTGAGCACCTCCTTCATAGAGCACAGACGCCCCAAATACTGCTCCTGGCTCAGATTGAGGAAGACCCTAGATGGGTAAGGCCTCCTGTTGAGGACTTCTCCCCCTCTTCCTCCTCCCTCTGTGAGCAGCTCGTATTCTTCGCTGCCCCTGATCCATCTCACTGTCATGCTGCATGCCAAAGGGGTTGACAACTAGAGCACCCATGATTGTGAGCAAGTGGTCTGACCAGAGCCATTGAAGTCAGAAGCAAGGCCTTCTCCACTTGGAGCACCACTCTCTGTCACCTCACCAATTTAAACAACTCGAGAAAGCTCCAAACAATTCCACAAATTTACACAAAGCCAGTAGAAATTAATCAGCAACTAACCTTACAGCGGTTGCTGATCCCTTTAAATATCACCCAGTAAGGGATCTTGCCGCTACTGAATGCACATACAGCTGTGTGACGTTTGCGCCAGCGTTGAGGACGAACATGGCAGCGCTGGCATCAAATAATCTGCCTACTCAACATACTTCTGGTGCATGCTCCCAGCTCTGACGCCAACGCCCTCACCAAGATGCCATCCGGTGCAGACACCATTTTTGTCACCAAACAGCATCTGCTCAAAAATCAGGCGCTATGGAACCAAATTTTTCGTCCAAAATTTTTTGGATTCAGCTACTGTGGTGAAAGAGAAATGAAAGGCTGGTTCATTGGGCTCAATTCTGGTGCAGCCCGTTTTTCGGCGCATTCACCGGAGATGCACTGCTTTTCTCCGTTCAGAAGTCCGCCGAAAAATTTCCTTCTCACTTTGGCCGCTGTCCTGCCTCCTCCCTGTGGTCGCGTAGCATGGCCAATCGAGTTGGGGATAGAGCCAGCGTCCTGCGTTGAAAACAGTGCTGGGACGTCTGCACATGCGCAGTGGAGTGTTCGTGCATGCGCAGTAGCTTCTCGCCCCCGGTCTCTCCGTGTCTTGCTGCAGCCGCTGCGTGGGACCCGATGCCTGCCAAGTATTGTGAGTAGGGGTATGGAGTAGCAATTGCACAGAATGCTTCATTCCATTTGATTTGAAGCTTTTATCACTTTAATCTTAGAAATCGCACCTGGAGGCCACTCGGCCGGGGCTAGGGGTGGGTGGGCAGGAGAACTGATAGAAATCATCCAGACAGGAGCACTATCAGTTCTCCTGCCCACCCCTAGCCCAGGCCAAATGGCCTCCCGGACTGGCCAGCCTGCTGCCTTCCCAGGCCAAGTTTTAGATGAAGGTAGGATTTATTTCAACTTTTTATTTGTTATTGAATGCTTATTACTTTTTGTTTCCAAGGTTTGGTGCTTTGTAAGTCTTGGTGCTTAAGGTGCATGTCCTCTCCGCTTCCTTTTCCGCCCCTATCCCAGGCCGAACGGCCTCCGACGGACCTACCTGCGCCGATTTCTTAACTCTCCGCAAAGGTTTTCTGAAGTGGCCACATACGCTGGCCTAAGTAGATTTGGAGTAACTATTAGCTGGCCAAAGTTGCCTAAATGGGCAGAACTGGCGTAGGTGGCTGGTAACGCCCCCTTTTGAGAGAAAAAAAATTAAACTAAAAAAATCGTAACTAACTCACTTACACTGGTGCAAACTGATAGTGGAAAATGGGGATTTTTAAGTTACGCCAGAAAAACCAAGTTACTCCAAAAAAAACGGAGCAACTCCTGGCCCAAACTGAGCCCACTAAGTGTGTGCAATGTGAAGGACCCTGATGGTTGGAGGAAAAAACCTGTGCAAGAAAGTAATTTTACCTCACAATAGTCAAAATCTAAAGTATCTAAAAATGTAGAATCATTTTATAAAGGTTAGGCATCTCTATTGGAGCACATTTTAAAAAGTACCACAAATACAGTGTTTTAAAAAAAAAAAATCACACTTACTGGGGAAATCATATTTCAGTTTTAAAGCTATTCCAATTTATTTTCTGTTATAATGGATGGCATGCAGAGAATTATAAGGGTGTTGAATTCAATCGTGCAATCAAAGAATATAATAAATAGACTGGGGGCGGCAGGGGTGTTGCACAAGAGGCCAGAGTCAGAGGAATGGGGAATATAGGGAGGCGAAAAAAGGGCATTGTAGGAGGTTACAGAGACAGGGAGAGGCAAGACCATGGTTAAATTTAAACACAAGGATGAGAATTTTATATTTGAGGTGTGGAATTAAGAGATAAAATAGGTCAGTGAGAACAGGGCTGATAGGCACGTGGGACTTTGTGCAAGCTAGGAGTCAGAGAGCATTGTATCAGTTAATTAAATAAAAAGCTAGAATCAGTAATGGTGACCAAGAAACTGTCGGATTGTTATAAAAACCCATCTGGTTCTCTGATGTCCTTTAGGGAAGGAAATCTGCCGTACTTACTTGGTCTGGCCTATATGTGACTCCAGACCCGCACTAATGTGGTTGATTCTTAACTGCCTTCTGATATGGCCTAGCAAGCCACTCAGTTGTAAAAAAAAAACGCGACAAGAAACAATAAGGAGAATAAAACCGGACGGACCACCTGGCATTGACCTCGGCACCGGCTACAGAAACAACACCGGCGCACCCAGCCCAGTTGACACTGCAAAGTCCTCCTCACCAACATTTGGGGACTTGTGCCAAAATTGGGAGAGTGTCCCGCAGACTAGTCAAGCAACAGCCTGACATAGTCATACTCACAGAATCATACCTTTCAGCCAATGTCCCAAACTTTTCCATCACCATCCCTGGGTAGGTCCTGTCCCACCGGCAGGACAGTCCCACCAGGGGTGGAGGCACAGAGGTATATAGTCAGGAGGGAGTGGCCCTGGGAGTGTCCTCAACATTGACTCCGGGCCCCATGAAGTTTCATGGCTTCAGGTCAAACATGGGCAAGGAAACCTCCTGCTGATTACCACCTACTGCCCTCCCTCAGCAGATGAATCAGTACTCCTCCATGTTGAACACCACATGAAAGAAGCACTGAGAGTAGCAAGGGCACAGAATGTACTCTGGGTGGGGGCTTCAATGTCCATCACCAAGAGATGCTCGGTAGCACCACTACTGACCAAGCTGGCTGAGTCCTGAAGGACATACTGCCAGATTGGACCTGCAGCAGGTCGTGAGAGAACCAACACGAGGGAAAATCTACTTGACCTCGTCCTCATCAATATACCTGTCGCAGATGCATCTGTTCATGACAGCATTGGTTGCAGTGACCACTGCACAATCATTGTGGAGACGAATTCCCGACTTCACGCGGAGGACATCCACCATCGTGTTGTGTGGTACTACCAACATGTTAAATGGGATAGATTCAGAACAGATCTAGCAGCTCAAAGCTGGGCATCCAAGTGGCGCTCTGGGCGATCAGCAGCAGCAGAATTTTATTCCACCATAATATGTAACCTCATGGCCCAGCATATCCCTCATACTCTACCATTACCATCAAGCCAGGGGACCAACCCTAGTTCAATGAGGAGAGTAGAAGAGCATGCCAGGAGCAGCACCAGGCATACCTAAAAATGAGGTGCCAACCTGGGGAAGCTGCAACACAGGACTACATGCATGCTAAAAAGTGAAAGCAGCTTGCTGTAGACAGGGCTAAGCGATTCCACAATCATCAGATCAAATCAAAGCTCTGCAGTCCTGCCACATCTAGTTGTGAATGGAGGTGGACCATTAAACAACTAACTGGAGGAGGAGGCTCCATGAATATCCCCATCACAATGATGGCGGAGCCCAGCACGTGAGTGCAAAAGACAAGGCTGAAATGTTTGCAACCAACTTCAGCCAGAAGTGGCAAGTGGATGATCCATCTCGGCCTCCTCCGGAGGTCCCCACCATCACAGAAGCCAGTCTTCAGCCAATTCGATTCACTCCACGTGATATCAAGAAATGGCTGAGCACACTGGATACGGCAAAGACTATGGGCCCTGACAACATCCCGGCTGTCGTGCTGAAGACTTGTGCTCCAGAACTAGTCGCACCTCTAGCCAAGTTGTTCCAGTACAGCTACGACAATGTGGAAAACTGCCCAGGTATGTCCTGTCCATAAAAAGAACAAATTCAACCCGCCCAATTACCACTCCATCAGACTACTCTCAATCATCAGCAAAGTGATGGAAGGTGTCGGCGACAGTGCTATCAAGCGGCACTTGCGCACCAATAACCAGTTTGGGTTCCGCCAGGACCACTCGGCTCCAGACCTCATTACAGCCTTGGTCCAAACATGGAAAAAGAGCTGAATTCCAGAGGTGAGATGAGAGTGACTGCCCTTGACATCAAGGCAGCAGTTGACCAAATGTGGCATCAAGGAGCCCACATAAAACAGAAGTCAATGGGAATCAGTGAAAACTCTCCGCTGGCTGGCATTATACTGAGCACAAAGGAAGGTGGTTGTGGTGATTGGAGGTCAATCATCTCAGCCCCAAGACATCGCTGCAGGAGTTCCTCATGGCGGTGTCCTCGGCCCAACCATCTTCAGCAGCTTCATTAATGATCTTCTCTCCATCACAAGATCAGAAGTGGGGATGTTCGCTGATGATTGCAGAGTGTTCAGTGCCACTTGCAACTCCTCAGATAATGAAGACCTGAACAACATTCAGGGTTGGTTTGATAAGTGGCAAGTAACATTCGCGCCACACAAGTGCCAGGCAATAATAATCTCCAGCAAGCGAGAATCTAACCACCGTCCCTTGACATTCAATGGCATTACCATCGCCGAATCCCCCACCATCAACATCCTGGAGGTCACGATTGACCACAAACTTAACTGGACCAGCCACATAAATACTGTGGCAACAAGAGCAGATCAGAGGCTAGGTATTCTGTGACGAGTGTCTCATCTCCTGACTCCCCAAAGCCTTTCCACCATCTACAAGGCACAAGTTAGGAGTGTGATGGAATATTCTCCACTTATCTGGATGAGTGCAGATCCAGCAACACTCAAGAAGCTCGACACCATCCAGGACAAAGCAGCCCGCTTGATTGGCACCCCATCCACCAACTTAAACATTCACTCCCTTTACCACTGGCGTACCATGGCTGCAGTGTTTACCATCTACAAGATGCACTGCAGCAACTCGCCAAGGCTTCTTCAACAGCACCTCCCAAACCCTCAACTCTACCACCTAGAAGGACAAGGGCAACAGGTGTATCGGAGCACCATCACCTCCAAGTTCCCCTCCAAGTCACACATCATCCTGACTTGGAAGTACAGGTATATCGCCGTTCCTTCATCATCGCGGAGTCAAAATCCTGGAACTCTCCCACCCGCTCAACAGCATTGTGGAGTACCTTCACCACACAGACTGCAGTGGTTCAAGAAGGCACTGCAATATATATTGCTCCATCTGGTGCACTACTGTGGCATTGCAGCCAGTCCTGTTTACAACAATAAAGAGTGAACAGGTCACCTGACTAGGTTGCTGATGTTAGCAGCCATCTTACAGCTTGTGTGTGTTTGTGAGTTGTACTGAAGATATAACAAATGGCGACGAGAATGGGATAATCGGAAAACAAAGCTGCAATTTTTGTTGGTGGATGATTCAGCCAACCGACAGAGACTTTGAGATTTTCTCTATTTTGATTAACAGCTACAAATCCAAGGTAAATTACAAGCAGACTTGTCTGAACTGCCAGAGTCCAGATGGCTATGCCTATGGGAATAATAGGGCATTTGGGGGATTTTAACGCGACCGTGAAAGTTTCAGAGCATATGTGGAGCAGCTAGAAATGTTTTTCGCCGCAAATAATATCATTGAAGTCCCCAATGATGAAAACCATAACCGGTTTTGGTGTTGGCAAGACAACGGGCTATTTTCTTAACTGAAGCAGGGCCCAAGGTGTATGAAACCCTGAAAAATTTGCTTGTGCCTGTCAAGCCAAAGGACACAACTCTTAAGCAGATTCCAGCACTACAGTCCTGAGGCCCTGGAAATTGCTGAAAGTTATCATTTCACAATACAAGATCAGTTAACCAAAGAAAAAATCAGTGAGTACACTGTAGCATTAAAAAAGTTTTCTATTCACTGTAATTTCGGAAACTTTCAGAACCAAGCATTGCGTGACCGCTTTTTTTATGGGATGAAAAATGATGCGATCAGAAGAAAGTTATTGACAACCCCGAACTTGACTTTTGATTGAGCTTGTCAGACAGCTATGTCAATGGACATGGCTGACCAATATTCCCGAGAATTTCATACTATTTCTAGTTGTCAGACAATCGAGGTGAATTGCCTGTAGGTTAAAAGTAAAAGGCAGTTAGGTCCTAAGGTCTCAGAAACTGGCAATGGTAACAGAGCATTGAAGTCCTGCTATCGGTGCCTGGGACAACACATTGCTCAAAGTTGTGCATATGTGAAGGCAGAGTGTTTCATCTGCAGGAAAACTGGGCATCTTGCGAAGGCATGCCGACTGAAGGGTAAACCAACTTTGAAATCTATAAGTAGAAATCCCCAGAGACGACATAGCATGGAAGAAAAACAACAGGACGATGAGGTTTTAGAGCTGCACATCAGGAGCACGAGGTTAACTAACAGTGATTCAAAAAGTATCATCATCTACATAGATGTTGCAGGAACCAAGATACCCATGGAAATCGACAATGGTGCATCCGTGAGTGTAGTACCGGAGTCGCTATACCTCGACAAATTGTGTGATTTCCCATTGGAGAAATCCAAGATGGAGCTGCGAGGCTACATTCCTGTGGTAGGTCGTATCCATCATCATCATCATATGCAGTCCCTCGAAACGAGGATGACTTGCTTCCACGCTAAAAAAGGATAAGTTCACAGGTGTTCCAATGAAGGACCTAAAAATCCAGGTCCTAAACTACATCCTGAAGGGTAGAAGATGCCTGTGCGTGGATTTTTTTAATGTGTGGTGGCCGTTGCACACCAGCCACTACATGGGCGTGACAGAGCTAGGTCTTGGTCCAATGGCAAGGATTACCCAAGACAACTGGAGACCTGCTGTGCTGCACGGACCGAGTGCGCACACATATCGCAGTGTGGGCTGGCCCGTGCTGCCCCTGGGCCTCAGCCCCGAACTCATGCTTCTCCTGGGCCCCGATCACGTCCCTCCACAGTCTCTCACCGCTCCTTTGCCCCGGCCTCGCCGCTCCAAGGTCGTATCACCTTACCGGTGAAATATAAGGATCAATTTCAGAGCTTGCCTCTATTAGTAGTGGCAGGAGACAAGCCTGCCTTACTCGGAAGAAATTGTTGGTTGGGATCACTGAAGCTGGATTGGAGTGAGATTTTTCGTGTTGAAACGAGATTTGCAACAAAGGATGATGTCATCAAGAATTATCCGAAGCTGTTCTGCAAAACGGGCAGTCCGATCCAAGACTTCAAGGCGAGTATCAGGGTACAGAAGGACGCTAAATCGGTTTACTGCAAGCCACATCCCATACCATATGCACTCAAGGAGAAAGCTGAGCAAGAACTCAAAAGACTAGAGACTGAGAACATTATTTCTAAGATAGATCTATGTAATTGGGCTACACCCATTGTTGTTGTATCTAGGTCCGATGGGAAGGTAAGATTGTGTGGCGATTATAAAGTAACCGTAAACCAAGTTCTCGAGGGTAATGTCCCCAATACATGGCCAAATGTAGATTTGTTCACAACACTGACAGTGGTCAGATCTTCTCAAAGTTGGATCTTACAAATGCCTACTTACAACTTGAACTAGATGAGGAGTCCAAGTCATGCTTGACTATAAATACTCATCTAGGCCTATATCAATTTAATAGGCTACCATTTGGAGTGTATTCCGCCCCTGCCACATTCCAAGGGGTGATGATCCAGATTTTGAAAGGTATTTAGGGGTAGTATGTTATTTAGATGACATACTAATTTCTGTACCAAATAGGCAAATTCATAATAACATATTGAATGAAGTCTTCAAATGGCTAGAAAAGTAGAATATGAGTGTCTGCTCGCAAGTGTGAGTTATTTCAAAACTCAGTGGAGTACTTAGGGTACAGAGGAGACAAAGATGTTTTCCTTCCAACCAAGGGAAAGCCGGATGCAATCAGAAATGCACTCACTCCCAAGAATGTCATTGAACGTCGATCATTTTTGGGCCTTTTGAACTATTATGGGAAGTTCCAACCAAATTTGGCTACAGTATTATATCCACTGAATGAAGTATTGAAAAAACAGGTCCATTGGAAGTGGTCAGAAGAATGCGATACAGCATTCAAGGAGTGTAAAAGCAAATTGGTAGAGAGCACCATGTTAAATCACTATGACGTATCTAAGGAGATCAAGCTAGCAGGTGATGATGCCTCTCCGTATGGAGTTGGGGCAGTGATCTCTCATGTACTACATAGTGGGGATGAGAGACCAATTGCTTTTACTTCACGCACTCTCAGTGCCAGTGAGCGTAATTATGCGCAAATCGAAAGGGAAGCTTTGGCATTAATTTTTAGGGTCAAGAAGTTCCACAAATACTTGTATAGTTGTAAGTTTATCATTACGGATCTTAAGCCCCTGACAGCAATCCTCCATACTAAGTCCCCAGTTCCAACATTAGCTGCAACCCGAATGCAAAGATGGACTTTGAGTTTGTCAGCATATGCATATTGTTACACTCATAATAAATGGTGAGACTGAGTAAAGGACTAAGTATGACCTTAGCTCCTTTATTAAGGTTCCAGAGTGCAGGTACCTCGTGGGTGGCCTGCTTATATACTGTGCTCCCAAGGGATGCTGGGATTCCTTGGGACTCCAACAGGTGGGCCCTCTGGTGGTCAGGTGTAATGCAAGTTACAAAGGATTAAATACATAACATCACTCCCCCGTATTTACAAGGTGAGACGATCTGGGGCTTTGCGTTCCTTGTCGATCGTCTCGGTACAAATGCTGGTGTGGGTGAGTTGGTCAGTTCTTCACTGGGCTGTTGGGTAGCCGGCCTTGCCGGGCTGCTGGGGATGATGAGTTCAGTTTCGTGGTCAACTATGATGTCAGTTGCCACTTGTGTGTGTGTTGGAGGGTCAAAGTTGGTGGTGTCCTCTTCAGGTTGTTCGTAGCTGTTGGTGAACCGCTATTTGATTTGGTCCAAATGTTTTCTGTGCGTTTGTCCATTGGTCAGTTTGACCTGAAACACCCTACTCCCCTCTTTGACTGTGACCATGCCAGCGAGCCATTTGGGACCATGCCCATAATTGAGCACAAACACAGGATCATTGATCTCAATATCGTGAGACAAATTTGCACGGTCATGGTACATACTTTGTTGATGCTGCTTGCCCGCCACGTGATCATGGAGATCAGGGTGGACAAGGGAGAGGCTTGTTTTAAGCTTCTCATGAGCAGCTCAGCTGCGGGAATCCCAGTGAGTGAGTGGGGTCTGGTGCGGTAGCTGAGCAGCACTCGGGACAACCGGGTCTGCAGGAAGCCTTACGACACACGTTTCAAGCTTTGCTTGATGGTCTGAACTGCCCATTCTGCCTAGCCGTTGGATGCGGGCTTGAACGAGGCAGATGTGACATGTTTGATCCTGTTGTGGGTCATGAATTCCTTGATACGTGTAGAACCAATATCTCGCCATCAAAATGCTTTCCTTAGGATTTAGGTGCTCCCGCTCCAGCGTACACAATTCTTCGTAGGATTTCTCTGTTGGTTTTGCCGGGGCCAGCAGATTATTCATGAGGCCATAGGTTGTTGCCCCACAGACCGTTAGGAGTATGGCCCTTCGTTTGGTGGCATTCCTTAAAGTGGCATTGATGGGGCCGATCATCACCTCTGCAGCGCCAGAATTCCTACGAAGAATTGGGTACACTGGTCCGGGAGCACCTAAATCCTAAGGAAAGCATTTTGATGATGAAATATCGGTTCTACACGTGTCAATGATCGGAGGGCCAGGAAGCGGTGAGCTACATCGCTGAACTAAGGCGCCTCGCAGGACATTGAGGGATTCCTAGAACAAATGCTCAAGAGACTTTTTTCTACTGGGCAGCGGACATGAGACAATCCTTCGCATACTGTTGACTGTAGAAACTCCGAATCTGAGTAAAGCCATAATGATAGCCCAGGCATTTATGTCCACCGGCGACAACACCAAACAGATTTCGCAGAGTAAAGAAGTTTCGGCCAGTACTATGCATAAAGTAATGTCGGTCTCGAGCAGAAATGTACATGGCGGAACATACACGCCGGCTGCTGTGGCCCGACCTCAATTGACTCCGAGTCTGCCATCATCTGTTAATGCGAGGCAGTTAGCACCCTGTTGGCGCTGCGGAGGTGATCATCGGCCCCATCAATGCCGCTTTAAACACTATTCGTGCAATGGTTGCAGAACAATGGAACATCTCCAACGAATGTGCAGGCGAGCTGCAAACCCTGCAAACCACCACGTTGCAGAGGAAGATCGATCCACAGTGGATCAGACTGAGTTAGAAACTCGTACGGAAGAGGCAGAAGTGTACGGAGTATACACATTCACGACGAAATGCCCACCAATAATGTTGAAAGTTGAACTGAATGGCATTCCAGTATCTATGGAACTGGAATGGGGGCAAGTCAGTTCATAATGAGTAAAAAGGCCTTCAACAGGCTGTGGGGAAAGAAGGCACACAGGCCCAAGCTCAGTCCCATTCACACTAAACAAAAGACTTACACCAAGGAACTAATCCCTGTAATTGGCAGTGCAGAAGACAAAGTCTCCTACGATGGAGCAGTACACGAACTCCCGCAGTGGATTGTGCCCCACGTTGTTTGGCAGAGGCTGGCTGGGGAAAATCAGCTGGAACTGGGATGACATCCGAGCGCTTTCATCCGTCGACGACACCTCATGTATCCAGGTTTTAAGCAAGTTCCTATCGCTATTCGAGCCAGGGCATTGGAAGCATCTCGGGGGCGAAAGTGCAGATCCATTTGGTTCCCGGTACGCGACCCATCCACCACAAGGTTCAGGCGGTACCCTCCATGATGCGTGAGAAAGTGGTAATTGAGCTGGACAGTATGCAACATGAAAGCATCATTATGCCGGTGGAATTCAACGACTGGGCCAGTCCGATTGTCCCGGTACTTAAGGAGGACGGTACGGTTAGAATTTGCGGGGATTATAAAGTAACAATTAACCATTTTTCGCTGCAGGACCAGTACCCTATACCCAAGGTAGACGACCTAGTTGCGACCCTGGCTGGAGGGAAGACGTTCACCAAGCTAGACCTGACCTCAGCCTACATGATGCAGGAACTGGAGGAGTCTTCGAAAGGCCTTACCTGCATCAACACGCACAAAGGTCTGTTTATCTACAACCGGTGCCCGTTCAGGATTCGGTCGGTCACGGCGATCTTCCAGTAGAACATGGAGAGCCTGCTAAAGTCGGTTCCTTGCACAATGGTCTTCCAGGACAACATATTGGTTACAGGTCGGGATAACATGGAGCACTTGAAGAATCTGGAGAAGGTTCTTAGTCGGTTGGATCGCGTGCAGCTCAGGTCGAAACGCTCGAAGTGTGTTTTCCTGGCACAGGATGTCGAATTCTTAGGAAGGAGAATCGCAGTAGACAGCATCAGAGCCACCGATGCCAAGACGGAGGCCATTAAGAATGCGCCGCAACCACAGATTGAGACGGAGCTGGGGTCGTTCCTGAGACTCCTTAACTATTTTGGTAATTTCCTACCTGGGTTAAGCACCCTGCTAGAACCCCTACATGCGCTACTGCACAAGGGAGACGACTGGGTATGGGGGAACTCACAAGAGGCTGCCTTTAAGAAAGCCAGAAATTTATTGTGTTCTTACAAACTGCTTGCCCTGTATAATCCATGTAAACGATTAGTGTTAGCTTGCGATGCGTTGTCATACGGGGTCATTGTGTGTTACAACAGGCTAATGATTTGGGGATTTTGCAACTGGTTGCATATGCATCCAGGAATTTGTCCAAGGCCGAAAGGGCCTACAGCATGGTTGAAAAAGAGGCTCTGGCGTGGGCTTACAGGGTAAAAAAAATGCACCAGTACTTATTTGGCCTCAAGTTCGAGCTTGAAACTGACCACAAGCCGCTCATATCGCTGTTCACTGAGAGCAAAGGGATTAATACCAATGCCTCTGCCCGCATCCAAAGATGGGCGCTCACGCTGTCGGCATACAACTATGTAATCCGCCATAGACCAGGCAAAGAGAACTGCACAGATGCTCTCAGTCGGCTGCCACTGCCCAGCACCGGGGTGGAAATGGCACAGCCAGCGGACTTGCTCATGGTCATGGAGGCATTTGAGAACGAGAAGTCCCCCATTACGGCCCACTAGATCAGGACCTGGACCAGCCAGGATCCTTTACTGCCCTTGGTAAAAAAAACTGTGTCCTCCATGGGAGCTGGTGGAGATGCAGGAAGCGATTAAGCCGTTCCACAGACGCAAAGACGAGTTGTCCCTGCAGGCGGACTGTCTTTTGTGGGGCAATCGCGTGGTCTTGCCCAAGAAAGGCAGAGACACATTTATTTGCGAACCGCACAACACCCACCCAGGCATCGTAATGATGAAAGCCATAGCCAGATCTCACGTGTGGTGGCCTGGCATCGACTCAGATTTAGAGTCATGCGTGCGCCAGTGCAACACTTGCTCTCAGTTGAGCAACACACCCAGAGAGGCACCGCTAAGTTTGTGGTCGTGGCCCTCCAAACCATGGTCGACGATCCATGTAGACTATGCCGGCCCATTCCTAGATAAAATGTTTTTGGTTGTTGTGAACGCTTACTCAAAATGGATTGAATGTACAATAATGTCTCCATTGAAAGCCTATGAACCATGTTTGCCACCCTCGGCTTTCCTGATATCCTAGTCAGTAACAATGGGCTGTGCTTCACCAGTGTTGAATTCAAGGAATTCATGATCCGCAACGGGATCAAGCATGTCACATCGACCTCGTTCAAGCCCGCATCCAACGGCCAGGCAGAACGGGCAGTTCTGACCATCAAGCAAAGCTTGAAACGTGTGTCGGAAGGCTCCCTGCAGACCCGGTTGTCCCGAGTGCTGCTCAGCTACCGCACCAGATCCCACTCACTCACCGGGGTTCCCCCAGCTGAGCTGCTCATGAAAAGGGCGCTTAAATCAAGGCTCTCTCTTCTCCACCCTGATCTTCATGATCACGTGGAGGGTAAGCGGCATCAACAAAGTATGTACCATGACCGTGCAAATTTGTCACGCGATACTGAGATCAATGATCCTGCGTCTGTGCTCAATTATGGGCATGGTCCCAAATGGCTCGCTGGCACGGTCACAGCCAAAGAGGGGAGTAGGGTGTTTCAGGTCAAACTGACCAATGACCAAACGCACAGAAAACATTTGGACCAAATCAAATAGCGGTTCACCAACAGCTACGAACAACTCGAAGAGGACACCACCAACTTTGACCTTCCAACACACACACACAAGTGGCAACTGACATCACAGTTGACCACGAAACCGAACTCATCATCCCCAGCAGCCTGGCAAGGCCGGCTGCCCAACAGCCCAGTGAAGAACTGACCAACCCATCCACACCAGCATTTGTACAGAAACAATCGACAAGGGAGCGCAAAGTCCCAGATCATCTCACCTTGTAAATAAGTGCACTGTTGACTTCACGGGGGAGTGATGTTATGTATTTAACCCTTTGTAACTTGCATTACACCTGACCACCAGAGGGCCCACCTGTTGGGAGTCCCAAGGGATCCCAGCATCCCTTGGGAGCACAGCAGATAAGCAAGCCACCCATGAGGTATCTGCACTCTGGAACCTGAATAAAGGAGCTAAGATCACACTTGCTCATTACACATAGAAACATTGAAAATAGGTGCAGGAATAGGCCATTCGGCCTTTAAAGCCTGCACCACCATTCAATAAGATTATGACTGATCATTCACCTCAGTACCCCTTTCCTGCTTTCTCTCCATACCCCTTGATCACTTTAGCAGTAAGGGCCACATCTAACTCCCTCTTGAATATATCCAATGAACTAACATCAACAACTCTCTGCGGTAGAGAATTCCACAGGTTAGCAACTCTCTGAATGAAGAAGTTACTCCTCATCTCAGTCCTAAATGGCTTATCCTTAGACTGTGTCCCCTGGTTCTGGACTTCCCCAACATCGGGAACATTATTTCTGCATCGAACCTGTCCAGTCCCGTCAGAATTTTATATTTTTCTATGAGATCCCCTCTCATTCTTCTAAACTCCAGTGAATACAGGCCCAGTTGATCCAGTCTCTACTCATATATCAGTCCTGGCATCCCAGGAATCAGACTGGTGAACCTTTGCTGCACTCCCTCAATAGCATGAACGTCCTTCCTCAGATTAGGAGACCAAAACTGAACACAATATTCCAAGTGAGGCCTCATTAAGACCCTGTACAACTGCAGTAAGACCTCCTTGCTCCTATACACGAATCCCCTAGCTATGAAAGCCAACATACCATTTGCCTTCTTCACCGCCTGCTGTGCCTGCATGCCAACTTTCAATGACTGATGTACCATGACACCCAGGTTTCGTTGCACCTCCCCTTTTCTTAATCTGCCGCCATTCAGATAATATTCTGCCTTCGTGTTTTTGTCATCGAAGTGGATCACCTCACATTTATCCACATTATACGGCATCTGCCATGCATTTGCCCACTCACCTAACCTGTCCAAGTCACCCTGCAGCCTCTTAGCGTCCTCCTCACAGCTCACAACGCCACCCAGCTTCGTGTCATCTGCAAATTTGGGAGATATTACACTCAATTCCTTCATCTAAATCATTAATGTATATTGTAAATAGCTGGGGACCCAGCATTGAGCCCTGCGGCACCCCATTAGTCACTGCCTGCCATTCTGAAAAGGACCCGTTTATCCCGACTCTCTGCCAACCAGTTCTCTATCCACATCAGTACATTACCCCCAATACCATGTGCTTTAATTTTGCAAACCAATCTCTTGTGTGGGACCTTGTCAAAAGCCTTTTGAAAGTCCAAATACACCACATCCACTGGTTCTCCCTTGTCCACTCTACCAGTTACATCCTCAAAAAATTCTAGAAGATTTGTCAAACATGATTTCCCTTTCATAAATCCATTCTGTCACTGCTTTCCAAATGTGCTGCTATTTCATCTTTAATAATTGATTCCAACATTTTCCCCATTACTGATGTCAGGCTAACCAGTCGATAATTCCCCGTTTTCTTTCTCCCTCCTTTGTTTAAAAGTGGTGCGACATTAGCTACCCTCCAGTCCATAGGAACTGATCCAGAGTCGATAGATTGTTGGAAAATTATCACCAATGCATCCACTATTTCTAGGGCCACTTCCTTAAGTACTCTGGGATGCAGACTATCAGGCCCCAGGGATTTATCGGCCTTCAATCCTATCAATTTCCCTAACACAATTTCCCGACTAATAAGGATTTCCTTCAATTCCTCCTTCTCACTAGACCATCGGTCCTCTCGTATTTCCGGAAGGTTATTTGTGTCTTCCTTCGTGAAGACAGAAATAAAGTACTTTTTCAACTGATCTGCCATTTCTATGATCCCAATTATAAATTCACCTCAATCTGACTGCAAGGGACCTACGTTTGTCTTCATTAATCTTTTTCTCTTCACATATCTATAGAAGCTTTTGCAGTCAATTTTTATGTTCCCAGCAAGCTTCCTCACATACTCTATTTTTCCCCCTCCTAATTAAACCCATTGTCCTCCTCTGCTGAATTCTAAATTTCTCCCAGTCCTCAGGTTTGCTGCTTTTTCTGGCCAATTTATATGCCTCTTCCTTGGATTTAACACTATCCTTAATTTCCCTTGTTAGCCACAGTTGAGCCACCCTTCCCGTTTTATTTTTACTCCAGACAGGGATGTACAATTGTTGAAGTTCATCCATGTGATCTTTAAATGTTTGCCATTGCCTATCCACCGTCAACCCTTTAAGTATCATTCGCCAGTCTATTCTAGCCAATTCACGTCTCATACCATCGCAGTTACCTTTCCTTAAGTTCAGGACCCTAGTCTCTGAATTAGCTGTGTCACTCTCCATCTTAATAAAGAATTCTACCATACACACAGTACTCAGTCTCACCATTTTTTATGAGTGTAACATAACACATATGATATTGAATACAGACGATCAGCTGATCACAATAATGCTGATGCTATGTCTAGATTGCCTTCCCCATTATAAGTTACACCCGAAATGGAAGAATTGTTCTATTTTTGATACATTGATGAACTGCCAGTCACAGCTGAAGAGATTGGTGGAGCAACCAAACGTGATCCAGTTATGTCAAAGGTGTATGATTATATTGCAAATGGCTGGCCAAACCAGGTAACAGACAAAGATATTCATCCATTCTTCATTCGTAGGAATGAATTATCAGTCGATATAGATTGTATCATGTGGGATGCAAGAGTGGTTGTACTAAATAAATTCAGGTCCAAATTATTAGGAGACCTCCATGACAAGCACCTGGGAATGTGCTTGACCAAGAGTTTTGCATGCAATTACTTATGGTGACCAAGTCTAGATAAAGATATAGAGTACATCGTCAGTTAGTGTATGACATGTCAATCGGTAAGCAATTGGTGTTTCCAATGTGGAAAATAAGTAAAATATTAAACATTTTACAAAGATTATTTTCTTCATTTGGCCTCCCAGAAGAAATTGTTTCTGATAATGGACCACAATTCTGTTCAGAGGAATTTGCACAGTTCAGGAGCAAAAATGGTGTGAAACATACCAAGGTTGCACCGTACCACCCTGCTTCAAATGGTGCAGCAGAGCGCACAGTACAAATTGTAAAACATGTCCTCATCAAACAGATGTTGGATCCAAATCCAAAGAAAATTGAACCACAAATTGGCAAATTTTCTGATTATATATCGTAATACTCCTCATACAACTACTGGTAGAACACCAGCAGAGTTGTTTCTCAAACGACAGCCATGAACAAGATTCTCGTTGTTAAAACCAAACTTGGCACAGTCCGTAGAAGAGAAACAATTAAGACAGAAAGAGAATCAATATTGAGGTAGAGTAAAAGAGAAGTGTGAAATTAAATCAGAAGGTGAAGAACCATTACCATAAACGGTTAAAGTGGTTACCAGGAAGAGTGGTGAAAATATATGGTCCTCGCCCATATTTGGTCAAGATGTTTGATCATGGACAAGTTAGGTTTGTTCATATTGATCATATTTTACTTACAGACGTGAAAGTAGTTGAAGGTTGGAATGATTCGATTATTTCTGACTCATCAGATAGTTTTGATGTAAGTAAAGTACCAGTAGCATATCCTACATCCAATGCACTGGAAACAAATCCAAGAGGAAGTCAGAATTTAAGTCTGAGTCCGAGTCAGGCAGACAAACAGTTTGAAGTTAGAGAGAGTTCAAATGGAAATCAAGGGCATCCCTTGGAGGAAAGCTTTCCTCAGAATCAGCCTTGAATGAGTATAAGTTCGACACCACGTTTGGAAGGTTCTGTTCGAAAGCGAAGGTATCCTCTTCGAAACAGAAAACAAGTGGTTAAGCTTGATTTGTAAATATGGCAAAATAAGTCCATATCTTTTGTTATGTATAACCATACAAGTTATGTATGATGATTAGTTGTTATGATTACTTCTTCATTAAGGAGGGAGAAGTGTAATATATATATAGCTCCATCTGGTGGACTATTGTGGTACTGTAGCCAGTACTGTTTACAACAATAAAGAGGGAACAGGTCACCTGACTAGGTTTCTGATGTTAGCAGCCATCTTACAACTTGTGTGTGTTTGTGAGTTGTACTGAAGATATAACAACCACCAATTTCTCAAGGGCAATTAGCAATGGGCAATAAATGTTGGCCTTGCCAGTGATGCCCATATCCCATGAACAATGTTTTTTTTTTAATTGAGTCTTGAAGTGACAAAGGGATAAATGAGAATTTCAGCAACAGATAGACTGAAGTGGATGATGTTATAGAGGTGGAAGTAGGTGATGTCTATGATGGAGTAGATATGGGGCCAGGAATTCAGCTGAGCAGGATCAAACAGGACGCAAATGTTGAGAACAGTCTAGTTCAGCTTGAGACAACGGACAGGCAAGAAGGAGGAGTTGGTGACTAGGGTATGGAGTTTGTGACAGAAATTGAAGATGAAGGTTTGTGGCAGGCAACACAACCTTTAGCTAGAAAAATTACAGCTCATCAAAGACTAGATGTCAAATGAGCAGTCTGATAGCATAGAGGCAATGGAGAGGTAGAGTTTGATGTTCATCAGTATACGTGTAAATTGACTCTATTGCCACATCTTCAACTTAAGCAGCGCTGTAAAATGCTATACAGCAGTTTCTCTTCCCATCCCTACAGAGTCACCTTGGGAATCACCTTGGAAGTCACCCAAAGATCTATCCTTGGCCACTTCCTGTTCCTCATCTACATGACTATCAAATTCACTGAAAGGACAACTGGCCAATTTTACACCCCAACGATTTTCCTTTTCATTGACATCAATGATAGTCATCTACATGAGGATGAGGAAAGGGCTGAGGATGGATCTGTGAGTGACAATGTAGCGATGTAGGGATGAGAGGCTATTGTTCGAGATGCTTTGGCTACAATCGGTTAGGACTGGGTGGAACCAAGCAAGGGCAGTCCCACTAAACTGGACAACAGCGGAGAGGTAGTGGAGGAGGATGGTGCGATCAACCATGTTGAAGGCTATTCCGAGGTTGAGAAGCAAGAGAAGGGATAATGTACCAGTCACTCTGACATTAAATATCAACATTTCAACCCCTCTCTACAATGGCTCCAAAGCCTGTGTGACTAGAAATGAATGCAGTCAAGACGCAGAGTACTATACAACTTCAGCATAACAGTATAAGATTTGTACTCTAATGATTTGGCAATATAACTCAGCATTCCACTTGATTTGTTGATTATTACTCAATGGTTACTGTATATGGTAAATACCATGCTTACCATAACTCCTGATCTCAAGTAGATGTCTTCTATTCTTTCTTCCAATATGTAATACCTTGCACTTATCTGTATTCATTTCCAGTTACCAAAGGTCTGCCCATTTGCAACTTACGTTCAGGTCTTTCTCAGTTCCTTGGCTGTCCGACCAGACTCAATTATCCATCCGAGGTTTTGACCTGAGAATTTCGCCAAATTGCATTGATTTCTGAATCCAGGTATTTATGTGGACTGAAGACAATAGGATCCCCAGCACTGATCCCTGGGGCACTCAACTCATTACATTTCCCCAGCTTGACATCACTCTCCTATCTAGCACATACCGTTTCCTCTTTCAGACAGTTCTTTATTTACCTCCACATTTTACAAAAGATGTTCAATGCCATTTTATTTTAATCAGCTTATTTTAGAATAATTTCATGTAGAACTTTAATTTTCTGGAATTCCAAGTATGCTACATCATTGATTTTCCAATAGTCACCTTGGATGTTACTTCCTCAGAAAGAGATTGATTAGGCAGCATTTCCTTCTTCTGAAACCTTGTTGGCTGCCATTCACTAAATTGTCATGTGGAGGTACGTCGGTGAGGCTGGAGATCGAGCAGCCAGAGGCCTATAAAGGCCAGCAGTCGGGAGTCAGGGAGTTCGAGGTGCGTCGGTGAGGCTGGAGATCGAGCAGCCAGAGGCCTATAAAGGCCAGCAGTCGGGAGTCAGGGAGTTCGAGGTGCGTCGGTGAGGCTGGAGATCGAGCAGCCAGAGGCCTATAAAGGCCAGCAGTCGGGAGTCAGGGAGTTCGAGGTGCGTCGGTGAGGCTGGAGATCGAGCAGCCAGAGGCCTATAAAGGCCAGCAGTCGGGAGTCAGGGAGTTCGAGGTGCGTCGGTGAGGCTGGAGATCGAGCAGCCAGAGGCCTATAAAGGCCAGCAGTCGGGAGTCAGGGAGTTCGAGGTGCGTCGGTGAGGCTGGAGATCGAGCAGCCAGAGGCCTATAAAGGCCAGCAGTCGGGAGTTGGGGAGTTCGAGGTGCGTTGGTGAGGTGGGAAATCGAGCAGCCAGAGGCCTATAAAGGCCAGCAGTCGGGAGTTGGGGAGTTCGAGGTGCGTTGGTGAGGTGGGAAATCGAGCAGCCAGAGGCCTATAAAGGCCAGCAGTCGGGAGTTGGGGAGTTCGAGGTGCGTCGGTGAGGCTGGAGATCGAGCAGCCAGAGGCCTATAAAGGCCAGCAGTCGGGAGTCAGGGAGTTCAAGGTGCGTCGGTGAGGCTGGAGATCGAGCAGCCAGAGGCCTATAAAGGCCAGCAGTCGGGAGTTGGGGAGTTCGAGGTGCGTTGGTGAGGTGGGAAATCGAGCAGCCAGAGGCCTATAAAGGCCAGCAGTCGGGAGTTGGGGAGTTCGAGGTGCGTTGGTGAGGTGGGAAATCGAGCAGCCAGAGGCCTATAAAGGCCAGCTGGTGCAGCTGCAACAGGGAGGCAAAAAAGAAGTAGAAAGAAATCAAAAGGTGACGTCACAGCCAAGGGGTAAGTGATTGGCTGGTGATTGGTAAGTAGCTTTTCTTTTTCTTTTCTTTATCAGTAAATAACATTTAGCATTGTTGTTGCCCAATTAGGTTCATCTAAGGGTTAAGACATGGCAAGAGAGCTCGGACACGTGGTATGCTCCTCCTGTACTATGTGGGAAGTCAGGGACGCTTCCGGTGTCCCTGATGACTACGTGTGCGGAAAGTGCATCCGCCTGCAGACCGTGACGGACCGCATTGCGGAACTGGAGCTGCGGGTGGATTCACTCTGGAGCATACACGATGCTGAGAATGATGTGAATAACACATTTAGTGAGTTGGTCTTACCGTAGGTAAAGGGTCCACAACCAGATAGGGAATGGAAGACCAGCAGAAAGAGCAGTGCAAGGAAGGTAGTGCAGGGATCCCCTGTGGTCATCCCCCTGCAAAACAGATACACCGCTTTGAGTACTGTTGGGGGAGATGACTCATCAGGGGAGGGCAGCAGCAGCCAAGTTCATGGCACCGTGGCTGGCTCTGCTGCACAGGAGGGCAGGAAAAAGTGTGGGAGAGCAATAGTGATAGGGGATTCAATTGTAAGGGGAATAGATAGACGTTTCTGCGGCCACAACCGAGACTCCAGGATGGTATGTTATCTCCCTGGTGCAAGGGTCAAGGCTGTCTCGGAGTGGGTGCAAGGCATTCTGAAAAGGGAGCGTGAACAGCCAGTTGTCGTGGTGCATATAGGTACCAACGATATAGGTAAAAAATGGGATGAGGTCCTACAAGACGAATTTAGGGAGCTAGGAGTTAAATTAAAAAGTAGGACTTCAAAAGTAGTAATCTCAGGATTGCTACCAGTGCCACGAGCTAGTCAGAGTAGGAATCGCAGGATAGCACAGATGAATACGTGGCTTGAGCAGTGGTGCAGAAGGGAGCGATTCAAATTCCTGGGACATTGGAACCGGTTCTGGGGGAGCTGGGACCACAACAAACTGGACGGTCTGCACCTGGGCAGGACCGGAACCAATGTCCTAGGGGGGAGTGTTTGCTAGTGCTGTTGGGGAGGAGTTAAACTAATGTGGCAGGAGGATGGGAACCTATGCAGGGAGACAGAGGGATATAAAATGGAGTCAGAAGCAAAAGATAGAAAGGAGAATAATAAAAGTGGTGGGCAGAGAAACCCAAGACAAAAAACATACAGGGCCACATTACAGCAAAATTCTAAAGGGGCAAAGTGTGTTAAAAAGACAAGCCTCAATGCGAGGAGTATTTGGAATAAGATGGACGAATTAACTGCGTAGATAGCAGTTAATGGGTATGATGTAATTGGCATCACAGAGACATGGCTCCAGGGTGACCAAGGCTGGGAACTCAACATCCAAGGGTATTCAGCATTTAGGAAGGATAGACAGAAAGGAAAAGGAGACGGGGTGGCATTGCTGGTTCAAGAGGAAATTAATGCAATAGTAAGGAGGGACATTAGCCTGGATGATGTGGAATCGGTATGGGTGGAACTGCGGAATTTCAGAGGGCAGAAAACGCTAGTGGGAGTTGTGTACAGACCATCAAACAGTAGTAGGGAGGTTGGGGACAGCATCAAATAAGAAATAAGCGATGTGTGCAATAAAGGTACAGCAGTTATCATGGGCAACTTTAATCTACATATTGATTGGGCTAACCAAACTGGTAGCAATGTGGTGGAGGAGAATTTCCTGGAGTGTATTTGGGATGGTTTTCTAGACCAATATGTCGAGGAACCAACTGGAGAGCTGGCCATCCTGGACTGGGTGATGTGTAATGAGAAGGGACTAATTAGCAATCTTGTTGTGCGAGGCCCCTTGGGGAAGAGTGACCATAATATGGTAGAATTCTTTATTAAGATGGAGTGTGACACAGTTAATTCGGAAACTAGGGTCCTGAACTTAAGGAAAGGTAACTTCGACAGTATGAGGTGTGAATTGGCTAGAATAGACTGGCAAAGGATACTTAAAGGGTTGATGGTGGATAAGCAATGGCAAACATATAAAGATCACATGGATGAACTTCAGCAATTGTACATCCCTGTCTGGAGTAAAAATAAAACTGGGAAGGTGGCTCAACCATAGCTAACAAGGGAAATTAAGGATAGTGTTAAAGCCAAGGAAGAGTCATATAATTTGGCTAGAAAAAGCAACAAACCTAAGGATTGGGAGAAATTTAGAAATCAACAGAGGAAGACTAAGGGTTTAATTAAGAGGGGGGGGGGGAATAGAGTACGAGGAAGCTTGCAGGGAACATAAAAACTGACTGCAAAAGCTTCTATAAATATGAGAAGATTAGTGAAGACAAACGTAGGTCCCTTGCAGTCGGATTTAGGTGAATTTATAATGGGAACAAAGAAATGGCAGACCAATTGAACAAATACTTCGGTTCTGTCTTCACGAAGACACAAATAACTTTCCGAATGTACTAGGGAACAGTAGGTCTAGTGAGAAGGAGGAACTGAAGGATATCCTTATTAGGCGGGAAATTGATGGGATTGAAGGCCGATAAATCCCCAGGGCCTGATAGTCTGCATCCCAGAGTACTTAAGGAAGTGGCCCTAGAAATAGTGGATGCATTGGTGATCATTTTCCAACAGTCTATCGACCTGGATCATTTCCTATGGATTGGAGGGTAGCTAATGTAACACCACTTTTTAAAAAAGGAGGGAGAGAGAAAATGGGTAATTATAGACCGGTTAGCCTGACATCAGTAGTGAGGAAAATGTTGGAATCAATCATTAAGGATGAATAGCAGCACATTTGGAAAGCAGTGACAGGATTGGACCAAGTCAGCATGGATTTATGAAAAGGAAATCATGCTTGACGAATCTTCTGGAATTTTTTGAGGATGTAACTAGCAGAGTGGACAAGGAAGAATTATTGGATGTGGTGTATTTGGACTTTCAAAAGGCTTTTGACAAGGTCCCGCACAAGAGATTGGTGTGCAAAATCAAAGCGCATGGTATTGGGGGTAATGGGGTAATGTACTGATGTGGATAGAGAACTGGTTGGCAGACAGGAAGCAGAGAGTCGGGATAAACGGGCCCTTTTCAGAATGGCAGGCAGTGACTAGTGGAGTGCCGCAGGGCTCAGTGCTGAGACCCCAGTTCTTTACAATATACATTAACGATTTAGATGAAGGAATTAAGTGTAATATCTCCAAGTTTGCGGATGACACTAAACTGGGTGGCAGTGTGAGCTGTGAGGAGGACGCTAAGAGGCTGCAGGGTGACTTGGACAGGTTAGGTGAGTGGGCAAATGCATGGCAGATGCAGTATAATGTGGATAAATGTGAGGTTATCCACTTTGAGGGCAAAAACGCGAAGACAGAATATTATCTGAATGGCGGCAGACTAGGAAAAGGCGAGGTGCAACGAGATCTGGGTGTCATGATTCATCAGTCATTGAAAGTGAGCATGCAGATACAGCAGGCGGTGAAGAAAGCAAATGGTATGTTGGCCTTCATAGCTAGGGGATTTGAGTATAGGAGCAGGGAGGTCTTACTACAGTTGTACAGGGCCTTAGTGAGGCCTCACCTGGAATATTGTGTTCAGTTTTGGTCTCCTAATCTGAGGAAGGACGTTCTTGCTATTGAGGGAGTACAGCGAAGGTTTACCAGACTGATTCCAGGGATGGCTGGGCTGTCATATAAGGAGAGAATGGATCGAATGGACCTTTGTTCACTGGAGTTTAGAAGGATGAGAGGAGATCTCATAGAAACATATAAGATTCTGATGGGGCTGGAGAGGTTCGATGCGGGAAGAATGTTCCCGATGCTGGGGAAGTCCAGAACCAGGGGACATAGTCTTAGGATAGCGGGTAGGCCATTTAGGACTGAGATGAGGAGAAACTTCTTCACTCAGAGAGTTGTTAACCTATGGAATTCCCTGCCGCAGAGAGTTGTTGATGCCAGCTCATTGGATGTATTCAAGAGGGAGTTAGATATGGCCCTTACGGCTAAGGGGATCAAGGGGTATGGAGAGAAAGCAGGAAAAGGGTACTGAGGGAATGATCAGCCATGATCTTATTGAATGGCGGTGCAGGCTCGAAGGGCCGAATGGCCTACTCCTGCACCTAATTTCTATGTTTCTATGTTAGGTAATCTTCAAGTTTGTTCCTTGTGTCTAATTCCATTATTGTTCCAGCTAATAATGGATTTAGCTGCATTTATTTTCACAACTTTTGGAAAAAATGTTGTCTCATTTTCAATGCAGAGAGCTCCTGTATCAACTGATTTCTTCATTATAACTATAAGTATGCAACTTCAAAGACAGCTTCAACTTGCACTCTATTTATTTGATAGTATAACTCAACATACCATTTGCTTTGTTGATTGCTGTTTCATATGTTGAGTCTGCAATCGCATCCAGATATCTTTCAGACTCTCCCCTAGCAATTCCATATAAAATTAAACAAACAAAATATACAAGACCCCATTAGGCCTCATCTGGAATACTGTTCAGTTTTTCCCCCTCAGACAGTGGGGCTTTTTAACTTTAGAAAAGTGTAGACTTCAGAGAGATTTTATTGAAATATGAAAAGGTTGAAGGGACTAGACTGTGTCTGTGTGGATTGACTATTTGAGCTCGATAGGTTAGAGAAAAAGATTCTATACAAGCATAGGACTAGGTTAGACATCAGGAGATATTTTGATACACAGGAGGTTGTTGACATCTGGGCCAAGTCGAGAAGGCTGTTAAAAAAGCATGTGGTATCCTTCACATTATTATTGGAGAAATAGAGTGCAAAAGATAGGAAGTCATGCTAAACCTTTATAAAACAGAGGTTAGACCTTAGCTGGGATATTGTGTCCAATTCTGAGCACCACACTTTAGGAAGGATGTTAAGGCTTTTGATAGGGTCCAGAAGAGATTTACTAGAATGCTACCAGGGATGAAGGACTTCAGTTATGTGTAGTGACTGGAGAATTTGAGGTTCTCCTTGGAGCAGAAAAGGTTAAGAGGAGATTTGATAGAGGTGTTCAAAATCATGAAGGGTTTTGATCAAGTAAATAAAGAGAAATCGTTTCCAGTGACATAAGGGTCAGTAGCCAGACGACACAGATTTAAGGTGATTGTCAAAAGAACCAGAGGTTGTAAGGTTACAAATCTTCAGAAAAACACAGAGGCCATAAACTAAAAATTGATTAATACAAGCTTTTGGAATTTAATACAAGCTTTTGGAATTAACTGGACAATGGGAGCAAAAAGGCATCACAGCATGAGGGCAGGTGGTGACTCACCCCAATTAAGGACACTCTGTGGTCAGGGATCAGACTGACTTTATGCATAACAACAATGGAGTTGTTACATTTTCATAAGTTAACTGATGAGGCCCTCAATTTGATTAGCTTGGGGGGGGGGGGGGGGAGGTGGAACAAGCTCACTGGAGACACCAAGTCTGCAAGCAGACCGAACAACAAAGGAATCACCCCAGGTGCACATTTTTGGGGAACGATTTTGAGCCTCACAGACTCCATGTGTAAACTGGGAGCAGTAGAGTCCATTATTGCAGGCAATCAACCAGGATCACCACAAAACAATGTATCGATGCAAACACATTATCAGAAACCGCAGTGATGGGAGATCAGTCATAACGTGGATATAAATATGCGCGCTAGAAGCAGTTCAGTAGACAGAAGTAGAAGGACACGTAAACAGACAGACGTAGAAGAAAGGTACACGTACACCCACCACCAGTCGCCCATCATCAGTTGGCAGGGAAACGGAAGCGTGGTACCGAAGCGAGGTACGGACGTACATGGAAGGAACAGCACTGCAGAGAACGGCCAGAAGAATAACCAAACGATCATGGAACCAACGACCACAAACTTACAATAGCTACAACCAGGAAGGGTGATTGAATGTCTTCAGTCAATTTCTCTCAGCAGTCTAGTTCTGTAGTTTTAGTTAGTTTTTCTGCATAATAAAACTGACACTGGGTAAAGCCAAAATTTTGTGCCACATGTCCTTTTCCTCTATAAGTCCCAAGGTCAAAGAATCAAGAGAGAGTGTAAAACAAACTCAGCCTACAAGGTGACATGAGGAAACATTGTTTTACACAGCGAGTTGTTGTGATCTGGAACGTACGGAGTGGAAGCAAATTCACTAGTAACTTGAAGGAAAAAAAATGACAGGGACTATGGAGAAAGAGCAGGGGAGCGGGATTAATTGGATCGCCAAAGAGCTGGCATAGGCATGATGGGCCGAATAGCCTCCTTCTGTGCTGTATCATTCTATGATTCTAAGTTATTGGCACGAGCAGGGAGTGCAGATTTGCTTAAACAGTTCAAAAAGGACCTGGACAGATTCCTTGTTTTTATCTAACATCACTGCGTTGAGAAGGTAAGGCTCATTGTGATCTCCTGAAACTTGCTTTTGACCACCTTAGGGGGTAAAACAAGAATTTCCTAAATTTTGTTCCTCCTGAATTGACATAGGGTTTTGTTTTAAATCTGTTTGTTTGCCATTGTCAAGAGATTGCATGACTACTAGAGGAAGAGAATACTGGGAGTCACATGCTTTGTTGCATTGTGACCGTTTGGGACAGGCTCGATGGACTTGCCATTTTTCTCCTGTCTGCCTTTCCTTATATTCATATGTGTTTCCAATTGCATGTTATATTTAATCATTTGGAGGTCCTGACAGTTGACAGGATTGCTGGGGGTTTAGGCAGGTACTAACTAGTATAAAGGCCCGACAAAGTGATATTTTTTTTACACTGTGCTCATTGAAAAATAAAAGAATCATGGCAGAATATAAATGATACCAAACTTAACTGAATCTGTCGAGAAGTTCCCATTTCTAACTTCCCATTGCATACAGAGCTTCTGAAAGGAAATGCTACAGGACTTTTTCTTCTGCTATTAACAATATTTTGTGGGTCCATGGTCCACCTCCTGGTCACAAAAAAAAGTCTTGCATTTATATAGCGCCAATCCCGACCACCAGATGTCTCAAAGCGCTTTACAGCCAATGAAGTACTTTTTGAAGTGTAGTCACTGTTGTAATGTAGGAAACGCGGCAGCCATTTTGCACACAGCAAGCTCCAACAAACAGCAATGTGATAACGTGCAGATAATCTGTTCCAGGGATGCTGATTCAGGGATAAATACTGGCTAGGGCACCAGGGATAACACCCTTTGCTCTTCTTCGAAATAGTGCCATGGGATCTTTTACATCCACCTGCGAACAGAAGGGGCCTCGGTTTAACGTCTCATCCGAGACACGGCAACTCCGACAGTGCAGCATTCCCTCAGCACTGCACTGGAGCGTCAGCCTAGATTTGTGTGCTCCAGTCTCTGCAGCGGGACTGGAACCCACAACCTTCTGACTCAGAGGTGAGGGTGCTACCAACTGAGCCACAGCTGACACTTTAAAGTAAAAAGATTCACCAGTCCTCAATGTATTTTAATGGCTAAGAAGCAATTTCTTTGCATATTTGTCTCAAGATTTGCATTACTACAGCTTTCAAATCAAGACTTCCCCTGATTTTAGATTAATATACTGATCTGGTTTTGAAATTGTCTTATCCCATTTGAAAAATTAATTAACATATGTTCTGAAACTACCTTTTCTCCATTCTCTTCTGCTGTAGCAATTCATACTGAAGTATAGTTCTAAACGCGATATTACCCACCTGGTACCTCATTCATAGTCTTCATTTGCAAGTATGGACAGCAAGTATTGGCGGGCTAATCAATCACACTTGAGCCCCATAATCCTATTCTCGCTCGACATGCTCAACAGATAACAATAAGGAGCAGGAACCCAGCAGATGCATCACACTGCCACATGGTTGAAACTCAAATAAATTTAACATGATTGAAATTGTGCAGATTCCCAATTTCTACTGTCACAGGAACATGCGTCAAAGGCTCAACAACAACTGGGAGGATGCCTGAGCCTTTCATGTGTATTTTAGCCTCTAATTGCCTGAGCAGAAAGGTTCCAATCCAAGCTCTCCTCAACATTAGCTACCTATAGAGAAGCGAGTGTAATGTATTCAAGTTTGCTGATGACACAAAGCTAGGTGGGAAAGTAAGCTGTGAGGAAAACACAAAGAGCCTACTAAGGGATATAGACATGTTAAGTGAGTGGGCAATAAGGTGGCAGATGGAGTATAATGTGGGAAATGTGAGGTTAGTCACTTTGGTAGGAAGAATAGAAAAACAGAATTTTTTTAAAATGGTGAGAAACAATTAAATGTTGGTGTTCGTGCAGGAATCACAGAGAGTTACAGTTACAGATGCAGGTACAGCAAGCAATTAGGAAGGCAAATTGCATGTTGGTCGTTATTGCAAGGGGGATGGAGTTCAAAAATAAGGAGGTCTTGCTACAATTGTACAGGGTATTGGGGAGACTACACCTGGAGTACTGTGCACAGTTTTGGTCTCCTTATCTGAAGAAAGATATACTTGCCTTAGAGACGGTGCAACAAAGGTTCATTAGATTGATTCCTGGAATGAGAGGGTTGTCCTATGAGGAGAGATTGAGTAGATAAGGCCTTGAGTAGATAGGGCCTATACTCTCTGGAGTTTAGAAGAATGAAAGGTGATCTCATTGAAACATATAAGGTTCTGAGGAGGATTGACAGGATAGATGCTGAGAGGTTGTTTTTCCTGGCTGGAGAGTGTGGAACTAGGGGGCATAGTCTCAGGATAAGGGGTTAGCCATTTAAGACCGAGATGAGGAGGTATTTCTTCAGAGGGTTGTGAATCTTTGGAATTCTCTATCCTGAAGGGCTGTGGATGCTGAATCAAGGCGGAGAAAGATAGACTTTTGGACTCCAGGGGAATCAAGGGATATGGAGATCAGGTAGAAAAGTGGAGTTGAGGCCGAAGATCAGCCATGATCTTATTGAATGGCGGAGCAGGCTCGAGGGATTATATGGCCAACTCATGTTCCTAATTCTTATGTTCTTATGTTCCAACCACACACATCATCCATGTGGCTCGTTTTTAGTCAATAAAATCTCACTCTGTGGTTCTCTCCAGTATGGTTTTAGACATGACCATATGGGAGGACAATTATTCAGCAATCTTTTCTAACACATCTTACTTGGACAACGGAGGACAGTTATTTATATAGAAAGAACTTTTTCCTCTACATCCCCCTGCCCCCACCCCAGGTGACATTCTCCTTTATTATTCTATGATTTTAAAACACTACCATTATCTCGGGGCATCATTTTCACAGATCAAAAGTCCTGGACCTTGATTATAAGGACAACCTGACAAAAATCAAAGCTTATAATCCAACAGAGATAAGGCATATGAGAAGTTATAGATTGGAATGCTGGAAGCAACGTGAATATGTAGCTCACTTGGAACATCTAGTGAAGGAACCCAGGTACTGCAGCAATAGCTTATTTTCCTGGCCTTATACAGAGCCTGTTTTTAAGTGGTAAGTCCTGTAATAATAGAAAAAAAATCTGGTGCCCAAAATTGTATGGGAGAAAAATGGTAATTTTCTTTTAACAAACTTATCATCTGCCCAATGTTACTGCCCCCCTCCTCTAAAATAGCTACCAAGATTTCAGAGAAATCAAACTAGTAAATGATCTGCAGAGAAACTTAACATATATAGAAATTGCCAACATGTCAAATTGCTCAGTGGTTGTGGATTCCAGCACGACTGCAGAATTTTAGCACATAAATCAAGGCTGATACTCCATGGTGTCAGCTATAGCTCAGTGGGTAGCAACCTTGCCTGTGAGTCAGAAGGTTCCACTCCAGAGACTTGAGCACAAAAATCTAAGCTGACACTCCAGTGCAGTAATGAGGGAGTGCTGCATTGTCGGAGGAGTCATCTTTCGATGAGACATTAAACTGAGGCCCCTTCTGCTCTCTCAGGTGAATGTAAAAGATCCCACGGCACTATTTCGAAGAACAGCAGGAGAGTTATCCCTGTGTCCTGGCCAATATTTATCCCTCAATCAAAATAACAAAAGTCAGATTATCTGGTCATTATCATATTGCAGTTTGTGGGAGCTTGCTGTGCGCAAATTGGCTGCTGCGTTCCCCACATTACAACAGTGACTGCACTCCAATAGTACTTCATTGGCTGTAAAGCGCTTTGGGACATTCTGAAGTCGTGAAAGGTGCAATATAAATTCTTTCAAATGAAACATAAACCAAGTGCTGTCTGCCTGTTCAGAGATCCCATGTCACCATTCAAAGAGTGGGGAAGTTCTCCTGATGTCCTTTTCAAGACATAGCCTTCATCCAATACCACCAAAACAGGTGACTGTTCTTTTGCTGTTTGTGAACCTTGCTTTGCGCAAGTTAGCTGCAATATTTGCTTTATATAATAGCATTTCAAAAGTACTTAATTAGACGTGATGCACGATAGCTCATCACGACTATATGAAAGGCACCATATAATTGCTACTTGACACAACCTCCAAAAAGCGATGCATCATTCAATGTTTAGCCTAAAAGCAAAATTGGGTACAGTAATAAGGTTAGGATTATGTAGCCTCCTTGCTAATTTATGTTTACTGGCATATCACTTTCCCCGTTTTACAAAGAACTGAAAACTGGCATGCAACCACCTGCATTGAAATTAAAGTGGAAAAGGGGTTTTGTCCATACAGATGTGTAGGTTTCAGTGCCAGTTTCAAAAAAGAACATAAGAAATAGGAGCAGGAGTAGGCCATTTGGCCCCCTCGAGCCTGCTCCGCCATTCAATAAGATCATGGCTGATCTGATCTTGGCCTCAACTCCACTTTCCCGCCCACTCCCCATAACCCTTGACTCCCTTATCGTTCAAAAATCTGTCTATCTCTACCTTAAATATATTCAATGACCCAGCCTCCACAGCTCTCTGGGATAGTGAATTCCAAAGATTCACGACCCCCTGAGAGAAGAAATTCCTCAAGAAAACAACCGTCAAACTTTTCACCAACTCATCAGCAAAGGACATTAACATATGTAAAATTCTGTGGCTACACTATTTTATATTGGCCCTGAATTCGCAGTCGGCGGCGTAACTAAGGAGTACGTTGCTGACATCTGAACGAAATCCACACTTGCCTTGTATGAATCCTCCTTGAGAAGTTGCAGAGTTTTGCGCAGCATAGTGACCCACTGATCCCAGGAGTACACCGTTGTGCTTATGCGAACCTGGGATCACATGGGCGGTGCTCCTTTCATAAGAACATAAGAATTAGGAACAGGAGTCGGCCATCTAGCCCCTTGAGCCTGCTCCGCCATTCAACAAGATCATGGCTGATCTGGCCGTGGACTCAGCTCCACTTACCCGCCCGCTCCCCATAACCCTTAATTCCCTTATTGGTTAAAAATCTATCTATCTGTGATTTGATTACATTCAATGAGCTAGCCTCAACTGCTTCCTTGGGCAGAGAATTCCACAGATTCACAACCCTCTGGGAGAAGAAATTCCTTCTCAACTCGGTTTTAAATTGGCTCCCCCGTATTTTGAGGCTGTGCCCCCTAGTTCTAGTCTCCCCGACCAGAGGAAACAACCTCTCTGCCTCTATCTTGTCTATCCCTTTCATTATTTTAAATGTTTCTATAAGATCACCCCTCATCCTTCTGAACTCCAACGAATAAAGACCCTGTCTACTCAATCTATCATCATAAGGTAACCCCCTCATCTCCGGAATCAGCCTAGTGAATCGTCTCTGTACCCCCTCCAAGGCTAGTATATCCTTCCTTAAGTAAGGCGACCAAAACTGCACGCAGTACTCCAGGTGCGGCCTCACCAATACCCTGTACAGTTGCAGCAGGACCTCCCTGCTTTTGTACTCCATCCCTCTCACAATGAAGGCCAACATTCCATTTGCCTTCCTGATTACCTGCTGCACCTGCAAACTAACTTTTTGGGGTTCATGCACAAGGACCCCCAGGTCCCTCTGCACCTCAGCATGTTGTAATTTCTCCCCATTCAAATAATATTCCCCTTTACTGTTTTTTTTCCCAAGGTGGATGACCTCACATTTTCCGACATTGTATTCCATCTGCCAAACCTTAGCCCATTCGCTTAACCTATCTAAATCTCTTTGCAGCCTCTCTGTGTCCTCTACACAACCCGCTTTCCCACTAATCTTTGTGTCATCTGCAAATTTTGTTACACTACACTCTGTCCCCTCTTCCAGGTCATCTATGTATATTGTAAACAGTTGTGGTCCCAGCACCGATCCCTGTGGCACACCACTAACCACCGATTTCCAACCCGAAAAGGACCCATTTATCCCGACTCTCTGCTTTCTGTTAGCCAGCCAATTCTCGATCAATGCTAATACATTTCCTCTAACTCCGCGTACCTTTATCTTCTGCAGTAACCTTTTGTGTGGCACCTTATCGAATGCCTTTTGGAAATCTAAATACACCACATCTATCGGTACACCTCTATCCACCATGCTCGTTATAGCTTCAAAGAATTCCAGTAAATTAGTTAAACATGATTTCCCCTTCATGAATCCATGTTGCGTCTGCTTGATTGCACTATTCCTATCTAGATGTCCCGCTATTTCTTCCTTAATGATAGCTTCAAGCATTTTCCCCACTACAGATGTTAAACTAACCAGCCTATAGTTACCTGCCTTTTGTCTGCCCCCATTTTTTAAACAGAGACGTTACATTAGCTGCTTTCCAATCCGCTGGTACCTCCCCAGAGTCCAGAGAATTTTGGTAGATTATAACGAATGCATCTGCCTTACACTTAGCCAATCAGGAAATAGAGAAGATAGCTGATTTGTCCACAACTCATTTTAAATAATTTAGCAGGCAGAAATGCTATTTTATTGATAAATTACATCATGCATTTGATACACAAACCAAGATTTCAACACGAATAGAATTCGATCAAACACTGAAAAGTCATGAGATACTTTTTACTTAAAACCATAGAACTCGATTAAGATGCTTTTTTATAACAAAGCATGCAGTTGAATTAACATCGGCCCTTTAATTCTGGACCATGACAACATAAACCTTTAATTACAGTCTTATAGTCCTATCAAATTCATTTCTATTAGACTAACTAACTTTTGATTAATTTAAATAAGCTAAAATCAAGAGTTTAGATGTCGGGTAACATGAGGAAATCATGAAAGTGAATGAAATCCTATCTAAATAGAAGTTGGGAAATAATTAAACCGAAACTACAAAAGGCTTTTGGGCAGCAAAGTTGGCTACACAAAAGGCCCTGTTTTCAAACTCGAACAACTGAAAGTTTATTTCAAAGTTCAAAGCTCAGACACGAACCAATGCCTCATTGTTATGGGTTGTAGTATAAACCTAGCTCAACATTAATACAATTTTCTCATCCCCCCCACCCCACCCCCCACCTTCCTCTGTGCAACAGGCTCCATCGTCTGTTTGCACCAGACGTAAATATTTTCAGGGTAATTAATGCACAGTAGGTGGGCAATTAGCCCAACATTTCACCAGTCGAAAGTTGACAGATTTCAAAGACGGTATGACGCCGTACTCTCAAAGTACGCCATCATACCAACTGCAATTTCAGGGCCATTAATTTAATATCACATAATATATTAGTGTTTTCTCTCAGTTTCTCTTCTGAAGGTACTGACTTGTGTTGAGATACAGTACTACAACTGCCAGCAGCTCTCCAACTCCTTGCCCAAGTGGCCATTTTTCATACACAAATCTACTACTACTTACCCATAACACTCTAATCTTCTAACCCAATGTCTACAAACATTTTCCACATATCATTAGCTATCAATCAAGAGTAGTGAACTGGCTGATTTGTGTCCACCTAACCCAGGAACTCTGATGCCAAGTATAGCGACCCTTGCTTGAAATCACATTGAGGATGAAATCTGAAAGCTTCAGGTCCGTAGCATTTAGTGTTATAAGACGGTGCCCCCACTAACTAAGTCACTGGGAGACTCTTTTAGTCTCTTATAAACAGACTATATCCTTTTACCTCATGGCTGCTTTCTTACTTACCATTTCTTTCCTCACTCCATTTTTGTTTATCAATTTATATTTGTTTTCAAAATAGAAACATACATCACAAGAAACAAGATTTCTTGAATTTGATATATTGTCAGTTAGATTCTTTTCCAGTTTACATTTGCTTAAAGCACAGTTTAACTTTTTAAGGTTATGGCAAAAGTGTTTTGGCTAAATTGCTGCCACCCAAAATAGCGAAGTGAACTCCTGACATTATTGCAGTATTGAGGAAGTATTGCACTGTTGGAAGTGCCATCTTTCGGATGAGACGTTAAACCGAGGCCCCGTCTGCTCTCTCAGGTGGACGTAAAAGATCGCATGACACTATTTCGAAGAAGAGCAGGGAAGTTATCCCCGGTGTCCTGGCCAATATTTATCCCTCAATAAGCATATCAAAAACAGATTTACTGGTGATTATTGTCATGTATGCATGTTAATGTATGTACTGTAACACCAGACCACTGAATGTACCTTCACCCTGTACACACCTTACCTGTACACCAGAGGGTGCTGCTGCTGGAGACCTAAGGGTCACCTGTACACGGCAGGTAACCAAGTATAAAAGGGAGCTCACCTCTTCGTGTCCTCATTCTCGGAGCTGCAATACAGGACTAAGGTCACTACAGTTCAAGTACTACAACCTTACCTTGTGGAGTCATTACGAGAGAGTGCTTGCATACACAATAACTGGCGACGAGGTTATGAATTTTCATGCACAACATGTCTAACCTAAGCAACTTTCAACAATTCGCTGATGGGGAAGATTGGGATGCCTTTGTGGAAAGGTTAGAACACATTTTCATCGCGAACGACCTGGCTGGGGACTCACCAATCTCGCTGGCGAACAAGCGCAGAGCTATCCTGCTCAGCAGTTGTGGGCACACTATGCATGGCCTCGTCAGGGACCTGCTAGGCCCAACGAAGATGACAACCAAGACCTGTGTGGAGCTCATAACTTTAATACAAAAACAACTTAAACCGAAAGAGAGCATCCTCACAGCCAGGCACCTACACAAAAGGCACCAGCCCAGTCGGTGGCAGCGTGGACGTTCAGGTGTCCCATGGCGGCGCGATGTACAAGCTTCCCTTGTGGATCGTTGCCGGTGATGGTCCAACACTGCTGGGTAGAAGATGGATGAAGCAAGTCCAAATCGGTCGGAGCGATGAAGGCCCCCGGGCCCCGGCGATCGACATCCTACGCAGCCCCAAACTTGGATCCATCGCAGCACCTGGAAATCCTACTGTCCAGCTTGACTGCGTGGCGACGACACAGACTGCACAACTCAATGGCGAGATGATCCAACTTGAACGACCAGACCTCACCTTCCGGGCCGTGGCAGGACTCTGAGGGAAGAAGATCGGCGCAGAAGGTAAATTCCCGGCGTCCGTGGCAGAACCTGAGGAGAAAAGAATCACCACAGCCTACCTCGCGGAGAGAAAGAAGATGGCGCCCGCACCACGAGGTGAAGCATCTGGAATCAAGATGGCCGTGACCAGACCACGAGGGGCAGCGTAAAGGGAGCAACACATGTCACCAAGCGGCGAACTGGATTGGGGTAAAGACTGCAAGGCCCTCTTAAAGGAGACTGGCAACCCAAAACAATTAAAGGGACAGTTCCACTCTAGGCACAGCGATGCCAGTGATATTAAAGATAAAAGTGTAGTAAATGAATGCAGGTACAAATGTATTGTTAAATGGTGATGCCGGCAAGGCTAATGGGAGAAATGTAACGAATGCTTCAAAAAGTGATCTGAGTAACAAGTTTGTACTGTTGAACAGTGATGCCAGTAATGCTAACGCGATAAATGTAACCTTGTACAGAGATACCGATACACAAGAAAGCGTTGTAAGTGCAAAATGTGAAAGTGTAAAGAGATATAACAATGTCAAGTCGACTAGTTGCGATCGGAGTCAATGTGTCATGTATGCTAAAGATAGAACGATAAATAATACCGGGTTCTGCATGTATAATGTCAATGCCGGAGGAAACCCCCCCGTGGGAAACACCCAGGTCCAGCGGGCTACCTGATCATGTAGCCTGTGCTTTCAGGACCAATGTGATGCCCCAGGAAGGGCTCACACACACCCAGTGGGAGCATACCCACTGTAGGGACAGCGGTCAATGGGCAGCACAGCCACCACCACTGGGAACCTGCCCCAGATCAGCCCTACCCCTCTGGCCACCAGGGCCAGCACCGGGAGCAAGACGCCAGTACCCTCTAGCTTTCCCGGCGAAACCTGGGATGACCAGACATCCAGCACCAACGGAGGACAAGGAGCCCAGTGGCCTTGCCCACCACCAACTATCCATTCTACAATGTATGTACCTTACCCATAACACCATTGCGGAATCCTCCAAAAGTGACACCCACATGGTCTTTGTATGGGGGGGGGGGGGGGGGGGAAGTGGATGAGAGTGGATGAGTGCGGCCACGAGCACAGGAATCACACCTGGCACCCACACAACCCTCACCACAACCCACTACCGATCACCTCCCCATGTCATGGCAAGAAGGACTTGGGAAAGGCTTGGGGGGTGGGGGGGGGGGGGAGTGTTGTTATGTTTGCATGTTAATGTATGTACTGCAACACTAGACCACTGAATGTACCTTCACCCTGTATACACGATACCTGTACACCAGAGGGTGCTGCTGCTGGAGACCTAAGGGTCACCTGTACACTGCAGGTAACCAAGTATAAAAGGGAGCTCACCTCTTGGTGTCCTCACTCTAGGAGCTGCAATAAAGCATTAAAGTCACTACAGTTCAAGTACTACAACCTTACCTCGTGGAGTCATTACTAGAGAGTGCTTGCATACACAATAATTATCACATTGCTGTTTGTGGGAGTTTGCTGTGCGCAAGTTAGCTGCCGCATTTCCCACATTACAACAGTGACTACACTTCAAAAAGTATTTCATTGGCTGTAAAGTGCTTTGAGATGTCCGGTGGTCGTGAAAGGTGTTATATAAATGCAAGTCTTTCTTTCTTTATTATTTTGGTTGGGTGTATGGATGTCAAGGAACTTCAGACAAAGCCTCATTGCCCATTTAGCTCTTAGCAGTAGTTTACAAAAGGGACTAATTATTTGTACTGCATTTTTTGACAGACAGGCGACAAACCCCGCTCCCTGTGTAATGCACTTTTTTTGACAGACAGGCGTCTGCCCAGCTCCGCCCCCTGCCGGGGTACTGCACTTTTAAGCCCTGCCCCCTGTCAAACACCAAATCATTCTATCCATACGGT